>NC_143547.1:64896236-66096236 GCF_031878675.1 Megascapheus bottae
CCTCCAGCAGCCATTCATGATAAACAAGTACTATGGACATTTCCATAATGATTTTTGCCAAAATCAAAATGAATAATCCAGTATTTGTTTAGCTATAGAGACATGCACATTTGCCTTTAGCAGAGAGAACCTTGGCTGAATTAGTGAGGACCAACTAATTCCATTCCACTAAGCATAAACTGAAATCTATTCCACTATCTACTTGCCAAACAAATATCTTCACTTGTGCAAGTTCATTACCATATTAAAAGAAGTGCTATTTTCTGGGATACTTGCCATTTTTCAAAAATTATGAAACAAACAATCTCTGCACAGCACTGTATAATTAAATTGTTTTAAAATGGTATGATTGATCTATACTTATCTCTTAGCTGAGTTCTGTTGTTTTTGAACCAATGATCTAATTTTCATAAGACAATGAGTCTTAACTTTTCCAACATTGTTATTGTTATCTGATTGAAAAAAGGTATTAACAGTTTGAATTTGTTTCTATCAGCAGTACAATACGGGGAGAAAACGAAAACCTCTCATATCGTTTTAGAATTAGATTCTTATCTTTTACTAATTCTATTTGAGGAATATCAAATTAAATTTTAGTTTGTATAGATACATTATTTTTTAATTTCAAGAACCTAAGAATTCATTTAATGGAAAGAAGCTTGCAAAAATCACATACCCAATATTGCATATAAAATGGTTTGCTAATATTAAGATAATTAACGTAAGTTGAAATAACAAATGTTTGGGAAAGTAAGTGATTTGAAATTGATAATATTTGAAAATAATATGAAAAATATTCTGAGACAGACAATAACTATCTTTTAAAGCTGAATCTTCGAATTTGAACATTTGGATCAACTGAGTAAGGGCATTTTAGATAGGGAAGCAATGCAGTTCTGTAAAAATGAGGCGCCCTTTTAGGGAGAATGTAAAAATGATGCTGATAATCAAGCTTGCAGTTTGATTAGCAAAGGAATGTAGATTTTCTAACAAAAATTTTATGAAAACATCAGTTTCTGTAAAGGGAATAACCTAAGCTACATAATACTGGTACAGATTAGAGACTGAACTTTTAATTATTGTGTTTGAATTTTGGCTATTCCACCTCAAGTAACCATAAAAATTTTTTATTTCCCATGTACTATGTTTTCTTCTGTGGTGAAATACATCTAATAACTTTACGAACTGCATGGGATCGAATTAAATATTAGATAATGTTATGTAAGTAATATGAGTAAGTTAGTGGTTCCTGCAGAGTAACTTCAATCAGTGTTAGGTTCTAGGCTGGGAGTTTGGCCTAGCGGTAAAGTGCTTGCCTAGCATGCAGAAAGACCTGGGTTTGATTCCTCAGTACCACATACACAGAAAAAGCCAAAAGTGGTGCTGTGGCTCAAGTGGTAGAGCTCTAGCCTTGAGAAAGCCCAAGGACAATGTTCGGACCCTGAGTTGAAGCCTCAGGACTGAGAAAAAAAATAAAATAAGTGTTAGCTTCTATATTGATGGACAGAAAGAAAGAAATTCATTCCTGACCATTTCTCAATCTAGCAGTCCCTTACTGTTGTTATACCTTATAAAAATTGGATAATGTATGTTAATTTTTATTTTTAAAATTTTCTTTATGTAATTGTTCCAAGGGGTGTCAGCTCATTACTTCAGTTTATGAGTAAAATGTATCTTGACTGATGTCATTCATTTCATCATTCTTTCATCTAAAATTCTCACCTGCCCCCTCAATTTTCCAAGATTCACTTTCAAATTTGTAAATTGAATATAATGACTATATTCACCTACCCTTCATCTATTCATCCATCTGTCCTTACCTTTTTATCCTCCCCTAAATATGTACTACAGCTTCCTGCATTTATTTTGTTAAACGGTAACTCCAGGAGTTAATCATTGGAATTCTCCCCTCCATATATTATACTTTAGCTAATATATTAGTGTTTATGCAGATGGCTTTGCATATGTTTACTATAATTTAGATGTAACTTCTACATATGAGATAAAACAATGCATCCTTTGCTTCTCTGTGTCTCACTTCACTGAACATATCTTTCAAATTCTATTAATTTCCCTACAAATGATGGATGAGTAAATTTCTGGTATGGTGTGTGTGTGTGTGTGTGTGTGTGTGTGTGTGTGTGTGTGTAACAGAATTTCTTGATGAGATCCATTTGTATAGTCTAGGGCATCTAGGCTGTTTCCATAATATTTTATTGTACATTTTGCCCTTCATCCAAATAAGTCAGTTTCTTCAATTTGTAAAATTCAGATTTTCAACATATTGTCTGTACCTGTTCTTTCCCAACAACCCACATTTCTATTTTGATTTCAATTTTGAGTTCAAATGGCAACTACACATTGTACTGAGATTTCAATATTCATTAATTTCTCTTTAAATGCTGCAAATAATCCATCTTTTTTCTTATTTCACCATCTTTGCACTGGTGTTATTTACAAGAAGCAAGAAGAATGGTTGAATACAGAGTGCATTCACTGTACATTATGTATTATGTTGGCATTAGAATCAGTTATTCTGGGTTTGTTTCCTAACACGTCTCTCTACTGGGCAAACTTATGCAAGTTTCTCACTGTTGCTGACCCTAGGTTTCTACAAAATGAAAACAAAGTTATAATTTCTATCTTAGAGAAATATTTAAACACTACTCTATTTTGTTAAAAATTTAGGACATTTGATAGAACTAGAAACAGATTTAAAGTAAAATATTTTGTTGAAGTGACAGTTGATTAAAGATGGGTGAATTTACATCTTATACATGTCTGCAACCATTCCACTTCATTCTACCTACTGTTTCCCTGCCTTCACAATATCTTCTAGATATTGAGAATATATATTTATATAGCCAATTCAATTAGCAATACTTAAGTTTATCTTTATTTGTGGCCATAGAAAGATCACCTCAGAGTGTTATAGAATGGAGTTCTCCTTGTAACCATAACAGAACGCTCAATAACAGAAAGGGCAAGGAGTCTGAATATCAAATAATTTTAAATAACATGGTATACATATTTTTCTAATTTCATAATGGGCTGTATTTTATAAGAGACTGAAAAACTCTTAGAAAAGAATCTTCAAGTTCATTTCATAAAACTTGTGTTTTGGACTTGGAGTTTGAACGCAGGCCTTAACATTGCCCCTCAGCTTTTCTGCTAAAGGATGACATTCTACTATTTGAGCCATAATTCCACTTTTGGCTTTTTAGGTTTTAATTGTAGATAAGTGTCTCATTGACTTTCTGCCATAGGCTGGCTTTGCACCATGATCCACATCTGAGTAGCTAAGATTATAGGTATGAACCATCAGTGCCTGACTTGGACTTTCTTTTTGGGAAAAATTAAGTTTTACAGTAATACTTACTTTACCCATATACCACAGGAAATGGAAGTCAGAGAATCACCATCACCAACTTCGCTCTATTTTCTCCTTTCTTTTTAAATTCTTAATGTTGTACTAAGAAATAATCATTTAAAAACAGCTCAACAGTATTTCTGGCCTGAAGCTGACTCTTTTTAGTTATTATCTAAGTTATCATCAGTTTCTAACTCATTTTAAAATTTCTTCTCTTACAAACAGAGAAAATGGTTGTAAACACATTGTTGTGAACTAGTTATTGTGTCAAAAACACCAGATAAGAAAGACATGTTCAGATTAGAAGTCTGATTTCTTTCAGTTATGGAACAAAAACAGCTTCTGTTTTGCTTTATAGGATTTAAAATTGTTTTTGCTTAAATCTAATACTTAGCAGTCATAAAATTGGATTAACTGCAAATAAAAAAAAACACCTGAAGCAATGTACTGGTTATACCCTTACCTCATGCAGCTGCCCTTCCAGTGTCTCCTTTTAATGGGTAATATTCCCTGTTTGAATTTTGTGTGTTTCAAACAATATATAAGGTGTATTACAGTAGGTGTGTTCACCTACAGGATTCACTTGCATTATATTTGCATTTGACATGGCTGCCCCCCCCTTTTTTTTTACACATTTCCAAATCCAGGCTACCAGTCAGTTTAGGATGAGGTTGACTTGGATGGATTTGCATATGAGCAGTCAATGCAGCTAAAAGAAAAAAGAAAGCTAAATATGTCATCATCAGACATTATCCTTTGCATTTCTTAGAGGAAGATCTTGGCTATGAGGGTCAAAATAAATAGGGGAAGTTCAAAATATCAAAGCAATATTGAGAATGGATTCCTGATATAATACAACCATTTAACAAGGCTTGGCCAAAAGGAAAATAAAATGAACAATAAAGGCAATAGGATATAGGCATTTTATTGCAGTTATTTTGAGTAAGATCAGAAATAAAACACAAAGTAACCAGTTCAAGCTATCTCCCACCTGTCCCTGTCTGGTTGAATGTATCTGCCACATATTTCCTGGTGGCTGCCCTTTTTGATCATCTAATGGGTTAAGGAGCCATCTGTATTTCCTGCCATCACTAATCAATATGCTCTACATGTTTATTGTTCTTGAGATTAAGCGTTCTTCAAGCATTATGGTTCTTGATGACTATTTACAGATTATATAAAACTATATAAAACTTTCTGAACTTCTTCTTTCCACTATGTGACCCCATAAAAACTTCCTAGCACTTTCCACTTTTCCATAATCTTTCATTTGATTTCCTCTCAATCATTAAAATAATCATCACAATAAATAAATAAATAAATAAATAAATAAATAAATAAATAAATAAATAAAATAATCATCACAACATGTCTTTCTCCTGGACTCCATCAGCTTTGCTTTCAAATTCGACATGCTATGGGACAAACACCCTTGATAATTCTCTCTTTTTCTAGTCTTCATGTCTTGAGTTTAGTAGTTGCTACCTTTTAATAATAGTGGAAGTCCCAGATGTTTTCCTTAAAGAAGGGAACCACACACACACACACACACACACACACACACACATGTACACACAGAAGTTCACACAGAGTCACAATTGGGCAAGAGGAAAAAATAAACATTGGAAAATTTCTCAGCTTTGTTAATTGATTCTGATAGCTATTTTAAACAGCTAAGTGAACAATGAATATCAAACATATTAATAAATGTATTCATCAGTAATGGAATGTTGGATACAAAGATCAGTATATCCCATAAGTTGTATAAAATCACTCTTAACTGGAATACAAAGTACTTGAGTTATAATATTAGATTTAAGAGATAATGAAAAAAGTATTGTGTCTTTGTACTAATTTAAATTGTTCTGAGTTTCAGAACAAATATATAATACATAATACTGTGTTTTCCAGATTTATTTTTTAGTAATTTTCTTCTTTTACCTTACATACAGGAAGCCAATTTCTACATAGTAATTAAATAGCCATAGCAATGTATCTAAGATACTGCTTGCTCCACCAAACAATCTTTCATTTACGTGAGAAATTCCACCTGTAATTTTTAAGCTCTTTTCTAGCATTACCGAATACTTTTAATTATAAGAATTAGGCCAGAACGTTGGTTCTAATCACTGTGTCAATTCAAGTCTTATTTCTCTTAAACACAAAGGAAGGCAGTTCATTTATTGTGCAGAAAGCCTTTCACTGGTGAAAAGAAAAGAATGTTTTGATTATAGTAATTCAGTCTTTCATTAGTACTATTCAGTTTTGCCACTATTCCTCATCCCAATATTCAGAAACTAATTAAGTAGTCTTAATTATTACCTTTCACATGCCTAGAATACATGTCAAACAGTCAATTAAGTATTTTAAAAGTCCCTTGCCCTTCTATTTTTCTACCTCTGCTTTTACAGTGGTTGCCAGTAAGTCCTAGGTAACTTAGACAAGAAGAGATTCTAAACTTAAGGATCAAATAGCAATGATTGTAAAGTTGAATAAATACCAAATAATGAATTTTAATAGTATAAGGACAATAATATCTATGATATGTACTTGAGCCTAGTGACATAATTTGGGTAAAATAAAAATCTCAGGTTTTGTCTAAACTATTGATTTGATTTGGAAAACAGCTATGATTGTAATTAAATCATTCACTCCTGTTTGTTTTTCTTGTTCCCCTTTCTAATCACTCACACATTCATTCCTTGGATTCCCTTTGAGGATGTAATCATAAAGACTAAACTACTCCAAAAGGCCCTTTTTTTTTTTTTACCTTGGCAGTCTTTCCCTACTGAAAATTTCAGTTCAAATTTCACCAGTGGTTTATAAGCACACATTATATATCAGCGCATTCAGTAGTAAAAGTATATTGTTTTATTTTGTAAAGACTATTTACCTCAAGTCAAGTCAGCATTATCAAATGCAATATTGCACTTTGCATACTTTTAGTGTACTGTAATATCCGTGTTTATATCTGTCTAGCTATATACACATACGTTTGTGTGTGTGTGTGTGTGTGTGTGTGTGTGTGTGTGTGTGTGTGTGTGTGTGTGTGTAGTCTACTCATCCATAAAAGAAGAAAAATACCTTTGGGATTCTAACATATATTAGATATTCTTTGGGGAGTTTCAAAATGCTTAAACTGTGATGGCAATTTACAGAGGGGTTATAAAAAATGTATGTAAAAAAAAATCTGGACTGCTGAGCACTGGTGGCCCATGCCTGTAATTCTAGCTATCCTTGAGGCTGAGATCTGAGCATCAACATCCACAGTGACTCTGGACAGGAAAGTCAGTGAGACTCTTATCAAAAATTAACCATCAGAAAACAAGAAATGTTGCTGTGGCTAAAAGTGTAAAGTAGTCTTGAGCTGAGGAGTTCAGGGAGAGAGCCCAGGCTCAGAGTTCAAGCCTCATGACCAACTAAAAAAAAAAAAAGAAAAGAAAAGTTGATCACTGTGGAATAGTTAACTACTTTAGAAGGTAGTTATTTTAGGGATTCAAGGGCTATTTTTTCCTTCTTTCTTTCAATTATCTCATTTAACTTACTAAATCTGTTTCTGTGTGTGTGTGTGTGTGTGTGTGTGTGTGTGTGTCTCCATTTGTCATTTACTATAAGAATTAACAGACACAGTCAAGTTGAAGTATACATAGTAAATGTAACTTGAATATTACAAATTTTATAATCTATGAGTTAAATCACATTGTAAATAACATTTTATTACTACTTGTAAGACTCACTGAAAAAAAATTCTCATCATTCCAATCTAACAACTTGTAAATTAATGGGAACTATTTAAGGGATAGTTAGTTTAGTTTGTAAAGTTCTTCTTGATTTGTTTTTATATTTTAGTGATCGATGCAGGTTCATCCAAGGACAATAACTTAGGAGAATCTTTAACTTCCTAATAATAAATTTATCATTTCACTAAATCAGTTATATAGACATTTCTGTCTTGTAGATATCCATGCCTAATAAGCTTACTTATCCATTTGTTATTATCTGTTTTTCCAGAAATTTATTACTATATAATTATAGAATACTGAGAAGTTTTCAAACAGATATTTGCAGTTATTTGTAAGAGTAGCTTGATTTATTACAAGGCAATTTAGGTATACTGTACAGTATTAAAAACTAGTTTTGGTATTGTAACTTTTCCCCAAATTACCAAAGCTTTCACATCCTAGAATATGATTCATTCTACTCCACTCTTAATATTTTTCTTTTTATATATATATTTTTATTGTAATTAATAGAAGGGTTGCATTACATTCACCAAATGGAAGGTGCAATACTTCACATACATTGATACCCTTTCTCATGTCTTGGTCCCCATTTTTCTCCCCCCCCACCCTCATCTTGTTTTCGTTCCTTTCCTATCCAATTTCAAATAACCAAATACGCATATATCCAATATATCAGATAACAAAGTGAAATCCTGAACAATATGAGATAACCAAGGGACAGCAAAAGAAATGAGAGACAACATAGTACATCAAGGATAACAATCACTCATTATATGGCATTTGTTTCTATATCCTAGAGGTCCTTTCATTTAGCGTCATACTGTATGCCCTTATGTATGTATCTAGGTTTTGCTCTATTGCAAATTTCTGCTAGGAGTGACCAAGGTTTCTACTGATTATGGCAAATGAGGGAAACCATTGAGCCTATGTTCCTTTGAGTCTGGCTTACTTCATGATTCTGTATTTAAAGAACACTATAGACTCCACTCCCAAGCTCCTTGAGCTGATTCAAAACTTTGGAAAGGTAGCAGGGTGTAAAATTAACCCTCAAAAATCAACTGCCTTCCTCTATGCCAACAGTGAAAGGAATGAGGCAACAACCCGGAAAGCAACTCCTTTTGCAATAGCCTCAAAGAAAAGAAAGTACCTAGGAATTAACTAAGAATGTAAAGGACCTTTTTGATGAAAACTTTAAAACACTGAAAAAGGAAATTAAAGCAGAACTGAGTAAATGGAAAAACCTCCCATGCTCCTGGATTAGAAGAATCAACATTGTCAAAATGACAATCTTGCCAAGGGCTATCTACAAATTCAATGCAATACCCATCGATATTCCAATGTCATTCTTTAAAGAAATAGAAGAGACAGTGCCCTTTCTAATTTTCAACTTTTATTTGAATGAAAAAGAAATATTTTCTAATCATTTTCATTTGATAGTCTTATTTAGCAATAAATTAAAGCAAATTAAACATATACCTTGGGTATTTGATTAATTCATAAAAAATATGCATGGTTCAACCATCTACAATAACATATACAAAACAATAAAACTTCATTTTTGAATAATTTTAACATTCCTTAGAAAACAAAGAACTTTTTGAGTTCTATGATGTTAGAAGCTATAACATCACAGTAGAAAAACGATCATTTTTTTGAGATTTTATAGAAGTTGACATAAAAGAGAAGAGGGAACCAACTAAGCTCTCTCCATAGGAGCAGAGTTTCAGGATCCCAAAAGGCTTTCCAAGTCTAGAGAGTCACACCAAGTAAGCTACAACAATTCAGAGATATCAGTCAAAGAAGCAAAGTATAAACAACAGCCTGCATAAGAAGATGTAATTAAGTGCCCACCAGCGGCACCATCAGTAGCAACGGTGGAGACAGCAGCTGTGGTGACAATTGAGATTGTGTGCTTTATACCTACATTTATTACAAATTTAAAGACCAGGAACAGGAACCCAGAACCCAGCCATCCACAGTCATATGTAGAAACTCATTACATCGCAAGGTCGTAAACATCGATAGAAAGCTACAGAAGCCCACAAAGCCATCCTCCCTCCCACCTCACAAAACAGCATTTGGAAGGGAAACCCTACACCTATTTGAGAAGTATGCTAGCTGTGATAGTGGCTAAAAAAAAATCCTGCCAGAGCACTTGGCCAGAAACACTTGACTGAGAAGCAGAGCCATTTATGAAAAGGGTAAAAAAGTATGATACACTTGCACCACCCATCTCTGATAGAAAACAAAAGGCTTGACCTGGTTGGTGTAGGCATCCCTGCCCCTCAGCGTTGAGCAAGGACAAGATCAGCATTCCAGACACATTGCAACATGGCTCTCCACTAGCCAAACACCTTGGAATTTCAAAATCAAATCTCTAAAATCTCACTGAAGAAAGAAATTATAAAATAAGAAAAAATGAGACCAGTGGTAAAGGGTGAGTGCAATTTCAGGCTAGCCCAACATACCAAGGAAGGGTTACTGATTTTCATATATGTGCAAGTCCTATCCCACCCTCACACCCAAGCATGCTACTGAGATTCTAGGCTCCAATTAACAGTCAACTCCTACCTTTTTTAGCACACAAAGGCTCTCTCCATTCCCAATTACCTAATAAAGTTCTGTAAAGGTAAAGCAGAACTTTACTCTGGCTATTGAAACAATCTGATTAGAGAATTTATCTGTTCACTTTGAGTGATAAGTATGTTTCAGATAGGCCTGAGTGTGAGACTCTAGGTAAACAGACGTATTTCAATATTAAGAAATATTATGAATCCAACTATACCCTAACCCAGTACATGTAAAGACTGTAAATCCCAACATACAAACACCACAGATGCCTCTTATCTGTGAAATCAGGAAAAAAACCTGATGCCACTCAGACCTTGGCTACAAGGACAGCCGCTTACAGCAACAAAAGCAGGGACTACAGTAAAAGACTATGTGCCACAGAAATTTGCCCACAAACAAATTGGAGAATTTATCATGTTCCTTCTTATCAGTTTTGTTTCAGTTTAGTCTAAAATATACAATCAATGGAGATGACTGTGCTTCTTAGTTTTATGTGTACTTAGTTTTGACTATCTTTTTGTTTGCTCAACTTGCTATTTCAATATTTTTAATTTCATTATATATGTCTTTAAATCCAACAAGTATATTACATTTTATTATTACATATTTCATATTATTTATCAATATTATACACATATATATTTATACACATATATTTATATTTGAGGGTTTTCTTCTTTATTCTCCTGTCCTTTCTGTCATTCCCACATTCTTCTTTACTGCTCCTTTAATTTTTAAATATATCTCTTTTTTTCTTTTAATTTCATTTTAAATTCTTTTCCATTATTTCTGGTCCTTTTATTCTTGTTCCATTTCTGTAGTCCATTTATCTCTATTATTTGTCTGTGAGTTAGATGGTATTTGTTTCCATTTTGACTCTGTCTAATTAGCTCATCCTGTTATCTTTTTTATTTTGATTAATCCCTAACAATATTGCTCACTAACTTTTATACGTAATATACTTTTGTGCATCACAATCGCTCCCCAAACAAAAGTGATGGATTATTTAGAAAGGGTAATACCTATCTATTATTTAAAATCTGAATCTCTGATTTAAATTCTATGGAAGTATAGGTTGGTTGTTGACTTGGGTGGACCAAACCATGGAATGTCAAGAAAAACTATAGCACAAGCAATCTCAACTCACACACGAAGTAACAATGTCATAGAACACTCTATGAAAGTCCAAGAGGATAGCTCTCAGAATGCTTTAAAAATGATGCAGATGAATATATTGAATGAAATGATAGAACCTAGATATGAGCAGAGACTAACAAAAGAGGATTCATGGAATCTACAAGGAGAAAGGTAATTTCAAATGAAAGAATGGGAGTACAAAGAGGGGGAGAAACAGTTATTTAGCTACAGAATATGAGAGAAGACAAAGACTATCAAATCAAGGAAGTAAAGAAAACAATACATCTTAAAATAAAGCTTCAGTAAAGAGATCAAAGCCATCAAAATAACAAATTAGAAAGTAGGGAAATAAAAAACAAAGTAGAGAGACTTGACAACAAATTAGACTACGTAGAAGTGAATCTCTGGAATCAAAGACAATCTAGCTAAATATTATAGAGAAAGAACAGATAATTACTCGAAATAAATCCAAGAACTCAGGAATGTCCTTACAGGAGTTTTAAGATTCTATCATAAGACCAAATATAAGACTAACAGCTTTTGAAGAATGCAAGGGAAAGCAGCTAACATGACAGGAAATATGTTGAACATAATTGTAACAGCGAACTTGAGGAATATTCAAAATGATAGTCCCTTTGAAATTCAAGAAGTGTTTTGAACCCCAAATAGACCAGACCGGCACAGAATATCCTACAACCACATTGTAATCCACAAAGGTTCAACACAGACAAAGAAGTGTCCTTAATTTTGTGAAAGAGAAGTGATTAATTACTTATCAAGAAAAATCGATGAGAATAACAGATTTCTCAGCTGAGACCATGAAAGCAAGGAGAGCCTGGGATGAGTTATGTCATATCTTAAAGGCAAACAACTATCAACCAGGAATAGTGGACCCACAAAATCTTCAATGCCAAGAGACAAATTAAAACCTTCCACAACAAAGACAGATTTAAAAAAACTTATCTCCACTTAACCAACATTATTAAATATATTTAAAAGATTTACTATAAAGACAACAAGAACATGATACTGGCAGCAAAATGTCCACTTAGCATACAGCAAGTCAAATAGAGGAAAAAATAACAAGGCACAGACACTACGAAGGTGGATAACACGGTAGGAATTATCAAATACTTCTCAATCCTTCTAATATTAATGGACTAACTCTCTAATTAAACAACATGGATCAACTAGTTGGATCAAAAAACAAGATCCATCCTGCTATTTGCAAAGACACACCTTCCACACAAAACAAAAACAAAAACAAAAACAAAAAAAAGAAAAAAGAAAATATTTTCTGAAACTGAAAGGCTAGAATAAAATCTATCAAGCAAGTAGCACCCATAAACATGCTGGTGTTAAAAAAGCAAAGGTGGATGAACTGGCTAGATCGGCAAAAGATAAAGGTAGCAGGGTATAAAATTAACACTCAAAAATCAACTGCCTTCCTCTACGCCAAAAGTGAGAGGAATGAGGCAACATTCAGGAAAGCAACTCCTTTTGCAATAGCTTCAAAGAAAATAAAGTTCCTAGGAATTATCTTAACTAAGAATGTAAAGGACATTTGATGAAAACTTTAAAACCCTGAAAAAGGAAATTAAAGCAGAACTGAGGAAATAGAAAAACATCCCATGATCCTGGATTGGAAGAATCAACATTGTGAAAATGACAATCTTGTCAATGGCTATCTACGAATTCAATGCAATAACCATCAATATCCCAATGTCATTCTTTAAAGAAAAAGAAAACTTTTGGGGTGGGGGCGGAAGAGAAATGGGGACCAAGACAGCTGAAAGGGTATCAATGTAGGTGAATTAATGCACATTCTATCTGGAAAATATCATGTAACCCTTCTATCAATTACAATAAAAATATATGAAAAAAAGAAATAGAAGAGGCAATCCAAAATTTCATATGGAATAATAAAAGACCCCGTATAGCAAAAACACTTTTTAGCAGAAAGAACAGCACAGGAGAAATTTCAATACCAAACTTTAGACTCTACTACAGAGCTATAATAATCAAAACAGCTTGGTACTGGCACAAGAACAGGCCTGAAGACTAATCAAATAGAACTGAGGACCCAGATATTAAACCACAGACCTAATCTTTGACAAGGGAGCCAAAAAAATTGAATGGAAGAAAGACAGCCTCTTCAACAAATGGTGCTGGCAGAACTGGTTAAGCACCTGCAGAAAACTAAGGTTAGATCCTTCTTTGTCACCCTGCACTAGAATTAACTCCAAATGGATCAAAGACCTTGAGGTAAAAGCAGACACTCTGAAATCTTTACAAGAACGAATAGGATATACACTAGGCCTCCTTGGCACAGGTCAAAACTTTCTTAATAAGGACCAAGAATCACGACAAATCAGAGAAATGCTGGATAAGTGGGATTGCATTAAACTGCAGAGCTTTTGTATGGCAAAGGACATAGCTAGTAAATTAATTAGGAAGCCTACAGAATGAGAGAAGATCTTCACTAACCATACAACGGACAAAGGCCTCATTTCTAAAATATATCAACAGCTCCAAAAATTGAATCACTCCAAAACTCATCTTCAAAGTAACAACCATCCCATTACAATATGGGCCAAAGACTTAAAGAGAGTCTTCTCTGAACAAGAAACAAAAATGGCCTATACACACATGAAGAAATGCTCAACATTTCTGGTCATAAAAGAAATGCAAATGAAAACAACTCTAAGATTCCACTTCACTCCAGTTAGAATGGCCAGGATCAGGAAAACTAACAACAAATGCTAGAGGGGATGTGGCCAGGAGGGATCACTACTACACTGTTGGTGGGAGTGCAAACTCATTCAACCATTATGGAAAGCAGTATGGCAGTGCCTCAAAAGGCTAAACATAAAACTCCCCTATGACCCAGCAATTCCACTACTTGGTATTTACCCAACCATCCAGAAACTAGGGCATACTAAATCCACTAGCACAACAATGTTCATTGCAGCATTATTCACCATAGCAAAGATATGGAACCAACCTAGCTGTCTCTCAGTTGATGAGTGGATCAACAAGTTGTGGTATTTGTATACAATGGAATTCTATGCTGCTGTCAGAAAAAAACGACATCGACCCATTTGTTAGGAAATGGAAAGTCTTAAAAAAAATCATATTAAGTGAAGTAAGCCAGACTCAAAGGAACTTAGGCTCAGTGGTTTCCCTCATTTGTCATAATCAGTAGAAACCTTGGGCTCTACTAGCAGAGATCTGCAATAGAGCAAACCCTTGATTCATAAGGCCATATAGTATGAAGCTAATTGAAAGGATCTCCAGGATATTGAAACAAAAGCCATATAACGAATTATTGTTGTCCTTAATCTACTATGTTATCTCTCATCTCCTTTGCTGTCCCTTGGGTATCTCATATTGTTACAATATCTCATTTTGTTATCTGATATATGGAATTTATTTGTATTTGATTATTTGAAATTTGATAGGGAAGGGGGGAAAACCAAGACGGGGGTTAGGGGTGGGTGGGGGGGAGGGTAATGGGTTCCAAGACATGTGAAAGGGTATCAATGTATGTGAATTAATGCACCTTCTATATGGCAAATATCATGTAACCCTTTTTATTAATTACAATAAAATATACTTTTTTTAAAAAGGTGCAAGTTTTTGTTCAATGCCAGCTTAATAAATAAAAGACTGTAAATAAAACTTATAAATAAAAGACATTTATTCACTTAAAAAAATAAAATAAAATACCCATACGTCAAGAAATTAAATCTTTCAAAAAAAAAACCCTCAAAGAAACAACCATTCCATTAAAAGGTGGGCTAAAGATTTGAAGAGAGACTTCTCTGAAGAGGAAATAAGAATGACCTACAGATACATGAAGGAATGCTCAAAGTCTCTGGCCAAAAACATATGTAAATCAAGACAACTTTGGAATTTCATCTCACTCCAGTTAGAATGACCATTATCAAGAAATTTAATAATAACAGATGCTGGCAGGGGTATGACCAGAAGAGATGGCTACTGCACTTTTGGTAGGAGTGTAAACTCATGCAACTGCTCTGGAAAGCAATATGGTGATTCCTCAAAAGAGCTCCCCTATGACCCAGCAATCCCACTCCTGGGCATTTACCCAAATATGTAGAAACAAGGCCATTCTAAACCTACCTACCAGCACAATCATGTTTGTTTTAGTGTTACTTACCTTAGCTAAGGTTTGGAACCAAACTAGATGTCCCACAGAAGATGAATGGTTTGAGAAGATGTGGTATATTTACACCATAGAAGTCTATGCTGCTGTGAGAAAGAATGGTATGCCCCATATGTTAGAAAAGGGAAAGACATGGAAAAATATCATAGTAAGTAAACCAGACCCAAAGGAACATAGGCTTCATGATTTCCGTCTTTTGTAACAATTACTATACATCTAGGATTCTCATAACAGATGGTCATATTAGCCTAAAAGCTATATGCATATGTCCATATACAATGAGACTAAATGAAATGGACTCTATAATATTTGAAAACAAGAGTTTTATCTTTGTTGCTACTCTTCTTTTTTCTTTTCCTTTCAAGGTTTTGCTCATGTTGTTTCTCTAGCTGACTTTGTTACTTTGTATATTGTATATACGTTTATTTCTTTATTTGAAAAAGAGAAGTTAAGGGAAAACCAAGTTGAATGGGAGCGGTGGGGAAAGGAAAAATGGGAGAAAAATATGGGAAGGGCTAACAATTTTCAAGAAGAAATGTACTCATTACCTGATGGATGTAACTGTAATTCCTCTATACATCACCCCAACAAAAAATAAAATTAAAAAAACAGAAATTCCACAAAATATCTTTAAATAATATTAATAAATATATGAAAAAATAAAGTGGGGGAGCTTAAAGAAAGACGCTCGTTTGAATATAAATGTTTGCAGTTGGAAAAGAAAACCTGGAACCATTTCAGACTTTTTTATTTCAATAATTTTCACTATGCAAAATGTTTTTCAAATAAAATTTCTAGAACCAACTATATAGAGTATAGTACAGGTGTATGTAGGGCAGTAACCTTGAGCTGAAGAGCTCAGGAACAGGCCCAGATTTCAAGCCCTACAACCGACATATATACATGTATATATATATATATATATATATATGTAAATAACTAATTTACAATCAAAGGCCAAAGAGGACTATTTACAAGGCTTTATGTGTATCTCTTCGTAGATTATGTGATGATTAGTTATTTACTCCTACAATTTAATCCAGCAGTAAATTCCTGAAGGAGATATTAAGTACTTGAGAATCAAAGATGAAAAAAAAAACCCCTTGCATTTGAGAATTCTTTTAGGATTCAGAAGTTAAGGAAATCATTTTATCTTTGTATTGAGGAAAACAGAAAAATATTGATGATTATCACTGGACTTATGTTCACAGTTTGATAAATAGCATCTAAGATTGTTTTTCATTTGTTAAAGTGGAGGAAAATGAAAACTATCTCCTGTTTCTATTTTTCATTAATCTATTTCATCTGCAGACAATGAACATCAGGGAAACAAGGCAACTTCCAACATTCTATTATAAATTCTTTCAGTGTTTCCACTATGCTTTCATTGCTTCTCTACGTGTCTTGACATTTTCATGTGAATAAAATATTGTCCCAGAGTCAAGTTGTTCTAGTCAGGTCTACAAACACAGAAGTCATTCAGTAAACAAAAATTATAAAGAAAAATGCTACAGATTGAGAAGATGGTTCCGAGACAATAGGGACGCTGCCTAGCTCTCTCTCACAGAAAGAGAGAACCAGGGAGTCCCACGAGACAATTAACTTAAGAAATCCACAACAACACACTCACAAAGCAATGGAGAAGGACTCAAACCAGAAAAGAAATCCAGATAAAGCTTGCATCCAACTTTCTCAAAGAATTCGGAACACAAGGACCCCTTCCCCACCCCCCACCGCCGACGCGGTGGAGGGCGCCAGGCCTGGCAGCCAGCGAGCCACGGAAGCAGCGGAACGCAGAAATGGAACCAGAACAGCAAGCAGCGGAACCCAGATGCGGACCACAGGAGGCGGAAGAGACTCGAGGGGGGTGAAAGACTCCCCACCACCATGGATCACCCACAGATGGAACGCAGAGGCGTGAGTAACACAGCGCATCCCCAAACACATAGGGAAAGTAGAGCAGATGCCAAACAATAGAACTTAACTCAGAACCCTACATCCCGCCCAAGAAAGACTGGCAAGAGCAGGGAGGCAAGGAATTTAGAATCCTGTCCCTTCCCTCAACAGCCCCCTCCCTCAGGCCATTGAATGGAAATTGACAGGCAGGCGGAGCTGTCCCAACTCCCACCCGCCCAACAGGCTCAACTCCCAGACCTCTGATTGGAGACTGACAGGCGAGTGGACCCTAAGACTCAGCACCCCACGAGAGGAGGTGGAGCTGTCCCAGCTCCCACCCGCCCAACAGGCTCCTCTTCCAGGACACTGGATCTGGAGAGTGGAGGGCGCTTGGACCCTGCCTTACAACAGCAGGTAGGGTGTGCAGGAAAATAGGAGCCAGCATCTGCCCCCCCCCCCTCAATTCTTGAGCGGGGCATCCTCCAGCTGGGAATCCTGAGCAAGACAGCACCGAGGGGCCCCCCACAGTCACAGACTCTCTGATAAAGCAGTGGAAACACAGCAGGAATCTGAAGGGCCTACCAGCAGCCAAGCTCCCCTTCTGAGAATCAAAAAGGCGGGGCTCCACCTTGGAGCCCATGTCCTCAGCTGGGCCTGACTCCTAGGAACAGAGCGGTCTCCTGCTGGTCCTACTGAGAGCCCCTGGAAACACTCAAACTCCAGACTCTTGGCTGGGGGCCGCCCCTGGAAGCAGCACAGGAAAACGTCTGCCCAGTGTGCTCAGACTGAAGCTCGCACATACACTTTGAGGCCAATGGTTGGGCTGAGAGCTAGTCCAGCAGCTACACATAAGTTTTATTCTAATAGTTGCCAAACTTTGTACTCAAATACGCTACTTACTTACCAATTTAGGTCAGTTATCCTTACACTATACCTATTTTTCATTACAATAATATTCTTACACTCCTATGTTAATCCACTTGTACCTCCCCTGACCTCTCTCATTCTATATTTCTATCTCTGGTCCTCTGTTCATCTTTCAACCCTTATGATGCATGGATCTACACTTGATGGCTGTTGAGCAATACTGCATATCTAGGTGTTTAATTATTCTCTAGGCTCAGAGGGACTTAAAGACAATAGAGATTGGATTGAGAGGCATATTGTTTGGTCATAAATCACTTATCCGTGGTTGTATTAGGCTGGCCTGTAAGTGCACAAAAAGTAAGAGTGATAACACCAATCAAAAATTGTGAACATCTAGGGTCTGCCAGCTACAGAGTTCTAGGTTGGTTATATCTGAAAAACTATAATCGTATTTAGTATTAATCTTGCTCCCATTTTCAAATGGACAGAACATGAAACTCAAGAAAAATGTCAAATCAAGAAACAACATTCCCCACCCAATGTAAACAGACAACGGAACAGTCACTGGCAAACCTAGAGGAGAGTCTTCCAAGTGCTATACAAATGCAATTAATAAACATCATTAATAAAAAATGTGAAAATATAAAGAAAGACATAAGGGAGGAAGTCATAGCTAAACATGAGGAAACTATAAACAAGGTGATAAGTGAAAAAGAAGAAGCCATAAAGGTGGCCATAATAAAGGTTTCTAAAAGAAAGATGGATCAATTCATAGAATCCACAAATAAAAAGGTGACCAAAATCCAGCAAATGTCCAAAGAAAATAAAGCTACTGAGCTAACCACTCAAATGGAAATCAAGGAGCTAAAGAAATCCATACATGATCTAAAAGAAGAGATGCAAGGCATCAAAAAATGAGCAATTAGTAGCAAGGGAGATGAAAAATATAGTAGATAGCTTTGATAGCAGGTTAGACAATGCAGAAGAGAGAATTTCCGGGGCTGAACATATTTTAGTTATTATAGAGAAAGAATAGATTATGAGTCAATCCAAATTTAGGAAAAATGAGAGAGCGCTTCAGGAAGTCCGAGATACAATTAGGAAGCCTAATTTAAGGCTAATTGGTATTGAGGAGGGCCTGGAGAAAGAGGTCAGTGGTATTGGAAATATACTTCAGGGAATCATCTCAGAGAATTCCCAAATACCCAGAAGGGCAGGCCCATCCATATACAAGAAGCTTTTACAACCACAAACAGACCTGACCAGAAAAGAACATCCCACTGCCACATTGTGATCTGAACTAGATGAATAGAAACCAAAGAAAGGATCCTAAAGGCAGCCAGGGAAAAGGGATCAGTAACCTATAAAGGCAAACCAATCAGAATAACCCCAGATTACTCAGCAGAGACCATGCAAGCAAAAAGTGACTGGAAGTATATATGTCATGCCCTGAAGTCAAATAACCACCAACCAAGAATACTGTACCCAGCTAAGATCTCATTCATAACTGAGGGAACAATAAAAACATTCCATTCCAGGGAAAAGCTGCAACAATATGTCGCAACAAAACCAACACTTCAGAGAATTCTCAAAGATGTTCTATACATAGAAAATCAAAATAAATGCAATATAGGGAAAGAAATGGCACATAAACAGCATACCATCTAAGGACCACAAGAACTGTCAAGACACAGGCCCTAATAAAAGCCTTTAAAAATGATAGGAACTAATAAATATCTCTCAATCCTAATTCTCAATATCAATGGACTTAACACTCCAATTAAACGGCATAGGCTGTCTAGTTGGATCAAAAAGCAAGAGCCATCATTCTACTGTCTTCAAGAGACACATTTTACCCAAAAAAACAACCATCTTTTGAAAGGCTGGAGTTGCCATCCTCATATCAGATAAAATAGACTTCAAAATAATGTTAGTAAGAAAAGACAAAGAAGGTTACTACATACTACTAAACGGATCTTTCCTCCAGGAAGACATAACGATCCTAAATTTTACACACCCTATCTCGGCCCTCCGAACTTCATCAAGCAAACTTCACTCACACTTTAACCATGCATAGATCAAAACACTGTGATTGTTGCTGACTTTAACACACCACTCTCACCTATGGACAGATCAACAAGGCAAAAACTCAACAGAGAAACCTTAGAACTGAACAACTGTATAGACCAACTAGATCTAACAGACATCTGAAGAATATTCCACCCAGAAACAACACAATATACATTTTTTCTCAGCAGCACATGGAACATTTTCCAAAATAGACCACATCTTAGGCCATAAAACAAACCTTGACATATTCAAAAACACTGAAATTATTCCATGCATGCTCTCAGATCACAAAGGCATCAAATTGGAACTGAACACAAATTTCCACCAATGAAAACCCTGTAACTCATGGAGACTGAACAACAAATTGTTGAATCACCAATGGGTCATCAAAGAGATCAGAACAGAAATCCAACAGTTTATGAAATTTAACAATAAGGAACACACAAAATACCAACTCCTTTGGGACACAGCAAAGGACGTACTCAGAGGAAAATTCATAGTGCTGAGTGCCTACAACAACAAGTTGGAAAAATCACAAACAAACAACGTAATGTCTCACCTTAAGCTCCTGGAAAAAGAGCGACAAACCAAACCTAATCCCAGTAGAAGACAGCAAATTATTAAAATCAAAGCAGAATTAAATGATTTGGAATCCAAAAAAAACTATAGAAAGAATCAAGAAAACAAGGAGTTGGTTCTTTGAAAGAATTAACAAAATTGACAAACCCTTACCAAATCTTACCAAAAAAAGAAGAGAGCATATCGAATAAACGAAATCACTGACAAAATGGTAATATCACGACAGAAATTACCAACATCCAGAATATCATGAGGGAATACTTCTCAAACCTTTACGCCAACAAATTTGAGAATCTAGAAGAAATGGATGAATTCTTAGCCAATATTAACATACCCACACTGAACCAAGAAGAACTAACCCAACTAAACAGGCCTATTTCAAGCTCTGAAATAGAAATGGCAATTAGAGAATTTCCACCTAAGAAAAGCCGAGGGCCAGATGGATTCACAGCTGAATTCTTTAAGATCTTCAAAGCAGAGCTCACACCAATACTCCTCAAGCTATTCAACGAAATTGAAAATGAAGATTCTTTACCAAACTCAATCTATGAAGCCAGTATAACCCTCATCCCCAAACCAGACAGAGATTCATCAAAGAAAGAGAACTATAGACCTATTTCTTGGATGAACATCGATGCAAAACTTCTCAACAAAATACTGGCCAACCGTCTACAACAACTCATCAAAAAAATTATACACTATGATCAAACTGGATTCATCACAGGGAGGCAAAGCTGGTTCAACATACGCAAATAAATTAATATAATTCAACACATCAACAGGAGCAAGGACAAAAATCACATGATTGTCTCAATAGATGCGGAAAAGGCATTTGAGAAGATCCAACACCCCTTTATGTTAAAAGCTCTGGAAAACTAGGAATCTATGGAATATACCTCAATATAATAAAGGCTGTGTATGACAAACCCACTGCTAGTGTTACACTTAATGGTGAAAATCTAAAGCCATTCCGTCTAAAATCAGGAATGAGACAAGGATGCCCACTCTCTCCACTACTCTTTAACATAGTACTAGAATTCCTAGCCAGTGCAATAAGGCAAGAAGCAACACAAAGGGAATCCAAGTAGGGAAAGAGGAAGTAAAACTCTCCCTCTTTGCAGATGACATGATCCTGTATTTAAAGAATCCTATAGACTCTACTCCCAAGCTCCTTGAGCTGATTCAATACTTTTAAAGGGTAGCAGGCTATAAAACTGACCCTCAAAAATCAACTGCCTTCCTTTACACACAACAGTGAGAGGAATGAGGCACTAAAGAGGAAAGCAACTCCTTTCACAATAGCCTCAAAGAAAATAAAGTATCTAGAAATAAGCTTAACTAAGAATGTAAAGGCCCTTTTTGATGAAAACTTTAAAACCCTAAAAAAGGAAATTAAAGCAGAAGTAAGGAAATGGGAAAACCTCCCATGCTCCTGGATTGGAAGAATCAACATCGTGAAAATGACAACCTTGGCAAGGGCTATCTACAAATTCAACGCAATACCCATCAACATCCCAAGGGCATTCTTTAAAGTAATAGAAGAGGCAATTCAAAATTTCATATGGAATATTAAAAGACCCCGTATAGCAAACACACTTCTTAGCAGAAAGAACAGAGCTGGAGGAATTTTCAATTCCAAACTTTAGACTCTATTACAGAGATAAAATCATCAAAACAGCTTGGTAATGGCACAGGAATAGGCCTGAAGACCAATGGAATAGAACTGAGGACCCAGATATTAAACCAGAGACCTATGGCCACCTAATCTTTGACAAGGGAGCCAAAAAAATAGAATGGAAGAAAGACAGCCTCCTCAACAAGTTGTGCTGGCAGAACTGGTTAAGCACCTGCAGAAAAATAAAGTTGGATTCTTCTTTGTCACCTTGCACTAGAACTAACTCCAAATGGATCAAAGACCTGGAGGTAAAAGCTGACACACTGAAAACTTTACAGGAAGGAATAGGAGATACACTAGGCCTCTTTGGTACAGTTCAAAACTTTCTTAATAAGGACCAAGAATCACAGCAAATCAGAGAAAGGCTGGATACGTGGGACTGCATTAAACTGCAGAGCTTTTGTATGGCAAAGGACATAGCTAGCAAATTAATTAGGAAGCCTACAGAATCTGAGAAGATCTTCACCAACCAAACAACGGACAAAGGCCTCATGTCTAAAATATATCAACAAGGAAATAAATTGAATCACTCCAAAACTAATCCCCAAAGTAACAACCATCCCATTAAAAAATGGACCAAAGACTTAAAGACAATCTTCTCTGAAGAAGAAACAAAAATGGCCTATAGACACATGAAGAAATGCTCTGCATCTCTGGTCATAAAAGAAATGCAAATCAAAACAACTCTAAGATTCCACTTCACTCCAGTTAGAATGGCCAGGATTAGGAAAACGAATAGCAACATATGCTGGAGGAGATGTGGCCAGGAGGGATCACTACTACACTGTTGGTGGGAGTGCAAACTCGTTCAACCACAATGGAAAGCAGTATGACAGTGCCTCAAAAGGCTAAACATAGAACTTCCCTATGACCCAGCAATTCCACTACTTGGCATTCACCCAACCGTCCAGCAACTAGGGCATACTAAATCCACTAGCACAACAATGTTCATTGCAGCATTATTCACCATAGCAAAGATATGGAACCAACCTAGATGTCCCTCAGTTGATGAGTGGATCAACAAGTTGTGGTATTTGTACACAATGGAATTCTGTGCTGCTGTCAGAAAAAACGACATCGACCCATTTGTTAGGAAATGGAAAGTCTTAGAAAAAATCATATTAAGTGAAGTAAGCCAGACTCAAAGGAAATTAGCCTCAATGGTTCCCCTCATTTGTCATAATCAGTAGAAATCTTGGGCTCTACTAGCAGAGATCTGCAATAGAGGAAAACCTTGATCCATAAGGCCATATAGTGTGAAGCTAATTGAAAGGACCTCCAGGACATTGAAACAAAAGCCATATAACGTATGATTGTTGTCCTTAATGTAGTATGTTATCTCTCATCTCCTTTGCTGTCCCTTGGGTATCTGATATTGTTACAGTATCTCACTTTGTTATCTGATATATTGAATTTATTTGTATTTGGTTATTTGAAATTTGATAGGGAAGGGGGGAAAACCAAGACGGGGGTTGAGAGTGGGTGGGGTGGAGGGTAATGGGTTCCAAGACATGTGAATGGGTATCAATGTATGTGAATTAATGCACCTTGTATCTGGCAAATATCATGTAACCCTTTTATTAATTACAAAAAAATATAATAAAAAAAGAAAAATGCTACAAATCAATCCATTGCCTATGTATTTTTGAGTGTGTCATTTTTACTTTGATTGAAACAGAAGTCCAATCAAGTACTGATGGCTCAGTCCTGTAATCCTAGCTCTTCTGGAGCTGAGATTTTAGGATTGCAAATCAAAACCATCCAGGTAATAAAAGTCCATAAGACTTTTGTCCGTAAGTAACCACAAAAATTTAGAAATGGACCTGTGGCTCATAGAGCAGTAGCCTTGATCAAAACTGCTAAGTGACAATGCACTGAGTTCAAGCCCCAGTGCCTGTCCATGCATACAAACACACACTGAATTAAAAATCGCCTTTAATGAATATTTTATTGCTTTTATTGATGTCAAAGTATAAAATCCTACAAGTCAGAGTAACCACCTCTTTCCAGGTATAGTCTTTTATTTTATATTAGAAATTTCCATATGTGAGAAAGATGTCTATTTAAGTACGTATTGGCTGATCATATCATTAAATATTTTGTTGAATTCATGTTTAGGGTAAGAAATACAAATCCACAGAACAGCAGGGTTAGTTTTACATCATGTATCATTTCAACTTTAGAGTTCTAGGATATGGATGTATTATTCTGACACATGTGAACATACAGGAACTTCATTGCTTTGAATATGTGTATCTATTGTATCCAAAAACTTCCACTGTACTATACAAGCTAAATATGTGACCTTGAACCTACTACTTAACTTCCCTGTGCCTCTGTTTTCCCATTCCTAGGTTTATTAAGACTTTTAATAAATTAGCATATAATAAGGTTCTGTGAGTGCCTAGCATATTGGAAGTGATTATTTGTTTTATTCTTTTTGCTTATTTGTTTTATCAAGAACCTTCTTTGGTAATTAAATAAAAATACTGTCTGAATTTATTAGCAATTTTTAAAATAGTGTAAGTTACTTGGAAAATATCAATTACTCACATTTTATCAGCATACATTATTAATATGCCAAAAATAAAAATTAAAAGACTTAGGTGCTACAAAGTCCATGGCCAGGATGCTTGTATTCTTCTGGTAGCAACAGTGAAATGCAGTACATTTTAGAAAATTAGAAATTCTAAAAGGATAGCTCTACCACATTTCCTTTTACTTTTATTGTTTAATTTTGAGTAAAATCACAGACAGCATGGATCTATTCCTTGTTTCTTCCATCTCTTTCATGGAATTACAGTTTGAGATAATTTCCAGTCTGTTGAGAAGGTCAGTGTCTTCAACATTCCTTTCAATGAACATCTGTAGCTACATATTATTTGTAGAAACTTTTAAAGTGCTTTCTTTGTATTTTTCACTTACATTTATATATATATATATACATTTATATATATATATCTTTCCATAATTCTTCTGGCCCTATATATTAGGACATTTCTATAAAAACAGTATAGATAATTTAAGTATTAGAGGACTTTCTTCTGCTTTTTCTGTCACATTTTCTTTGAATTATATTTGAGAGATACAGCTTTTGTTCCATTTGTTTAATTTATGGTTATTTTTATTTGTTGTTGTCAGTGTAATTAGCAATTTTCTATCCTGAGAGAAGACAAGAATTTTGAAGAGTACAAATATTTGACCACATTCTAGTATGTCTCATTCTCAATATGACGAACAGAGCATATACCTCTTTTGTGACAAAAAAGAAAGAAATTTATTTATGTGGTTATAAATAGAAATGGTTACCTCTATCCCTTGATTTCATGAACAAAATTGCCTCATGGCTAAGGAAAAAATTATTTCTTTTCTTCTATATTTACAAAACATATGTGGTGTGAATATATTAAGCACCCATCTAAAAAATTAATTGCAGTAAAATATGTTCTCAATTTCTATGCTACTGACAGTACCATTTCCAATGAACAACACTCACTTCCAGAATGTTTGAATTCTTGTGTACTGGTAATAGAGAAGCAAGACAAAATGCCATTCCTCTGAGAGTTCTGCTCACAGCCCTGTGACCTTCTTAAGTTGCCAGAAAGTGTTAGTATTTTTGTAGAATCTTTAAAATAGAGATCCAGAGTGACAGGAGAGTGCATCAGAGTCAGACCTTTTTGCTCTACAGTAAATCAAAAATACAATGAAGTATGTTTTTTCCCCCAGAGAAAAAAAAATGTTTCACAATCTTCATCATTTTATCAGATCTTCTTAATAGGCAAACCTTATCTGTGAAATTACATTTTTCCAGTAAAAAACCATTCTATGCAAATTGTGCATCTTGAATCCTAGAATTCCGGCTGGCAGCAGCAAGATTTAAACTCTGCGAACATCTCAAGTGAAGTATAAAATCCCTCTCCTTAGATATGGGAGTTGGTATGAATTATTTGATGAATAAAGTGACTATAGAAACAGTCCGAGCTTATTCATAAACTGAATTTTTGCATAGTGTCAAGATATTTTAAACAGTATTCTAATAAAGGAAGTGGTAGATGGTGGGATGAGAATAATAATTAGTTCTGACAAATTAGCTCCAAAGGCTTCTAAACCACATCATCATGAATGATCATGGCCACAACCCCATTTCTCTGGGATCAGTTTTATGTATTAATCAGATTTTGTCACTATAACAAAATACCTGAGAAAAAGAATGTAAAAAAGGAAAGTACAATTTTGATTTATGGTTTCAGACAATTTTAACATTTTGTGCTTTTGGCTTCAAATGAATGAAAAACACAAAGTGTCTGGACTAAACACATTAATCAAAGACGTAACCCAGTAGACTACATCTTACACTAGATTGCACCAATTTCCAATAATACCAACATGTTGTGGATCAATCCAGGAATTAACTCATTGATCAGGTCAAATCTCTTAGGACACAATCACTTTCCAAAATCTATCATTTAGCAACCAAGCCAAAAACTCATAATGGGCATTTATTATTCAAATCATAAGAATTGACATCCTACGTTTTTCAAAATTTTTTATCTCTCATGACACAAATCTACTAGTTACTACAAGATCACTGTAATCCTGAAATGCATCCTGAATCCTTCTACTTTTCATAGTATCAATCCCCATTATCATACTATATATTTCAAGTTTCCTTGTATAATTTTTATAATAGCTACTGTTTTTACTCTTACTCCTCCTACAATCTCTCTCTACAAAATAAATCCTGAGAATGAAAAACATAAAAACATATGAATTCTCTCATCAAATTGTTCAGTGGCCTATCTCAGAGTAAAATTTCACAATACCCTAGGTAACCCGTAGTATCCTCACCATTTCTTTAATGAACTCTGACCCTATCTTTTTGTTCTGTCACATTTTTATTTCTCTTCCATATAAACATCAATTATACTTTTATCTTTAATATCCCAATTTTTTAATTTTCTGGAATGCTATAAGCTTAAATTGAATATGTCTTCACTTCTACAAGATCTACGTTACCAATGAGATGCTATATCCCTTGTTTAAAAAAAAAAGAAAAGAGGAGGATTCTGGCAAGATTGTGGGATTCAGTGTGAGTCTATCTGAGCTCTCACCAAGATACCAGCTTTTGCATTGTAGCAGAAAATTTATAGCTAAAGAACGATTCTAAGTAAGCTATAGTATCACAGAGATTTCAGTCAAAAAGGAAAAAGTCAGACAGCCTGCTTAAGAAGACAGTTTTGATCCCACACCTTCCGCAGTAAGAGCAGCTGCACCAAGACAAAGGCAACAAAGCCTGAGCTCTCAATTACAGCAAGCAGAAATCTTCCTCCTGCCAGCCACAGACAAACACAGACAACCAAGTGTGAAGACCTCACTGAAGACATTCTCACTCATACTCACAGAATGGCATTCAGAAGGTAGCCTCTCCGCCAACAGCCAACAGCAGTGCCATCTCAGATACTGGCAAAGACCCTGCCAGACAAACTAGCAGATAACTGAAATCTGAGAAGTAGTATCAGCAACACCATTTCTCAAAAAGGAAAGGATCTGATCAGTGTCAGCTTCCTAGAGCAATAGGTTCCCTGCCCTGGAGGGAACAATTTCTCTCTGGGAGGAGTGGCTTTCCTCTCCCAGTAAACAAAGCCAGAGGTGGTTCCACCCAGAGGCTTCTCTCTGCTGAACTGGCTAAAACAATAGTGTCACTAGGTTGGACCAGAGTGAGTTTTGAAGCTCATCAAGGACTCCAGATAGAATACAACTCTATTCACATTCAAACTATTGTAAACAACTGACTTTCTTCTGCAGGACACATAAAGCTCATCACCCTGCAAGTATATTAACCTGGGTGGGCAGTCATAAAGATCCCAAGAATGTGAGGCAAAACTTTTTCTGTCCAGTCAAGAAAACTGAATGGAAAAACCACTTAAAAAAAAACAGTGGAGATAAGAGATTTCATAAAGAGACAGGATGCTGAATTCAGTGGATATACAAGCTTTCCTGCCCAAACCTGAAGAATAATTATTTTTCTAATCATAATTTTTTAATTTTACTATTTTTTTCAATTTTATTTTTACTTGTTCCTATTTTTTGCCATTTTTTTCTCCATCATTTTCCCTTTTCTATTTTCTTCTGTCATTGTGGTCACTGATAGAAACATAGTGACAGCAATTAATAATCGGCCTCTTTACTGTGTTAAGACTTCTTCCAAATTATATTTTTATTGACCCAGTCCCCTGTTTTTTAATCTTTAGGCTTTTAATCTTACTATTTCTTGTTTAAGAACTTATAATTGTGAGAAGTCTTTTTCATCATAAATCTCATTTATATATTTTTCACTTTTTCTTTTTTTCATATTTTTTCATATATTTTTATTGTAACTAATAGAAGGGTTACATGATATTTGCAAGACAGATGGTGCATTAGTTCCCATACATTGATACCCTTTCACATGTCTTGGTCCCCATTTCCCTCCCCCAACCCCCACCCCTCACGTTGTTTTCCCCCGTTCCCTATACAATTTCAAATAAACAAATACAAATATATCTGATATATCAGATAACAAAGTGAGATACTTTAACAATATGAGATAACCAAGGGACAGCAAAAGAGATGAGAGATAACATAGTACCTTAAGAACAACAAGCATTCATTATATAGCTTATGTTTCTATATCCTAGAGATCCTATCATTCAGCTTCCTACTATATGGCCTTTTGTATCAAGGTTTTGCTCTATTGCAAATCTCTGTTAGGAGAGCCCAAGGTTTCTACTGATTATGACAAATGAGGGAAACCATTGAGCCTAAGTTCCTTTGAGTCTGGCTTACTTCACTTAATATGATTTTTTTCTAAGTCTATCCATTTCCTAATAAATGGGGCAATGTCATTCTTTCTGACAGCAGTATAGAATTCCATTGTGTACAAATACCACATCTTGTTGATCCACTCATCAACTGAGAGACATCTAGGTTGGTTCCATATCTTTGTTTGGTAAATAGTGCTGCAATGAACATTGTTGTGCTGGTGGATTTAGTACGTCCTTGTTTCTGGATGATTGGGGAAATGCCAAGTAGTGGAATTGCTGGGTCATAGGGGAGCTCTATGTTTAGACTTTTGAGGAACTGCCATACTGCTTTCCATGGTGGTTGAATGAATTTGCACTCCCACCAACAGTGTAGTAGGGATCCCTCCTGGCTACATCCCTTCCAGCATCTGTTGTTATTCATTTTCCTAATCCTGGTCATTCTAACTGGAGTGAAGTGGAATCTTAGAGATGTTTTGATTTGCATTTCTTTTATGATCAGAGATGTTGAGCATTTCTTCATGTGTCTATAGGCCATTTTTGTTTCTTCTTCAGAGAAGACTCTCATTTTTATTGTTATTAATAGAAGGGTTACATGATATTTGCCAGATAGATGGTACATTAATTCACATATATCAATACCCTTTCACATGTCTTGATCCCCATTAGTCTCCCCTTCACCCCCCCGTCTTGGTTTCCCGCCCTTCCCTATCCACTTTCAAATAACCAATACAAATAAATCCAATATATCAAGTAACAAAGTGAGATATTGTAACAATATGAGATAACCAAGGGACAGCAAAAGAGATGAGAGATAACATAGTACATTAAGGACAACAATCATTCATTGTATGGCTTTTGTTTCAATATCCTGGAGGTCTTTTCCAATTAGCTTCATACTATATGACCTTATAGATCAAGGTTTTCCTCTATTGCAGATCTCTGCTAGTAGAGCCCAAGGTTTCTACTGATTACGACAAATGAGGGAAACAACTGAGGCTAATTTCCTTTGAGTCTGGCTTACTTCACTTAATATGATTTTTTCTAAGACTTTCCATTTCCTAACAAATGAGGCAATGTCGTTTTTCTGACAGCAGCATAGAATTCCATTGTATACAAATACCACATCTTGTTGATCCATTCATCAACTGAGAGACATCTAGGTTGGTTCCATATCTTTGCTATGCTGAATAATGCTGCAATGAACATTGTTGTGCTAGTGGATTTAGTATGCCCTAGTTTCTGGATGATTGGGTAAATGCCAAGCAGTGGAATTGCTGGGTCATACGGGAGCTCTATGTTTAGCCTTTTGAGGCACTGCCATACTGCTTTCCATAGTGGCTGAACCAGTTTGCATTCCCACCAATAGTTTAGTAGTGATCCCTCCTGGCCACATCCCCTCCAGCATCTGTTGTTATTTGTTTTCCTGATCCTGGCCATTCTAACTGGAGTGAGGTGGAATCTTAAAGATGTTTTAATTTGCATTTCTTTTATGACCAGAGATGTTGAGCATTTCTTCATGTGTCTATAGGCCATTTTTGTTTCTTCTTCAAAGAAGACTCTCTTTAAGTCTTTGGCCCATTTTTTAATGGGATAGTTGTGACTTTGGAGATTAGTTTTGGAGTGATTCAATTTTTTGAACTGTTGATATATTTTAGATATGAGGCCTTTGTGCGCTGTATGGTTGGTGAAGAACTTCTTCCACTCTGTAGGCTTCCTAATTAATTTACTAGCTATGACCTTTGCCATACAAAAGCTCTGCAGTATAATGCAGTCCCACTCATCCAGCCTTTCTCTGATTTGTTGTGATTCTTGGTCCTTATTAAGAAAGTTTTGACCTGTGCTAAGGAGGCCTAGTGTATCCTCTGTTCCTTTTTGTAAAGTTTTCAGTGTGTGAGTTTTACCTCCAGGTTGAAACATTTGGAGTTAATTCTAGTGCAGGGTGACAAAGAAGGATCCAACTTTAGTTTTCTGCAGGTGGTTAACCAGTTCTGCCAGCAAAACTTGTTGAAGAGGCTATCTTCTTCCATTCTATTTTTTTTGGCTCCCTTGTCAAAGATAAGATAGTCATAGGTCTGTGGTTTAATATCTGGGTCATCAGTTCTATTCCATTGGACTTCAGGCCTGTTCTTGTGACAGTACCAAGTTGTTTTGATAATTATATCTCTGTAACAGAGTCTAAAGGTTGGAATTGAAAATTCCTCTAGGGCTGTTGTTTCTGCTAAGAAGTATTTTTGCTATAAGGGGTCTTTTTTTATTCCATATGAAATTTTGGATTGCCTCTACTATTTTTTTAAAGAATGCCATTGGAATGTTGATGGGTATTGCGTTGAATTTGATTCTTCCAATGTTGATTCTTCCAATCCAGGAGCATGGGAGATTTTTCCATTTCCTTATTTCTGCTTTAATTTCCTTTTTTAGGGTTTTAAAGTTTTCATCAAAAAGGTCCTTTACATTCTTAGTTAAGCTAATTCCTAGGTACTTTATTTTCTTTGAAGCTATTGTGAAAGGAGTTGCTTTCCTGATTATTGCCTCGTTCCTCTCACTGTTGGCATAAAGGAAGGCAGTTGATTTTTGAGGGTTAACTTTATAGCCTGCTACTCTTCCAAAGTTTTGAATCAGCTCAAGGAGCTTGGGGGTAGAGTCTATAGGATTCTTTAAATACAGAATCATGTCATCTGCAAAGAGGGAGAGTTTTACTTCCTCTTTCCCTATTTGGACCCCCTTTATACTTGCTTCTTGCCTTATTGCACTGGCTAGGAATTCTAGTACTATGTTAAAGAGTAATGGAGAGAGTGGGCATCCTTGTCTCGTTCCTGATTTTAGAGGGAATGGCTTTAGATTTTCATCATTGAGTATAATACTAGCTGTGGGTTTCTCATACACAGGCTTTATTTTATTGAGCAATGTTCCATGGATTCCTAGTTTCTCCATAGGTTTTAACATAAAGGGGTGTTGGATCTTGTCAAATATCTTTTCTGCATCTATTGAGACAATTATGTGATTTTTGCCCATGCTCCTGTTGATGTGTTGAATTATATTAATTGATTTGCGTATGTTGAACCAGCTTAGCCTCCCTGTGTTGAATCTTGTTTGATCATAGTGTATAATTTTTTTGATGAGTTGTTGTAGACGGTTGGCCAGTATTTTGTTGAGAAGTTTTGCATCGACGTTCATCAAAGAAATAGGTCTATAGTTCTCTTTCTTTGATGAATCTCTGTCTGGTTTGGTGATGAGAGTTATACTGGCTTCATAGAATGAGTTTGGTAAAGAACCTTCATTTTCAATTTCGTTGAATAGCTTGAGGAGTATTGGTGTGAGCTCTGCTTTGAAGATCTTAAAGAATTCAGCTCTGAATCCATTTGGCCCTCGGCTTTTCTTAGCTGGCAGGTCTCTTATTGCCATTTCTATTTCAGTGCATGAAATAGGCCTGTTTAGTTGGGTTAGTTCTTCTTGGTTCAGTGTGTATGTTAATATTGGCTAGGAATTCATCCATTTCTTCTAGATTCTCAAATTTGTTGGCGTAAAGTTTTGAGAAGTATTCCCTCATGGTATTCTGGATCTTGGTAATTTCTGTCGTGATATTACCATTTTCATCTGCGATTTTGTTTATTTCGATATGCTCTCTTGTTTTTTTGGTAAGATTTGCTAAGGGCTTGTCAATTTTGTTAATTCTTTCAAAGAACCAACTCCTTGTTTTGTTGATTCTTTCTATTTTACCATTTTCGTCTGTGATTTTGTTTATTTCGGTATGCTCTCTTCTTTTTTTGGTAAGATTTGCTAAGGGTTTGTCAATTTTGTTAATGCTTTCAAAGAACTAACTCCTTGTTTTCTTGATTCTTTCTATAGTATTTTTTTGGATTCCAAATCATTTAATTCTGCTTTGATTTTAATAATTTGCTTTCTTCTACTGGGATTAGGGTGGGATTATTACTCTTTTTCCAAGATCTTAAGGTGAGACATTAACTTGTTGGTTTGCGATTTTTCCAACTTGTTGTTGTAAGCATTCAGCGCTATAAATTTTCCTCTGAGTACTGCCTTTGCCATGTCCCAAAGGAGTTGGTATTTTGTGTGCTCATTATTGTTAAATTTCATGAACTGTTGGATTTCTGTTCTGATCTCTTCGATGACCCATTGGTGATTCAACAATTTGTTGTTCAGTCTCCATGAGTTACAGGATATTCTTTGTTGGAGATGTGTATTCAATTCCAACTTGATGCCTTTGTGGTGTGAGAGCGAGCAGGGAATATTTTCAGTGTTTCTGAATCTGTCCAGGTTTGTTTTATGGCCTAATATGTGGTCTATTTTGGAAAATTTTCCATGTGCTGCTGAGAAAAACGTGTATTTTGTTGTTGCTGGGTGGAATATTCTGCAGATATCAGTTAGATCTAGTTGGTCTATATAGTTGTTCAGTTCTAAGGTTTCTCTGTTGAGTTTTTGCCTTGTTGATCTGTTCTTAAGTGAGAGTGGTATGTTAAAGTCAGCAATAATCACAGTGTTTTGATCTATGTATGGTTTCAGTGTAAGTAAAGTTTGCTTGATGAAGTTTGGAGAGCCGGGATTGGGTGTGTAAATATTTAGGATCGTTATGTCTTCCTGGAGGAAAGATCCCTTTAGTAGTATGTAGTAACCTTCTTTGTCTTTTCTTACTAATTTTAGTTTGAAGTCTATTTCAGAGAAGACTCCCTTTAAGTCTTTGGCCCATCTTTAATGGGATGGTTTTTACTTTGGAAATTAGTTTTGGATTGATTCATTTTTTTGAGCTGTTGATATATTTAGATATGAGGCCTTTGTCTGTTGTATGGTTGGTGAAGATCTTGTTTATTTCCTGTATTTTTATATATTTCTATTGTAATTAAAAGTAGGGTTACATTATATTTGCCAGATAGAAGGTGCATTAATTCACATACATTGATACCTTTTCTCATGCCTTTGTCCCCATTTCCCAACCCCCCACCCCCACCCTCATCTTGTTTTCCTACGTTCTCTATCCAGTTTCAAATAACCAAATACCAATATATACAATATACCAGATAACAAAATGAAATACTGTAACAATATGAGATAACCAAGGGACAGCAAAAGGGATGAGAGATTACATAGTACATTACGGACAACAATCACTCATTATATGGCTTTTATTTCTACATTCTAGAGGTCCTTTCATTTAGTGTCATACTATATGGCCTTATGTATCTAGGTTTTGCTCTATTGCAATTGTCTGCTATGAGAGCCCAAGGTTTCTACTGATTATGACAAATGAAGAAAACCATTGAGCCTATGTTCCTTTGAGTCTGGCTTACTTCACGTAATATGATTTTTTCTAAGACTTCCCATTTCCTAACAAAGGACAGCAGCATAGAATTCCATTGTGTACAAATACCACATCTTGTTGATCCACTCATAAACTGAGGGACATCTGGGTTGGGTCCATATCTTTGCTGTGGTGAATAGTGCTGCAATGAACATTGTTGTGCTAGTGGATTTAGTATATCCTTGTTTCTGGATGATTGGGAAAATGCCAAGTAGTGGAATTGCTGGGTCATAGGGGAGTTCTATGTTTAGCCTTTTGAGGAACTACCATACTGTTTAACATAGAGATTGGATGAGTTTGCACTCCCAGTAACAGTGTCGTAATGATCCCTCCTGGCCACATCCCCTCCAGCATCTGTTGTTATTAGGTTTCTTGATCCTGACCATTCTAATTGGAGTGAGGTGGAATCTTAGAGCTGTTTTGATTTGCATTTCTTTTATGACCAGAGATGCAGAGCATTTCTTCATGTGTCTATAGGCCATTTCTATTTCTTCTTCAGAGAAGATTGTCTTTAAGTTTTGGCCCATCTTTTATTGGGATGGTTGTTTCTTTGGAGTTTAGTTTTGGAGGAATTCAATTTTTTGAGCTGTTGATATATTTTAGATAAGAGGCCTTTTTCTGTTGTATGGTTAGTGAAGATCTTCTCCCACTCTGTAGGCTTTCTAGTTAATTTGCTATGTCCTTTGCCATACAGAAGCTCTGCAATTTAATGTCGTCCCACTTATCCAGCCTTCCTCTGATTTGTTGTGATTCTTGGTCCTTATTAAGAAAGTTTTGACCTGAGGCAAAGAGACTTAGAATATCTCCAATTCCTTCTTGTAAAGTTTTCAGTATATCGGCTTTTACTTCGAGGTCTTTGATCCATTTGGAATTAATCCTAGTGCAGGGTGACAAAGAAGGATGCAATTTTAGTTTTCTGCAGGTGCTTAACCAGTTCTGCCAGCAACACTTGTTGAAGAGGTTGTCTTTCATCCATTCTATTTTTTTGGCTTCCTTATCAAAGATTAGGAAACCATAGGTCTCTGGATTAATATCTGGGTCCTCAGTTCTATTCAATTAGTCTTCAGGTCTGTTCTTGTGCCAGTACCAAGCTGTTTTGGTCACTAAAACTCTATAATAGAGTCCAAAGTTTGGTATTGAAATTTCTCCTGCACTGTTCATTCTCCTAAGAAGTGTTTTTGCTATATGGGGTCTTTCATTGCTCCATATGAAATTTTGAATTGCTTCTTCTATTTCTTTAAAGAATGCCATTAGGATATTGATGGGTATTTCACTGAATTTGTGGATAGCCCTTGTCAAGATTGCCATTTTCATGTTGATTCTTCCAATCCATGACGGTTTTTCCATTTCCTCAATTCTGCTTTAATTTACTTTTTCAGGGTTTTAAAATTTTCATCAAAAAGGTCCTTTACATTGTTAGTTAAGGTAATTCCCAGGTACTTTCCTTTCTTTGAGGCTATTGCAAAAGGAGTTGCTTCCCGGATTGTTGCCTCGCTCCTCTCACTGTTGGCATAAGAAGGCAGTTGATTTTTGAGAATTTTATACCCTGCTACATTGCCAAAGTTTTGAATCAGCTCAAGGAGCTTGGAAGTGGAGTCTGTAGGGATCTTTCAATACAGAATCATATCATCTGCAAAGAGAGAAAGCTTCACTTCCTCTTTCCCTATTTGGATCTCATTTATGCCTGCTTTTTGCCTTATTGCTCTGCCAAGGAATTCTAATTCTATATTAAAGAGGAGTGGAGAGAATGGGCACCCTTGTCTTGTTCCTGATGTTAGAGGGAATGGCTTTAGCTTTGTGTCATTAAGTATAATGCTAGCTGTGGGTTTTTCATCCACAGTCTTTATTACACTGAGGAATGTTCTATGGATTCCTAGTTTCTCCAGAGCTTTTAGCATAAAGGGATATTGGATCTTGTCAAATGCCTTTTCTGTATCTATTGAGACAATCATGTGATTTTTCTCCTTACTTCTGTTGATGTGTTGAATTATACTAATTGATTTGTGTATATTGAACCAGCTTTGCATCACTGTGATGAATCCTGTTTGATCATAGCGTATGATTTTTTTGATGAGTTGTTGTAGACGGTTGGCCAGTATTTTGTTGAGAAGTTTTGCATCGATGTTCATCAAAGAAATGGGTCTATGGCTCTCTTTCTTTGATGAATCTCTGTCTGGTTTGGGGATGATTTTTATACTGGTTTCGTAGAATGAATTTGGCAGAGCGTCTTTGTTTTCAATTTTGTTGAAGAGCTTGAGGAATGTTGGTGTGACCTCTGCTTTGAAGATTTTATAGAATTCAGCTGTGAATCCATCTGGCCCTGGGCTTTTCTTAGATGGAGGGCCTCTTATTTCCCTTTCTATTTCAGTGCTTGAAATAGGTCTGTTTAGTTAGATTAGGTCTTCTCTGTTCAGCGTGGATATGTTAACATTGGCTAGAAATTCATCCATTTCTTCCATTTCTTCTCAATTCTCAAATTTGTTGGCATAAAGGCCTGAAAAGTATTCCCTCATGATTCTCTGGATCTTGGTAATTTCTGAAATGATATTACCAATCTCATGTGTGGTTTTGTTTGTTTGGGTGTGTTCCCTTCTTTTTTTGGTAAGATTTGCTAAGGGTGGGTCAAATTCGTTGATCTATTCAAAGAACCAACTCCTTGTTTTGTTGATTGTTCCTATAGTTTTTTTGGACTCCAATTGATTTAATTCTAGTTTGATTTTAACAATTTTCTCCCTTCTAATGGGATTATGGTTGGTTTGCTGCTCTTTTTCCAGGTGCTTAAGGTATCATTAAATTGTGGGTTTGTGATTTTTCCAATTTGTTGTTGTAGGCACTCAGAGCTATAAATTTTCCTCTGAGTACTGTCTTTGATGTGTCCCAAAGGAGCTGGTATTTCATGTGCTCTTTTTGTTAAATTTTACAAACTGTTGAATTTCTGTTATGATCTCCTCGATGACCCATTGTTGATTCAACAATGTGTTGTTCAATCTCCATGAATTACATGGTTTTCATTGGTGGAGGTTGGTGTTCAGTTCCAATTTGATTTTCTTGTGGTCTGAGAGAATGCATGGAATAATTTCAGAGTTTCTGAATCTGCACAGGTTTGTTTTATGTCCTAAAATGTGGTCTATTTTAGAAAATGTTCCATGTGCTGTTGAAAAAAAATGTATATTGTGTTGTTGCTGTGGTGAATAATCTGCAGATGTCTGTTAGATCTAGTTGGTCTATACAAATTTTTCAATTCAGAAATTTCTCTGTTGAGTTTTTGCCTGGTTGATCTGTCCATAGGTGAGAGTGGTGTGTTAAAGTCACCAACCATTATTGTGTTTCAAGCTATGTATGGTTTCAGTGAAAGTAAAGTTTGCTTGATGAAGTTCGGTGCTCCAGGATTTGGTGTGTAGTTGTTTAGGATGGTTATGTCCTCCTGGAGGAGAAATCTCTTAGACAGTATGTAATAAACTTATTTGTCTTTTTTCACTAATTTTAGTTTGAGGTCTATTTTATCTGATATGAGGACGGCAAATCCGGCCTGTTTATAGAGGCCGTTAGCTCGATATACTTTATTCCAACCTATCACTTTCAAAAACTGTGCTTTTGGGCAAGATGTATCTCTTGAAGATTGCAGAACAGTGAATCTTGCTTTTTGATCCAACTAGACAGTCTATGCTGTTTAATTGGGAGTGAAGTCCATTGATATTGAGGGTTAGGATTCAAAAATATTTAGTAGTTCCTGCTATTTTTTATAGGCTTTTATTAGTGCCCGTGGGTTGACAGTTCTTGTTTTACATAGATGGTATGAGTTTTAGGTGCCATTTCTTTGTCAGTATTTTGTTTGTGTTGGTTTCCAATGTGTAGGACATCCTTGAGAATTTTTTGTAATGCTGGTTTGGTTGCTGTATAATTGTTGTAAGTTTTCCTTGGAATGGAAGGTTTTTATTGAGCCCTCAGTTATGAATGAGAGCTTAATTGGGTACAATATTCTTGGTTGGTACTTATTTGTCTTAAGGCATGTCATATATCCTTCCAATCTCTTCTTGCTTGCATGGTCTCTGCTGAGAAATATGTGGTTATTCTGATTGGTTTTCCTTTGTAGGTGGTTGTTCTTTTCTCCCTGGCTACTTTTAGGATCCTTCCCTTAGTCTCTATTGATCCTGTATGGATTATAATGTGGAGGTGGGATGTCCTTTTCTGGCCAGGTCTCTTTGGGTTTGTAAAAGCTTCTTGTATCTGGATGGGCCTGCCCTTCTGGATATTTGGGAAATTCTCTGAGATAATTCCCTGAAGTATATTTCCAATACCATTGACATTTCTCCAGACCCTCCTCAATACCAATTAGCCTTGAATTGGGCTTCCTAATTGTATCTTGGACCTCCTGAAGTGTTTTCTCATATTTGCTAGATTTGGTTTGATTCATTTTCTCTTCTTTATAACAACTAAATTATCTTCAACCCCAGAAATTCTCTCTTCTGCATTGTCTAACCTGCTATCAAAACTTTCTACTTTATGCTTCAACCCCCTTGCTTCTAATTGCTCAATTTCGATTCCTTGCATCTCTTGTTTTAAATTGTGTATGGATTTCTTTCACTCCTTGATTTCCATTTGATTGGTTAGCTCAGCCACTTTGTTCTTATCTGACATTTATTGGAGTTTGGTCAGCTTTTTGTTTGTGGATTCTATGAATTTGTCCAATTTACTTTGAAAAACCTTTATTATGGCCTCCTTTATGGCTTCCCCTTTTTCACGTATCACCTTTTTTATGGTTTCATCGCATTTAGATAGATATGTCTTCCTCCCATATCTCTTTCTTTATGGTTTCAAAGTTTTCATTAATTATGTTTACCAATTGCATGTGTATAGCACTTAGAGGACTCTCCTCCAGTTTTGCCATTGACTTCTCAATTGCCTGTTTATATTGAGTGGGACATGCCATGGCTTGATTTGACATTTTTCTTGAGTTTCTTGTTCTGCTCATTTGAAGATGGGAGCAAGATTAATGCTATAACAAGATTACAATTTTTCAGATATAACCAACCTGGACTTCTTTAGCTGGCTGACAATAGATGTTCATAATTTTAGATTGGTATTATCACTCTCTCATTCTTTTTGTGCACTTACAGTTAAGTCTAATAGCACCACGGATCACCTATTTATGTCCAAAACTATAAACCCCTCAGTCCAGTCTCTATTGTATTTAAGTCCCTCTGGACCTAGAGTATAATTGAACACCTAGATATACAGTATTGCTCAACCACCATATACTGTAGAGCCATGTTTTTAAGAGTTGAAGGATGAACAGAGGACCAGAGATAGAAAAATAGTATGAAAGACTACAGGGGAGGTAAGAAAAGAATAATGTAGGAGTGTAAGATTAATATAGCAATGAAGAAAAGGATTGCATAAGGATCATTGAGCTAAGGTGAGAGACAAATAGAATATTTGAGTACAGTGTTTAGAAAAAATAAGATAAAACTTATGAAAATAAGAAGAGTGAAGAGAAGAACATATAGAGAAAAGAGGGAGGTATATATAGGGGATTTCAATGATAAAAATTTTGAAAAGAAAAAATAAACAAAACAAAACAACAACAAAAAAGGAAGAAAAAAGGGGGAGATTCCACAGGACTGTGAGTTCTTACACAAGAAATACTAGGTTTAAGAACCAGCAGATTAAGAAGCAGGTGACTGTATCAGTATAGATACCATTTGTATCCAGACTGTACCCAGAGTTGTCACTATGTTTGTAGGAACGAGCTCAACGATAGAAGGAATTGGGGGAAAAGAAAGAGAAAAAAATGGAAAGAATCATAACATTAAAAAAAGGTGTAGGTCAAATGGCAAAGAAAAAACTAAGAACACATAAAAATGCAAGTGAAAAGGGGTAGAAGAAAAAATATAAAGAACAAAAAAAGAAAAGAACGAGAAAAGAAAAAAAAAGGGTTTATTCTGGGGTTTTTTTTGGCGGGGGAGGAGAAGGCAGGATAGGTAACTTGTGTCTCTGTTGTGCCAAGATTGTTCCAAGTTCTGGGAATGACCCTCTCCCCCCTTGTTTAGGGCCCATGTACTTGAACCCCAGGTGGTAACAGCTTGGTACTCAGCGGTTAGACACCTGAGTTCTAATTCGACCAGTGGTTAATTGTGATTCTCCTTTAAAAGCGGTGTAAAGTTCTTCCTCAGGGCCTTTCAGCATTGCTGGCTGTTGGTACGTGGAGGCCCGAGTCCAGACTCGAAAATAAACAAACCCCTGCTTTTTAGCTTTGACTGTGGTCTCTGGTGGTCTTTTTGGGGTTCTAGAAATTCGGGTACAATATTTGGTGCGTTGGCTTGGAACCCCCAAGTCCACTCAGACACCTAGTTGTGGAAAACCGCGGTAAATAGGCTGGCTTCGTTTGTCTCTGTGTATTGTGTTTTATTTGATAATTTGTTAATCTGGGTTGCCTATAGGTTCTGTATCTGGGTCAACGAAGAATCCTGGCAGACGTGCTATAGGATTGTTGATGGGGCCAGTGGGAGATGTCCCTTGTGCCCTTATTGGGAACTATTGTTAAGATGGTCGTGCTGCAACCATCTCTCTGTCTGATAGTTCCATCCAGGCTGTATTGAGGAGCTATTGTTAGGATGGTCATATTGGGACCATCCCTCTGTTTGATACTCCCATTCAGGCTGTATTGGGGAACTGCTGTTAGGACGATCGTGTTGTGATCGCCCCTCTGGTTAACAATTCCCTTCTGGTTATTGGTTTAAGAGCGCACATTTTGTTTTTGTTGTTTATTTGTTTTTTTTGTATTTCTGTTTGTTTTTTTGATTTGGATATCTTCCCCTGAGATGGGTACTACTCTGCTTGCTCTTCTAATAATGAATTTTAAGGATGTTAGAAGCAGAGGTTCTGATTTGAGTAAAAACAAACTAATTACTCTTTGTATTTTGGAATGGCCGACCTTTGATGTTGGATGGCCCCCAGAGGGCACTTTTAACCTTTCCATAATATGGAAGCTAAGGGAGAGGATACCAGAAGAGTTTGGCTACTTTGATCAGATTCCTTATATTCTTGTTTGGCAGAATTTGGTAAAAGATCCCCCTGCCTTCTCCCTTTCTTCTCTCAACAAGCGACGTCTTGGCCCTACGCCAGGCTGATGCCTCTCGATCCAAGCCCTCAGCTCCTTTCACCCGGTCTTGGCCAATAGTACAGACCCCCTTCTTCTTGAACCCCCTCCATATTCTCCTCCTCCTTTCAATGTGCAATTTTCTATGTCAACAGGAGGAGTAGAGGTTTCTTCTTCGGGCGAGGTGGAGGTGAAAATGGCTTCCCCAAATGCCGTTGAAGGCCCAGCGGGTAGGACACGGGGACATACTCAATGAGCAGCGAGCTCACATTTTCCTGATTCCACGATGGCCCTCCCACTGCATGAAATTGGTTTTCCAGATGATACTGGGAATCCTAGGTTCCAGTATTGGCCTTTTTCCACCAGTGACCTCTATAACTGGAAAACCCAGAGTGCTTGTTTTTCTGATAACCCTAAAGTTTTGATTTCTCTTTTAGAAAGTGTTACATTCACTCACCAGCCCACCTGGGATGATTGTCAGCAGCTCCTCCGAATCTTGTTTACTATGGAGGACAGGGAAAGAATCCAGGTGGAGGCCAGGAAATTGGTCCCTGGAGATGATGGGCAGCCCACTGTTAATCCAGATTTGATTAATGATACTTTTCCCTTAACGAGACCTCCCCAGGATAAATGGGATTACAATACAGCAGAAGGTAGGGGAAGGCTACGGGTGTATCGTCAGACTCTAATGGCGGGTCTCCGGGCTGCCGCTCGCAAGCCCACTAATTTGGCTAAGGTATATTCAGTTCTTCAAGGTAAAATAGAAACTCCTTCTGAGTACTTAGAGAGATTAATTGAAGCATTTAGACGGTTTACCCCAATGGATCCTGAAGCCCCTGAAAATCAGATAGCTGTAGTTATGTCTTTTGTTAACAAGGCAGCTTCAGATGTTAAGAGGAAGCTACAGAACTTAGAGGACTTAGAAGGAAAAAGTATCCAAGATTTACCCAGGATTGCTCAGAAAGTTTTATATATATATATTTTTTAATGTAATTAATAGAAGGGTTACATGATATTTGCCAGATAAATGGTGCATTAATTCCCATACATTGATACCTTTTCACATGTCTTGGTCCCCATTTCCCTTCCCCCCTCCCCCACCCCTCATATTGTTTTCCCCTGTTCCCTATCCAATTTCAGATAACCAAATACAAACATATCCGATATATCAGGTAACAAAGTGAGATAGTGTAACAATATGAGATAACCAAGGGACAGTAGAAGTGATGAGAGATAACATAGTACCTTAAGAACAACCATCATTAATTATATGGCTTAAGTTTACATCATATTTTAAATGACAAGTTTAACAAACAATTGTTCAAGGAGGGAATCTCTAATTACATTCTCTGGGACTTAGTATATAGAACTTAATCAAAATTAGGCTAACGGTTTGTATGTCATAGAAACATATCAATTTATGAAATAAAACATTATGATTATAGAGTCATAGGTTTTTTTGTCTATATACTTATGTTTGTATTTCCATTGCCATGTCCATAGCTTTGGGTATGCAGTTATTGAGTCCTCACTCTTGTACACTTTGGATTTAATAACCGCATATTAAGGATACCATGCGCCTTTTGTTCTTTAGGTCTTGACTTGTCTCACTCAGCATGATTCTCTCTAGATTCATCCACTTCCCTGCGAATGCCATTATTTTATCTTGACCGTTGGCTGTGTAGAATTCCGTTGTGTATATATACCAAATTTTCTGTATCCATTCATCTGCAGTAGGGCATCTGGATTGTTTCCATCGCCTGGCTATTGTGAATCGTTCAGAGATGAGCAGGTGTCTTTATAATATCCTGGGTCATGCTGTTCAGGATAGATGCCCAGAAGTGGTATGGCGGGATCATAGGGAAGGTCTATTTTCAGTTCTTTAAGGAACCTCCACACTGCTTTCCAGAATGGCTGGACTTGTTTACAATCCCACCAGCAATGCAGTAGGGTTCCTTTTTCTCCACAACCCCGCCAGTAACTGTCATTGTCTGAGTTCAAAATCTTGGCCATTCTTTTTGGGGTAAGGTGGTATCTTAGGGTTGTTTTTATTTGCATTTCCTTTATGACCATAGATGATGACCATTTTCGCATATGCTTTTCTGCCATTTTAATCTCTTCTTCTGATAGGTCTCTCTTTAGTTCCCTTGCCCATTTAGTGAATGGTTTATTGGCTTTGGGGGGGGGTTAGTTTCTTGAGTACCCTGTAGATACTGGATATCAAGCATTTGTCATATATATTGTTGGTGAATATCTTTTCCCAGTTGGTTGGCTGTCTCTCTACTTTTGCAACTATGTTTTTATCTGTACAGAAACTTTTTTATTTTTAGGTAGTCCCATTTATCGAGTCTCTCTCCAATCTGTTGTGACCCTGGGATTCTCTTCAGGAATCTTTTGCCTGTGTCTATGAGTTCCAGTGTCTCTCCTACTCTATCATGTAGCAGTTTCACAGTTTCCAGTTTGATGTTGAGGTCTTTGTTCCACTTTGAGTTAATGCTTGTGCATGGCGAAAAGCTAGGGTCAATTTTTAGTTTTCTGCATGTGGCTGCCCAGCTTTGCCAGCACCAATAATTGAAGAGACTGTGTTTGTTCCACTGTATATCTTTGGCTCCTTTGTCAAATACAAGTTGCCTATAGGTATGTGGTTCTATTTCTGGGTCTTCTATTCTGTTCCACTGATCTTCTGGTCTGTTTTTGTGCCACTACCAAGCAGTTTTTGTTATTATGGCTCTATAGGAGAGTTTGAAGTCTGGTATTGTAATACCACCAGCATTGCTCTTTTTGCCTAGAATTCTTTTGGCTATTCTAGGTCTTTTCTTGTTCCATATGAATCTTTGGATTATATCTTCAATTTCCATAAAGAATGTCTTTGGGATTTTGATGGGGATTGCATTGAATTTGTATGTCAGTTTTGGCAGTAAAGCCATTTTCACTACGTTGATTCTCCCTAGCCATGAGCATGGGATGTCTTTCCATTTCCTAGTGTCCTCTTTAATTTCTTTCATTAATCTTTTATAATTTTCATTGAATAATTCCTTTACTTCTTTGGTTAAGTATGTTCCTAATTATTTTATTCTTTTGGGGGCTATTGCAAATGGGATCATTTTCTTGATTTGGCCTTCTGTTTATGTATTGTTGGTGTACAAGAAGGCTATTGACTTCTGAAGGTTGATTTTTGTATCCAGCCACTTTGCTAAAGTGGTTTATTAATTCTAGGAGTTTGGGAGTGGAGTTTGTTGGGTCACTCAAGTAGAGGATCATGTCATCTGTGAATAAGAATAGTTTAATTTCTTCTTTCCCTATGTGGATCCCTTTGATGTCCTTTTCTTGTCTTATTGCTCTGGCTAAGGGTTCCAGCACTATATTGAAGAGAAGTGGAGAGAGTGGGCATCCCTGTCTAGTTCCTGATTTTAAGGTGAATGGTTCCAGTCTTTCACCATTTAGTATAATACTGGCTGTAGGTTTTTCATATATGGCTTTCACTATTTTGAGGAATGTACCTCTTATTCCTATTTTTTCTAGTGCTTTCAACATGAATGGATGTTGTATTTTGTCAAATGCCTTCTCCATGTCCAGAGAAATTATCATATGATTCTTATCCTTAGCTCTATTGATATGATGTATTACATTGATTGATTTGCGAATGTTAATCCAGCCTTGCATTTGTGGGATGAAGCCCACTTGATCATAGTGTATGATTTTTTAAATTTGTTTCCGGATTCTGTTGGCTAATATTTTATTGAGGAGTTTTGCATCTGTGTTCATTAGAGAGATAGGTCTGTAGTTTTCTTTTTTTGTTGGGTCTTTCCCTGGTTTGGGGATGAGAGTAATATTAGCTTCAGAAAATGAGTTTGGTATTGCTCCTTCTGTTTCTATTTCTCAGAAGAGTTTCAAGAGTATAGGTGTTATTTCATATTTAAATGTCTTGTAGAATTCCGCAGTGAAACCATCTGGACCTGGGCTTTTTTTTGGTTGGCATTTCCCTGATTGCTTCCATAATTTTGTTGTAAGAAATTGGTCTGTTCAGTTTGTTTACCTCATCGTTGTTCATTGTGGGTAGCCTATATTTTTCTAAGAAATCATCCATTTCTACTAGATTTTCTTGATTCTTTGAATATAGGCCCTGGTAGTACCTATTCATTATGGACTGGATTTCTTGGGAATCAGTTGTGATTATTCTTGTAGGGTCTCTAATCTTGTTTATTTGAGTCTCCACTTTCCTTTTTTAGATTAATCTTGCCAAGGGTCTGTCAATTTTGTTGACTCTTTCAAAGAACCAACTTTTTGATTTATCATTTTTTGTATAATAGATCTTATTTCAATCTCTGAAATTTCTGATTTTATTTTTGTTATTTCTGTCCTTTTAGCTGTTTTTGAATTAACTTTTTCTTGCCCCTCTAGGTGTTTCAGTTTTTTTTAAGGTTATTTACGTGCTCTTCTTCTGTCTTTTTAATATATGCTCGTAGTGCGATAAATTTGCCTCTTAGAACTGCCTTTGCTCTGTCACATAACTTCCTTTGTGATGTTTCTTGATTGTCATTACATTCAAGGATGTTTTTAATTTCATTTCTGATCTGATCTGTTACCCAGGGGTTATTCAGAAGTGTGTTGTTCAGTTTCCATGTGATTGAATGCTTTTTGACTTTGACTGCATTGTTCAGAATTAGTTTGACTCCACTGTGGTCTGATAGGATGCATGGGATTATATCAGACCTCTTGTATCTGCTTAAGTTTTCTGTATGAACTATTATACGATCTATTTTGGAGTGTGTTCCATGTGCTGCTGAGAAAAATGTAAAAAGTTTCGCCGTTGGGTGGAAGACTCTGTGTATATCTGTTAAGCCCAGCTGGGCTATGGTGTCATTTAAGTCGATGGTGTCTTTGCTTAACTTTTGTTGAGTTGACCTGTCATCCGTTGAGAGTGGAGTATTGAGGTCACCGACAATGATTGTGTTTGAGTCTATCTTGTTCTGTAGTTCTAAAAGAGTTTCTTTGACGAATTTGGGTGCTCCAGGGTTGGCGGAGTAGATGTTTATAACTGTAATATTATGGGCATGGATTGTACCCTTTACTAATATATAATGGCCATCTCTATCTTTATGTGCTGATTTTACTGAGAAGTTAATTTTATCAGAGATTAAGATTGCTACTCCTGCTTTTTTGCATGGTGCATTGGAGTGGAAAATTCGTTTCCAGCCTTTCACTTGGAATTTGTTTCTGTCTTTGGCAGTGAGGTGTGTCTCTTGGAGGCAACATATGGATGGGTGGTGTTTCTTAATCCAGTCTGCTGCTCTGTGTCTTTTGATTGGATTGTTCAGCCCGTTCACATTTAGGGAGATTATGGAGAAGTGGTCAGTGTCCATTGTTGTTATTTATTTTTTGCTTCTAAGTTTCTTTCTCTTTTTTCCCTTTTTGTGTTTAGTGAATTATAGATGTTTGCTTCTTGATGGGGGTTCTTGATATTCTACAATTTGTTCTTGATTAATTAGTATTCTTTGTAATGCTGGTTTAGTGTGCATGTATTCGTAAAGCTTCTCTTTGGAGTGAAATATTCTTTTTTCTCCCTCAAATGTAAATGCTAGTTTTGCTGGATATATCAGTCTGGGTTGGCAGTTGTTGGTCTTCAGGACATCAATGATGTTTTTCCAAGCTTTTCTTGTACTTAGAGTTTGCGTGGAGAGATCTGCTGTAATTCGAATGTTCTTCCCATTATAATATAGCTCCTTCTTTTTTTTGCAGCATTTAAGATCAATTCCTTGGTATTCGGGTCTAATGTCTTTACTATGATATGTCTAGGTGAGTTCCTTCTAGGATCTTGCCTGCTTGGGGTCCTGAAACCTTCAATAATGTGAGTATTTTCCCTTCTGAAGTTGGGGAAGTTCTCTGCTATGATTTTGGTGAATAAAGGTTGCATACCTTTGTCCTGGAATTCGGCCCCCTCCTCAATCCCTATTATATGAAGATTAGACTTCTTTGCTGCATCTGCCAGTTCCTGGAGCTCTCTCTGGTAGATTCTGACTGATTTTTCCAAGGTGGCGATTCTCTGTTCCAGCTCTTGTGTTTTGTTTTCCATTTCTGATGTTCTATTCTCCACCTCCTTCAATCTGCTGCTTAATGCCTCCATTTTTGCTTGAAGTGTGGACACTGAGCTGATCATGTCTGCTCTGAGGGTATTAATCTTTTCTTCCATTTCTCTTTTGAATTCGAGGAGCTCTTTGGACATTTCCTGCTTATGTTCCTGGAATTGTTTTTGGAATTCTGTTTTAATCTCTTTAGTCATGTTCACAATCATCTCGTTGAATAGGGTCATGTTTTGTGTCTATTCAGGTGTCATTTCTTGGGATGGTGACATCTCTCTCGTCCATTCACTCTTGTTGCCTTTTGGGGTTTGCGTGGGACTTTGATTATTTATATATGTCGTGATTCTTCTTTGAGCTCTCCTCGGCATCGAGAACTGTTGTTGTAGTTCGCTCTGTGGTCAGTAGGTAGCGGTCTTTGCTTGGATTGGGACCGTGGTTCTGGGAATATGTGAGTACCTGTCGTTCTCAGCCAAACTGATTCCTCTGCTGACTATGCCAGAGTTTGCAGTGTTTGCAGGTGTTCGGTCGATTCCCAGAGGCTGTGTGCTGCTGTAGGACTAGCTTTCAGCCCAGCCAGTGGCCTCACAGTGGGCCGTGGGATGGATCTGAGAGCTTCAGTCTCAGCGTGCTGGGCGGATGGTGGGTTTTCCTGTGCTGCTTCTAGGGGCGGGCCCCTGGCCAAGGTTCTGGGGTTTGGGAGTTTCCAGGGGCTCTCAGCAGGACCTGCAGCTGTCTGCTCTGTTCCCAGGGGTGGGGCCCAGCTGAGGAAGTGTGCTCCAAGTGCAGAGCAGTGCCTTTCTGATTCTTTGAAGGCGAGCTTGGCTGCTGGTCGGCCCTTCAGTTCCCTGCTGCTTTTTCAGAGAGTCTGTGACTGTGGGGTCCTCTCGGTGCTGTCTTGCTCAGGATTCCCACCTGGAGAATGCCCGGCTCAAGATTTGAGGGGGACAGATGCTGGCTCCTATTGTCCCGTATACCCCACCCGCTGTTGTAAGGCAGGGACACAGAGCTCCCCACTCTCCAGACCCAGTGGCCTGGGAAAGGAACCAGGTGGGCAGGTGGGAGCTGGGACACCCCCGCCACCCCTGGTGGGGTGCTGGGTCTTGGCGTAGCCCGCCTGTCAGTCTCCAGTCAGAGGTCTGGGAGAGGAACCTGGTGGGCAGGTGGGGACTGGGACACCTCCGCTGCTGCACGGTGTTGGAGAATCCTTCACTCCCCTTGGATCTCTGCAGCCACTGTGGTCTGCGTCTGGGTTCTGCTGCTTGCTATTCTGGTTCTGCATCTGGGTTCCGCTGCTTCTCTGGCTCGCTCACCCGGTTCTATGCTGGTTTCTGTGAGTTGGGGTTCCCCTGCCCAGCACTGCTTGGCCCGGTTCCCTCCGCAGCCCCCTCCGCCGCTGCTTTTCTTGGCTCAGAGCAGGCATGGTGGGGGGGGGGGTCCTCGCATTCCGAATTCTTTGAGAAAGTTGGATGTGAGCTTTATCTGGATTTCTTTTCCAGTTTGGGTCCTTCTCCGTTGCTTCTTGCGTTTGTTGTTGTGGATTTCTTAAGGGAATTGATTCGTGGGACTACCTGGTTCTCCCTTTTTGTGAGAGAGAGCTAGGCAGCGTCCCTATTGTCTCTGTGCCATCTTCCTCCCCAAAATCAGAAAGTTTTTAATAATAGAGATGCTCCAGAGGAGAAACAGCTGAGAGCAACACAGAGAATGACTAAAGTACTGGCTGCTGTATTTCAACAGGGAAGACCATCACAAAGAGGTTCACATGGTCCACAATCTTAGAGGCCTTCAGTTTGAGATTTGAGCAAAGATCAATGTGCTTACTACAAAGAGTTTGGTCATTGGGCTAGGGAATGCCAGAAAAGAAAAAAGAACAGATTGGACAAGTGGCAACGAAAACTTCCGTGTTAGTCACTCATGACTTGGAACACTAGGGGAGACAGGGTTTGGATGCCCTCCCCTAACCTAGGGTAACATTGCAGGTGGAGGGGACTCCTGTCCAGTTTTTAGTGGACACAGGTGCTCAGAATTTGGTTCTTACTAAGCCTCAAGGAAAACTGTCCACAATTACATCGTGGGTGCAGGGGGCTACAGGAATAAAGAAATATCCTTGGACAACTCAAAGGACGGTGGACCTGGGAGCTGGTAAGGTGTCACATTCTTTTCTAGTCATCCCTGAAAGCCTCTACCCCTTACTGCGGAGAGACTTATTAACAAAGTTGGGAGCTCAGTTTACTTCCTGCCAGATGGACCTAAGGTAACAAACTCCCAGGGCAGGCCACTGACAATATTGACCTTAGCACTAGAAGATGAGTATCGCCTTCATTTGCAACAGAACCCCCCTGATTCAGGAACTGATGTTTGGCTTAAGCAGTTTCCAGAAGCATCGGCAGAAACTGGAGGGATGGGATTAGCTAAGCACCGGCCAGAACTCTATATAGAAATAAAACCTGGAGCCAGCACTGTTCGAGTCCGACAGTACCCTATGTCTTTAGAGGCTCGGGTAGGAATAACTCCTCACATTCGCCGCCTCTTAGACCAGGGAGTGCTGTGGCCTTGCCGGTCAGCCTGCAACAGTCCATTGCTGCTGGTACGCAAGCCTCACACAGGAGAATATCGGCCAGTGCTGGACTTAAGAGAGGTTAACAAGTGGGTTTTGGACATACATCCAACTGTGCCTAATCCTTATACCCTCCTGAGTACTCTTGACCCTGAAAAAAAGTAGTATACGGTCTTGGATTTAAAAGATGCTTTCTTCAGTTTTCCTTTGGCCCCCAAAAGCCAAGAACTTCCAGTTATTTGTGGATGAGAGTAAAGGAGTAGCTAAAGGAGTCCTGACTCAACATCTGGGTCCCTGGAGACGACCCATTGCTTATCTATCTAAAAAGCTGGATGCTGTGGCTGCTGGATGGCCTCCCTGCCTCCGAATGACTGCGGCCACAGCATTGATGGTAAAGGATGCAAATAAGTTGACCCTGAGACAGGAGTTACAGGTCACAACACCTCACGCTATCGAGGGCATTCTTAAACAGCCCTCGGATCGATGGCCCAGTAATGCCTGGCTTATTCATTATCAAGGACTAATGATAAACCCCCTCAAGATTCTTTTCCAGCCTCCAACTGCTCTTAACCCAGCCTCGCTACTGCCCGATCCAGACCTGGAAGCCCCACTTCATGACTGTGCTGAGGTTTTGGCCCAAGTGCATAGAGTAAGAGAGGATTTGCAAGATAGGCCTCTGCCAGATGCGGAGATTGTCTGGTTTACCGACGGAAGCAGCTTTAAACACCAAGGAAATAGGTATGCAGGGGCTGCAGTAGTCTCAGAGACTAAAGTAATCTGGGCTGAGTCCCTGCCTCCAGGAACGTCAGCACAAAGAGCAAAACTGGTGGCTTTAACCCAAGCTTTAAAACTGGGTAAGGATAAAATACTGACAGTTTATACAGACAGTCGGTATGCTTTTGCCACCGCCCACATACACAGGGCAATATACAGAGAGAGGGGCCTCCTTACAGCAGAAGGAAAGACTATCAAAAATAAGGAGGAAATATTGGCACTCCTGGCTGCTCTTTGGGAACCAAAGAAACTGGCAATAGTCCATTGCCCAGGACACCAGAAACCTGTAGATCTAGTGTCCAGGGGAAATCATCTGGCTGACCAGAATTCCCGGGAGGTGGCCTTATCTTCAACTCCAGCTCTAGCCCTCCAACTCCCAGACCCAGGACCCAGAGTCTTACCACTGATCCCAGGGTATATGGAGGAAGACTTGCAATGGATTGAGAAACTACCTATGGTACAGCTCCTTTATGGATGGTGGAGAGATTCGAGGAGTCACATAGTACTACCAGAAAAATTGGGGATGAAGGTGTTACAAAAAATTCACCATAGTACTCATCTGGGAGCCAGAAAGATGCAAGACTTAATCAGAGAAACTGGACTACGAATTAAGGAAGCAACCGTCAAAATTGATCAGATTATTTCAGGTTGCAGAGTATGTCAGCTAAATAATGTAGGGAGAAATCAGCAAAATTTAGAGGCAAGACAGCAAGGGGATAAGGCAGGAGCCTATTGGGAGGTAGACTTCACTGAAGTAAAACCACGGAAGTATGGATGTAAGTATTTGTTAATTTTTGTAGATACCTTCTCAGGATGGATTGAGGCTTTCCCCACTAAAAGGGAAACTGCACAGATAGTGGCTAAGAAGATACTTGAGGACATTTTACCCAGGTGTGGTTTTCCAGTAATGATAGGTTTGGACAATGGATCTGCATTTGTCTCAAAGGTAAGTCAGGGACTGACTTCCATACTTGGGGCAGATTAGAAATTACCTTGTGCCTATATACCCCAAAGTTCAGGACAGGTAGAGAGAATGAATAGAACATTAAAAGAGACCCTGACCAAATTGACCATGGAGATTGGTGCAAACTGGGTAGCTCTTCTCCCCTATGCTCTGTTCAGGGTTCGAAACTCCCCTTTTAAATTAGGACTTACCCCTTATGAAATAATGTTTGGTAGACCTCCCCCTATAATACCTAAAGAGGATGGTGATATGAATTTTTGTTTTCACTCCAAGCCCTGCAAAGGGCTCACTAAGAAGTCTGGCCCAAGCTGAAGGACCTGTACAAGACAGAACCACCTCTGGTGCCTCATTGCTATAGACCAGGTGACAGGGTATTCGTGAAATGCCACCGACAAGAAAATCTGGAGCCACGATGGAAAGGACCCTTTCAGGTCATCCTGACAACACCCACCACTCTCAAAGTAGACGGAGTAGCTTTTTGGATCCATTACACCCATGCCAAGCCAGTGGATCCGTTTCCAGACCTTATAAAACCCTTGTCCAAAACAACTTGGAAGACTGATTGGACTAAAAGTAGCCCTTTAAAAATTAAGGTACATCGCCAAACTCAATAATAGTTATGGGCAGTATTTGGACAGAGACTTTGTGTGGGTAAATACTCATAGTTGTGTATTTCCATCTACTGGTGTTAACACGGGAAAGGGAGCAAAGTGAAGGAATTTTTCCCCTTTGTTGATAACTCTGTTTTTTGTCTTAGCTGGACCTTTAGGCCCTTGTGTGATTATGCAGACATAGCCAAGATTGACTCTAAAAGTATCATGGGAAAGGGGAGAATGTTGTGCCAAGATTGTTCCAAGTTATGGGAATTACCCCCTCCCCCCTTGTTTAGGGCCCATGTACTTGAACCCCGGGTGATAACAGCTTGGTACTCAGCGGTTAGACACCTGAGTTCTAATTCGACCAGTGGTTAATTGTGATTCTCTTTTAAAAGTGGTGTAAATTTCTTGCTCAGGGCCTTTCAGCTTTGCCGGCTGTTGGTACGCGGAGGCCCGAGTCCGGACTCGAAAATAAATGAACCCCTGCTTTTTAGCTTTGGCTGTGGTCTCTGATGGTCTTTTTGGGTTCTAAAAATTTGGGTACAACATCTCCACTGAATTCTGGATCCAAACACGTCAGAAAGACTTTTTCTCTTGTGATTTGGCTTTGACGTTTTTTGGGTCAGATTGATAGAGAAAAAGAAGCTGAAACTAAAAGATTCGTGGGCGGTTTTGTTTACCAGGCCTGTGGCCCGGCGCAGGGGACTGACTTCAGAAACGCCGGGGGCATACCTCTGGCTAAGCTATTTCTGAGAAATCCTTTGCCCTTTAGAATGATGGTGCTGCCAGCATCACCTCTGAAGTTGCAGTTGGTATGGTTGCGTTTTTGCCAGCAGTCAAGATGGTGCTGCTCTCAGCTAGTGAGGGAAGGGATTCCTTCCCAATGCCGTTCCACGAGCAGAAGTGGAAACTTCTCCTCGGAGGTACTCACAAATTGCCGGATTCTCTGGTTCCGTGAAGCTGGCAGGACCGTGCCATGACCAGGTGATGGCTCTGGGCTCACGCAGGCTCTGTCTGGCTTTGTCTGGAGCTGCCTGGTCTGTGCTGCTGAAAAGCATTGTCTGCTAAGGTCACTGTCTGCATTGAGCAGCTGGTGCCTCTCTATGCTGTCTTCTTGCTCTGGTTTTCTGCCTTTCTCCTCTCTGACTGAGATCTCTGTGGTGCTAAAGCTTACTTAGAATTCTTCGTGTAAGAATTTTCCCCTACAATGCCTGAACTGTTATCTTGGTGAGAGCTCAGAAAGATTCATACTGAGCTGCCGCCATCTTCAGCCCGAACTCTCTTTTTCTTTTATATATTCCTTTTATTTCTTAAGTTTAATTTTTTTCAATTTTCATTCATTTATTTTCCCTTTCTATCACTTTAGGTCACAGTTATCTTCACTGTGTACCTTTCCTTCATTACTGTATTACTACACTACTATTCTCTTATTTCCCCTCTTGTCTTTCATAATATTTCCTTTGTTCCTTCTTCAATTTCCATAGTCTGTGGATCTACAGTCGATTGTTGTTGACCCAAACTGTATATGTATTTGTTCAATTCTACTGTAGGTCCAGAGTGATTAAAATGTCATAGAGAGTAGATTGTGGTCTTTTTATTGCTCATAAAACTGTGTTCAGTGGTGGTGTATTCTTTATTTGTACGTGCACAAAAGAATTGAGTGAAAATACCAGTCTAATATTGAGAACCTCTAAAGTTTGATCAGCTATAAAGCACTAGGTTGGTTATTATCTAAAAATTGCAATCTTGTGTGGTATGAGTCTTGCTCCCATTTTCAAACAGGCAGAAAAAGAATATCAAGAAAATTGAGAAATCAAGGAATTGCATTTTCCACTCAAATTAAACAGACAACAGAGAAGTCAATTGGAAACCTAGAGCAGAGTCCTCCAAATGCTCTACAAATGCTACTGGTAAACAAAATCAATGAAGTTTCAAAACATAAAGAAGGGTATACTTGAATGTGAAGAAGCCAGTCGAAGAACAATAGAGGAATTCAATTGAATCCATGATCAAAAAGCTGAATGAATTCCAACAGAATTCCAAAAAGATTAATGTTTCTGAACTAAAGGTCTTCAAAGAGAGCATTCAAATTGAAATCAAGGAGGTAAAGAAGTCCATACAAGGTCCAAAATAAGAGGTGCTAGGCATCAAAAATTACCAACTAGAAAGAACAAAGTAGAAAGTATTGTTAGCAGGTTAGACAATGCAGGAGAGATAATTTCCAAAGGTGAAGACAAACTAGAATAAGCAAGAAGAGCTTGGAATGATGTATGCCAGCTCCTAAAGACAAATAACTACCAAACAAGAATCCATTACAGAGGTAAGCTCCGATTCATAGCTGAGAGAACAATACAAACTTTCCATACCAAGGAAAAGTTGAAACACTGTGTAGTGAACAAACCAGCAATACAGAAAATTTTCAACATCTTGTACACATTGTAAATCAACACAAACCTATTATTGACAGAGAAATAGCACCTAAAAAGGATACCAGCTAATCATAGCAAGATTTGACAAGTCACAGACACTAAAGAAATAGAAAAAATATCAGGAATTAATAAATATTTTTCAATCCTAACCCTCATTGTTAATCGAATTAACTCTCCAATCTAATGGCATGACTGTCGAGTTGTATCAAAAGGCAAGATTGATCTTTCTGCTGTCACTAAGGGCCACATCTTGCCTTTCAAAACAACTTTATTTTGAGAGTGACAGGCTGGAATAAAATCTGTTAAGCTAACAGTCCCCAAGAAAAGGCCAGAGTTGCCATCTTCATATCATATAAAGTAGACTTCAATCTAAAATCGATGAGAAGAAACAAAGAAGATTATTACATACTACTAAAGGGATCTCTCTTTCAGGAGGGTATAACCATCCTAAATTTCTACACACCCAGTGCCAGAGCACACAAGTTCATCAAGCAAACTTTAGTTATACTAAAACAACATATAAATCCAAACACAGTGATTGTTGATGACTTTAACACACCACTGTCAACCATAGATAGATTAACCAGAGAAAAACTCAAGTGAGAACCCTCAGAATTGACCAATTGCATATATTAACTAGACCTAACAAACAACTACAGATTACTAAACCCAGCAACAACAGAATATACATTTGTTTCAGCTGCACATGTAATATTTTCTAAAATTGATTACAGGTTAGAATATAAAGCAAACCAGGACAAACTCAGAAACATAGAAAATATTCCCTCCATTCTCTCAGATTACAACATCATAATAGTGGAACTAAACAACAGTCTCCACTAAGTAAAATCCTATAATTCATGAAGATTGAACAACACATTGTTGAATCACCAGTGGATCATCAGGGAGATCAGAACAGAACAGAAATTCGACATTTTATGGTATTTAACAAGAAGGAGCACCAAAACACCAGATACTTTGGGACACAGCAAAGTCAGTATTTAGAGGAAATTTTATAGCTCTCAGTCGTGCACCTGAAGCTCTTGGAAAAAAGCAACAAACCAATCCAAATTCCAGTAGAAGGAAACAAATTATTAAAATTAAGGCAGAATTAAATATATAAGATTGCAAAAAAATAGAAAGTACCAACAAAATAAGGAGTTGTTTCTTTGAAAAAATTAACAAACGTGACAGACCTTTCACACATCTTACCAAAAGAAGGGAGGACACCTAAATAAACAAAATCATGGACAAAGCAATGCTCGCACCAATACTCCTCAAACACATCAATGAAATTGAAAGTGAGGGCTCTCTGCCAAACTCATTCTCTGATGCCAAACTAATCCTCATCACAAAAAGAGACACGGATTCATCAAAACTTCTCAACAAAATACTGGACAACAATCTACAACAACTCATCAGAAAATACACAATATGGTCAAATAGGAGTCATCACAGGGATACAAACCTGGTTCAAAATATGAAAGTCAATTAAAACATCACATCAAGAGGAACAAGGACAAGAATCACATGATTGTCTCAATAGATTCAGAAAAGGCATTTGACAAGTTCCAACACCCCTTTATTATGAAAGCTCTGGAGAAACTAGGAATCCATAAAAAAATTCCTCCATATAAATAGAGCAAAACTAGATACATAAAGCCATATAGTATGACACTAAATGAAAGAACCTCCAGGATATAGAAACAAAAGCCGTATAATGAGTGATTGTTTTCCTTAATGTACTATGTTATCTCTCATCTCTTTTGCTGTCCCTTGATTATCTCATATGGTTACAGAATTGTACGTTTTTTCCTGATATATTGTATATATGTTTAGTTGGTTATTTGAAATAGGATTGAGAAGGGGGGAAACAAGGTGAGGAGCAGGGTGGGGGGATGGAAATGGGGACCAAAACATGAGAAAGGGTATCAATGTTTGTGAAGTAATGCAATTCTTCAAAAGACTAAACATAGATCTCACCTATGACCCAAAAATTCCACTCCTTGGCATTTACCCAATGGTCCAGAAATGAGGACATACTAAAGCCACTAGCACAACGATGTTCATTGCAGCACTATTTACCATAGCAAAAATATGGAACCAACCCAGATACCACTCAGTAGATGATTGGATCAAGAAGATATGGTATTGATACACAACGGAATTCTATGCTGCTGTCTGAAAGAATGATATTGCCCCATTTGTAAGGAAATGGAAAGACTTGGAAAAAACCATATTAAGTCAAGTAAGGCAGACCCAAAGGAACACAGTCTCAATGGTTTCCCTCAATTGTAATAATTAGTACACATCTAGAACTCTCCTAACAGAGGATAACAGTAGCTCAAAACTGCGGCGCCCGGCACCCCTGACCAGCAGGGAAGAACGGACACCACCCGAGGATCCTTCTCGTATCACGCTTTTAATGATGAGCCACTTGGTTAAAGGGAGAGCTGAAGCAGAGGGGCGAGGGGCAGGGAAATGCAGCTGCTTATAAACAATCAAAGAACGCGGGACTTTTTCCATTGGCTGCTGTGTTGCTAGGATCATTTTAAAACTCAGGATTGGTCAGGCCTCTGACGTCATACGCGCAGACTCAGCGGAGCGAGCAAAGGCTCTGCACTCACACACCAACTAAGGGGAACTAAGAAATTTGTATACAATGAGCGAGGCAGGGGACAGGCGCCGTCTTGTCGGCCACTCCGGCTCCCCACATCTCCCCCTTTCTGTTTTAACGCAGCAGGCCAACATACCTGTTGTGAAGAGAGTAGAGGTGCTGTCCTCCAAAGTAAAACTTGAGGTCCTACTCTAGAGGAGTGACCCAGGCGGCCAACCCTGGATCCCTCCCCTCCAGGTCCTCTTTTCCCTTTGTGGAGATGGGCTAGGGGCGCAGACCCACATGCTGACGCACATGCTCTCCCTGACCTGTTAGGGTCAGGAGTGGTACTTTGTCCATCATTTCACAACTCTTGGCTGCCTATACTCCTATTCCTCGTGCAATAGACTAAGGTCTCGAGGGTGCAAAGGCAGTACAGGGCACTATTAGTTGGCCTTTAAAGCTGCAAGCCAAATTTTGGGGGAGTGTCCCTGCTCCAAGGCAGTGAGTGCATGAACAAGCATTGCTCTCTCTCTCTTATTGCGAGACCTCATTCAGCAGAGCAACCAAAGGCTAAAAACACAAAACCCAAAACAAACTGCAACAAACATTCACAGGAACTGGAACAAATGTAGGCAATGGCTCCAGCATTGACTCAATTTACACTCTATGGCAGAACAATTTAAAATAATCAGAGCGACCCAATTTTTGAGAAACCAGCCTAACACAGAAGGACAGATTTTTTTGACAGGGTAAGGCATAGGGAACCTTGCAGTCCTAGGGAAGTTGCAAGGAAGAATTGGTGGCACAAAGGGGAAAAACGGAAGAAGCATTAGTCACAGGCATTGGTAATGGAAAGGTCTTCATCACTGCCCACATCGTCTTTTCCTTGTTGCTTTTTCCCTTCTGTCTCTTCATCCAAAGTCGTGGCAGCAGAAGAATTATTAACAGGGTTGTTCCCAGGATTTTGTTTCGCATCATCCTCTTTAGGCGTTTGATTTTCCTCCAATATCCTTACGAGGCGCTGCGGCACCCAATGGGGGGATTCCTGTCCCTGTGGAAAAACACAAACAGCTCCCCTGGATCTCTGAATTACAGGATCCGGTCCATACCATTTGTTATCGATAACATTTTTCCACATTACTTTTTGTGTGGGTGGTATTGCCATTTTTCCAGCATGCCGATCAGCAGCTGATTGTCCATTGTCATCCACTGTTACATAATTTAAGGTAAACAGTGCAATGGCCAGCCTTTCTCTGGGGGAGGCATCTCGGCCTATTCCCTCCTTTTGTTTAAATAAAAGTTGTTTAAGTGTTCTATTGGCGCGTTCCACAATTCCCTGACCCTGGGGATTATAGGGAAGGCCAGTAGAATGAACTACCTGCATTTGAGTGCAAAAGGAGCGAAATCCGGCAGAGGCATAAGCAGGGCCATTATCTGTTTTCAATTTTAATGGTTTTCCCCATGCTGCCCAGGCTTCCAAGCAATGAACTTTAACATGGGACACCCTTTCCCCTGTAAGGGCCGTGGCATGCATTATGCCAGAGAAAGTGTCCACTGAGACATGAACATATTTTGTCCTGCCAAATTCAGGCACGTGAGTAACATCCATTTGCCATAAGGCATTAGAGCAAAGGCCTCTAGGATTAACTCCAATTATGAAAGAGGGGTGATATACTACACAAGATTGACAAGCTTTAACAATTTCTCTAGCCTGTTGGCGTGAAATGGAAAACTTATAACGAAGGGTTTTTGCAGAAACATGATAAAGTTGATGAAAATCTCGTGCTAATTGAACAGAATTATGGGAAAGGCCCACCAGGGCTCTGGCAGTCAAATCCACTAGGGCATTGGCCTCTGACATGGGACCAGGCAAGCCAGTATGTGCCCGAATATGACCAATGAAAAAAGGATTTTTCCTTTGTAAAATTAAACTCTGAAGTTGGGATAATATATTTGAAACTGTACTGCTACCTTTTATGGAGGCGGCGACTTCCAGGGATGCCACTGCATTAACTACATATTGTGAATCAGAATATAGGTTAAAAGGCTCAGGAAATTTCCTGAATACTTCTAAAACTGTTAGACATTCAACTACTTGTGGAGTTTCTGGTTGAAAATTTAAAGTTACTGGCTCTTTTCCTTGAACTACATAGGCACCTCGGCCTGTTTTTGACCCATCTGTAAATATAATTAGGGCATTACTCAGAGGCAGTTTTTTCGTAACTTTGGGAAAATACACCCAGTCTTCACGCACAAAATTCAGCAGTGGATGTTTGGGATAATGATTGTCAATTATATTTGGAAAGGAGCACACCAAAACTGCCCACCAGTCAACAGAGGCAGCCAATATTTGTACTTGTTGCCGGGTATAAGGAATAATTAATTTGTCAGGAAATTTTGCAAAGTGAGTCAAACACGCCTTGCAACCTGTAAGAGCTAGCAAAGCAACTAATTCTGGAAAATACTGAATAGTTTTTAAGCCATAAGAATTTCCGTGCAACCATAACAATGGGCCTTCTTGCCATAATACTCCTGTAGGATAATTTTTTGTTTTAAATATGCACAGTAAGATTGGCGCTGATGGATTTACACGCAAGAGTTGTGCATTTTCTATGGCCTGTTCAAGACGCTGAATGGAACTCTTAGCCTGAACAGTCAATTTTCTAGGTGAAGTAACATCCGGGTCTCCCCCCAATAAGGAAAAGAGGGGCAACAATTCAGAGCGAGGGACATTAAGAAAATTTCGGACCCAATTTACGTCCCCCATTAATTTTTGAAAATCATGAAGGGTATGCAAATGATTTGTTTTCAAGACGACCTTTTGGGGTGTCACAGCTATGGGAGAAATTATGGAACCTAAAAACTGAACTTTTTCTGAAAATTGCACCTTTTCTGGTGCCAAGTTTAAGCCTGCCTTTGCAAGAAGTTTAGACAATTTACTAAATACTTGAAAAAGGATATTCTGCTCAGGGGCAGCTATTAGAATATCATCCATATAATGAAGAATTCTAACAATGGGAAATTGCTGTCTCACAGGGAAAAGAACTGTGTCAACATATAGTTGGCATATTGTAGGGCTATTAGCCATTCCTTGTGGAAGAACCCTCCACTGAAATCGTGCATCAGGTTGTTCATGATTAACAGAAGGCAGGGTAAAGGCAAAACGTTCTCTATCCCTGGGATGCAAAGGAATAGAAAAGAAACAGTCCTTAATATCAATAGATATAATGGGCCATCTTTGGGGCAAAGCAGAAAGCAGTGGGAGGCCGCGTTGGACTGACCCTAATATTTGCATTTGAGCATTAATGGCTCTGAGATCATGTAATAATCTCCACTTGCCTGAGGCCTTTTTAATAACAAAAATAGGGGTATTCCATGGAGAAACAGAAGGCTCCACATGTCCAAACCTTAGTTGTTCCTGTACCAATTGAGTTATAGCCTCCAATTTTTCTTGGGACAGGGGCCACTGAGGCACCCACACCGCTTTATTTGTTAACCAGGGTATGGGTGTTGGACTGGCAGAGGCTAAATTTTCAGTGACCCCCAAGAAAAACCCAAACCTTGCTTATCTCTATTGGCTACTGGCTCCACAGGGGCATGCCGGCCCTGTAAATATTTTCCTAACCCACCAGTAGGGACAAAGCCCTGATTTTTCAATATAGTCTGTGCCGTTGAAGAATAATCAGTAGTTAGAATTAAACCCATTTGCTGTTGGATATCCCGGCCCCACAAATTAACTGGGACCTGGAGGACAAACGGCTGAAATTTTCCTTTTTGACCCTCCTTTGTGGACCAGGTCAACTGTTTTGCGCTGACCCGAGGAGTATCTGCATAACCTAAACCTTGCAGGGTTTGTGAAGAGAATTGTAGGGGCCATGTCTTTGGCCACTGAGTTATTTGGACGATACTCCGGTCCGCTCCCGTGTCCACCAGACCATTAAAGGTCCTTCCTTCAATTGTTAATGTTAACATGGGACGGTTATTTAAGGCCATGGACAAGCAGACAAGGTCTGCTCCTGAGGTACTTAAACTTCTTTCCTTTTCTTGCACCGGGGAAACTTGATGATGGGAAGGCACTAAAATTAATTGAGCAACTCGATCTCCAGGAGCCACTGAAATGACCCCTCGAGAGACTGAACAGAGGACTTGGATGGCTCCCCTGTAATTAGGGTCAACAACTCCAGGGAACACTACAAGGCCTTTCATAGTATTGGAAGCACGTCCCAACACTATTCCCACCATATTTTCAGGGAGGGGGCCCATTAGGTCAGTAGTTATGAGTTGAGCCCCCATGTCCTCCGTTATGACCACTCCTGCGGTGGCACGGAGGTCCAGCCCTGCAGATCCTGCGGTTGCTCTGCGGGAACAAATGGCTGTTGGAGATGAGGTGAGAGCCTCTGATAAGTTTCCTGGCACCGAATCCCCTGATTTTGCGGGCCCTGGGGCAGCGGGCCCCTCCGCCCGTTTTTTGGCTCCAAGGCCTGAGGTTGTGGGATAAGCTGTCCATTCACATCTTTAACTGATCTGCACTCATTTGCCCAATGTTTTCCCTTTTTACATCGTGGACAAAGTCCCGGTTCGCGAGGGGGCCTCTGCTTTGAATATTTTAAATTGGGACATTGCTTCTTAAAATGTCCTGGCTTTTGACAGTTGAAGCATAGTCCTGAATTAATTCTAGTGGTCTCAGCTACCGCAGCAACAATTTTATCCAAGCTCACAGGGGCTCCCACCTCCCGGCAGGCCCTAATCCAATCTTGTAAGGGCTTATCTCTTATAGGAATAATAGCCTTTTGGCATTCAGGGAGGCTTTGTTCAAAAATAATTTGTTGGATAAAAAGCATGTGATCCTCTAGGTCCCCAAATAATTTATCTGCGGTCTCTAGGACTCGCCCAACAAAGTCTGTAAAAGGCTCGGTAGGTTTTTGAACAACTTTGGTAAGGTTACCACGGCGCTCCCCCCGACTGGCAAGGGACTTCCAAGCCCTGTAAAAAATATTATTAATTTGTTGATAGACTTCGTTAGGATACCCAGTCTGGTCCGCTGCATAAGGGCCTTTTCCTAATAACATTTCAGCTGACCAGTGAGGACGGCCCGCCAGTGCATTCTCCCTATGTCTGGCAGCGGCCAAATCTGCTGCGGAAGCACAATAATCAAGGTACTGGCCATGCGTCAGGCAAGAACGTCCAACCTCATACCAGTCCGTTGGAGTCATGCTGGTGGTCTCCAATCGACGAACCAGTGCAATGGTGTAATTTGCAGAATGGCCATAATTTTGTACAGCGGCCATGAGATCCTTTAAAGCTTTGTAGGAAACTGGCTCATAAACTCTCTGTCCAGTAGTGGAATCTTCAAAAACAGGAAAAGCAGAGGCCAATCGAGACCAGGTGCGGGCTTTGATAAAGGAACTTCCCTTCTTTGGGATGTAGGGAGGCGGGGCAGAGGGGGCAGGTCGGGCCTGGCCATTGTCTGCACCAAATCCTCCCCTGGGGCTGTATCTGTCAGCCTCATACTCGGCAGCCTGTTCCTCTAACTCCTCCTCTTCATTTGAACTTAGCTCCTCCGGGGGCCCTTCCCCCTCATTTTCTGTGCTTTGATCTGACTCTCCTGCATCCTGATAGAGGGAGCTCCTTGGTCCCTCCTGTTTTTTCTTTTCTCTTCTCTCCTCCTCCTGCACTGTACTTTGTGAGGGCTGCAGTCCCTCAATTCCATTCTTTTGTTTTCTCTTACATTTTACCCCACTCTTGGTGGTCCCTCCTTCCTTGTACGATGACTCCGAGAGACTATCCTGGTGCTTAATTAATACCTTCCTCTTTAATAATATCAGTATTTCTGCCCTCCTCCAAACAAGCGCGCACCATTCTCCATATGGGCAACGTGGCGCGGGAGACCCCTCCCTTTTCTAGAGATCTATCCAGGTCCTGGCCTAATATATCCCAACAGGCCAGTGAGAGATCTCCAGACTCCGCAAACCATGGGGCGTGTATCTCAATATCTGTTAACACTCTATGTATTGTGCCACGGGAAATTCTCAGCCCACGCTGTTTAAGAAGGGCCTGTAAGGGGGCACAGAAGTCCCTTATACTACACACACTTCCTGAAGAGTTACCCATACTGATGTAAGACCGAGTTAACACAAACCACAGAGGAAGAACGATAACAAGCACCCAGACAAAAACTTCTCAGAACAACATACCTAGAAGGAGTCCTCTTCACGTGTCAAGTTCTGGATCCTCTTTGGCCCCTCCGCAGGTCCCGGGTTTCCGGCACCAGTTGCGGCGCCCGGCACCCCTGACCAGCAGGGAAGAACGGACACCACCCGAGGATCCTTCTTGTATCACGCTTTTAATGAAGAGCCACTTGGTTAAAGGGAGAGCTGAAGCAGAGGGGCGAGGGGCAGGGAAATGCAGCTGCTTATAAACAATCAAAGAACGCGGGACTTTTTCCATTGGCTGCTGTGTTGCTAGGATCATTTTAAAACTCAGGATTGGTCAGGCCTCTGACGTCATACGCGCAGACTCAGTGGAGCGAGCAAAGGCTCTGCACTCACACACCAACTAAGGGGAACTAAGAAATTTGTATACAATGAGCGAGGCAGGGGACAGGCGCCGTCTTGTCGGCCACTCCGGCTCCCCACACAAAACCAAGGTACATAATGTCATATAGAATGAGATTAAAGGAAAGGATCTCTAGGATATGGAAAGAACTTTATATTTTGTGATTGTTCTTAATGTACTATAGTATTTCTCTTCTCTTTTTTCCCCTTTGATTCATCTCATATTGTTACTATATCTGACTTTGTTACCTGATAAATTGTATATCTGTTTATTTGTTTATTTGAAATAGGAAATGGAAGGAGGGAAAATGACATGACTGGAAAGGGGTGGAGGGAGGGTAATGGGAACAAAAACATGAGAAGGGTTAACAATGAATGACAAGTAATGTGTGTTATATCTGGCAAATGTAACTGTAACCCCTCTATACATTACCCTGACAAGAAAAAATAAAAATGATTACTGACAAAACTTTGTTTTCTGAGAAATCTGTTTTCTTACTCGTTAAAGTACCTGATCCATTTGTTGCTGGTAAATAATTTTCAATTGGAATGCTTCAAATGTCCTGTGTTACAAGTTCCATTACTAATGGTGCTCAATAATCATTTAATGATTAACTGTTTTTCATCTCGATAACTGATTTCTCCCCATTTTGACACTTAGCAACTTCCAAATTAAACTTACTAGTAGGTTGATAAACATGATCATTCTTGTTGGAAATGTATTACTAGCTTTTATAATCTTCAAAGAATATCCATTCCACCTGATAGAACTACAATTATGTCATGGAGAAAAAGTCTTCATTTCTAACTACAATTTGCTTCTATCAAAAAGTAACAGTATTGAAATAATGTAAATCAACAAAGGCATTTTAACAATAAGAGAACTGTATTCTCAACAGGACAGTGTAAGTGTATGCTTGGTGGAGTCTTCCATCCTGGAAACAAGCTGAGCAAGGTTAAAACTTTTAAACTTTGCTTTATGAACTTGATTTCACATCATGGAGTGATAAAACATTATGAACTTCTCTATAATGGAATTTGGTAGGATTATCTACATGAATTCAAAGTTATGTTTTAGATTGGTTAGGTCAATAAAATACCTAGTTAACTCACTTTTCCTATATCCTAAATACACTTGAAATATTTTTTTTGTCTTGTCAATTGAATTGCCATAGTGTAAAGAGAGCCTTTGGCCATGAGTCCTAATTCTGATTGTATAACAAGTCAAAGTTTTTTTTATGAGAATGTCAGTAGTTATCAATAGTTCTCACAAACAAATTACTTTAACTCAAAATATTCCACATACCAGTTATTGGAAATTATGAACTCAAACCCTTAAAGTGTCACAATTTCAAAGCAGACTATGAATTAATGATCCAGTCTAATATTATTATATGAAGCTATATTTTTTCTCAATAATTTTGTTAGCACGTTTAAAAATATTGTTGAAAGAATAGTAGGAAATCTTTTTTTATATTTTAGTTTTATTTTATTGTTGGGGTAATGTACAGAGGGGTTACAGTAGAGGGTACAGTACTTCTCGAACATTGTTACTCCTTCCCATTTTCCTTTTCCCTACTCCCTCCCTTACCTTCCCATTTTCAAATACACAAATAACCATGTATACAATATACCAGGTACCAAAGTCAGATACAGTAACAACATGAGATAAAACTTAAGGGGAAAAGAAGAAAATGGAAGTAGCTTCACATAGTACATTAAGACAAAAATAACAAAGATGAATCTCTTGTTTCCACATCCTAGAGTTCATAAAAAATCATTCTTAAATACACATTGACAGTTTTCGTTTCAATTCTTTTACCAATTTTGTTCCTCTTTTTTTCCTTTCATGTTTAAATATCTTTAGTAGATATAGTTGGCCACCCTATTCATGTACCTATTTCCTTGCACTTCATTTTTCTGAATTTTGAAATTGCCATCCTAAGGAATTATCTCTTTGAGCTCTCACTTGAGTCTACATATTTGAGTGACTACATTTGTATATAATTTCATACTTACAAATATATTTATTGTATGTTTATAAACTCAATGTCACTTTCACATATATGGAATAACATCCTTTGTCTATTTGTGGCTGGCTTACTTCACTTAACATATTTTCTTTTTGGAGTCTTTGATTTCCATGTGGTGGTCAACTTTTCATGTGGCTTATTTCGAATCAGAATCCTTGTTGCTGAGGGGCAATGACTGTAGCCTAGCTTCCCATACTCAGGCTAGTCAAACCTTACCTTATAACTCAAAGTGAAGAGATGAATTCTCAAATCAGCTTGTTTGAGAGGGCATTGTTCCTTAGCTCTTCAACTCAAGGCTACTGCCTTACCCTTTGAACCACTGTGCCAATTCCAGTCTTTTAGTGGTTAATTTGAGATAAGAGTCTCACGAACTTTAGTACCCAGGCTGTCTTTGAACCATGATCTTCATATCTCAACCTCTCGAGTAACTAGGACTACAGGCATGAGCCAGAATGCCCAACATAAGTAAATGTTTTTTTGAAAGTGTTATAGTTTATCTTCAAAGTTCTCGTGTGAACATTGATTCAGGTTGTCTTCCTGTAGTTAATGTGGAACAGAATCAATGCACTGTGGGCTTTATTTGCTGTTCTGTGTAATAAACACTGTCTAACAAGTCTGCAAAAATCCATTTTGATGCTACTTCTCCAATTAGACCTGTTAAGTGGTCTTTGAATGACTATATTTCATCTTAGTTTTTCATTCAGATACATTGTTATGGTACTGTTTTAAAGAACTATATTACTATTCACATTAATTTATAAGAAGTACCATTTCTTAGCATATCTGACTATAAGAAAATGAATTATCATTGTTTTCTTGATAGCATTGTAGCTTGATTACCTTCTAACTACTCAGTCATTTTTGGAAAATTTCTTGTTTTTGTGTACAAATAAAACTATGTCATTATATGTCCTGAGATTGCATTTGTGCCGGGGCCAACCGGCAGCAAACCAGGGTTCGCAGATTGGGGTTCCTGAAATAGGGGGCAAGGACTAGGAAGAAAGAGAAGAGAGACAGACACACCGGGTCCGGGATGTCCGCAGTCCAGGTAAAGACTGCCGCGTTTATTTTTTCACTCCCGCTTCTTCCCTCCTCCAGACCCAGGGAACTTCCAGGTGTTACATTCATATGGTAAATCTCAGGTCATTTACATAGAATAGGGCGAGAAAACAATAAGACAATAAAGCCATTGTCTGATGCAAGTCATGGTACAGTTTGATTCCACTCTGGCTCCCAACACATTTGAATAGGTGTATATAGTTGGAAGCTTCTGAGGGAAAATGTCACATTGATTTAAAACAATTTCACTGAGACTCTTGGTTACCATGTTTAAAATTCTGAGGTAGGTTCTCCAAATGGTGATATGTGAGGCTTGTTATCTATGCTAAAAATAGCATCTACATAAAACCCAAAAATTGTAAACTGAGTATCTGACAGAAAGTGTTTTGAAGTCCCTTGGAAAAACTCATAGTTTAAATTTTGCTTAATTACCAAAGTGTACAGGAAATAAAATATAGTAAACAAAGTACATTTTTGTATGACTTCATCAATGTTAATAAGTAAATTTGCTGTAAGATGAAATAAAATTTAGTGGGTCAAATCTCATTGGTTCACTAACTTATTTGTCAATCCTTCTCTAAATATAATGAGTAAATTCTTGCAGCATTGTAATTTGAATGTACCAAATTAAAACCATGACTATACTTGAATCTATAGACTATTGCCACCATGACTACGTCTGTCTTCCAAATGATAGTTCTATTTTATTTTATTTTATTTTAATTTTTTTATTGTAATTAGTAAAAGGGTTACATGATATTTGCCAGATAGAAGGTGCATTAATTCACATACATTGGTACCCTTTCACATGTCTTGGTACCCATTTCCCTCCCCCCCCACACCTTTGCTGTCCCTTGGTTATCTCATATTGGTATAGTATCTCACTTTGTTATCTGATATATTGAATTTATTTGTATTTGGATATTTGAAATTTGATAGGGAAGGGGGGAAAACCAAGATGGGTGGGTGATAGTTCTATTTTAAACTGTATTTTTGCTTCAAAATTGTACTTTTATGGCTCAATATAATTCAGATAACCTCAGTATAACTACAGATAACCTACTTGAGTGACAGACAAAGAGAGAAAAAAGCTTGAAGGTTAAAAGGAGTGAAACAGTTTTTTAATTATCTTTTTATTGAATTTTCATTTGAATGTATAGAGGGGTTACAGTTATATTAGCCAGATAGAAGGTACAGTACTTCTCACAACTGATACCCCTTTTCATGTTTTGTCCCCATTTCCCTCCCCCTACCCCCACCCCTTAATTTTCCCCTCCTATTTCAAATAAACAAATAAACATATATATAATACACCAGGTAACAATATGAGATTAACCAAAGGGCAACACAAGAGAAGAGAAAAAAATAGTACATAAAGAACAACTGTCACTCATAACTAAGCTCTTGTTTCCCTGTCTTGGAGGTCCATTAATTTGGCCTCATCCTATATGGCCTTATGTATCTGGGGTTTAAGCTATTATAATCCTAGGAGAGTGCTAGCTTTTTTCTAATTATTACAAATGAGGAAAATCATTGAACCTATGTTCTTTTGGGTCTGGCTGACATCACTTAATATGAGTTTTTCCAAGTCTTTCCATTTCCTTACAAATGGGGCAATATCATTCTGATGACAGCATAGAATTCCATTGTGTATAAATATCACTTCTTCGTGATCCACTCATCTACTGAGGGGCATCTGGATTGGTTCCACATCATTACTATGGTAAATAGTGCTGCAATGAACATCGTTGTGCTAGTGGCTTTAGTATGTCCTTGTGTTCAGACCATTGGACAAATGCCAAGGAGTGGAATTTCAGAGTCATAAGGGAGATCTATGTTTCAACTTTTGAGGAATCACCATACTGTTTTCCATAAATGGTAGAAGAAGCTTACACTCCCACCGAGAGTGCAATAGTGATCCCTCCTGGCCACATCTCTGCCAGCATCTCTTATTATTAGATTTCTTGATAATGGCATTCCAAATAGAGTGAGGTGGTATCTCAGTGTTGTTTTGAAGCAGTTTTTTGAAAGAAAAAAAGCTTTAAATCTTTACATCAGACAGGCTGAAATAAATTTACTTTAGAAATCTTTTAGGTATAGACTTCTTCCAAGTATAAAATCTGATGTTTTAAAATTAATGCTGTCACTCGGGATGTAGTCTTATACTTCAAAGAAATGCTATCTTTTCCTATTTATTATACACCATCAATGTATAAGCAACCATATGATTTTTAATTAATAGCCACACTAGTTTATGGCCACATATAAAAAAATCTTGATATAGTGATTACATTTGTGAAATTTTGAGAGCTATTACAAACTTAACAATTATTGAGTATTTCTGGAAAAGAATCATAACATGCAGGTTTATAATCTTAATTACCTAAATAAACTATTTGAGAATGGAAATAGATTGTAACATATTTGCTTTTTGAAAAATGTCCCTGGACAGATCAGTATAGCCTCATGTTCTTTATCCTTTCAGATTTTCTTGCCATGTGATGCCTTGCTGTAATCACTAATAAACATGGTGTATTACAACCGACTGCAATTTTTGCCAACCTGAATTGTAAAGCTATGCTAGATAGTTATTACTCATGATTAACTAATAATGGACTTAATTTTACTGAACATTACTCATAGTTTTAGTAGCTCATTGAAGCTTATGTGAACCTCATTAGTATTATTAGATAATTTCTTACAAACATATAGTCTTCCCCTTTGAAACAGTATAGAATGGTGTGTGGAAGGAATCAGATTTTACTCACTAATAAACTTCTTAGCCAGGTGCGGTGGCTCACACCTGTAATCCTAGCTATTCAGGTGGCTTAGATCTGAGGACAAAGGTTTATAGCCAGCCTGGGCACAAAAGGACCTGAGACGATTATCTCCAATTAACCTCTAGAAAATGAGAAGTGATAGGCAGAAAACCTTGAGGGTCGGTTGGTAGCCTTGAGCTGAAGAGAGCAGGGTCAGCACCTAGGCCCAGGTGTAGGGCAGTAGCCTTTAGCTGAAGATCTCAGGGACAGCACTCATGCCAAGTGATACTCACTAGACACTGTGTTGAAACTGGACTGTACAACTTGTGGGAGGAATTGGGACAGGAGTGAAAAACTAGGAGAAAACAAAGAAGAGTTGACAAAGTTAAAAACAAAATATAGTCATTACCTGACTTATATAACTGTAATTTCTCAGTACATCACGTTTTCAATATAATAAGAAATAAAATAAAATAAATAAAATAAGTATGGTCAATAGCATACATTAATACAATGTTGTTGGGAATATAAATTTGTTCAGTCACTCTGGGAAGAAGTAGGGAATTTCCTCCAAAAATTAACTGTAGAACTACTACATGACCTAGCAATTCTACCTCTGGCCATTTATCCAAAAGAACACAAACCAGGAAACACTAAAGTCAGCAGTACAACTATGATCACTTCCGTACTATTCACCATATCCAAGATGTGGAATTAGCCCAGATGACCTTCCATGGATGAATGGAACAAGAAAGTATATACATAATGGAATTCTATTCATCCATCAGAAATGATTATTGTACCATTTGTAAAGAAGTGGAAAGACCTGGAAAACTGTTAAGTCGAGTAAGTCAAGCCCACACTGACAAAGGATATATGTTTCTCATTATATGTGTAAGCTAGATTTAGCTTATAAACTTATAATAAGTTGGGTATCATGTACATGTATACAAATGTATTAACTGAAATATAGTAGATTCAAGAAAAAAAAACTTACATAATGTAATTTCCTAGAAAAGCAAATCAAAATTCAACAAAATAAAACATGAACTGCATACTTGAAAGTGTTGGAGTAGGATCACAGGAAAGGGGTAGCTGAGTAAAGAGAAGAGGCTGATAATCAAGCAATGTCTATCCTACAATACTAAGAAACGTGAGGTAAGTGCTACCTAGGAGAAGGATGACTGAGAATGTTGGACGGGGTGACATTGATCAAGATATGCTTTATTCATAATTTTTTTCTTAAAAGGAAACTCATTTGTACAATTATTTAATGATAATTTTTAAAATTAATATATTTCCTAACCATATAAATAGCTCTTTACCTACCATACCACGTTCTAACTTTACATGTTGAGTGCATTATCTTCTGCTTTTTGTAACACAAAAAGAAATACTTTTAATGGAAATAATCTGAGAAGTCATAACAACCTTATAGAACAGGTATCAGTTTCTCCTATAATCACATATCAACAAGCTACATAGTACACCTTTAGCCATTGTCTTCCCTTTCAAATAGGTGGTCTACATGAAGAAACAAAGAAAGGCCAAAATAAAAACAAAAAGAAACAACAGGCTAACTTAATTCTTTTACTATATTTTTGTACTCCTATTTGGTGAGAAAATGAAAATACAGCTCAAAATCTTTAATGTAGATATTTCCAATTATTCAATTGGGATTCATCCAATTAGGAAATTGCTTTAGTGTTTAGGGAAGGATTCAATGAACACATGTAACAATTGCAGTAGAATGTCTAGTACAATATAAATTTTGTTGGAGATGGGATTACACTTTTTTTTACTTAGTAATTGGCTGTTTTTCAAGTAGGTTAATTATTCTCTAGTAGGATGGTTTGTAATTTTTTAGTCATTCAACTTTATTCATAATTGATCACATAACGAAAATAAAGTCATACAAAATATCACAACATTCCAGAGTGTTAAAGCATTGTTATCAAGTTCTATGCATTCACTATACATTTTTTTATTCAGTAAGGAAATGTCTGGGCAGCAAAGAGAAAATGACTGCATACTGAGGATCTTATAGTAGCATGAATGGCAATAATAACTTATAATGAAGAAGTAATCAGTGTCACAACACTGGGATGTAAACAAGAGTAGGGTCATATAATGCCCAGTTGGCATGGCCTAAGATATTATCGCTGTTCCCCAGGGATTCTAAGATAAATGACAGTGAAGAACCATTTAGAAAGCTTTCTTCATTCTAATAGTTAGAATAATTTCTAAGTTTCCCTGGAGAACATAATCATGTAAATATATAAACTAACACACATGAATTGATTTCACTTCAGGTGAAGTTTTGAAACAGGTTCCTTTGCTTTACTTTTTTAAAAAAATATGAAAGATGAACTGAAGTATAGTGTCAATGGGAAAAAACAAAATTGCTGAAAACTTACACACTGATACAAAACATTGTATTTTGCATATAAGTGTATTGTTTTTCCTTAAAATGTGTTTTTGAATTATGATATAGAAATAATGAAACAGAAAACAATGTAATAAGTACTTATCATCTTATGGAATGTGCCCAATTAGCATTTCACTCTGCAAATATTCAGGATTATTTTACATTATTATACTACATAAATGAGACCAAAATTTTCATATTGTCATGACTTGATGTTTTCACTTTGTTACAAGTCATAAAGATCATTGATTAGATTGAACCAAATTACTTTCATTAACTAAACATTCTTATATGTACACGATAACAAACACTTATCTAGGCAATTATGTGAAGTAAGATGCAAAATAGTATGGAGAAAGTTTCAGGAAGAAGTCCTTTCAGTCCAAATCCATTCAAAGCCACTGGATTTTTGTTATTGTTGTTGGTCATGGGGGGAAGATACAGACTTTGAAATAGCAATAGCACGACTTTTGAAACTTTAGCTTCAGAATTTCTGCTTTGCCATTGGGTCAAGCATTGGATTCTTTGGTGTCATGTACACACAAATTATTCTAAATTGAATGTGCTATAAGACTTGTTTATTTCTTTCTTTACATTGTTTATCATGGTTTAATTCTGCAGATTACTTAAAATGCTTATTATTATTATGAAATTTTGTCTGCTTAATTTAATTGAGAACCTCCTTAGAAAATAAGTAATCCACATTTCTGGGTGTTTCTACTTGGGTATTTTCACATAAGATTAACTAAGCAAGGGAAGATTTACCTTGATTTTATGTGGCAACATTCCATAGATGAGGGTCTAGATGGGAAAAGGCAGCTAGAATAAACATTATATATCATCAGCTTCCTGACCACCATAGGGGAACAACTCAATTCCATGCTCCCTTCACTCCCATGAGGGACTAAAATTATGTATTGTCACAGTTAGTGGTTAGCACAGAAATTTGGTATCATTGCTGTGATTACTTGGTCATGTTGGCTGAGAAGCCACTGAAATTTATTTCTAGGAGGAATCTGGAAGTTGAGATGTATGCTAGAGAAATTTGATAATATCATTAGCAAAGCTTAATGAGTTATTTTGTGGGAGAGCACAAGACCAGAATTTTGTTAGTAGAACAGTAAACATGAGGATCATGAAATTTAAGAGAGAAGTAAGTGTTCTGATGGATTAAAAGTTTTCATATTACATTTTGGGAAAGCATCTACATTTTTTCATGCCTTCAGATTTTAAGAGGCTTAGTTTAAAAGTGATGTGGTAATTACTTTAGTAAAAGAAATTTCAGGACATACAGCAATCAGGCTGTTGTATGGTTATTGTAGCTGCTTTTTCCAGGCTTTCAGTAAAATTTAATACCAAAAAGCAATGAAAACATGAAAAATGTTAAGTTTTCCAAGAAAAGGAACACATTTAATGTTGAGCACAAGGAGGGATGGTTGATAGATTAGTGGCAATAAATAGAAGCCAAGATCTTTGCCTAGAGATAATAAGAAAGTCGCTCTGAATGCATCACAAATTTCTACAAGACACAACTGATCACAGGCTCAAAGAGGAAAAAGTATTTGAAATGAGAGCATTGCCAAGGCACATTAGTCACACAGGATCAACTAGGATAGCATTTCCCTAGGTTCAGCCTCCCAGGTACTGAGGCTTCTGCAGGCATGTTCTTATAAAAGAATGGTCATGAGAGCAGTCAAAATTTCCCTCATATCTACCACTCTGGCACACATATCACAAGACTTCGTGCTCATCATTTGTTTTCCAAGACGTTTGGAGGTCACTCCATATGCTCCAAGTGCCAGAGATTGTCCTAAAAGATTTAATGTTTGCCCTACTGAGTTTCAGTCTTGGTTGGTCCAATATTTCCTGGTACACTACTCTTCTTTTTTTTAATGGAAATGGTTATTCTGTGCCATTATAGCTTGGATATTTATATATATAAGCATATATGTATATATAAATATTATATTTATAAGTATATATTATAATATATATATATATATATAATCAATGGGTCATAGCTAAGACTTTCCCAGAGCCTCAGAATAAAATCTGAACTTGGCCCTTTGAACACTGTAATCATTGAGACTTCTGAGCACATACTTTTGGATATGGACTAAATATATGAACTTTTGGGAGGCCAAATGTGGAACACTTATTATGATTTAATAGTACATGTTTAGGTGTCACTTTCAAGAACAGTGAATTTGTAATAGTCATGATTGTTTTCTTGATTGAACTAAGAGCTATATTTTAGGTTTCTAAGGTACAGCTCTGTCTAGGTTTGTAGAAATGTGAATTTCCAGTGAAGATTAAGGAAAAGAGGAAACTCTTCCAAGACATAGGGAACATAAGTTCATATCTTGGAGGAGGCACATATGGAAAGAAAGGGAACAGAGTAAAGGTGAATATAAAGTTTGCTAGTTTAGGCACTCTATCTCTCTACATTGTGACCAACATAATACGAGCTATTTTGCTCTAAAATTCTTTTCCCTCCATGATAGACTGAAATATTTGAAGCTGACAGCAGAATAAATCATTCATCTCTTAAGGTTTTTGTTCATGTCAGTATTGAGAAAAAGTTTCAAATAGTTTTCAAATATCTATGAAGGGACTACTTTGACTTTTTAAGTGCTATATGTCAATGACATTCTAATAAGTCGGATTTTTTGCCAAATCAAAATTTTATTATTATAATATACACTATACTTACTTGAATCATTTAAAATTCAAATAAATATTCTGAGGGACCTTCATACTTCTTTTTAGAATGAGTAAAAAAGCTTACATCCCCATCAACAAAAAGAGATCTCTTTTGGCCACAACCATGTCAGTAGTTGTTATTGCTAGTTACCTTGATAATGGCTATTGTAACTGGGGTGAAGTGGACTCTCAATGTTGTTTTGATTTCCATTTCCTTTATAGCTGGACATGTGTGTACTGGCAAATTTTACTTCTTCAGACAAGTCTCTTCTTTTCTTTGAGGGTTTATTGTTTTTGAGGGTTCAATGTTTTGAGCCCTAAATATATTTTGGACATCAGACATTTTCCTAATGTATAGCTAGTAAAAATTTCTCCCATTGTGGGTGCTTTCTATGTAGCTTGTTAATTATGTCCTTTGCCATCACAGCATGTGTTGAACTTAGCAGGCCAAACCTAGCTGCATGGTGTAATTATATGCTGACAGTTGTAGTTATCAGTAGAGGTAAATATTCCAATCCCATAGAAAAGCTCAAGTGATCACTACCTGACAACACACTGACAACAAAATAAATTTTTTAAAAAAGAAAACCAAAGCTAGGTGCAGTGGCTTATGGCTGTAATCCTACTTACTTGGGGGTCTGAGATCTGATGATGATGATTCAAAGCCATCCCCAGGAATAAAAAGCCCTGTGACTCTTATCTCCAATTAATCACTAGGAAGTGGGTCTCTGACTCAAGTGTAGGGGAGTAGCCTAGAGCTGAAGATCTTAGGGACAGCACCCAGGCCTAGAGGTAGGGCAGTGGCCTTGAGCTAAAGAGCTCAGGGACAGTGTCCAGGCCAGAGTTCAAGTCCTATGATCCAAAAAAGAAAAGAAAAGAAAAGAGAAGAGAAGAAAAGAGAAGAGAAGAGAAGAGAAGAGAAGAGAAGAGAAGAGAAGAGAAGAGAAGAGAAGGAAACCACCAGTCATATCACTCATATACACTTCCCTATATCAACAACTTTTTTGCCCTGGTCCTCTACTCCTCCAGTTTAGGAAATAGTTTGAATTTTTCTTTAAATTATTCATCCCTTTTATTCTAACACAGTTTGCTATTTTGTCTGCAATAATCAAAGTTTTCCAGAAATAATGCAATCACTCTCCCCATTGGTGTTTTTTGCCTTTAAATTTTATTCGAAGTCTGTTAGTCTCCAGAGCGCATTAAAAACTCTTTGAAATTTATGTCTCTAAAATTGCAAGTCTGATCAATGCAAATAAACTTTTTATTTGACTGGTGTATCTGTATCTCTTATGAATTTACAGAGGCTTAGGATCATTTCTCTCACACTCCAAACTGAACCCAGTGTGGAAAAATAGTTGGAACTTCTGGTTTTGTAAATCATAAGAGGATACCTGCCTACTATTTTAAGTTTACCAGTATGTGATATATTGTCACAACAACCACAATAAATACATTTAAGATACTGCTAAAACCAAACTTCCAACAATTCATTTGTCTTTAACTCCTGTCTTTGTCTATAAATTATTCTCTCCATTTAAGAACAGGCTTTAAGTGAGAAGAGACAAAGGAGGCTATTATATACTAATTACAGGATTTCTCCTTAGGAGGATATAACCACCCTAAATATCTATACACCAAATGTAGGAGCACCCAACTTCATCAACTATCCCTTACACTATGAACACTCATAGATCCAAGCACACTAGTCGTTGTTGAATTTAACAGACCACTGTTACCTCTGGACAGATCAATAAGACAAAAACACAAAAAGAAATGTTATTAATACACAATTTCATAGACGAACTAGACCTAACAGATATCTCTAGCATATTCCACCCAGTAAGAACAGAGTATACATTCTATTCAGCAGCAAATGGAACATTCTCCAAAATAAATTATATCTTAGGGCAGAAAGCAAATATGTGCAAATTCAGAAGCTCAGAAATTATCCCCTACATTCTTTCAGACAACAATGGTATAAAGCTGGAACTCAACACCAGTCTCCACCAAGAAAAACCCTGTAACTCATAGAGGTTGAACAACATATTGTTGAATCAGCAGTGGGTCATTGAAGAGATGAAAACAGAAATTCAACAGTTTATAGTATTTTAAAAAAGAGCACACAAAACACCACCTCATTTGGGATATAGCAAAGGCAGTACACAGAGGAAAATTTATAGCTCTGAGTGCCTACATGAACAAACTGTAGAAATCTCAAACGAATAATTTAATGAAGTACCTCAAACTCCTGGAAAAAGAACAACAAACCAAACCCCAATCCAGTAGAAGGAAACAGATTATTAATATTAAATCAGAATTAAATGAATTGGACTGCAAAAAGCATAGAAATAATCAACAAAGGTTTGGTTCTTTGAAAAAATTAATAACATTGACAGACCCTTAGCAAATCTTATAAAAAGAAGAAGAGAACACATTCAGATGAATAAAATCAGAGACAAGAATGGAAATATAACCACAGAAACTACCAAGATCCAGGACATCATAAGGAAATACTTCTCAAAACTTTATGCTAACAAATTGGAGAATCTGATGAAATGGATTAATTTATAGCAAATATTGATATACCTAAAATAAACCAAGATGTATACCAACTAAATTTCAAGTAATGAAATAGAATTGGAAATCAAAGACCTTGCACCAAAGAAAAGCCCAGGAATTGATGTATTTACGACTGAATACTATAAGTCAAAGAACAAGTCACACCAATTCTCCTCAAACTCTTCAATGAAATTGAAACTGAAAGCTCTCTACCAAACTCATTCTGTGAAACCAGCATAATTTTCATGCCCAAACCAGACAGGGACTCATAAAAGAAAAAGTACTATAGATCCATTTCTTTGATGATCATTGATGGAATCAACAAAATCCTGGCAAATCAACTTCAGCAACTCATTAAAACAATCATACACCATGACCAAACTGTATTCATCACAGGATTCAAAGCTGGTTTAATATATGCTACTAAATTAATATAATTCCTCACATCAAGAGGAGCAAAGAAAAGAATCACATGAATATCTCATTTGATGCAGAAAATCATTTTTTTAAAATCCAATACCCATATATGCTAAAAGCTCGGGAGAAATTAGGAATCCATGGAACATTTCTCAGTATATTAAAGACTGTGTATGCCAATCATACATCTACCATTATACTTAGTGATGAAAGTTTAAGCCATTCCCACTAAAAAGAGGAATAAAACAAGGATGTTAATTCTCTCCACTTCACTTCAATATAGTGGATTAATTCTTAGCTAGAGCAAAAGGCAAGAAGAAAACATAAAGGGGATCCAAACAGGAAAAATGGAGGTAAAAATGTCCCTCTTTGCAAATGACACGACATTCACTGTAAACAACCCCTTGAACCACATCCCCAAGTTACTAGAACTAATACAAAACTTCAGTGAAGTAGCTGAGTAAAAAATGAACCCTCAAAAATCAATGGCTTCCCTGTATGCCAACAACAAAAAGAGTGAGACTGAAATCAAGAAAGCAATTCCTTTTGTAATAGCCTCAAATAAAATAAAATACTTATGAATTAACTTAACCAAGGAAGTAAAGGACCTGTACGATGAAAACTCTAAAAATCTGAAAAAAAAAAAGGAAATTAAAACAGATCTAAGGAAGTAGAACTACCTCCCACGCTCCTGGGTTGGAAGAATTAGCATCCTGAAAATGGCAATACTGCCAAAGGTGATGTACAAATTCCTGATTAGTTTACTAGCTATGTCCTTTGCCATACAAAAGCTCTGCAGTTTAATGCAGTCCCACTTATCCAGCCTTTCTCTGATTTGTTGTGATTCTTGGTCCTTACTAAGAAAGTTTCGACCTGTGCCAAGGAGGCTTAGTGTATCTCCTATTCCTTCCTGTAGAGTATTCAGTGTGTCAGCTTTTACCTCCAGGTCTTTGATCCATTTGGAGTTAATTCTAGTGCAAGGTGACAAAGAAGGATCCAGCTTTAGTTTTCTGCAGGTGCTTAACCAGTTCTGCCAGCACAACTTGTTGAAGAGGCTGTCTTTCTTCCATTCTATTTTTTGGCTCCCTTGTCAAAGAATAGGTGGCCATAGGTCTGTGGTTTAATATCTGGGTCCTCAGTTTTATTCCATTGGTCTTCAGGCCTGTTCCTGTGCCAGTACCAAGCTGTTTTGAGAATTATAACTCTGTAATAGAGTCTAAAGTTTGGAATTGAAATTCCTCCAGCGCTGTTCATTCTGCTAAGAAGTGTTTTTGCTATACGGGGTCTTTTATTATTCCATATGAAATTTTGGATTGCCTCTTCTATTTCTTTAAAGAATGACATTGGGATGTTGATGGGTATTGCATTGAATTTGTAGATAGCTCATGGCAAGATTGTCATTTTCACAATGTTGATTCTTCCAATCCAGGAGCATGGGAGGTTTTTCCATTTCCTTAGTTCTGCTTTAATTTCCTTTTTTAGGGTTTTAAAGTTTTCGTCAAAAAGGTCCTTTACATTCTTAGTTAAGCTAATTCCTAGGTACTTTATTTTCTTTGAGGCTATTGTGAAAGGAGTTTCTTTCCTGATTATTGCCTCGTTCCTCTCACTGTTGGCGTAAAGGAAGGCAGTTGATTTTTGAGGGTTGATTTTATAGCCTGCTACTCTTCCAAAGCTTTGAATCAGCTCAAGGAGCTTGGGAGTAGAGTCTATAGGATTCTTTAAATACAGAATCATGTCATCTGCAAAGAGGGATAGTTTTATTTCCTCTTTCCCTACTTGGATCCCCTTTATGCTTGCTTCTTGCCTTATTGCACTGGCTAGGAATTCTAGTACTATGTTAAAGAGGAGTGGAGAGAGTGGGCATCCTTGTCTCGTTCCTGATTTTAGAGGGAATGGCTTTAGATTTTCACCATTAACTGTAATACTAGCAGTAGGTTTCTCATACACAGCCTTTATTACATTGAGGAATGTTCCATGGATTCCAAGTTTCTCCAGAGCTTTTAACATAAAGGGGTGTTGGATCTTGTCAAATGCCTTTTCCGCATCTATTGAGACAACCATGTGATTTTTGTCCTTGCTCCTGTTGATGTGTTGAATTATATTAATTGATTTGCGTATGTTGAACCAACTTTGCCTCCCTGTGATGAATCCAGATTGATCATAGTGTATAATTTTTTGATGAGTTGTTGTAGACAGTTGGCCAGTATTTTGTTGAGAAGTTTTGCATCGATGTTCATCGAAATACAGTGATTGTCGGTGACTTTAACACACCGCTTTCACCTATGGACAGAACAACAAGGCAAAAACTCAACAGAGAAACCTTAGAACTGAACAACTATATAGACCAACTAGATCTAACAGACATCTGCAGAATGTTCCACCCAGCAACAACACAATATACGTTTTTCTCAGCAGCACATGGAACATTTTCCAAAATAGATCACATCTTAGTCCATAAAACAAACCTGGACAGATTCAGAAATACAGAAATTATTCCATGCATGCTCTCAGACCACAAAGGCATCAAACTGGAACTGAACACACATCTCCACCAACGAAAACCCTGTAACTCATGGAGACTGCACAACACATTGTTGAATCACCAATGGGTCGTCGAAGAGATCAGAACAGAAATCCAACAGTTTATGAAATTTAACAGTAAGGAGCACACAAAATTCCAACTCCTTTGGGACACAGCAAAGGCAGTACTCAGAGGAAAATTTATAGTACTGAGTGCCTACAACAACAAGTTGGAAAAATTGCAAACCAACAAGTTAAAGTCTCACCTGAAGCTCCTGGAAAAAGAGCAACAAACCAAGCCTAATGCCAGTAGAAGAAAGCAAATTATTAAAATCAAAGTAGAATTAAATGATTTGGAATCCAAAAAAACTATAGAAAGAATCAACAAAACAAGGAGTTGGTTCTTTGAAAGAATTAACAAAATTGACAAGCCCTTAGCAAATCTTACCAAAAAAACAAGAGAGCATATCGAAATAAACAAAATCGCAGATGAAAATGGTAATATCACGACAGAAATTACCAAGATCCAGAATATCATGAGGGAATACTTCTCAAACCTTTACACCAACAAATTTGAGAATCTAGATGAAATGGATGAATTCCTAGCCAATATCAACATACCCACACTGAACCAAGAAGAACTAAGCCAATCTCCAGAGCTTTTAACATAAAAGGGTGTTGGATCTTGTCAAATGCCTTTTCCGCATCTATTGAGACAATCATGTGATTTTGCCCTTGCTTCTTGAAGTGTTGAATTATATTAATTGATTTGCGTATGTTGAACCAGCTTTGCCTCCCTGTGATGAATCCAGTTTGATCATAGTGTATAATTTTTTTAATGAGTTGTTGTAGAGGGTTGGCCAGTATTTTGTTGAGAAGTTTTGCATCGATGTTCATCCAAGAAATAGGTCTATAGTTCTCTTTCTTTGATGAATCTCTGTCTGGATTGGGGATGAGGGTTATACTGGCTTCATAGAATGAGTTTGGTAAAGAACCTTCATTTTCAATTTCGTTGAAGAGCTTGAGGAGTATTGGTGTGAGCTCTGCTTTGAAGATCTTAAAGAATTCAGCTGTGAATCCATCTGGCCCTGGACTTTTCTTAGGTGGAAGTTCTCTAATAGCCATTTCTATTTCAGAGCTTGAATAGGCCTGTTGAGTTGGGTTAGTTCTTCTTGGTTCAGTGTGGGTATGTTAATATTGGCTAGGAATTCATCCATTTCTTCTAGATTCTCAAATTTGTTTGCGTAAGTTTTGAGAAGTATTCCCCCATGATATTCTGGATCTTGGTAATTTCTGTCGTGATATTACCATTTTCATCTGAGATTTTATTTATTTCGGTATGCTCTCTTCTTTTTTTCGGTAAGATTTTCTAAGGGCTTGTCAATTTTGTTAATTCTTTCAAAGAACCAACTCCTTGTTTTGTTGATTCTTCCTACAGTTTTTTTGGATTCCAAATCATTTAATTCTGCTTTGATTTTAATAATTTGCTTTCTTCTACTGGCATTAGGGTTGGTTTGTTGCTCTTTTTCCAGGAGCTTCAGGTGAGACTTTAACTTGTTGATTTGCAATTTTTCCAACTTGTTGTTGTAGGCACTCAGTGCTATAAATTTTCCTCTGAGTACTGCCTTTGCTGTGTCCCAAAGGAGTTGGTATTTTGTGTGCTCCTTACTGTTAAATTTCATAAACTGTTGGATTTCTGTTTTGATCTCTTCGATGACCCATTGGTGATTCAACAATGTGTTGTTCAGTCTCCATGAGTTACAGGGTTTTCGTTGGTGGAGATGTGTGTTCAGTTCCAATTTGATGCCTTTGTGGTCTGAGAGTGTGCATGGAATAATTTCAGTGTTTCTGAATCTGACCAGGTTTGTTTAATGGCCTAAGATGTGATCTGTTTTGGAAAATGTTCCATGTGCTGCTGAGAAAAACGTATATTGTGTTGTTGCTGGGTGGAATATTCTGCAGATGTCTCTTAGATCTAGTTGGTCTATGTCGTTGTTCAGTTCTAAGGTTTCTCTGTTGAGTTTTTGCCTTGTTGATCTGTCCATGGGTGAGAACGGTTTGTTAAAGTCACCGACAATCACTGTATTTCGATTTATGTATGGTTTCAGTGTAAGTAAAGTTTGCTTGATGAAGGTCGGAGCTCCCGGATTGGGTGTGTAAATATTTAGGATCGTTATGTCTTCCTGGAGGAAAGATCCCTTTAGTAGTATGTAGTAACCTTCTATGTCTTTTCTTACTAATTTTAGTTTGAAGTCTATTTTATCTGATATGAGGATGGCAACTCCACCCTGTTTATGGGGGCCCTTAGCCTGATGGAGTTTATTCCAACCTCTCACTTTCAAAAGATGATTTTTTTGGGGGGTAATATGTGTCTCCTGAAGACAGCAGAACGATGGCTCTTGCTTTTTGATCCAACTAGACAGCTTATGCCGTTTAATTGGAGAGTTAAGTCCATTGATATTGAGAGTTAGGATTGAGAGATATTTATTAGTTCCTACCATTTTTAAAAGCTTTTATTAGGGCCTGTGTCTTGACAGTTCTTGTGGTCCTTAGATGGTATGCTGTTTAGGTGCCATTTCTTTCCCTATATTGCATTTATTTTGGTTTTCTATGTATAGAACATCTTTGAGAATTCTCTGTATTGTTGGTTTTGTTGCGACATATTTTGTTGCAGCTTTTCCCTGGAATGGAATGTTTTTATTGTTCCCTCAGTTATGAATGAGATCTTAGCTGGGTACAGTATTCTTGGTTGGTGGTTATTTGACTTCAGGGCATGACATATATACTTCCAGTCACTTTTTGCTTGCATGGTCTCTGCTGAGAAATCTGGGGTTATTCTGATTGGTTTGCCTTTATGGGTTACTGATCCCTTTTCCCTGGCTGCCTTTAGGATCCTTTCTTTGGTTTCTATTCATCTAGTTCAGATCACAATGTGGCGGTGGGAAGTTTTTTTCTGGTCAGGTCTGTTTGTGGTTGTAAAAGCTTCTTCTATCTGGATGGGCCTGCCCTTCTGGATATTTGGGAAATTCTCTGAGATGATTCCCTGAAGTATATTTCCAATGCCATTGACCTCTTTCTCCACGCCCTCCTTAATACCAATTAGCCTTAAATTAGGCTTCCTAATTGTATCTTGGACCTCCTGAAGCACTCTATCATTTTTCCTAGATTTGGATTGACTCATTTTCTGTTTTTCTCTATAATAACTAAATTATCTTCAGCCCCGGAAATTCTCTCCTCTGCATTGTCTAATCTGCTATCAACGCTATCTACTTTATTCTTTGTCTCCCTTGCTTCTAATTGTGCATTTTTGATGCCTTGCATCTCTTCTTTTAGATCATGTATGGATTTCTTTAGCTCCTTGATTTCCATTTGAGTGGTTAGCTCAGTAGCTTTATTTTCTTTGGACATTTGCTGGAGTTGTCACCTTTTTATCTGTGGATTCTATGAATTCATCCATCTTTCTTTGAAAAACCTTTATTATGGCCTCCTTTATGGCTTCTTCTTTTTCACTTATCACCTTGTTTATGGTTTCCTCTTGCTCAGCTATGGCTTCCTCCCTTATCTCTTTCTTTATATTTTCACATTTTTCACTAATGATGTTTATCAATTGCATTTGTATAGCACTTGGAAGACTCTCCTCTAGGTTTGCCAGTGACTATTCCACTGTCTGTTTACATTGGGTGGGGATGTTGTTTCTTGATTTGACATTTTTCTTGAGTTTCATGTTCTGCCCATTTGAAAATGGGAGCAAGATTAATACTAAACACGATTATAGTTTTTCAGATATAACCAACCTAGACCTCTGTAGCTGGCAGACACTAGATGTTCACAAGTTTTGATTGGTGTTATCACTCTTTCTTTTTGTGCACTTACAGACCAGTCTAATACATCCACTGATAAGCAATTTATACCCAAAACAATAAGCCTCTCAATCCAATCTCTATTGTCTTTAAGTCCCTCAGAGCCTAGAGAATAATTAAACACCTAGATATACAGTATTGCTCAACAGCCATCAAGTGTAGATCTGTGCAGTATTCAGGGTTGAAAGACGAACAGAGGTCCAGAGATAGAAAAATAGAATGAGAGAGGTCAGGGGAGGTACAAGAGGATTAACGTAGGAGTGTAAGATTATTATACTAATGAAGAAAAGGTATAGCGTAAGAATAACTGACCTAAGTTGGTAAGTAGGTAGCGTATTTGAGTACAAAGTTTGGAAAGTATTAGAATAAAACTTATATGTTCCTGCACGACTAGCTCTTAGCCCAACCAGTGGCCTTATAGTGGACGATGGGATGGATCTGCGAGCTTCAGTCTGAGCGCGCTGGGCAGACGTTTTCCTTTGCTGCTTCCAGGGGCGGCCCCAAGCCAAGGGACTGGCAATTGAGAGTTTCCAGGGGCTCTCAGCAGGACCAGCAGGAGACTCCTCTGTTCCCAGGGGCGGGGCCCAGCTGAGGATGTGGGCTCCAAGGGCGGAGCCTTGCCTTTCTGATTCTCAGAAGGCGAGCTTGGCTGCTGGTAGGCCCTTCAGATCCCTGCTGTGTTTCCACTGCTTTGTCAGAGTCTGTGACTGTTGGGGGCCCCTTGGTGCTGTCTTGCTCAGGATTCCCAGCTGGAGGATGCCCCGCTCAAGAATTGAGGGGGGACAGGTGCTGGCTCCTATTTTCCCGCACACCCTACCTGCTGTTGTAAGGCCGGGTCCCAGCGCCCTCCACTCTCCAGATACAGTGGCCTGGGAGAGGAGTCTTAGTGTCCGCCTGCTTGTCAGTCTCCAGTCAGAGGGCTGGGAGTTAAGCCCGTTGCGTGGGTGGGAGTTGGGACAGCTATGCCTCCCTTGGTGGGGTGCTGGATCTTAGGTAGCCCGCCTGTCAATCTCCAGTCAATGGCCTGAGGGAGGGGGCTGTTGAGGGAAGAGACAGGATTCTTAATTCCTTGCACCCCTGCTCCTGCCAGTCTTTCTCGGGCGGGGTGAAGGGGTTTGAGTTAAGTTCTATTGCTTGGCACCCGCTCTGCTTTCCCGGTGGGTTTTGGGACGACTTGTATTACTCACGCCTCTGCATTCCATCTGCGGGTGTTCCACGGTGGTGGGGAGTCTTCTACTCCCCTCGGGTCTCCGTCGCCACCTGTGTTCTGCATCTGGGTTCTGCTGGTTGCTGTTCTGGTTCCGCGTCTGGGTTCCGTTGCTTCTGCTGCTCGCTGGCCAGTTCTATGCTGGTTTCTGCAGCGGTCGGGCTGCCCTCAGCCAGCCAGCCTCCGCTTTTCGCGGTTTGGAGCCGGCGGAGAGAGGTGGGGGAGGGGTCCTCGCATTCCGAGTTCTTTGAGAAAGTTGGATGTGAGCTTTATCTGGATTTCTTTTCCGGTTTGAGTCCTTCTCTGTTGCTTTTTTAATTTTGTTGTTGTGGATTTCTTAAGATAATTGGCTCGTGGGACTCCCTGGTTCTCTCTTTTTGTGAGAGAGCTAGGCAGCGTCCCTTTTGTCTCGGTGCCATCTTCCGTCTGCGGAGCCATTAAACTTATATATAGTTGTACAAATGTTTTAAGAGCCTCAGTCTCATCATTATTAAATACATTGTGATTCAGTCAACTTTTGTAGTCCAATACTATTTTTTCGCATGTGTGGTGGTCCTACGGCTTGAATTCAAGGCTTGTGCATTGTCACTGAGCCTCTGCGGTCAAAGTTAGTGATATACCACTTGAGCCATAGGTCCTTTTCTGAATTTTTGTACTTATTGGACATGAATTTTATGGACTTTCCTGCCTGCGCTGGTTTGAAGTATGATACTCAGATCTCACTCTTTGGAGTAGCTAGGGTATAGTTATAAGCATGAGCCATTGGCATTTGGCTTAGTGCTAAAATTTTAAACTTGATGTTTCTAGTGTAGAACACTTTAAATTGCCCCTTTAATAATATTGAATAACATCTTAGCATTAAAAATTGCAAATCACCTCATATTCTATTATATATATATGTATATTATGAGAAATTACTTGCTTTTTTAAGAATCTGATTCCTCACTTTGGGGAAATCAATAAAGTCAATCAAAGAAAGGAGCAAATCGTGAGTTAAATATTTAACACATAAGAAATTCATTATCTCTTTTTAGATAAAACTTAAATTTTAATGGCAACAAATGAAGAGCATAGTCTCTAGAGTTATGCTAATTTCATGTGCTTTTCCTGACTAGGGTCTGAGTCAACTCAGCAGGTCATACAATTTCCATACACTTTTCAAAATGCAATTCACGTTATTCATTTCCTACAAAGTTGAAGCATACATATCTTTGCCACAACTCCTTATAACTTCAGCTCTAATCTTATAATTTGTATCAGTTTGCTGTAGAGTCCAGATGAAGCTCACCTCATATAGTAGGACATCTCCTTCCTCTGGCTAAACACAAGTACTCTGATTAATCTTGCATAGCAGCCTATTTATATAACATTTCATTTGAAAAATTACAATTCCTATTTCATAAATGAAGTTTTCTTTCAAGCTGTTTAACCTCTCCTATCTTTTAATGATGGTCTTGGGTTTAATTGGGTGTCTCATAAATTTTGCTAAATTAGTCTAGTCTTCACATATATTTACATCAGTGCCTAATTTTTTTATTTCATGTTTTAGTCAAGCTCCTTTTGCTACTCATTAAATGTACTGCTAATATTTCAACTGACATGTTTTCCAGTATGTATTTTATTTTTTTTCCAGTATGTATTTTAGGTGAATATTTATAAGTTTTATTTTTGATCAGGGTACAAAATAAATAAAGGTTTGTTAAGAAAATTATCTTGGCTGACAATGTTATGACAAATATGAATACCAATAGTAGAAAGATGAAAATATTTACCTGCAAAATGACAAACCTTGATAAATATGCAAGTTAAACATTTTAATGAAGTTACGGGAAGAAAAAAAACATGAATAAGAGACATAAAGGACAAAAATTCACCTGTACCATAAAGTTTAATATTCATGTTGTGAAATTAGTATTAAGCAAGGTATATATACGAATAACTTGCTGCATGAGAATTGACCTAGATTGATTAGGAGGCTTGACAAGTGATTAAGACAAAATTGTCATTGTATTAGAATAAAAATACCAAGAAAATAGAATGAAACCATGAGCATTTGGATATTAAGGCAAAAAAGAGAAAGTCAAATTATTTGATTCATATTAAATTAAACATCTACGGCAGAAATTTATTGGAAAATAATATAATAGGTAAGGTAAGCTGCAATCAATAAACATTGTTTAATCTCATACAGTTTAATCAGTATTTACTAAGAAGTTTAGCACAACAATATAAAAGGACAATCGACAATATGAGAAAGATATGAGGCTGATGTTGTACACACCTCCTTTATATTGTCTTTTATTTAGTCTACCAGAGATAAAATTCAGGTTTCAGAGATTTCTGCGACGAAAAATAAAATTGTTAAAGAAAGAAAGCCATAGCAGACAAAAGAGCAATTAGTAGGACTAAACACTGACAAAACTCAACACTCAGACAACTACATTCTAACTCAGTAAAGTTGCATTGCATTCAGTTTCAATCCAAAATGAAAGAGATCTTCCCTGAAATAATTTGGAACTAGAGAAAAATGTATATATAAGAGCTTGTAAATTTAAAGTTTTTCACATGTCGCATAATGAATAACTAAATGTGTTGAGTATTATAGAACAGTATCTAGCAAATATTCTAATGTATACTCCGTAATCTCAATGTCAGTGCTACTTACTTGCCAAATAAGCACTGTCAACACATCTCCTAAAATCAGGTAATGAGCACATTTCTTTTAGAACAGTGTCACTTCATCCCTTTCTCCTCTCCCAGTTTCCCTCCTTCCCTTAGCAAGTAAGCATATTAGTAAAAATATGTATAACCATGTGATTATACCTGACACAGTAGTCTACAAATAGATTTGATCATTAAAAATCATTCTATAGTAGTACACAGAGATTCACCTCATTTTTCTATAACTGTATTTTTCTATTATCTGTGACATGAATGTATACAACCACACCTAGCAATGTCCATAATCATAGTCTTTTAAACTTGTCAGTATTTTGTTTCTAATATAAAAATTGATGCTATGAAAATCTGCTAAAATGGCTCTTTGCAAAAACTCATATATATCTACCTGGACATTATCCTACAAATGTAATTGTTGGATTGAAGAGTATGCATTTTTAAACTTTAGATAGATACTTTAATAGTTACCTTCAATAGACTTTCAATTTATACTATCAACATATATGATGATACTGCTTTCCTGAAATATATAGACATATATAACTTACATATATTTATGTAAACATATATTGTATAACTTATATATGTATGTATAGAGAGGCACTGTGAAATCTCTATTGATATCAGGCATGCACTAAGTTCTTCTTAGTCATAAATGTTCTTTCCTAGCTTTCATATTTCTTGTAATTTCCCTATTCTGAAATTCAGCACTTTGTCCATTCTATACAACAGAAACAATGTAGTTACCTTTCTTTTAATTATATAACTTATTTTTGACTCTAGATACTTAACAATTTGAAATATCACCTGTTCTTATATTTCTAACTTTTGGATTTAAAAAATTGTTATTTTAAAAGTGATGTACAGAGGGTTACAATTACACAAGTCAGGTAATGAGCACATTTTCTTTTGTACAGTGTCAGTTCTCTTCCCTTTTTTCCTCTCCTAGTTTTTCCCTCTGTCCCCTCCCAAGTTACATAGTTTTACTGTATCTTAAGAAAATATCCTTTGTTTTAAAAAGTACTTTCTGCGGTTCGTACAATTATAAATATATTTTAATCATGTAGAATTACTTAATTTACCTTCAAATTACTACTATTTTTACTACAAGAAATGAACCTAACTTTTGTTGCCAAGTAATTATCTACAATCAAATAGTATGCTTCATTCAAGGGACAATTTTTTCCCTGCTGTTTTGAAATGACTCTTTACAATGTTTTAACATCATAAATAATGTTAAATGATGTTTAGATCACAAAAAAATAGAAATAGGTCTGTTTATGATTTTTCATCTATTCTAATTACCTCAGTATATTTTAAGTATATTGGCACAAATCCAACTACCATTTTTAATATCTTACTCATAACTTTGCACTTTCTCTGTCAAATAAACACTAGAATGAATTTTTAAATGCTGTAGAATCCTCTTGATATTTGTATAATTTTATACATATTTGAGATTTTCCTTTTCTTATTTCAAATGGATAAAATTTACATCTCAGTGATTTGACATTGGAAGTAAAGGAAAAGTATGTGTAAAAGTACATGGAGGCCCTGGAGTTTAGCCTAGTGGTAGAGTGCTTGCCTAGCATGCACAAAGACCTGGGTTTGATTACTTGGTACCACATACACAGAAAAAGCCAGAAGTGATGGTATGGATCAAGTGGTAAAAAGCTATACTTGAGGAAAGTCCAAGAACAGTGCTCAGGCCCTGAATTTGTACTCCAGGACTGGCAAAAATAAAGAAAGAAATGAATAGAAAATAAAGCTATGATTTAAAAAAAACACACAGAGCACTGTATGGTAAAAATGGTTTCAATTTTTTTCAACCCAAAGAAAATTTTATATTCTCCTTTACGCCATTCACTCAATATTTGGGAAAGCTGTGATTTGGAAGTTTTAAACTCACAAACAACAACAATAAATGCTTTTAGGAAGCACAAAATTTTAATTAATTTTCTCTGCATTTCTTTTTCCTTTTCATTGTGCTATCTACAAATATCATTCAGTATCCAATTATCAAATACATACTGTGTTCTATTCTGCTCTGTATTATCTATCTAATGATAAAGTAATTTCAAAGAGAACCTAAATCTAATTTTCACATAATGAAAAGAATAATTTTTATGAACATGGTGGGAGAGAAGAGAGAAAAATTTTTATGGAAGCAATCATTAAGATGTTAGGGTATATCTCAGTGACAAAGCACTTGCTTAACATGCTCAAAGCCCTATATTTAATCCATAGCATCTCACAAAGAAAAAAACAAATCCAGAAAGTATGTTTGATATGAACTTTAAAAGGAAATGACATGAGACTATCTTGTTCTGACATTTTGAACCATCATAGAGGACAGCCTATACTTCATTTATTGAAACAAATGTGAAACACAAACCACTAACGAAAATAAAAGGGGAAGAAAGCCCAAATTGTCATTTCAAATTAATAATGATTTCAAATAATATAACATATATTGGGCAGTATTTTAAAATAATATGATTGTTGATTATATGGGAATATGATCAGTCATTCTCAAAATTTTATTTTCAAGTTTGAAACATTTATTTGGAATCATTTAGGAATAACTAAATATTATATAACATATTCTCCTATTTTTCTTATAAAATGAAATCCAAGAAGCAATAAAATGTCAAATGGATTGATGGGAAATATAAATAAGGATTTAGTCTTGGCTAGATTATGAGGCCAGATTTTAAAATGAAGAGATTTGGATCTCAAAATTTCAGTCATTTCTTTGAAATAATAATATAGACTTTTAGATAATACTAAGTATGGGGCAGTTATATTGGAGAATAATCATTGTTTATTAAAAACATGTTCATCCCTGTGCTTACAGATATACATATCCCCAAATTTCATGAGCATTTCCTAAATTGTTAACAAATATCATGTTTCAACCTACCACTATTAAACAATAAATACTGTTATGTAACTAACATGGAGAATGAAAAACTGGAAGTGGAACTTGGGGCTTAAGTATTCCTATTCAATGGTCAATTAATCTTGAGTTAACATATATATATATGTATATATATACATATATATATATACGTATATATGGTTTGTTTTTCTTTTCTTTTTTTTTGTCAGTTGGGGGAATTGAAATCTCTGCCTGAGCACTGTCCCTGAGCTCTTCAGCTCAAGGCTACTGCCCCAGCCCTTGAGACATCTCACCACTTCTGTTTTTCTGATGATTAACTGGTCTATTTTATCTGATATGATAATGGCAACTTCAGCCTCTTTATGGGGGCAGTTAGTGTGGGGCATATCACATCAGGGAAATGGAAACCTAAAAGGAGGCCTAATTCATGGCCCAGTGCCCATTCACTTGTCATGGGACCACATTTGGCTGAGATGGTGCCCGTCGCCCAGTTGGAAGGCGTGGCTGTGGTTTGTAATGCCACCTCTGGGATCGAACCCTTCAGCCCTCTTGGACAGCATATGCATCCTACTTCCTCAATGAGAGTACCTCCCTTGCCCTGCCCACCTTTGTGATGATAGGCTCCTGCATCCTATATTAGCTGAATGGACTTCCTCAGTAAATGAGTTCCTGCCTTGATGGGTCTCCCTGAAGCGACTGATTGTCCTCCAGGAGGGAGGGCTGGGTGCGAGTGGTCAGTCGGCCCTCTCCTTTCTTGGCTCCTCCTGGTCTGGGAGTGTTCTCTCTATCCCTCCTGCGTGTGGGGAGGGACAGAGAACTAAGAACCCCGACTGTTGCTCCTCTCGGGGCAGCAACACAGGAACGGGGAGGGACACACAGGGCCAGCCTGTAGTCCCCCGGGAGCCGAGCGAGATGGTAAGTGTCGAAGACCCAGCCCTCCCCCAATCACCGGGGAAGAAAAAACCACGCTGAGTCAGAAGCAGTGTTAACCATGAAAGCGCATCAGATCTCTCTGCTGATCTCTGCTGATCTCCGATGCTCTCCTTCTTTATTGCGTCAGACAATTAGTTACATACTGTTAGGGTAGGAGAAGGTGGGCACTGGGAAGCTAGCCAATAGGAAGAGGGCCCCTGTGCTACCACTAAGGGTCTGGGTGGGGCTTTCAGGTAGTGGGCAGGACAGGTGCAGGAAAGCGCGCCAGACTTGAGCTGCTGCGAGACCCGCGAAACTGCGGGGGGTTCAATCGAGTCACGTACACAGCCTTAAGAGAGGTATGCAAAAGACCAAATGCCTGGACAAAGCCCTTTAATTGCAGCTGAGCCAGAATCAGGCCTCAGAGATGGAGGCTAGGCCCCAACACCCGACAGTTCGCTTGATAGATTTTATTCCAGCCTTTCAATCTCAAAATGTATTTGGTTTGGGTGGCAAGCTGTGTCTCTTAAAGACATCAGAAAGATGGATCTTGCTTGCTTTTTGATTCAACTCAACAGTTTATAACATTTAATTGGAGAGTTAAGGCCATTAATATTGAGGGTTAGGAGTGAAAAATATTTATTAATTCCTGATATTTTTTCTATTTCGTTAGTGCCTGTGACTTGTCAAATCTTGTTGTAATTAGCTGGCATGCTTTTTAGGTGCTATTTCTCTGTCAATAACGTATTTGCTTTTCAATGTGTAGAACATCTTCAAGAATTTTCGGTAATGGTGGTTTGGTCACTACATATTGTTTCAACTTTTCTTGGTATGGAAGGTTTTTATTATTTTCTCAGTTATGAAGGAGAGTTTAACTGGGTACAGGATTCTTGTTTGGTACTTATTTATCTTTAGGGCCTAGCATAATCATTTCAAGATCTTCACTTATTCTAGATTATCTTCAACTCTGGAGATTCTACTGCATTGTCTAATGTGCAATCAATACTTTCTACTTTGTTCTTCATCTCCCTCCCTTCTACTTGGCCATTTTTGATGCCTTGCACCTCTTGTTTTGGACTTTGTATGGACTTCTTTACCTTCTTCATTTCAATTTGAGTGGTCTCTTTGAAGACCTTTAGCTCAGAAGCTTTAATTTCATTGGACTTTTGTTGGAATTCAATCAGCCTTTCTTTTTGGATTCTATGAATGCCCCCATTATTCTTTGATTGTTTTCCTCACGTTCAAGTATTTCCTTCTTTGTTTTGAAACTTTCATTAATCATGTTTACAGATAGCAGTTGTAGAGCATTTAGAGGATTCTCCTATAGTTTCTCATTCACTGCACTGTTGCCTGTTAAATTTGAGTGGGAAATGTGATTCCTTGATTTGCCAATTTTCTTGAGTTTCTTGTTATGCCCATTTAAAATTGGGAGCAAGACTAATACCACATACAATTACAATTTTAAGATAATAACCAACCTAGTGCTCTATAGCTTCCCAGACTATAGAGGTTCACAATCTTAGACTGGTATTTTCACTTCCTCTCATTTTGTGCACTTAAAAGCATATTCAACACTACCACTCAACATAGTCTTATGAGCAAAAACAAAACAAAACAAACAAAAAAAACACCGCACAATCCAATCTCTATGACATTTGAATCACTCAAGACTGGCAGTATAATTGAACAAATACATATACAGTTTGGATCAACAACAATCACCTGTATATCCACAGACTATGGAAACTGAAAAAGGAACACAGGACCAGAGATGGAAAGATATGAAAGACAAGAGGAGAAATAAGAGAATAGTAATGTAGAAATTTGAAAGTAATACAGTAATGAAAGAAAGGAATACAGTGAAGATAACTGTGATCTAAAGTGCTAGAAAGGGAAAATAAATGAATGAAAATTTAAAAATTTAAGCTTAAAAAATAAAGTCTAGAGACATAAGGCCAAATAGTATGACACTAAATGTAAGGACCTCCAGGATAAGGAAACAAAAGCCATATAATGAGTGACTGTTGTCCTTAATGTACTATGTTATCTCTCATCTCTTTTGCCATCCCTTGGTTATCTCATATTGTTACAATATTCACCTTGTTATCTGATATATTTTATATGTGCTTAATTGGTTATTTGAAATTGCACAGGGAAGGGGGGAAATCAAGATAAGTGGGAGGAGGGTGGGAGGGAAATGGGGACCATGTAATGAGAAAGGGTATCAATGTTTGTGAAGTTATGCACCTTCGATCTGGTGAATAGAATGTAACCCTTCTATTAATCACAATAAAAAATATCTAATAAAAATAAAGGAACACAAAGGCAAATATATATATATGGAAAAGGGAAAATGTATGAAAGATCATTTATTTTAAAAAGACACCTCAAAATTATGAGTTCTTAAACAAAAAATAATAATATTAATAACGTAAAGATCAAAAACCAGGGGACTGAATCAATAAAAACATAATTTGAAACAAGTCTGTACACAATGAATAGTACTACTAATTGCTTCCACTATGTTTCTAGGCATGATCACAATCACAGAAAGCAATAAAAAGGGAAAAAGGATGGAGAAAAAATTGTGAAAAAAAATGGAACAAGTGAAAATGAAAATGAAAAAAGTAGTAAAATTTAAAAAAAAAAATTATGATTAGAGGCCGAGAGTTTGGCCTAGTGGTTAAAGTGCTTGCCTAGCATGCATAAAGACCCAGGTTCAATTCCTCAGTACCACATACATAGAAAAAAGCCGGAAGTGGTGCTGAGGCTCAAGTGGTAGAGCTCTAGCCTTGAGAAAGTCCAAGGACAGCACTCAGGCCCTGAGCTCAAGCCCAGGACTGGCAAAAAAAAAAAAAAACAACAAAAAAACCCATTATGATTAGAAAAATAAATATTCTTCAATTTTTTGGGGGGGAAACATGTGTCTCCACTGAATTGGGGATCCAGTCTCTTTATGAAGTCTCTTATTTCTTGTGTTTTGGCTTAGTTGGTTTTTCTATTCAGTTTGCTTGACAGACCACATAAAGTTCTGCCTTACAGTCTTGGGGTCTTTGTGACTGCCCACCCCAGGTTAATTTAATGGCAGGGTGGAGAGCTTGTTTTAACCAGTACAGCAGAGAGAAGCTTCTAGGTGGAACCACCTCTGGCTTTGTTTGCTGGGAGAGGAAAGCCACTCCTCCCAGAGAGGAATTGTTCCCTCCAGGGCAGGGAACCTATTGCTCTAGGAAGCTGACACTGATCAGGTCCTTTCCCTTTTGAGAAATGTTGCTGACACCACTTCTCAGATTTCAGTTATCTGCTAGTTTGTCTGGCAGGGTCTTTGCCAGTATCTGAGATGACACTGCTATTGGCTGTTTGGGGAGAGGCTACCTTCTGAATGCCATTCTGTGAGTATGAGTGAGAATGTCTTTAGTGAGATCCTCACACTTCCCCTTGGTTGTCTGTTCCTCAGTGGCCGGCTGGATGAAGATTTCTGCTTGTTGTCACCTGGTCTGTGCTACAGGTATGTGAGGCAATGGCTCAGGCTTTGGTGCCTTTGTCTTGGTGCAGCTTCTCTGGGGAACAGCAAGCGCCTGTTCAATCCCTGCTGCTGCTGGTGTGGGCTCAGAACTGTCTTCTTAAGCAGGCTATCTGACCTTTTTCTCTCTGTGCTACTACAGCTTAGTTAGAATGTTTGTTTCACTATCAACTTTCTGCTGAGATGCTGAAACTGGTATCTTGGTGAGAGCTCAGAAAGATGCACCCTGAATCTCTGCCTTCTTCCTAGAATCTCCTCTCAATAACTATTTTAATATGAATTTTATTTCTTGGATGTTAGTTTTGCTTTTGTCATGAAAACAAGGAATCTCTAATAGAAATGTGTTCATTCACAGTAGAAACCAATACTAAAAAAGATATATCTCTCACATTTCAATTTAAAAAATCTCATTATGGTTTTTTCTGCAGGTACCTCAAAGTGACAGCCTCCCATGGTCCTAATCACAGAAGCCTAGTACAAAAACTAATACAGCCTGGTGCTACTATAGGATGGCAGCAAAAATATATTTTCCAAATTCCTACTGGCTGTAGTTTTCACAGACAGCCTAATCTTTTGCCCTAGTTTGACTAAATCTTTGCACCCTAACATATGGCCAACATTGTTCGTGATTTCTTCAAAGACATTTCTGGTTTTCTAAGTAAAAGATATGACTTTTAGCGAAGAAAAAAAAACAATCATTTTTTCATGCTACCTTGTAGTCAAAAGCAGTCATCAATAATTAATAAGAGGAAAGTAAGAGATCCAGATAGAGTGAACTGCTGAGAGCCAAGGAAAATTCAAATAGAATATCAGTATGAAGTACCTATCAGCTAATCTGGTACAATGAACTGTGAGTTACAATGGAAAATGATAACAGAATATGAATTTTTAGTGCATAGGGAAATCAAAGTCTAGAAGAAGTGCAGATATGACAAAAAGAGGAAGAAAAGGAAACCCCTTTAGAAATTGTAACTGAATAATATACATATATCATATCAAACATTAAACTGAAGATCTATTGTCTTATACTCCATAGTATTAGCTTAAGTTAAATTGTGAAGTCTATTTAATTTGATGTCATATTGCTTTAAGTTTCATTTTTATTCAAACAATAAATGGTTTAATAAAATGTTTTTTGCCCTTTCATTTCTTATTTTGAATTTCATTACATTGTGTGTTGTGAAAATATATATATATGTGTGTGTGTGTATATATATGTGTGTATTTGTATATATGTGTATGTATGTATTCAGACATACACATATATGTGTATATGTATGCAAATTCAGGACACTATTCATAATGTAATATTTACATTATATGTTTGTTCTGTTTCACATATGTAAGAGTAAATTTGAAGCTTTTGCTGGATTCTAAGCTCTGCATTATTTATACTCCTCACTATATACTGCTATTGTGGCAATGTTGATAATATACTGTTTAAGGAAATGAAAGTGAACAGTTTGAGACTTTGATTTGTAGTGGAATATTTTTCTAAATCTTTTATGCTTCACAAGGTAAAAGATAATTTTCAAGGGCTGATGGAGGTTGAAGAGAAGAAAACTCTCATACAGAAATCTTTTGGTTGTAATAGAGAAGAAGTACAATGGTTAGAACAATCAGCATGGCATCACATTGCTTCTGCTTTCATTTTCCATACGAATGGTCACTATTACATTACTACTTTCTGAAAGAAAAGAGTTAGTTTTGTGATAAGAACCTTTAGAAGAATATTGTCATTAGATTGAATAATAGAAAAGAAACATCTATAAGTGAATTACTTCATAATGTTACTGGGTTAAGATTCTCATATTTTATGACTGATATTATTATAGTTTAACAGGTTAGATATGAGACAGGAAGACTAGATGCTTTGGTATTAGGAGAGAAGGCAGCATTTCAGAATCTCTAATTGCGCTTTTTTTTTTTTTTGCCAGTCCTGGGCTTGAGCACAGGGCCTGAGCACTGTCCTTGGACATTTTCAAGGCTAGAGCTCTACTATTTGACACTCAGCACCACTTCTGGCTTTTTTATATGTATGTGGTACCGAGGAATTGAACCTAGGTCTTTGTGCAGGCTAGGCAAGCACTCTACCACTAGGCCAAAGTTCCAGCCTCTAAGTGCTTTTGAAACATAGACACAGCTACATTACCAGCGAGTCAATAAAATGGAACAGATGCATGCAAACAAGCAAAGAAAAGGAATACTAAGAATAAAACTTGAAACTATACTCAGGGATACTTTAATAATGATAAGAGTAATGCTAATTAATTCTTGATATTGAGATAATCCCTGAAATAAAGCAGCTTCTCCTCAACAATTCATAAACAAAGAGTCCACTGGCAGCAAGTCATAGCAGTTTCCCTAAAGTAGCCTGAATTACCATTCAAAATTAGGGCATAGATACATTGACTTCATCCTACCTCATTTGTAGATCAGAATAAGAAAATGGGGAAAATGTATTTTATTTTCACTTACTTTTCTAATAAAATAGCAAATCAAAACAACATTGATATTCCACATCACCCAAGCTAAAATGGCCATATCACTGTGACTACCAGTAACAAATGTTGGCAGGGATGTGGAACTCTATTACACAATGTAAACTAGTTCATTTATTCTGGAAAGCAGTATGGAGGTTCCTCAGAAGACTAAATCTGTAGCTCCCATATGACTCAGCAATTCCACTCCTTGACATTTGTTCAGTGTAACACAAACAAGGACGTACTAATCCTACCAGCACAACCATGTTCATTGCAGCGTTGTTTGTCATACTCCAAATATGAAATCAACCAGATTACTCAGTGGACAAATGGATCAAGAAAATGTGTTATGTGCACACAATGGAATTTTTCTCATTCATCAGAAAGAATGATATTGCACCATTCATAAGGAAATGGAAATATTTGGAAAAAAATTATATCAAACAAAGGAAGCCAGACCCAAGGAAACATAGGTTGAACAGTTTTCTTCATTTATGATAGCTAGAAAATGCCTATAAATCTATAAGCAAACACAATTAATGATTTATATATGTATGTATTCCCATACATATGCATTTATATTTATATATACCTATATTTATGTGCACACACGTGCACACACACATACACAGGAGCATGATAAATTACACAGGACTCTAGACAGTCATACATTGAAGTCAAAGAAAGGAGAGAAAGTCTCAATAGCTATATGCATATGATCTATGAAAGAATATTTTATTAAATGAACTCCAACAGAAAAACAAATTGTTTTAGTTTCTGTTGTTATAATTTTTGTTTTCTTTTCCTTTTGTCTTGTTTTCTAGTTTGTATTTGGGAGGGTAAAAGGAAACATATAAAAGGTGGAAAAAAGTATGAACAAATATAATAGTACTACTCAGTAGACACTAAGTGGAAAATGAACTATAACTTGGTTGTGGGGACAGAAGTGGAAAAGTGAGAGAAAGAAAGGAAGGGAGACATGTTTCACAAAGAATTATACTCATTACCTGCTTCATGTAACTGTAGCCCCTCTATACATCACTTCAACAATAACAATAAAAATATAATAACAAATAAATCAAAAATAAAATATGTTCCTGTCTTGCTCTATGTGGTACTCTCAGGAAATGAATATCCATAGCACTTTTTCTAAAGTATGATCTCCATCTGTGTTAACATATCAATCATGTACATAGAAATAAAGATAGTTACATGCATATACATAAAATGGCTCTTCTCTCAAAACTGAAATTATTCATATTATCAACTTTCTCTACAAACTGCATTATCTTAGTCAACATGTAGAAGATCACCTTCTATTTTTGGACATGTAACCATATGATGCTTTTTTAATAAATGAAGCACATTTCATTTTATAAATAGCACAATGCTTTTGTTTATACATTGATGTGAATCTTTTAGTTGTTTCTAGTCTGTTGCTATTAATAAGGATGCTGCAATTCTTATTTCCTCTTCAGAGAAGTCTCTAAGATTTTAGCCCACCTTTTAATGGGATGATTGTCTCTTGAGTATTTGTTTTTGATGGATTCATTGAGCTTTAGTTATATTTGAGATATGAGACCCTTGCCTGATGTATGACTAGCTCTCTTTCTACGAGCTTTCTATTTAATTGCTAGCTATGTCCTTTGCCATACAGAAGCTCTGAAATTTAATGCAGTCCTATTTGTCCAAACTTTTTTAATTTGTTGTATTTCTGAGGGCCTCTTTTAAGAAACATTTTATCTGTGCCAAGGAGGTCTCGTGTATCTCCTATTCTTTCCTGTAAGGTTTTCAGAGTATCTGCTTTTACCTCAAGGTCTTTGATCCATTTTGAATTAATTCTGGTGCAGGGTAACATATAAAGATTAAGCATCAGTATTCCACAGTACTTAACCAACTGTCAGCATCATTTGTTGAAGAAGTTGTCTTTCTTTTATCCTGTGTTTTTGGCTCCCTTACCAAAGATTAGGTAGCCATATGTCTATGAGTTAATTTCTGGGCCTTCAAAGTTCTATTCCATTGGTCCTCAGGCCTGTTTCTTGTGCCAGTACCAAGCTGTTTTTATTACTATAGCTCTGTAGTAGAGTCTGAAGTTTGATTTTGATTTTTCTTCAGCACTGTTCTTTCTGCAAAGGGTTGTTTTTGCTCTATGTTTTTTTTTAATATTCCATAGGAAATTTTGGATTGATTCCTCTATTTCTTTAAAGAATGGCACTGTGATATTGATGGGTATTGCATAGAATTTGAAGATAGCCCTTGGCAGGATTACTGCTTTCTCGATGTTAATTCTTCCAATCCAAGCGCATGGGAGGTATTTCCAATTCCTTAGTTCTGATTTACTTTCCTTTTAAAGATTTTTAAAGTTTTAATCATAGAGATTTTTTATTTCCTTGGTTAAGTTAAATCCTAAATATTTTGTTAATGTTTTTGTTTTTGAGGCTATTGCAAGTGGAGTTGCTTTCCTGATTTCTGCCTCACTCTTCTCATTAATGGCATACAGGAAAACCATTGCTGAACGAACTGAAGGCTAGAGTTTATGTGATATTTTTGGGGACTGTAAATGCTAAATTGCAAATCTGGAATTTAAAATAAGTTCACTTTTGGCCAGGTGCCAGTGGTTCACACCTGCAATACTAGCTGCTCAGAAGGCTGAGATCTGAGGACGGTGATTCAAAGCCAGCCCAGGCATGAAAGTCCATGAGACTCTTGTTTCCAATTAACCACCAGAAAACTGGAAGCTGTGCTGTGGCTCAAAGTGGTAGACCTGTGAGGTGAAGAGCTCAGGTACTGCGTCCAGGTCCCATGACTGACACACAGACACACACACACACACACACGCACACACACACACACACACACACACACACACACAAAACCTTTCTGCCTGAGTTTCTGGTGAATTATTCAATCTATTAATGATATAATTGTCTCACTATAACACAGGGCTAACAACAATAGGACCTTGATAGATTAAATTCGCTAAGAGACCTAAAGTGCTTAGAATCAAGATCTGGTACATAAGCTTTATTTAAGTAGTCACTTGTATTAATAGCAATAGAAGCCCATATGCCATGAATTATTTATCATACCAAGGCATTATTCATCTTCTCTGTAGACTTGTCCCTTACTTGCTGATACTTGTTACAACTATTTGAAAATTATTGTCAGAAATACAACAAACAAATCAAAACTTTTTAATGATTACTAATGAGTTTATTCACAATGAGCATTTGTGGTAAATAGGCTTTCTTTTATAAATTAATTTTTTGTCAATGTGATGTACAGAGTGATTACAGTTACGTATGTAAGGCAGTGAGCACATTTATTTTTTGTCAGTCATGGGACTTGAACCCTGGACCTGGGCACTGTCCCTGAGCTCTTCAACTTAAGATTATCTTCCTACCTCTTGAGCCACTTCTAGTTTTCTATTGGTTATTTGGAGATGAGTGTCTCACGGACTTTAGTGCCCAAGCAGGCTTTGAACTGTGATCCTCAGATCTCAGCCTCCTGTGTAGCTAGGATTACAGGCATGAGCCACTGGCCCCCCACTTTTATTGAGCACACTTTGAGTTAAACATTGCTACCTACTTGCCTCATTTTTCTTTCACTTACCCTCCCCTCAAACCGTCTCCCCAAATTTCATTTCCAACATATTGTCTTGAGAGTATCGCTGTTATATTGGTTCGCACTTTGTCCTTTTTCTCAACATGTTGCTGTTCTCCTTCCTGTCCCTAATTCACATAAATTTGTATACAATCCACAGGGTACCCAAATCAAGTACAATAACAACAGGAGATAAACCATAGGTAGAAAAAAAGAAAAAAAACAAATAGCATTGCATAGTACATTAAAAACAACAGCGACAAATTACAAATTCTTGTTTCCATATCTCGGAATTCATTTCACTTATCATTATCTTATATGTTCACATGTTCATAGTTATTGAGCTGTTGTTTCTAGGACTATCCTAGACATATTCTAATTATTACAAATGAGAGAAACTATGGAGCCTATTTATTTGGTTCTAGCTTGCTTTGCTTAATACAATTTCTTCAAAGTTTTACATTATCTTATGAGTGGGGCGATGTCATTCTTTCTTATAGAAACATAGAATTCTATTGTGTATATAATGGCTTTTGAAAACTGAAATTCACTTTCTCTTGTGCCTGATAAGGGAAAACTAAAGGAAGAGTTTCCCACTGCTCTAGGAAATTACTAACTCTTGTTCTTCATATATGGTGTGAAAATGATGCCCTTACCAAAACTAATGAAGACAGATGTCCATGTCAATATTATTAGCTCTGAGCTCAAAGTGATAGCTCCAGCTTCCACTCCCAGCAAATATCAGCTGGAGTCCTAAAGAGATATTTTATAAATTTTACACATGGTTGAAACTACAAAAAATAATATGCTTTTCTCATAAGAAAAATTATTAATATATTTTGAAAGAAATTTCATGAATTACTTTTATGGGTCTTCCATAATTCTAAGGTATTAATATATCATTATTTGTTTAATTGATGCACTATTATTATTTTTCATATATTTTATTGTAATTAATAGAAGGGTTATATTATATTCACCAGATAGAAGGTGCATTGCTTCACAAACACTGATACCCTTTCTCATGTCTTGGTCCCCATTTCCCTCCACCCACCTCCACCCCTCATCTTGTTTTCCTCCCTTCCCTATCCTATTTCAAATAACCAAACAAATATATATACAATATATCATATAAATAAATTGCTGTAACAATATGAGTTAACCAAGGCACAGCAAAGGAGATAGAGATTACATAGTACATTCAGGACAACAATCACTCATTATATGGCTTTTGTTTCTATATCCTGGAGGTCCTTTCATTTAGAGTCATTCTATATGGCCTTAGGTATCTAGGTTTTGTTCTGTTTTAAATCTCTTCTAGGAGAGCCCAAGGTTTCTACTGACTATGACAAATGAGGGAAACAACTGAACCTATGTTCCTTTGAGTCTGGCTTACTTCACTCAATATGATTTTTTTCTAAGTCTTTCCATTGGAATGATGTTTTTACAAAGGGATTTTTCCATATGCTAGCTTTATCAATTCTTAAAGATTAAATATCCTTTCTCAGGTGCAAGGTGGGATTCCTTATTTAGGGGGTGAGAATGAGAAGAAAAAGACAAGAAACAGCTGGGGTCGGGAGGTCTGCAGCTTAAGACTGCAGCTTAGGACTGCAGCTTAAGAATGAAGCCCCGTTTATTCTTAGTTCCAGTCTTATATACTATCATAGAAACAGGAACATCCAGGGGTTACTTTCATACAAAAGAACAAGCAAATTTCAAACATAACAGCCCAGGAAAAAGAGATAAAGCCAAAAAGTACACAAAACTGTTGACACAGCTCAAAGTTCGTAAGCATGGCGTCATTCATCATTGTACAAGTTGTTTTTCCATAACAGCTCATCTCCTTGTGTGCTTAAGTCAGCGTTGAAGATCTATGGGTCAGCCTGATCCCACATTCGGCTCCCAACACTCTGGAAACTTGAAGGTTAATAAAAACTTAAGTTATTAATATTTGCCATCTTACTTTCCCTGTACCTACTGACATAGTAGAGGATCATACTTATTTCTTTCAACTCTGATTCAAGAAAATAATAAAAAAAAGAATTTTTGTGATAGCAATAGCAGTTTAACTTTGCAATCTAACATTAATAACTGTGAAAGCACAGATACCAGCATCATTGAACTAGGTATTTTATATGTAAAAGGGAAAACACTTAAAATCCATACAAAAAGCTCAGAAGGAGATGAGAAATAATTGCTGAAAGAAGAAAAAAGAAGTTGTCATACCACAAGGAATCTGATTGTATGTAGCACAGGCTTGTACTGTGAGACTTTTTTTTTTATAACTGAGAACTTTGTGAGACTTTTATATAATGAAAAAAACAATATACTGGTATTTGATACTAGAATTACTTTTCTCATTTTACTTCTTGATTTATAGATTCAATTTTACATTCACTTGTTAATCTTACAAAAGCAGTGAAAATCTACAGAGATAATGAAAAATAAGTGGTATTATAAAATGTAGTCAAAATTAATAGTAGACCATTAACATGTCAAGTTATGAAAGTCTAGGTTCAACAGGTCTTCCATTTTGTAGTACAGTATTGGGCTACTAGGGGGAAATAAATTATTCAGATGCTCTTCTTTTAGGATTCTATGAACAACTTCTGCAAGCAGCTTCTGTCCCTTGCTCTGGCAGAGCATGAAAAATAATTTAGGCTTTATTCTTCTAAACTCAGAATGGGTGTCTGTGATGATTTTAATGTCTCTTTTTTCAAATTTCAGTGTATTTTAATGACATAGTGAATCATCACAGTTGGTGAAATACTCATTTTATGAAGTTGAAATGCTCCATTAGTCATTATATCAGGTTCAAATGAGAGAGAACGCCTTTGTAATAAAATCCTTATTTATTAAAATGTATTTATCTTTTCTGGTACATTAATATGTTTTCATAAGATGTAATTTTGGTAACAATTTCCCATAAAATTAGAAGAGTTATCTAAAACCTTTGAGACAATTTAGCAGAGTATTAATCTTACAGAATTACTATGCTAATAATATTCTTCTAAGTAAATAAAGTGAAGCCTCATTATCACATTACTAATGTAGCCTGTAATATACCACTTAGAATTTTTTAAAACAGCACTTTCCTCAACATCAGTGTTACCTTGACATTTAAAATTCTAATCACCCGAAAGCATTCTTTATATGCCAAAAGTTCATTTAAATTTTTTCTGTTGAACTATTTCTAAATGAAGGGATATGTTCTATAGCATAGCAACAAAATTAACTGCCTGTATTCTTACACTGGCCAGTGAATGAAAGTAATTAGTATAGTTTATCAACAGGAATATTTCTTTCCCTTTAAAAGAGCAAAATTTTTTTATATTTTTATTGTAATTAATAAAAAGGTTACATGATATTTGCCAGATAGAAAGTGCATTAATTCATATACATTGATACCCTTTCACATGTCTTGGTAACCATTACCCTCCCCCCCACCACCCCCACCCATTTTGGTTTTTCCCCCTTCCCTATTTCAAATAACCAAATACAAATAAATTCAATATATCAGATAACAAAGTGAGATACTGTAACAATATGAGATACCCAAGGGACAGCTAAGGAGATGAGAGATAACATAGTACATAAAGGACAACAATCATTTGTTATATGGCTTTTGTTTCAATATCCTGGAGGTCCTTTCAATTAGCTTCATACTATATGGCCTTATGTATCAAGATTTTGCTAAAAGAGCAAAATTATATGTTGACACCTAGTTGCCTCAAAGACATGGAAGGTTAAAAAGTAAACGCTAGCTTTCTATTAAGAGATAGACTAAAAACTGTGCTAAAGGAAAATTGACAAACTAAATTGATCAGGATACATATGTTGTAACAGTCAAGCAGAAAGCAGTAAAAAGGTTTTCATTTATATGAAGCAATTGAAGAGGAAATGAGAAAGCTAGCAACTTCCTGTTTAATGGCATAGAGAGTAGAAATAGGTGGAGAAGTCCAATTAAAATAGGAAAGAGAATGGTTTAGGCTACATTGTCATGGTTGAAGACACATATCAGCAGGTATGGGGATACAAGTATCCCTCCAAAAATCTGTGGAATATTTTTTCTAATCATAATTCTTAAGAAATTTACTACATTTTATTTTCAATTTTAATTGTTTCTTTTTTTCCATTTTGTCTCCATCCTTTTTTCCCTATTGTTCATTGTGAATCTTTTCATTTTTAGAAACATAGTGACAGTAATTTCTAGTAGTCCTCATTCACTGTGTATATACTTGCTTCAAATTATATTTTTATTGACTCAGTCCCCTGCTTTTTAATCACATGGTTTTTAATCTTAACATTTCTTGTTTAAGAACTCATAATTGTAAGGTGCTTTTCATATTTATTTATTTATTTATTTATGTTTTTGTCAATCCTGGGTTTGAGCTCAGGGCCTGAGCACTGCCCTTGGACTTTCTCAAGGCTAGAGCTCTACCACTTGAGCCTCTGCACCATTTCCAGCTATTTTTCTATGTATGTTGTACCAAGGAATCGAACCTGGGTCTTCGTGCATGCTAGGCAAGCACTCTACCATTAGGCTAAACTCCCAGGCTATAAGGTGCTTTTTGAATCATTGATCTCTAATATATATTTCTTTCTCTTTTTATGTATTGCATTTATTATCCTTTTTATTTTTAAGATTATTTAAAAATTTGTTCATTTATTTTGCTTTTCTACCACCTTAGGTCACAGTTATCTTCACTCTTCTCCTTTCTGTCATTACTACATTACTCTTGCATTCCTACCTTACCCCTTCCTCATTTCCTCCTCTTGTCTATCATAATATCTTTCTAACTCTGGTCCTTTGCTCCTTCAATTTCCACAGTGCATGGATCTACAGTTGGTTGTTGTTGACCCAGATTTTACATGTATTTGTTCAATTATACTGTAGGGCCAGAGTGATTTACATGTTATAGGGATTGGATTGTGGTTTTTGTTTTTGTTTTGTTTTTTTGTGTTTTGGTCATAAAGTGTGTTGAGTGATGGTGTTTGATTTGTTTGTAAATGCAAAAAAGGAGAGAAAGAGAGAGTGAAAATACCTCTCTGAGACTGTGAAACAATATAGTCTGGGCAGCTATAGAGCACTAGGTTGGTTATTGTCTTAAAATTGTAATCTTACATAGTATTAGTCTTGTCCCCATTTTCAAATGGGTAGAACAAGAAAAATGGCATCTCTCATTTAAATTAAACAGCCAACAGAGCATTCAATGGGAAACCTACAGGAGAGTCTTCTAAATGCTCTACAAAGGCTGTTGGTAAATGTGATCAATGAAAAGTTTGAAAGCATGAAGAAGGATATATGAGAAAATGAACATGATGAAGAAAATCAATGAATAATAGAGGAATTCATAGAATTCACAAACAGAAAGCTCAATGAATTCCAAAAAAGGCCAGTGAGACTAAAGTTTCTGAACTAAAGGACTTCAAAGAGAGCACTAAAATTGAAATCAAGGAGGTAAAGAAGTCCATACAAGATCTAAAGCAAGAGATGCAAGGCTGAGATCTGAGGATGGTAGCTCAAACCAGCCTAAGCACAAAAGACCTTGAGATTCTTTTTTTAAAACATTTTTATTGTAATTAATAAAAGGGTTACATGATATTTGCCAGATAGAAGGTGCATTAATTCACATACATTGATACCCTTTCACATGTCTTGGTCCCCATTACCCGCCCCCCCACCCCCATCTTTGTTTTCCTCCCTTCCCTATCCAATTTCAAGTAACCAAATACAAACATATCCAATATATCAGATAACAAAGTGAGATACTGTAACAATATGAGATAACCAAGAGACAGGAAAAGAGATGAGAGATAACATAGTACATTAAGGACAACAATCATTCATTATATAGCTTTTGTTTCAGTATCCTAGAGGTCCATTCAATTAGCTTCATACTATATGGCCTAATGTATCAAGGTCCTTATCTACAATTATTCACTAGAAAATGCAAAGTGGGGGTAAGGCTTCAGGCGTAGGGCATTAGTCTTCAGCTAAAGAGCTAGGGAGAGCACCCAGGCCCAGATTTCAAGACCCAAGCCCCATAAAAAATGATGATCAAAAAAAGGTATGGAGATGAAGAACAAAGTGGAAAGTTTTGAGAGCAGGTTAGAAAATGCAGAAGAGAGATTCTCCAGAGTTGAAGATAGCCTAGTATTTATAGAGAGAGACCAGAAAATGATTCAAACCTAGTACAAGAAATATGACAGATCTCTTCAGGAGCTCCAAGATACAATTAGGAATCCTAATTGAAAGCTATTCAGTAATAAAGAGTGCCTGGAGAAGGAGGTCAATGGAATTGGAAATATACCCCAGGGAATCATCTCAGAGAACTTCCTAAATATACAGAAGGAAAGGCCCATCCAGATACAAGAAGCTTTTAGAAATCGAAACAGATCTGAACAGAAAAGGACACTCCACCCCACAATAGAGACCAAGGAAAGCATCCTTAAAGAATTCAAGGGAAAAAGAACAATCACCTACAAAGGAAAATCAGTCAAAATAACCACATATTTCTCAGCAAAGACCATGCAAGCAAGAAGGGATTTGAAGGATGTATGTAATGCTCTTTAGACAAACAACTACTACACTGTTGGTGGGATTGCAAAATCATTCAACCACTATGGAAAGCAGTATGGCAGTTCCTCAAAAGACTAAACATAGAGCTCCCCTAGGACCTAGCAATTCCACTACTTGGCATTTACCCAATCGTCCAGAAACTAGGGCATACTAAATCCACTACCACAGTGATGTTCATTGCAGCACTATTTACCATAGCAAAGATATGGACCCAAGCCAGATGTCCCTCAGTTGATGAGTGGATCCAAAAGATGTGATATTTATACAAAACGGAATTCTATGCTGCTGTCAGAAAGAATGACATCGCCCCATTTATAACGAAATTAAAAGACTTAGAAAAAATCATTAAGTGAAGTAAGCCAGACTCAAAGGAACAAAGGCTCAATGGTTTCCCTCATTTGTCATAATCAGTAGAAACCTTGGGCTCTCCTAGCAGAGATTTGCAATAGAGCAAAACCTAGATACATAAGACCATATAGTATGATGCTAAATGTAAGGACCTCCAGGATATAGAAAGAAAAGCCATATAATGAGTGATTGTTGTCCTTAATGTACTATGTTGTCCTTAATGTACTATGTTATCTCTCACCTCTTTTGCTGTCCCTTGGTTATCTCATATTGTTACAATATTTCACCTTGTTACCTGATACATTTTATATATGCTTAATTGGTTATTTGAAATTGGATAGGGGAAGGGGGAAATCAAGATGAGCGGGGGAAGGGAATTGGGGACCATGTCATGAGAAAGGGTATCAATGTTTGTGAAGTAATGCACCATCTATCTGGTGAATATAATGTAACGCTTCTATTAATTACAATTAAAAAAATCTGGAAGTAAAAAAAACTGGAAAACAAAAAAAGAGCAACAAAATAATCCTAATTCTGTTGGTGTCCCTCTCAGATGCACACGTGGTGAGTAAGATGGCAGTGGAGCCCATGAGTAATAAACACACCCCGGAGACCAAGACTCTCAGTGCAGGTCTCCCCATTTTTCTTTATTTATGGACACTCATATGGGGCCTAACCAACTTAGCTAAGGAAATCATGGGTCCTGCTGCTGCGGAAATGGGCTTAGTGGGCCAAAGAGGAGTAGGGCTAGGTGGGTTTCAGAAATGGGATTGGAGTAAACGGGAATCAGAGCCCCCATGACTTCCCCAGCATGCTTTGAGGGAAGATAATTGTTCATAATCATGGCACAGTCCCCTGCTTGGGAGTCAAGTTCATTACTCTGGGCCTCCACAGTTCCTGTTTCTTCTGGTTCCCATGCCAGGGTAGACATAGGATGAGGTAACTTTGAGGAGAGTCCATGGTATCCATGTCTGGCAGAGCAGTCCAGGGTGGTTTTTCTGGATAGGTCAGTGTCCCAGGCTGTACTTGTAAGGTCACCAAGGTGGAGGCAGAACTCAAGTCAGCTGGCTATGGCTGGCGGCAGTGTGGATGAGAGAACATTTCATGGTGGCAGGAACTTGTGGATTGCCTATTCCTGAAACTTGAGAGTTAACAGTTATGCAAAGAAGGTGGATCATGTGCTGGCGGAAGAGAGGGCAGAAGGGTTAGTGGCGTATCCCAGAGTTGGCTTTATTTTATGTCACAAACCATAGCTACGCCCTCCCATCGGGCGGCAGGCACCATTTCGGCCAGGTGCTCTTCAAAGACAAGGAGGTGTGTGGGTTTCCATTTGTGACGTGCTCCACATCTCCCCCTATTTATTTCATCAACAGGTGCTTGCCTTACTTGAGGGTGTGCCTATCTTAGGTTGCCCCCCTCTGGGGATCTTACCTGTCACTGACTACCACCCTAGCTCTTCAGGCAATTCACCTGCGGTGTTAGCAGACCCAAACAGAGAGTTTAAGTAGGGGAGAGGGCCAACATCCACAAAGGAAACCCTTCTATTCTCTGGTCTCCACCTGTACATCCTAGTGAGGGCCGGGGCAAACCTCATAGGGCTCCCAGTACGCGCCTGGTTATAATGGCACAAATTGAGTCAAAACCTCACCCCATTGTTAACAGCGGTGCAGGCTCCTGCCAGGTGTTAGTGATCAGGTCCTTCCATTAGACAAGGGGCAGGGGGTTGGATAAGGTAGCACAGTGCCCCAATTCTTATAAGCAGGGGAAAATCCTTTAGATTTGAAATTTAAAAGTTTAATGTAAATAAAGTATCAACAAGCTGATCTTGAGGCCTAATGCCTTAGATACCTGTATCCCCCCCATATTTATTTGTTTTTGAGGGGGCCAATGGCCAAGAGTAGGCTAGCTAAAATCCCAGGAATGGAATCTGGGTGATCTGTCTTCTATAACTTCTTCAAGCTGATGCAGGGGCATTGTATCTATGCTTGACCAGGGACCCTGAAAGCTTAGCCTAATTTACAGACTAATAGGCACATATCCTCAGGTTCAAAAGTTTCTTTCCTGAATTTGTGGCTGGTGTCAACCCAAAAGCTGCTCAGTTAAAGCTTAGAGCAAAATTAGCATTGTAAATTACCCATAATTTTGACAACCTTAAGTTTTAACTACACACTATTATACTTGAAAGTTCCTGTCCAGTAACACAGGCATTATTAAGGCATGCTTAAAAGGGTTTGCTAAGCATAATCTTACCTGGAACTTGGTAAGAGCCAAATTTACATGTGAATAAGGACCCGCTGTTCTTTTCTGTTGGCCCACTGGAAACTGTTACAAACTGACAAGGGTGAATTGAAATAACAATTAAACAATCATTTTGTTAGCCCTTATTTTAAAACCCTTTATCCCAATTTAATACATTTTATGAAATACTAATCACATCACCCACTTTACCATAAGATTTCCAGTGTCAGTCTGCAAGGGAGAGGCAGGATGAAGCCCTGTCCTTTCTAAAATACAGATAGGCAAGGTTTTTGGAACTGATAAATTCACATTTAAATTTCTGATACTTATCTCCAAATTTAAACTCAATGAAATAAATTCCAAGTTCCCTGACGCCTTTTTGTTAAACAGAATACAATGTTTACAATGAAAACAGCTCTATACATTACAATAGTAGAGTTTAAAGTAGTTCCTCTTTAAAACAAAACAAATCCCTTGAGGCATGTGACTTTGCTTGGAGTTTAGACCTAGATTTAACCAACTACCCATTTTTTGTATGTTAGTTTCAAGTATAAACTTGTATACTTGCACACAAGTATAATCTCGAACATGTTTGCTCACACACCTTCACACTAAAACATCTAAATGTGCACAACATTAATATGGACTGTACATTTTCTGAAGTTATCAAAAGATTCAAATACAAGGATCCATATTTAGAACTGGTACCAATTTCAAAGACAAAACCGACAAGGAAAAACATGTAACAGGGACAAAACCAGACAAGGGAAAACATGTAATATGGACAAGACAGAGAAGCAGAGAACAAACCCCCAAACTTCTGATGGCATGCCTGGCCTTAAACTATTGCTTAGTAGCTGGCCGGTGGAGGCCATCCTCAAGCAAGAGGGAAAACAAAACAACAAGAGAATTGGACTGGGTAGATACCCTAGACATGTATTGCCGGTGGGACTCAAGCCCACAAGTCTACTCAGACCTACCCCGTTATCGACAAGAACCCTAAAAGAGGTCAAGGCGTTCCTTGACCATACTCTGTTTTAAGCCACAGTGCACTTTTGAGAAAACAGGGGCGGGGGGGGGGTCGATTGACTTCTACTTACCTCTGGAGACCTTTGCTTTTAACCTGGGTGTCTTTTCCGAAAAGGGTTGTAATAGGACTGCGGGGAGATGCTGCTAGGCCACCCGGGCCCTGGAGCCGGAGTGTCTAGGCCCGAGCCTGGGCCTGGGCCTGGGCCCCTTTATCTACAGGAGCGAGTTGGCTGGAGTCGGTGGTTGGTCCCTTATCTATAAGCGCCATAACCATCGTAGGTGAGGCTGCGCCTTCTACAGGGGCAGTGGAGCATTCTTCCAAGGGGGCCCCACTCTCACTGACCAGCGCCAGAGCCGAGGTGGTTGAATCCCGAAGGCAACTCAGAATGGCTGCCATGATGGGGGTCAAATCACCAATATTCTGACCCTGCTGAGCTATCTTTTTCCACATGGACTCATTCTGTATCCTGCCTGCAATCCCTTGTGGCAAAGAGACAGAGCAATACTCTCAAGCATATTATCAGAAAAGTAAAGTTGCCTACTCTCCAAGATCCCTTTAAGAACTCGAACCTCCTCTCACTGAAAGTTTGTGTTCCCTGTAGTTGCTTGAAGAGGTCCACCTACCCGCTAGTCGTGCCCCACATCTGGGCACCATATATTGGCGTCCCTCTTGGAAGCCCACATGGTGGGTAAGATGTCGGCGAAGCCCATGAGTAATAAACAGACCCTGGAAACCAAGACTCTTAGTGCAGGTCTAATCTTTATTCCACAAAACATGCTGCTAAATACAGATCGAGCGGTCACATCAAACAGGGACGACCGTCAGCCAATGGTGTCCTGAGACAGGCCCCACTTGCTCCAGGTGGGTGGGGCCAGGTGCCCTCTGGCTCCTAACTGCTTGCAGTCACTTGCACACACTGAGCGTGTATGTGATTAAGGTCAGACAGCAAGCAGGTTATTCCCACACCAATTCCAATAGAAGGAAACAAATTATCATTATTAAAGCACAATTAAATGAATTAGAGTCCAAAAAAATAGAAGAAAAATCAACAAAACAAGGAGTTGGTCCTTTGAAAAAATTAACAAAATTGACAGACCTTTAGTCAGAAGGTAGAAAAACTAAAATAAACAAAATCTCTGATGAGAATGGACCTATCACGGCAGAAATTATCAAGATCTAGTACATTACAAGGGAATAGTTTCCAAACATTTATGCCAACAAATTTGACAATTTAGAAGAGATGGATGAATTTCTAGCCAATATTAACATGCAAAACTGAACAAAGAAAACTTAAACCAATTAAACAGACCTATTTCAAGTATTGAAATAGAAATGTCAATAAGTGCCCTCCCATCCAAGAAAAGATCAGAATCTGATGTACTCACAGCTGAATTCTATATGGCCTTTAAAGCAGAGCTCCCACCCATAATCCTCAAGCTCCTCAATGAAATTGAAAATGAAGGCTCTTTGCCAAAATCATTTTATGAAACCAGCATAACCCTCATCCCAAAACCAGACAGAGAATCATCAAAGAAAGAGAACTATGGACCCATTTCGTTGATGAACTTTGATGCAATGCTTCTCAACAAAATATTGGCCAATCCATGAAACATTCCTTAGTATAATAAAGGCTGTGTTTGATAAATCTACAGCTAGCATTATACTTAATGGAGAAAAGCTAAAGCCATTTCCTCTAAAATCAGGAATGATTCAAGTATTCCCACTCTCTCCACTCCTCTATAATGTAGTATTAGAATTCCTAGCAAGAGTATTCAGACAAGAAGCAAACATGAAAAAGTGAAACTTTCCTTCTTTGCAGATGACATGATTTTGTATTTTTTTCAGAGATGGTTCGCTCATTTATTATAACCAGATTCTGACTGTGTTTGCTTTTTTTCATATATTTTCATTGTAATTAATAGAAGAGTTACATTATATTCACCAGATAGAAGTTGCATAACTTCACAAACATTGATACCCTTCCTCAAGTCTTGGTCCCCATTTCCCTCCCCCACACCAACCCTTCATCTTGTTTTCCCCCCTTCCCTATCCTATTTTAAATAACCAAATATGCATATATACAATATACATGATTTTGTATTTAAACAACCTTATAGACTCAGCTCCCTAGAAACTTGAACTGATTAAAAACTTAGGCAATGTAGCAGGGTATAAAATTTACCCTCAAAAATCAATTGCTTTCCTGTATGTCAACAATGAGAAGAGAAGGCAGAAATCAGGAAATCAACTCCTTTTACATTAGCCTCAAAGCAATAAAGTACTTAGAAATCAATATAACTAGGATTGTAAAGGACCTTTATGATGAAAACTTGAAAAAGGAAAGTAAAGCAGAACTGAGGAAGTGGAACTGCTCCTGGACTGGAAGAATTAACATCGTGAAAATGGCAATATTGCTAAGGGCTCTCTACAAATTCAATGAAATATCCGTCATTATCCCAATGTCATTCTTTAAGATGAAGCAATCCAAAATTTCAGATGGAATAATAAAAGCCCCCTATAGCAAAGCAAGAAAAAAGCTGCATAGCAGAATGAACAATGCTGGAGGAATATTGTTACCAAACTTTAGACTCTGTTACAGAGCTATAGTAACCAAAACGGCTTGGTACTTCACAAGAACAGGCCTGAGGACCAATGGAATAGAACTGTAGACCCAGAAAACAAACCACAGACCTATGACCACCTAATATTTGATAACAGAGCCAAAAAATAGAATGGAAGAAAGCCTCTACAATAACTGGTGCTGGTAGTACTGGTTAAGCACCTGCAGAATACTAAAGTTGGATGCTTCTATGTCACACTTCACCAGGATTAATTCCAAGTGGATCAAAGACCTCGAGATAAAAGCAGATACCCTGAAAAATTTACAAGAATAAATAGGATATACAGTAGTTCCCCTTGCCACATTTCAAAACTTTCTTAATAATGGCCCAGAAACACAGCAAATTACAGAAAGTCTGGATATTGGGACTTCATTAAACTGGAGAGCTTCTGTATGGCAAAGGATAGCTAGCAAGTTAAATAGATGACCACTGATTGGGAGAAGATCTTCACTAACCATACAACAAAGGCCTCATATCTAAAATATATCTACATCTAAACAAAAATCCAAAACAAATTTTTAAAGAAACAATTGTCCCATTAAAAATTTAGGCTAAAGATTTAAAGAGAGACTTCTCTGAAGAAGAAATAAGAATGGCCTATAGACACATGAAGAAATGCCCGACATCTCTGGCCATAAAAGAAACGCAAATCAAAACAACTCTGAGATTCTGCCTCACTCCATTGAGAATGGCCATGATCAAGAAATCTAATAACAACAGATGCTGGGAGGGATGTGGCCAGTAGGGATTGGTACTACAGTGTTGGTGGAGGTATAAACTCATTTAACCCCTTTGGAAAGCAGTATGGTAGTTCCTCAAAAGACTAGCATAGAGCTCCTTTATGACCCAGCAATTCTATTCCTTAGCCAAATGCCCAGAAATTAGGACATACTAAAGCCACTATCACAACGATGTTCATTGCAGCAATATTTACCATAGCGGTGATATGGAACCAACCCAGATGACCCTCAGTCCATAATTGGATTAATAAGATGTGGCCCTTTTACACAATGTAATTATATTCTGCCCTTACAAGAATGACATTGCCCCATTCTTAAGGAAATAGAAAGACTTGGAAATAATAATATTAAGTGAAGTAAGCTAGACTCAAAGGAACGTAGTTTCAAAGGTTTCCCTCATTTGTAATAATGATTACACATCTAGGACTCTCCTAGTAGAAGATTACAACAGCCCAAACCCTACATACATAAAGTTATATAGGATGAGACTAAATGAAAAGGACTTTAGGATATGAAAAAAAGAGCTTTATCTTTTGTGTTTTTCTTAATGTAATTTGTTATTTCTCTTCTCTCTTTTTTTTGAACTTATGGTTAATCTCATATTGTTACTGTGTCTGGCTTTGTTACCTGGTATAATGTATATAGGTTTATTTGGTGTTTGTTTTTTTTTTAAAGAGGAAAGGGAGGGAGGGAAAACAAGATGATTGGGAGGGAGTGTGGGGTGGAAAATGGGGACAAAACCGTGAGAAGCTATATCAATGTGTGAGAAGTAATGCACCTACAATGTAATTCTTATCACTCTATACATTATCCCAACAATTAAAAATGTAGCCCATGTTACAATGGGTTAATAAAAAAACAAGTAACAATGGTATTTACATAAAATGCACATAATTTTTTTCATTCTTATATTATCATGGGTGGAGATGTGGCTGAGACTGCTGTAACCATTTCAATATCAACCTGAGAATGCAGCCAACACTGCCTCACAGGAAAGTCAAGAAAATACTGAAGCCAGAGCTCCAAACATTCAATAAATTTCATCAGCCTTGAAAAGTCTTCTGTTTCTGGACTTCAAGTTATTTGAACCAATGACTTTCTTTATAAGAGACTACATTCACTAAAAAGAAAACCTATACTTATTGAAGAAAATATTCTCAGAATGTAGAATTATGTAGTTAGTAACTAGCAACTTAAATTTATCCTAAACAGCAGGTAAAATGGGAAAAATCTGCTAAAAATTTTTAAACAATCACCAGTTTGCTTGAAAACCTGTTCCAATTTCCATTTTTATTCCAAAAGCAAATGAGTAGAAACAAAACCTTATCCTGGTGCCAAATTTTGAGAAGATAATAGGATGCCCAAATTACAGCAAAATTATTTCCTCAAATATTTATTGAGCCCCATTAGTAAGTTAAAATTCTGTAGTTTCACAGCTGATGCAATGGTAACAAATCTATATCCATCTAAAGTATCAGAATCTTAAACTGATAGTATTGAGGGCTTCTGGAGATTTTAACATTAGTTCAATGAGTCTTTGTGCTATTTCATTGTACAGGATTCTTAATTTTTTCAAGAGCAAAGTGCAATTTCTAATTTTATTGTTGAAATCGCAGAAGTATAGCATAGAGTGGCCTTCCCATTATAAATATGTCCCTGATTTCAATCAATCTCATCTACTTGAATGAATTTTCAATACTGCTAAAAGTATTTAAACTACACAAAACGGAAACAAAAACAAAATTTGGATGTTGATGTTGTATTATTCATGTTCTCCTACTATTTTTTTCCACTCCACATTAAAGCACAAATAGTATGACTAAACCTTCAGTTACACCAAGTATTGTTAGCTAATATCTTTAATCTTAGCTTCTCATTAAACTGATATCTCAGACTTGTTGTTCAAAACCAAACCAGACAGGAAAGTCCATTAGACTTGAATCTCCAAATAACTGCCCAAATGCTGGAAGTAGAGCTGTAACTCAACTGGGAGAGCACTGTCCTTGAGGAAAAAAGATAGGTAACAGTGCCCACACCATGAGATCAAGCGCTAAATTTGGCATAGAACAAACAAAACTTCAGTTAAATTCAACGTAGAGGTGAAAAATCAAGAATTTGTTTAATAGTATATAACTGTATACCAAAAAGCTTGTATAATCACCAAAAAACTGTACCACAACTATGCTTAGAATTTTAAAGAACCTATTTTGTTGTGTCATGAAATGAGAAAGAGAAGAAGAAAAGGAAAGATAATGAGAGTACTAGAAAATGGAATGAAGAAAAGAGAAATCCTACTTATTTCCCTGAGCTGGTTAAACATAATCATATCTGGTTAACTTTGTAACTTAATTTGTGTCTAGAGTGGTCTGTATACACTGTAGTTATTTATTCAATATATATATATATATAACACATATTCTCTCTATATATACATACATATGGAATAAAATAAATTTTAATAGACAAACGGAGGATTGACAGAGTTTAAAAACCCTTTTATGAATTCTGAAGTGCCTGGCAGGCTATCAAATATACAACCTAAGGGGCTGGGAGTTTGGCCTAATGGTAAGAGTGCTTGCCTTGTATGCACGAAGACCTGGGTTCAATTCCTAGGTAATGCATACATAGAAAATAGCTAGAAGTGGTGCTGGGGCTCAAGTGGTAGATCTCTAGCATTGAGAAATGAAAGCCCAAGGATAGTTCTCAGATCCTGAGTTCAAGCCCCAGAACTGGCAAAATAAACACACACACACACACACATATGTGCATACATACATATATATATATATATATATATGAAACGTAAGTTAAATAATGTGCTATAGAAGTTTCTGAGCTGGAGCATCTTCCGCCCCACCCTTTTGACTAGATTACTACCTTTATATCTCTCCTTTGTAGAAATTCTGGTGATAGAACCAAAAAGACATAATTTTTAACAAATAATATCATGTTACCTACTAGGGAAAAATAAGAGAAATACACCATGGAAGTTTAGTGGAACACCAAGGAAATATTTCATGACATAACTAAGGCCCAAATGTAATTAGTATTCAACTATAAATGAATTAGCAAGAATTATAAAATACCCACTTCAAAGATAGTTAGTAAGTAAGCTTAATATTTGCCAAGTAAATGCACTATGATCAATTATATGCCAATCTGGAATCACATTGGAAACAGATTGTCATGGATCTAAAATGGACATGGATAAAAGGAGAAGTACTGCTATGTATTAACCATCTATGTTGTTGTGGAACCTGGGTTTATTGTTTGATCCTGAATTATTATTTACATATTTTGTACTTGACCCTGTATCAATTTTTTGTGTTCATTTATCCTTTGTTTTGGCTATCTCCAAAAGAAGCTTGTTTAGAATTAAAACTTTTGTATATTGAAAAGTTTTCTACATTGAGAATGGATATTATTGGGCCAGGAGTTTGTCCTGCTGGTAGAATGCTTGCCTAGCATGCACAAAGACCCAGGTTGTATTTTTTGGTACCATATACATAGAAATTGCCAGAAATGGTGGTGTAGTGCTCTAGCTTTAAGAAAGTTCAAGGACAGCACTTAAGATCCAGTACTGGCAAAAAAAAAAAGAATACTATTTCCTCATGGGTTTTAGGGAGATTAGGGTAGGGTTCAGGGAAACTACATGAAATTACAAGATAGCGAAGAAAATGACTAGATGGCGTAGGTTATTTTCCAAAAAAGTTTTGTTCAAGTTTCATTAGATCACAGATTTGACAGAGAAGAATCAAAGTAGATTGAAGTTTGATTCTGTGTCATAGAACTCCTTAGGTGACAGAGTCAAGTCAGTCTGTTGTCAATAAGGATGCGTAGAAAGGTTTTGAACGAGGTAGTAACTTGATCTGATTTATCTTAAGAGATCTTTCTTTTACTCTGTGTAGCACGTAGTGGAGTGAAGAGGGATGAATGGTGAGAGACCAATTAGAAAGCCATTAAAGTAGCTTGGGAGGAAAGGTAATGAGAGCATTAACCAAGAGTGTTGGCAGTGGAAATAGAAAGGAGACAGATGCAAGAGATATTGAGGAAGTAGGATCAAGAGCACTCACAAATTGATTTCATACAAAGGGCCAGGGAGTGAAAAGAGTCTAAAATGCTAAAGGCTGAGTGAGTGGAAAAGAGATTGTTACTATTAACTGAAAAAAAATGAAAGAAGGTTGTAAGTTGTTAAGAAGAAGTGGAATACCTACTTAGAGATGTGAGTCACTCATTGGGAGACATGGATTTGAATTTCAGATAACAGTGAGGGTCACATATGGAGGAGGCAAATGTAAAATAAGTTATAGTAGCAGGCCATAAATTGGGTAAAATAAATGGTACAAGTGTTAAATATAGTGAGAGTGAAAGGTAGCAATGATTTCCCAGATGGTGTGAATGGATGTGAACAGGGTGTCAATGGGGCGTATTTTGAGCCATATAGATTGAAAGAGAAATTCCAGCTTTTACTATAAGGAAACAATAGCACAGGTCCTTATCAAGGTTTTCTTTTCTTTTCTTTTCTTTATCTTTTATTGTTGGGATCACCTAAAGAGGGGTAACAGTTACATTCATCATATAGTAGGTGATTACATGTTGCACACTGATAACCATTCTCATATTTCCCTAATTCCCTCCCGCATCCCTCACAGTCATTTTCCCCCCTTCCCTTCCTTATTTCAAATATTGTACATACCTGGTTCATAAAACAAAGTCAGATGCAGTAACAACATGAGATGAACTAAAAGGGTAAAAAAAGAGAGAAGATATAGCATAGTATATTAAGAACAATAATTACACAAGATAAAACTCCTGTTTCCATATCCTAGTGTTCATTTCATTTAGTCTTATCCTATATGACCTTATTTACATAGGTTCTAAGGATTGGCCAGAGAGTAGAAATGTTCCCATAAAGAAGATATCACTAAAGGTATAAATAAAAAGCACAAGTAGACTAGTTATCTAGAATGATTATGAAGTCCTATAGATAGTTATTATTACAAACAGGTAGTTTTTGTAATTTATTTATTTATTGGAATTAATAGAGCAGCTACAGTTATATTCACCACATAGAAGGTGTATTACTTCACACACTCACACCTTCTTATGTTTTGCCTCACTTCCCTCACCCCAACCCCTTCACTCATCTTGATTTCCCCCTTCCCTTTCCTATTTAAATGAACAAATAACCATATATACAATATACCAGGTAACAAAGTCAGACACTGTAACAATATAAGATTAACGAAGGGGCAACAAAAGAGATGACAAATAACACAGGACATTAAGAACAACAATCACACAAGATAAAGCTCTTGTTATCATATCCTGGAGTTTGTTTCATTTAGGCTTATCCTATATGGCCTTATGAATCTAGGTTTTATAATCCTCTATTTTAATCCTCTACTAGGAGAGTCCAAGGGCTTTGCTAATTATTACAAATGAAAGAAACCATTGAGCCTATGGTCCTTTGGGTCTACCTTAATACACTTAATATGATTTTTTTCCCAGTCTTTCCATTTCCTTACAAATGGGGCAATGACATTCTTTCTGATGGCAGCATAGAATTCCATTGTGTATAAATACCACATCTTATTGATCCAATCATCTACTGAGGGGCTTCTGAGTTAGTTCCATATCTTTGCTATGGTAAATAGTCCTGCAATGAAATTGTTGTGATAGTGGGTTTAGTATGTCCTTGTTTCTGGACGATTGGGTAAATGCCAAGTAGGGGAATTTGTGAGTTATAGCAGAGTTCTAGTTGAGTCTTTTGAGGAACCACCATAATGCTTTACATAGTGGTTGAATGAGTTTACATTCCCAATAACAGTGTAATAGTGATCCCTCCTGGCCAAATCCCTCCTGGCATCTGTTGTTATTCGATTTCTTCATCATGACCATTCTCACTGGAGTGAGATGGAATCTCAGACTTGTTTTGATGTTCACTTCTTTATGGCCAGAGATGTTGAGCATTTCATTATGTGTGTATAGGGCATTCTTATTTCTTCATCAGAGAAGTCTCTAATTTTATGGCCCATCTTTTAAGGGGATGGTTGTTTTTGGAAGATTACTTTTGGAGAGATTCAATTTTTTTAGCTGTAGATATATTTCCGATATTAGACCTTTGATTGTTGTATGGTTAGTGAAGGTCTTCATCCACTCTGTGGGCTTTCTATTTAACTTGCTCACTATGTCCTTTTCCATACAGTAACTCTTCAGTTTAATGCAGTCCCATTTATCCAAATTTTCTTTCATTTGCTTTTTTTCTGAGCCTTTATTAAGAAAATTTCGTCTCATGCCAAGGGGACCTAGTGTATATCCTATTTTTTCTTGTAAATTTTCAAGATATCTGATTTTACCTTGAGGTCTTTGATCCATTTGTAATTAATCCTGGTGCAAGGTGACATAGAAGGATCCAACTGTAGTTTCCTGCAGGTGCTTAACCAGTTCTGCCTGCACCACTTGTTGAAGAGGCTTTCTTCGATTCTATTTTTTGGTCTCCCTTAGGTGGCCATATGTCTGTGGGTTGATTTCTGGATCTTCAGTTCTTTTCCTCAGGCCTGTTTTTGTGCCAATACCAAGCTCTTTTGGTTACTAGAGTCTAAAGTTTGGTATTGAAATTCTTCCAGTGCTGTTCTTTCTGCTAAGATGGTTTTTGTAATAAGGGGGTCTTTTATGTTCCATATGAAATTTTTATTGCCTCTTCTATTTCCTTGCAGAATGACATTGGGATATTGATGGGTTTTGCTTTGAATTTGTAAATAGCCCTTGGCAAGAATGCCATTTTCATGAAGTTACTTCTTCCAATAAAGAAGCATGGGAGGTTTTTCCAATTCCTCAGTTTGGCTTTAATTTCCTTATTCAGAATTTTAAAGTTTTCATCATAAAGTTTCCTTACATTCTAAAGCCACTAGCACAATGATGTTCATTGTAGCTCTATTTACCATAGCAAAGATATGTAACCAACTCAGATACTCCTCCCAGAGCACTGGAGGTTTTTCTATTTCCTCAGTTCTGCTTTAATTTCCTTTTTCAGGGTTTTAAAGTTTTCAACAAAAAGGTCCTTTACATTCTTAGTTAAGATAATTCCTAGGTACTTTATTTTCTTTGAAACTATTGCAAAAAGAGTACATTTCCTAATTGCTTCCTCGATCCTCTCATTGTTGGCATACAGGAAGGCAGCTCATTTTTGAGGCTTAATTTTATATCCTGCTACTTTGCCAAAGTTTTGAATCAATTCAAGCAACTTGGGAGTGGAATCCATAGGGCTCTTTAAATACAGAATCATGTCATCTGTAAAGTGGGAAAGTTTCACTTCCTCTTTCACTATTTGGATCCCCTTTATGCTTGCTTCTTGCCTTATTGCTCTGTCTAGGAATTTTAATGCTATCTTAAAGAGGAGTGGAGAGAATGGACATCCTTATGTCATTCCTGATTTCAGAGGAAATGGCTTCGGCATACTTTTCTTACCTGAAACAACACATAGATCCAAACATTGATTGTTTGTGACTTAACCACACCACTGTCAACTATGGATAAATCAACCAGGCAAAACTGAACAGAGAAACCTCAGAACTGAACAATTGTATAGACCAACTTGTTATTTATTAAGTATATATTAGGATCCAGACACGGTGGCTCACGTTGTAATCCTAGCTACTCAGGAGGCTGAAAACTGAGGATCAAGCTTCAAAGTCAAACTGGGGACAAAAGGACCTGAGCTGAAGAGCACAGTGACAGTGCACAGGCCTAGGGGTAGGGTGGTAACTTTGAGCTGAAGTGCTCAGGGACTATGCCCAGGATGAGGTCAAGCTGGGCTTGAATATATATATATATATATATATATATATGTGTGTGTGTTTGTGTGTGTGTGTGTGTGTGTGTGTGTGTGTGTGTGTGTATTAGGCTAGAATTCACATGAAGATAACCAATGAATCAAGGTGTTGGCATATGTTCCTTTTCCTTTAATTTTAAGCATCATTAACCAAATATGGAATGCATTTTTACTGTCCTTTGATCTGTGTCTTCTGGTGATTTTATATAACATTACCTAGTCAGTCAAAGCTCCATTTAAATTGTATATTAAGTGTCTGACAATTTCAGAAAAACAAGGACACTCGGCATTAATGCTGAAAACATTGACTTTAATTTACCCCATTACAAACCCAAAAAAAAAGAAATTCCTTTTTGTGTATTTTCATGTTTTTGTACCAATGCAAATGTGAATAAACAAAATATGAACTTAGCAAACAAATGAAGGTGGTCAAAAAGAAAGGGCAAATGGAAGTGGATGAATGATCTACAAATCAAAATAAGAGGATTTCTTCAACCTCTCTAAACATTACCTAATATTCTTTGCATATTCAAATTATTCTTATTAGAATAATATAGTTGTATATTCACATTCACCACCTTATTTTTTTTCTGTTTGTGAACCAAAGCTAGAGAACAATTTAAATCTGACAACTAATCTCTATTACCTTCCTTTTCCTGAGCAGCCAGCATCTCCTATCTCTTGTTGCTACACCCTTCTCCTGAGATTCTGTTAAGGTTCCGAGCTGGCTTTCTGACCAATTTCCCCAAATTCAGATGCCCGCTTTTGTCTTATTTTTCTTGCCTTCCTTCCTTAAAACATTTATTTCCTGTAATATAAAACCATCTAATCAGATAAAATTATGGGAGGTAATGGTACTATTGATTTTGATTGTTTTCTTGAGAGTGGCTAGAATTTAGCTTAGCATATGTTATGTGGCCCACAGATGGCATGTCTATTTGGAGGGACTTTGGGCAAATCACTTTCTTTTGGGGGGGGTCTTCAGATTTTCTATGTATAAAATCAGGGAATTGGTGTGCCATTCAATATTCCTGTGATTTCTAAATCATTCTTTAAAAATATTGACTGTAAGGTTATTTCTCTCATAATTTAAAGCACAGGAGCAATGCTTGGTGGCTCATGCCTGTAATCCTAGCTACTCAGGAGATAGATCTGAGGATTGAATTTCAAAGCCAATGGGACCATGGGAAGGGGGGAAAACAAGATGATTGGGAGGGGCTGGGGGAAAGGAAATGGGGACAAAAACATGAGAAGGGTTATCAATGTGTGAGAAGTAATACACCTAGTACTACCTGGCAAATGTAACTATAACACCTTTATACATTACCCCGAAAATTGAAAACAAAAAAGAATACAAACAACAACAACAAAAATACCATGAGACTCTTATCTCCGATTAACCACTAGAAAAGGGGAGGTGGGGCTGTTGCTCAAGGGTAGGGCAATAGCCTTGAGCTGAAGAGCTTGGGGACAATGCCCAGGCCCAGGGATAGGGTGGTAGCCTTGAGCTGAAGACCTCTTGGCAGTGCCCAGGCCTAGCGTTCAAACCCCACAACCCACAAAAAAGAAAAAAAAATTATCTATTTCAGATCAGACAGGAAATAGGAAGATAAGTTCCTGGGGGAAAAGGACAGTCCACACTGATTTGTATGACTTTCTAAATTGCTATGGAATTGCTAATCTATAAAGGTTTCCCTGAAAGGAAGTCATTTACTTTTAAATATACTTGAAACTAAAAATAAATATTCTTTGAAAACTTGTTTTTTTTTGAGGAGACATATTTTGAAATTGAAAACACCCTTTGGATCTAATAGGCCCTTACCAGGCATTTGCCTTCCTCAATCTTATCTTTCACAAGGTATCTATTATTTTATGCTGATCTATCCACTGTGTCTTTATGAAGTCTATTCAATGGCAGATCATGAGAAAGTTAGACATTTATGGTTGGTCAGTAAATTGAAGAGGAATGCAATAAATATGTTTCTAATAAAGGCCAAAATGGGAACTAAATAACCTGAAAATATTTTACTCATTATTTCCATTTGTATTGCTTTCTTGCCATGTTAAGGTTTTTTTATTTCAAGTCTAGTACAGTATAATTGACTGTTATTACAAAATGGAGAATTTTTCTAATGCTCTTTAGGCATACTCACTTAGCAAATGTTTTAAATTCTGGCTCTGATGAAGTTTGAAAGATTTATTTTGCACTGCTATTCCCTTGATAGCTTAGAGAATTCCTCTATTGTTTTTTGTATAGTAAATAAAAGTTCTTATCAGTAAGAAAGCACTTTACCATCTTTTCATATCAGCCATTCAGTAATTAAAATCAGATAGAGTTCCCTTTCATTGTATAAAAGGATATTCTTGTTTAGATTCCAGATCAGATAATTTATCCTACCTGATCCTCACCAATAAATGCATTCTAAACTGAATCTTTCTTGAAAGAATCCTTTTTGATCTTTACCTGAATTTCAGTGTATATCATGAAAAGGAACAGAAGCTTGCTATCACATAGAAACACAGCTTCTTGTAATTCAAAGATTTAATCCTAGCTACTCAGCAGGCTAAGATCTGAGAATCCTGGTATAAACAAAAGTATATGAGAATTCTATTTCCAGTTAACAACCAAAAAGTCAAAAGTGGAGCTTGGCTCAAGTGGAAGTGTACCAGGTTTGAGTGAAAAAGAGCCTAGCAAGGGTATAGGGGCCCTAAGTTACAGAAGCAGCAGTAAGTTCAACATTTCACAAATTTCATATGAGCATTTCACTACTGATAGTTACCATGAGTCCTTTCTCAGTGCAATGTTCACATGTCACTCTCCCTTTAGTAGCTGATAGCATCAGTATAATGAAAGATAAGGGAATTACTAAATCACAATTTGGATCAAATGGTTCTTGCAAGTCTTACCTCAAACACAGTTTTGTTTTTTTTTTAATATTAGATGTTAAGATTGGCGGATTATGGCAGCGGGTCAGTGTGAGTGGTATTGAGCTCCCGCCAAGATTCAAGTTCTGGCAGTGTAGGGCACAGTTCTTTACCAAAAATTGATCCTAAGTAAGCGTTAGTGCCACAGAGATCTCAGTCAGAGAGGAAAAAGTCAGAATACTGGCACGAGAAGACAGCGAAGAGTCCCACCAGTTGCGGAGCAGACAGCGCTTCACGGTGGCACAGAACCGCCGGCTGCAGACAGAGCCACACAGAGCCTGCATGAGCCCAGAGCCGTCACCTGCATGGACCGGGAGCTTCACAGAATCGGAGAATCCAGCAATTTGTGAGTACCTCCAAGGAGGTTTCCACGTCTGCTGGCGGAACGGCATTGGGAAGGAAACCACTCCATCACAAGCTGAGAGCAGCGCCATCTTGACTGCTGGCAAAAACTCGGCCAAAGCAATTGGAACCTGGGAGGTGATGCTGGAAACGCCATCATTCTAACTGGCAAAGGATTTCCCAGAGATCCCTTAGCCAGAAATCCAGCCCCAGCGCTGCTGAAGTCCGTCCCCTGCGCTGGCCACAAACCTGGTAAACAAAGCCACCCGCGGATCTTTCAGCTTTGTTTTACCATTCAAGCAATCTTAACCGAAAAACCGCAAAGCCAAATCACAAGAGAAAACACTTTGTGAAGTGCTTGGATCCCGAATTTAGTGGAGACACAAGTTTCCTATCCTGCCTCCCCCCCAAAAAAAACCCTGAAGAATACCCTTTTTGTTATTGTTGTTGTTCTACCCCTTTTCATTTGCATTTTTAGGTGTTCTTATTTTCTCTTTGCCGTTTTACCTACAGCTTTCTTTTCTAATGTTATGATTCATTCCTTTTTTTTCTCCTCTGTTTTCCAGCATTCCTTCTGTCACTGTGGACGTTTCTGGAAACACAGTGACAGCTCTGGGTACACTCTGAATAAAAATGATATCTATATTGATACAGTCACCTGCTTTTTAAACTCCTGGTTCTCAACCCTAGGATCTCTTGGGTAAGAACCCACAATAGTGAGGAATCTCCCCCCAACTTTTCTTTTGTGTGTGTGTGTGTGTGTGTGTGTGTGTGTGTGTGTGCTCTGTTTTCTTTTATTTTGTTGTTGTTTTGTTTCTTTTTTCTTTTTAAAATTTATATCGTTGAAATTTACTATATCTACCTCCTTTTCTCTGTATATTCTTCCTACTACACTTCTAATCTTCATACGTTTTATCTAAGTCTTTCTAAAGTTTCTACTCAAATATTCTACCTTTCTATCACCTTAGGTCAGTTATCCTTACACGATACCTTTTCTTTATTACTATAAAAACCTTACACTCTTGCATTATTCTTTTCCTACATCCCTTGTTGTCTTTCATTTTATTTTTCTCTGTCTGGTCCTCTGTTCATCCTTCAAATCTTATAATGCATGGTTCTACGTTTGATGGTTGTTGAGCAATGCTATGTATCTAGGTATTCAACTATACTCTAGGTCCAGAGGGACATAAATACAGTAGAGATTGGATTGAGGGGCTTATTGATTTGGTCATAAATCGGTAATGTGTGGTTGTATTAGATTTGTATGTAAGTGCACAAAAAGAAAGAGAGAGTGATATTGCCAATCTAAAAATGTGAACATCTATTGTCAGCCAACTAAAAAGGTCTAGGTTGCTTATATCTGAAGAATTATAATCTTGTTTAGTATTAATCTTGCTCCCATTTTAAATGGGCAGAACAAGAGACTCAAGAAAAATGTCAAAGCAAGGAATAGCATCTCCCACCCAACATAAACAGGCAATGGAGCAGTCAGTGGCAATTCTAGAGGAGAGTCTTCCGAGTGCTATACAAATGCAATTGATAAACATCATTAATGAAAAGTGTGAAAACATAAAGAAAGATACAAGGGAGAAAGCCACAGCTAAACAAGAGGAAACCAAAAACAAGGTGATATGTGAAAAAGGGGAAGTTATAAAGGGGGCCATAAAAAAGGTTTTTCAAAGAAAAATGGATGAATTCATAGAATCCACAAACAAAAGGTGACCGACTCCAACAAATGTCCAAAGAGAATAAAGCCATCCTCACATCAGATAAACTAGACTTCAAACTAAAACTAGTGAGAAAAGACACAGAAGGTTACTACGTAGTACTAAAGGGATCTTTCCTCCAGGAAGACATAACCAACCTAAATATCTACACACCTAATTCTGGAGTTCCAAACATCATCAAGCAAATTTTACTTTCACTGAAACCATACATAGATCGAAACACAGTGATTGTTGGTGACTTTAACACACCACTCTCACCTATGGACAGATCAACCAGGCAAAAACTCAACAGAGAAACCTTAGAATTGAACAACTGTATAGACCAACTATATCTAACAAACATCTGCAGATTATTCCACCCAGCAACAACACAATATACATTTTTTACAGGAGCACATGGAACATTTTACAAAATACAGCACATTTTAGGGCATAAAACAAACTTGGGCAGATTCAGAAACACTGAAAGTATTCCCTTCACTCTCTCAGACCAAAAGGGTATCAAATTGGAACTAAACATCTATTACCCCCCAAAAAAACCCTGTAACTCATGGAGATTGAACAGCACATTGTTGAGTCACCAATGGGTCATAGAAGAGATCAAAACAGAAATCCAACAGTTTATGAAATTTAACAAAATGGAGCACACAAAATACCAGTTCCTTTGGGACATGGCAAAGGCAGTACTCAGAGGAAAATTTATAGCTCTGAGTGCCTATAATAACACATTGGAAAAATCTCAAACCAACAATTTAATGTGCCACCTTAAGCTCCTGGAAAAAGAGCAAAAAAACAACCCTAATCCCAGGAGAAGGAAGCAAATTATTAAAATCAAAGCACAATGAAATGTATTGGAATCCAAAAAAATATAGAATGAATCAACAAAACAAGGAGTTAGCTCTTTGAAAAAAATTAACAAAATTGAGAGACCCTTAGCAAATCTTACCAAAAACAGAAGGGAGCATAATGCAATAAAGAAAATCACAGACAAAAATGGTAATATTACGACAGAAATTACCAAGGTCCAGAGCATCATGAGGGAATACTTCTTAAACCTGTATGCCAACAAATTTGAGAATCTAGAAGAAATGGATGAATTCCTAGCAAATATTAACATACCCACACTGAACCAAGAACAACTAACCCAACTAAACAGGCCTATTTCAAGCACTGAAATAGAAATGACAATAAGAGACCTGCCAGCTAAGAAACGCCCAGGACCAAATGGATTCACAGCTGAATTCTTTAAGATCTTCAAAGCAGAGCTCCTCAAGCTCTTCAACGAAATTGAAAATGAAAGTTCTTTTTTTTTTGCATTCTTTCAAGGAGTATTGTAGAATCACTTTATTCCCCTCTTTACTGTAGTTTCCATATGCATTCTGGTAGAGGAGAACCTGTACAGAGAAGTTGGGTCTTTCATTGAGGCTTTAGTTGAGCCTTTAGTATAGGGTGGTAGTACTGACATTTCTAGGCTACGTGTCATCAAACACCAATTCTTTCCGCTATCAGAAGGTATATATTCTAACTACCAGAGTAAAAACCCTCAAATCACGTATCAATACAGACGATTGGAATTATAGATGCCATTTTATAATATTAAAGAAAAAAAAAACTCAAGGAAATTAGAAGACACCAGACTGGTAACCATTAGATAAGTAAAAACTAATTTCTGAAATCTCCCTTCCCCAGCTCAGGTAAGGGCAACCCCATTTAATCACAGATATGAGCTGCAGGAATGCCTTTGTTTACTACCAGCTACTGGAACCAGTTTCACTTAGAGTTTTTTCCAGTGCACTAAATAAATTAGAGGAAATTGTGTAATGGTTGCAAGAAAATGAAGGTTATTTACCAAACTCATTCTATGAAGCCAGTATAACCCTCATCACCAAACCATACAGAGATTCATCAAAGAAAGAGAACTATAGACCTATTTCTTTGATGAACATCGATGTAAAACTTCTCAACAAAATACTGGCCAACAGTCTACAACAGCTCATCAAAAAATTATGCAGTATGATCAAACAGGATTCATCACAGGGAGGCAAAGCTGGTTCAACACAAATCAATATATACAATTCAACACATCAACAGGAGCAAGGAGAAAAATCACAAGTTTGTCTCAATAGATGCAGAAAACGTATTTGACAACATCCAACACGTCTTTATGTCAAAAGCTCTGGAGAAACTAGGTATCCATGGAACATTCCACAGTATAATAAAGGCTGTGTATGACAAACCTACAGCTAGTATTATATTTATGGCGAAAAGCTAAAGCCATTCCCTCTAAAATCAGGAGCGAGACAAGTATGCCCACTCTCTCCACTCTTCTTTAACATAGTATTAGAATCCCTAGCCAGAGCCGTAAGGCAAAAAGCAAGCATAAAGGGGATCCAAATAAGGAAAGAGTTAGTGAAACTCTCCCTCTTTGCAGATGACATGATTTTGTACTTAAAGCATATTATAGACTCCACTCCGAAGCTCCTTGAGCTTTGATGAAAACTTTAAAACCCTAAAAAAGGAAATTAATGCAGAACTAAGGAAATGGAAAAACCTCCCATGCTCCTGGATTGGAAGAATCAACATCGTGAAAATGACAATCTTGCCAAGGGCTGTCTAGAAATTCAACGCAATACCCATCAAATCCCAATGTCATTCTTTAAAGAAATAGAAGAGGCAATCCAAAATTTCATATGGAATAATAAAAGACCCCGTATAGCAAAAACACTTCTTAGCAGAAAGAATAGCATAGGAAGAATTTCAATACCAAACTTTAGACTCTATTACAGAGCTATAATTATCAAAACAGCTTGGTACTGGCACAAGAACAGGCCTGAATACCAATGGAATAGAACTGAGGACCCAGATATTAAACCACAGACCTATGGCCACCTAATCTTTGACAAGGGAGCCAAAAAAATAGAATGGAAGAAAGACAGCCTCTTCAACATGTGGTGCTGGCAGACCTGGTTAAGCACCTGCAGAAAACTAAAGTTAGATCATCTTTATCACCCTGCACTAGAATTAACTCCAATGACACACTGAAAACTTTACAAGAAAGAATAGGAGATACACTAGGCCTCCTTGGCACAGGTTGAAACTTTCTTAATAAGGACCAAGAATCACAACAAATCAGAGAAAGGCTGCATAAGTGGGAATCATTAAACTGCAGAGCATTTTATGGCAAAGTACATAGCTAGTAAATTAATTAGGAAGCCTACAGAATGGGAGAAGATCTTCACCAACCATACAATGGACAAAGGCCTCATTTCTAAAACGCATCAATAGCTCAAAAAATTAAATCACTCTAAAACTAATCTCCAAAGTAACAACCATCCCATTATAAGATGGGCCAAAAATGCTCGACATCTCTGGCCATAAAAGAAATGCAAATCAAAATAAATCTAAGATTCCACCTCACTCCAGTTAGAATGGCCAGGATCAAGAAAACTAATAACAACAGATGCTGGAGAGGATGTGACCTGGAGGAATCAGTACTACACTGTTGGTGGGAGTGCAAACTCATTCAACCACTATGGAAAGCAGTATGGCAGTTCCTCAAAAAACTAAACATAGAGCTCTCCCATGACCCAGCAATTCCACTACTAGGCATTTACTCATTTTTCCAGAAACAAAGACATACTAAATCCACTAGCACAACGATGTTCACTGCAGCACTATTTACCTTAGCAAAGATGTCCCTCAGTTGATGAGTGGATCAACAAGATGTGGTATTTGTACACAATGGAATTCTATGCTGCTGTCAGCAATAATGACATCGCCCCATTTGTTAGGAAATGGAAAGACTTAGAAAAAATCATATTAAGTGAAGTAAGCCACACTCAAAGGAACATAGGCTAAATGGTTTCCCTCATTTGTCATAATCAGTAGAAACCTTGGGCTCTCAGTAGAGATTTGTAATAGAGCAAAACCTAGATACATAAGGCCATATACTATGATGCTAAATGAAAGGACCTCTAGGATATAGAAACAAAAGCCATATAATGAGTGATTGTTATCCTTAATGTACTATTTTGTTTCTCATCTCTTTTGCTGTCCTTTGGTTATCTCATATTGTTACAGTATCTCACTTTGTTATTTGATATATTGGATATATTTGTATTTGGCTATTTGAAATTGGATAGGGAATGGGGGAAAACAAGATGAGGGATAGGGGTGGGAGGGAGGGAAATGGGGACCAAGACATGAGAAAGGGTATCAATGTATGTCAATTAATGCACCTTCTATTTGGCGAATATAATGTAACACTTCTATTAATTACAATAAAAATATATGAAAAAAGAATAAATATTTGATGTTTAATGTACTGTGAGGAAGTGACTATCCCCTGAACATTTCAATGTTCCCATTCATATCAAGGTACTCTCTTTGGCATTTTACACGGTACAGAACTCTGTACGATCTTGGTTTTTTGCAAGATATTAATTGAATAGATAAGAACCCAAAGCACAAAACTTTCTTGAGAAACAAATGCAAATAAGGTACAAATGTTACAATCAGAATGTAGTTTATAAACATTATAAAATAATAGCAAATATAGCATATTGATACACAATATTTGAAATTTATTTAAAAAAGAAGTAGATATATCCTCGAACAGAATTTCAGAAATTCAAAATGCCCTGTCAAATATTGATTCCAAGTTATATATTCAATTATGATTTAGTTTGCCTTCTTGTATATCTCACACAATTTTCTTTCCATTTTTCCTAATGTTACTCTTAACAAATATAATTTCTCAATATAAAGTAAGAAAATCATTAAAGTAAACAAACCAAAGAACAAAGAAACTAATATGAAAATTACAAAGGAAAAATATCTTGGTAATCTTCAATGTGTCCAGGATGTGGAGAAACAACAAATCTAATGAAAATAAAAGGTGTGTTAATACAAAACTTCTCAGAAACAATTTAGCAAAGTCAAAGCATTAATTAAGATGGTAGGCATTTAATCTACCAAAAGTAAAAGCAAACAATAATTATTCTCTATAGATGATCATCATAATTATTTTCATGGAAACAAAAAATTGCAATAGTTTATAGAGCTGAGAGCTGATAATTGATTAAATAAGATAATATTTATAGAATATTAACTAGCATTATTAAAACACTGTAAAATATTAACTGTGATCAAATTGATCTTCTCTGGGTTCTAGGATGGATGGTTTTCATTTCTTTCTTTGTAGTATTCTGTGACATATATTTATAATTTCCTTGCTCACTATAACCAATTTTAGTAGAACTGCTGAGATTATGCTTTAATTAATTCCATCTATTACATAGATTAAATATACAATGCTCTGAACTATAACTTTCCAGTGCTTTAATCCTGTAGTCTTCAAATATGAGGCTTTTAAATATTTTTATAACAATAAAAAGTATCTTGAGCCAATCACAGTAGCATATGCCTGCAATCTTAACACTTGCATAGTTGAAGCAGAGGGCTCAAAAGTTTGATTACCACATGGATTACAAAGAGAGTTTGAGATAAGCCTCATATATACAGGGAAACCCAGTGTTAAACCTTTTTAAGCTTTATACTAAATATTTTATTATTAAGTATTAAAGGTAACTAAATTTAAACAGTTAGTATCTCTGTAATCACCCATGTCAACTGCAATTTTTTTTGTTTGTGATATATAAAATTGGGTGTGTGAATCTATAAATGTATATAAAACATTATGAAACACTGTTATATAATATTTTATTACGTTTCTCTCACAAATATTTTACAACATTATATGTTTCTCATCAGCATAATATTAAATGATTACTACATATCTTTTGTATGGATGTATATGATTACTTAGTAGGTACTCTTATTACTGAAAAATTTCTTGGTACTTTAGTATTATAAATAGCCTTGCAAAGTCCTCTCCTAACAACAGTTTGTTCACACACATTATTATTTTTCTTTTTGTTTTTGGGGATCATGGGGCTGAACTCTGAGCCTGGGAGCTGTTCCTAAGCTCTTCAGCTCAAGGCTACTGTCCTTCCCCTAAGCTTGGGCATTGTCCTAGAGCTCTTCAACTCAGTGCTACTGCCCTAAACCTTGAATCACAGTGCCACTTACAGTTTTCTAGTGGTTAATTGGAGGTAAGACTCTCATGGTCTTTAGTGCCTGGCTGGCTTTGAACCATGATCTTCAAATCTAAGCTGCCTGAGTAGCTAGGATTACAGGTGACAGCCACCATGCAAGGCCACACTTTATTTTCTTAACATGAATTAATGTATTCGAAACAGGGCATGAGGGGCCCGGGAGTTTGGTCTAGTGGTAAGAGTGCTTGCCTAGCATTCATGAAGACCTGGGTTTGATTCATCTCTAGCACATACATAGAAAAAGCCGCAAATGGTGCTGTGGCTCACGTTCTAGCCTTAAGAGAGACCAAGGACAGTGCTCAGGCCCTGAGTTTCCAGCCCCAGGACTAGCAAAATAAGAAGGCATTAAAAAATTTCTAGTGAGTGTGTGTGTGTGTATGTGTGTGTGTGTGTGTGTGTGTGTCCTGGGGCTTGAACTCAAGGCCTGGTTGCTGTAACTGAGTGTTTTTGCTCAAGATTAGCACTCTCCCCCTTGAGCCATAGCTCCAATTCTCGCTTTTCTGTGGTTAATTGGAGAATAAAGACTCCTGGACTTTCTAACTGCAGCACATTCCTCAGACCTCTGCCTCCTATTTAGTTAGGATTACAACCATGAACCACTAGACCCCACCTTCTCATAGGTTTGATAAATAACAAATCTTCAAATAAGATAATGTTAATTCACATTCCACAAAGTATTGTTAGCAATGTTTATTCCCTGTACTTTTAGCAGTACAAAATGTCATTATTTCTTAAAAAATACATAGCTGATTTGATAAATTATATTCTTTAAATCACACCATTAGGATTGTACCTAACATTTTTCTTCATTTATTGGTCATGTAATAATTTTCCTTGTGTTATACTTCACGGCTATTCTCAATTTTGTGAATTATTCATCTTTCCTTACTGATATCCAATAGTTACATTTACATTGAAGATAACAACATTGTACCAGGATATCTTCTATGTATACTTGGTTTTAGTTTCTCATTTTTTTCAGTTTTGTGAAATGTGTTACATATTGCCATTCCATACCTTTGGATTTCTTTAGCAATATGCACTCTAATTATTTATCTATGATTACACATAGATAGCAGAGAAGAAATATTATTTTACTTAATCCATTTGATTCATATCAGTCGATTCTCTGCGATCTTTTGTACATGTACTTCTCTATAGTATTATTTTTTAGACATCATTGCTTACAAAAGGAATATTCCAAACTTCTTTGTCACAGCGTAATATTTTTTTAGAATATATCTTTAATTTTGTCAAGTATTTCCATATAAAGCAAGATATCCACCATATGCATAGAATAGAAACAAAAAATAGAGAGCTTGTAAAATACTCATATTGCCCTTTGCTGTGGTTTTCTAAAAACCTTATGTCAAATTCATTACTGAATATGAACTGCATGCTGTGTCCCTTGTCAGACATTCTGTTTTTTCATATATTTTTATTGTAATTAATAGAAGGGTTACATTATATTTGCCAGATAGAAAGTGCATTTATTCACATACATTGATACCCTTTCTCATGTCTTGGTCCCCATTCCCCCCCCCATACCCCTCATCTTGTTTTCCCCCCTTCCCTATCCAATGTCAAATAATCAAACACAAATATATCCAATATATCAGATAACAAAGTGACATACTGTAACAATATGATATAACCAAGGGACAGCAAAAGAGATGAGAGATAACATAGTGCATTAAGGACAACAATCACTCATATTGTTTTTTTTCTATAGCCTAGAAGTCCAAAAAGGATATCTAATAACTTTAGGAACATGTGTGAAGAAGAATATTTACAGGACTTTTGGGGGATTTTCTACCTAGGCTTCTAGTATTTAGTGTCTTGCTTTTGGATTATAAATCTTCCCCTGTAGCTTGCACTTTAGAGGGTGCAATTAAAATGAGAAGCAATGAGAGAAGGATTAGTGGGTTTCTTTCACTCTGTATAGTAATGAGATGTAAACCTTTTCCAAGGGCTTCTGATGCCTAACTAGCTCACAATGCTTCAGAAATTGCAAGATTAGGATTTAAATAAGTGTGGCCATTCACAGATCCTATGCCTAAACATTATGCACAAACTCATAATGTAGCCTCTGTTGTCATGTGGTTTTGCCTAGTGGTTGAGTGCTTGCCTAGCATGTACGAAGACCCGGGTTCGATTCCTCGGTACCACATACATAGAAAAAAGCCTGAAGAGGTGCTGAGGCTCAAGTGGTAGAGCTCTAGCCTTGAAAAAGTCCAAGGACAGTGCTCAGGCCCTGAGCTCAAGCCCAGGAATGGCAAAAAAATTAAAAAAAAACACTAAGTTTGGTTAAAATAAAGTATAAAAATAAAGAAATTTAAAGCTAATTCATAAGTCTCAAAGATCTGAAGTGACTTGCCTAAAGTCACACTGTGAGTTAGTGATTAGTGCAATCACCATTATTATCAGGCTGAGATGTGTATGGAATAGAAAAAAAAATCAATAGGTGTAAAGAGCCTGGGGTAGGCCATTTTGATATGATTTATGGGGGTCTGTTCCTTGGCTGCATAATGCAAGAAACTCCACCAACATACTCTTCTAGATTGAGGAATAATTCAAAGTGTGTCTGCCAGAACCTTACATAGGATACCCAAGATTAAAGTCCAGTCTAGAGTGAGAAATGATCATGAACGAAGCAAAAGAAAACTCAGGGAGAAACTTCATTGACTCAGTAATATTGTGAGAGACTAGGCTAAAATAAATTGAATTTCTTAGGTATACACTTCAGATATATTTAAGGTCATCTATTCATAGCTCTATGAAGAGTCAGTGTTTGAAAGAACATCTGATTTTTTAAATTCTGTCCTCACGTAGCTGTGTAACACATTTAGTTATACCACTGAAAGGATCAGCAGTATGTAAACATCAATATGGAACACTGATTTATTATTAACACCCATGTAAATCCACAAACACAAGCTCTCTCTTTTTCTCTTCTGTCTGTCTGTCTGTCTGTCTGTCTGTCTGTCTGTCTGTGTCTGTCTGTCTGTCTGTCTGTCTGTCTGTCTGTCTGTCTGTCTTCCTGCCTGCCTGCCTGCCTGCCTGCCTCTGTCAGTCTCTATCACTTTCTCCCTTTCTCTCTTTCAAGCTGGTTCTTGGAGCTTATAATGTTGGCCTGGGTGCTGTCCTTGCGATTTATTGCTCAACGCTAGTGGTCTACCACTAGAGCCACAGCTTCATTTCCAGCTTTTTGTACTTAACTGGATAAGAGAGTATCATGGATTCTTCTACCTAGACAGTTTTGACCTGCAAGCTCAGATTTCTGTTTCCTGTGCTGGAATTAGAGACGTGAGCCACAAACACCTGCACCAGGCTAGTAGTCTTTCAATTCAGTTGTAGAATATTCAAAATGCAGACTATTACATGATTTATTACTGAAGAGAAAGTCCATTTCGTTACATAGTTAGACTAACAGGACACTGGACTTCTTCTTGATGTCTGGCCAATTACTTTGTTTCTTACATCTTAATTTTTTCTAAGGTGTTAAAAGCAGTTACCAATTCTAAACTGATTACCATTTCAGATCACAAATGACAAGGTCATCAAAAAAGTCACATGCTCAAGATATGCTTGATGTTTTTGCCTGTGTACAATTATCTCTTTCCCTCTATTTCTCCTTTTGTTAGCCCACATTTCCTTTCCTTTATTTTACCTTTTATCCAACAGTGATATCACTGGAAAATGAGAAAAGAAAAATGTTATTTTTCCACTGAATCCCCACACATCCCCAGAGTAGTGCCTATTTTTTTTTTAATTAACTAGGCTACTAACATAGAAGAAGCAGAGTCTTGCTGGGTGCAGTGGCTCATGCCTGTAAACCAAGCTACTCATAAGGCTGCGATCTGAGGATCAAGGGTCAAAGCCAGTATGAAAGATGGTGACACTCTTATATCCAATTAACCACTAGAAAACTGGAAGTGGTGTTGTAGCTCAGGGGGTAGGGTTGTAAACTTAAGCTGAAGATTTCAGGGACAGCTCTGAGGCCCAAAGTCCAGGCTCCAGGAAAAAGAAGAAGCAGGCTCCTTTGATAGTTGTTGATGAATCTCAACCGGGCATCTCAGAAGAATAAGAGCACTGTGAATTTGTGTATTTCTGACATTTGTGATTTCAAATTGTTATTCCTACTTGGCATTTTTAGTAAGACTGATAAATCATCAATAATTTTTGCTATCCAGATATTTAATTTGTCTTATTTCAATCACTTTCTCCAACTTCAAACTTCCTTATTTTATAAAATATACTAATTTAATAATATTTTAAGATTTCTCATAATTTTGGAGATTGACAAGTCTACAATCAAGGCTCCAACAGACCTCCTCATTGTTTCTTACATGGCATAAGGAATAAACTGGCTCCCTGGAGTCCTTTCAGAGGATCAATATGCCATTCCTGAGCGTTTATTCTTATGACCTGTTCAGTTTCCAAAAGCACCACCTTTTAATACAATCACCTTTGTTATTATGTTCATGGATGTGAATTTGGTAAGTACACCAACATTCTGAATACAGCAGCATAGCATATTTGCCTTCGATTCTGAGATCCATTAAAAAGTGTGTATATATATTAGTCCTCAAATGGAAGCTTATGGAATCTCCTTGATATAATATGTACATATATGTTTTGATTTATGTAATTTTTCCACTTTTATTATTTTTTCAATTTATACTAATATGTGCAGTTGGAATGTGACATTTTATTGTAATATATACAGGATTACAGTTATATTCACTACCCTTTCTCATGTTTTTGTTCCCATTTCCCTCCCGCCACCTGCTCCCAATCATACTGTTTTCTACCCTTCCCTTTCCTATTTTAAATAAACAAATAAATGTATATAAAATATGTCAGGTAACAAAGTCAGATACTGTAACAATATGAGATTGACAAAAGGGCAAAACAAGAGAAGAAAAATAACATAGTACATTAAGAGTAACAGGCCAGGAGTTTGGCCTAGTGGTTAAAGTGCTTGCCTAGCATGCACAAAGACCCGGGTTCGATTCCTTGGTACCACATATATAGAAAAAGCTGGAAGTGGTGCTGAGGCTCAAGTGGTAGAGCTCTAGCCTTGAGAAAGTCCAAGGACAGTGCTCAGGCCCTGAGCTCAAGCCCAGGACTGGCAAAAAAAAAACCAAAACAACAAAAAAAAGAGAAACAATCACACAAGGTAAAGCTCTTGTTTCCATATGCTGGAGATCCTTTCATTTAGCTTCATCCTATATGGCCTTATGTAACTAGGTTTTGCTTTATTGTAATCCTCTGCTAGGAGAGTCCTAAGTTTGTACTAAACATTATTAAATGAGGGAAACCATTGAGCCTATGTTCCTTTGGGTCTGGCTTACTTCCCCTAATATGACTTCTTCAAAGTCCTTCCATTTCCTTACAGATGTGGCAATGTCATTCTTCCTGGTGTCAGCATAAAATTCCATTGTATATAAATACCACATTTTGTTGATCCGATCATCTACTGAGGAGCATCTGGGTTGGTTCCATATCTTTTTTATGGTAAATAGAGCCACAATGAACATTGTTGTGGTAGTGGCCTTAGAATGGAAGGGACCTTTATGATGAAAAATTTAAAAATCTGAAAAAGGAAATTAAATCAGAACTGAGGAAATGGAAAAACCTCCCACACTCCTGGATTGAGAAAATTAACATTGTGAAAATGACAGCCTTGTCAGGGGCTATCTACAAATTCAATACTATACCCATCAATATCCCAATGTCATTCTTTAAAGAAATAGAAGATGCAATCCAAAATTTAATAATAAAAGACCCCATATAGCAAAAAACAATTCTTAGCAGAAAGAAAAGTGTAGAAAGAATATCAATACTAAACTGTAGTTTAGAGCTATAGTAACCAAAAGAGCTTGGTACTGGCACAAGAACCAATGGAATAGAACTGAAAACCTAGAAATAAACCCACACACATGTGGCCACATAGAATTTGATAAGGGAGCCCCAAAAAATAGAATGGAAGAAAGCCTCTTCAATAAGTGGTGCTAACATAACTGGTTAAACACCTGCAGATTATTAAAGTTGGATGCTTCTATGTCACTCTTCACCAAGATTAATTCCAAATGGATCAAAGGCCTCAAGGTAGATACCCTGAAAAATTTACAAGAAGAAATAGGACATACACTAGGTCCCATTGCCACAGGTCAAAAGTTTCTTAATAAAGGCCCAGATACACAGGAAATTAAAGAAAGTTTGGATGAATTGTTCTTCATTAAAATGCAGAGCTTCTGTATAGCAAAGGACATAGCTAGCTAGTTAAATAGGAAGCCCACTGATTTGGAGAAGATATTCACTAGCCATACAACACAAAAAGGCTTCATATCTAAAATATATCTACAGGTAAAAAAAATGAATCTCTCTAAAACAAATCTTCAAAGAAACAACCAATCCATTAGAAGATGGACCAAAGAATTAAAGAGAAACATCTCTAAAGAAGAAATGAGAATGGCCTATATGCTCATAAAGAAATGCTTGATGTCTCTGGCCATAAAAGAAATGCAAATCAAAACAAATTTGAGATTCTCCCTCACTCCAATGAGAATGACCATGGTTAAGAAATCTGATAACAACAGATGCTGGTGGGGATGTGGCCAGGAGGGATCACTACTACACTGTTGCTGGGAGTATAAACTTGTTCAACCACTATGGACAGCAGTATGGTACTTCCTCAAATGACTAAACATAGAGCTCTGCTATGACTCATCAATTCCACTACTTGGAATTTACCCAATGGTCCAGAAATAAGGATACACTAATGTGATATTTTTGAGATGTGTATTTTTCAGTTTTAAAAAAATAACAATGTATGCCTCTTCACAGATCAAAAGATTTTCATACTGATCCTGGTATAGTTACCTAATGTGAAGTAGCTTTAATGTCTCTGAATCTTAGCCACACTATTTTTATTTATTTATTTATTTTGCCAGTCCTGGGGCTTGAACTCAGGGCCTGAGCACTGTCCTTGGGCATTCTCAAGGCTAGATATCTACCACTTGAGCCACAGCACCACTTCTGGCTTTTTCTATGTATATGGTACAGAGGACTCAAACCCAGGTCTTTGTGCATGCTAGGCAAACACTCTATCACTAGGCCAAACCCCCAGCTTTTAAGATGGGAAGCATGATCAAGCAAAATATTTTTCATGAATTACTGTACTTTTTCTACTAAAACCAGAGCAGTTGATGTTCATCTATTTAAACTAAAGAAAGATGAGTACATAAACTTTTAATATGTTTTAAGCTTTCCTGTACTCTTTCATTTTTTTAATTTAACTCTAATATTTTGATGAAATAATATTTAAATATCAGAGTTTCTAAAGTGAATTGGAAAATATTTCATTGAAATATTGTTTTATTTTATTTCTACAGGGGAGAAAATAATTTTGTGAATTGGTTCTGTGGTACCTGTAAGTGCTCACAGAAAAATACGAGGGAACCATCCATGAGGAAAACAAAAGAGTATGTAAATAGGTAATGAAATCATCAGCCCACTTTGGAGAGGAAGAGATCTTAATTGGTATACTTTTATCCTAATACTTCTTCTGAATTTATTTGAGCCAAATTATACCCTTAATTAATAACTTGTAACGTTAAGAGCATGGAAAATTGATATCATAATTTTAATATGCTCTCTTCTGTGTGTCTTTCTGGTGTATACCAGACTAAAAGTAGGCAGGTTCTGGCAATAACTAGTCTTTGAAAAACAAATTTCAGCTATGAATATTTCAGAATAGTAGTCTAATGGGTTGCATGGTTGGAAAGGCAAAGAAGCACAATTTTTGCATTTATTTTATGTATTTATTTATTTTTGCCAGTCCTGGGCTTGAAATCAAGGCCTGAGCACTGCCCTTGGACTTTCTCACAGCTAGAGATCTACCACCTGAGCATGAGCATCACTTCCGGATTTTTTCTATGGATGTGGTACCGAGGAATCGAACCCAGGTCTTCCTGAATACTAGGCAAGCACTCTATCACTAGGCCAAACTCCCAGCCCCTGTGCTTTTATTTAAAAACATATATTGGGTCACTAGAGAAAAGCATTTGTAAATACAATATAAATTGTATTTTTTTTAGCAATTTAAGAACTTATTTTAGATTCACTGAACAAGGAAGAATGGTGAAGTTAAAGTGTAATTCAAATTTTTATTTGATATCATAATATAGTTCTTTACAATCTCTTCATAATTTAATGTGGCACTCTGTCTTCCATTCCTATTAGACCATTTTTTTTGCTTTATTCCAAATGTATAGTACATTGCTTGGCAAATAGTAAAATTTCAGATTTTTTTTCATGAAAAGAATGTTGGCTGTAAAGGAAGAATTATAGGAGGGAGAGAATAAGAAGATATAAAAGGACTGATGGGATGATCTAGGAAATAAATTCATTTACTGGAAATGTCTTGTCATTCTTAATACATTTATGACTTTTCTAATTGGAACACTCCCTAAATAGTATTAAATATATATAATGTGTAGTTTATGCTTAAAGTTAGAAAATCTTTATAAAACCCTACAAAAATCTCTTCAAATATTTAGACACTTATAATAATCACCAGTGATTGAAAATCTTTTTCTTTGTAGTCACCTTAACCTCATTGTCTTTTTTTGTTAATATTTATTGCCTTCTTCAGTAACAGGGCACCAAATTCAAATTCCTACAATAATTCCACTCAGTTCAAAAACAGGGTTAACATTCCAAACATTAAGATGTTTCTACTTTTTATTCTGCCAATTATTTGGCTTTAAGTTTTATCATACTAGTCTTAAAGGTTGCAACTAATCTCCATTGTGTTTCTGAAAATTTTAAAAAGAGTTCCCTTATGACCCACTTCTGAGCCTTTATCACCCAATCCCACTTCTGGGCATTTATCCATATGTCCACAAATAAGGCAATACTACAGCTACGAGCACATCCATGTTCATTTCTGCATTATTTACCATAGTTAAGATATGAAACCAACTCAGATGCTCCCAAGAGGATGAATCAGTCAAGAAAATGTGGTATATATACATAATGGAATTCTGTGCTATCATGAGAAGAATGAGATCGTTGCATTCATAACAAAAGGGGATGACTTGGAAAAAATCATATTAAGTGATGTAAGACAGAACCAAAGAAAAATAAACACCATGTTTTTTCTTTGTAATAATTAGTGTACATCTAGGATTGTCTTGAGGATCACAATAGCTTAAAAACAACATACATATGACTATGTAGGATGATGCTAAACAAAATGAAATCCAAGATATGGAAATAAGCACTTTCTATTTGTGGTTGTTATTTTAAATGTACTACATAGAGTGATTTCTTTTTTCTTTCATTTTTCTCCTATGGTTTATCCCCTGTTACCACTGTATCTGATTTTGGTACCTGGTGTATTGTGTATACATTTATTTGTATTTGGGAAGTGGAAAAACAAAATGGTTAAACAAAGGACAAAGGGTGAACCACTGTAACAGCAATAACCAAAAGATAGTGTGTTTGAAATGAACTTTAAAATTGGGGTGGGTGAGTGGAGGGTAAGTGAAAGAAAAACATCGGAGGGGTTACAATGTTCTACAAGAAATGTACTCACTATGTTATATATGTAATGGTTACACTTTCTGTACATCACCCTAACAAAATGAAATAAAAATTAAGAATGTTTACATTTATATACCTTTTATTTAGGAACTGAGAAGGTTTTATACAGAGAGAATATTTGCCCCAAACCAAATTTTTTTTCTTTTTACAAATATTTTATTTTATTAATCATATTTTAAGCATACAAAAAGTATATGGAAAGTTAAAACTACACAGACCTATAATGCAACTTTGAACAATAAAAACATTGTAATACTGTATTATCCTACATAATGCTACTGGTATGTACATTTCTCTCTCTTAGGATTATTGCAGCAATCATTAGCATATTTTTATTAAAGAATTTATTAACATTGATTTTTACATATTTCAAATGACATATTTAACAAACAAGTATTCAAGAAGGGAATCTCTATATACAATCACAGGCTCTTAATTTTTAGAACATAATCAAAATTAGGCTAAGGGTTTGTATATCATAGATACGTATTAAGCAATGTAATAAAACATTATGTCTATAGACTCATAAGATTTTATGTCTATGTAGTTGTGTTTTTATATCCCGTACAATGTCAATAACACTGGGTATGCAAATGTTGAGTCCTCGGTCTTGCACTCTTTGGATATAATAACCACATATTAAGGATACTATGCGCCTTTTGTTCCTTTGGTCTTGACTTGTCTCACTCAACATGATTCTCTCTAGATTCATCCACTTCCCTGCAAATGTCATATTTATCTTATCTGTTGGCTATATTGAATTCCATTGTATACATATACCATATTTTCTGTATCCATTCATCTGTAATAGGGCATCTGCATTGTTTCCATTACCTGGCTGTTGTGAATAGTGCAGAAATGAACATAGCTGAGCAGGTATCCATATCATATTCTGGGTTATGATGTTCAGGGTAGATGCCCAGAAGTGGTGTGGCGGGATCGTAAGGAAGGGCAATTTTAATTTTTTTAAGAAACCTCTACACTGCTTTCCAGAGTGGCTGAACTAGTGGCTGAACTAGTTTACAATCCCACCAGCACTGTAGTAGGGTTCCTTTTGCTCCACAACCTCGCCAGCATCTGTCATTCTCTGAGTTCAAAATCTTGGCCATTCTTGTAGGGGTAAGGTGATATCTTAGGGTTGCTTTTATTTGCATTTCCTTTATGACCATGGATGATGAACATTTTCTCATATGCTTTTCTGCCATTTTAACCTCTTCTTTTGACAAGTCTCTCTTTAGTTCCTTTGCCCATTTAGTAAATGTTTTGTTGGGTTTTGGGGGGGATTAGTTTCTTGAGCTCCCTGTAGATACTGGATATTAAGAATTTGTCTGATGTATTATTGGTAAATATCTTTTCCCAGTTGGTTGGCTGTCTACCTTTGTGGCTATGCTTTTATCTGTGCAGAAACTTTTTATTTTTTGGTAGTCCCATTTATCAAGTCTCTCTCCAATCTGTTGTGACCCTGGGATTCTGTTCAGGAATCTTGTGCCTGTGCCTATGAGTTCCAGTGTCTCTCCCACTCTATCTACATGATTTCCGGTCTGACATTGAGGTGTTTGATCCACTTTGAGTTAATGCTTGTGCATGGTGAAAGGCTAGGTTCAATTTTTATTTTTCTGCATGTGGCTGCCTAGTATTGCCAGCACCAATAATTGAAGAGACTGTGGTTGTTCCACTGTATATCTGGCTCCTTTGTCAAACACAAGTTGACTAGAGGTATGTGGTTCTATTTCTGGATCTTCTCTTCTGTTCTATTGATCTTCTGGTCTATTTTTGTGCCAATACCATGCTGTTTTTGTTAGAATGGCTCTAGAGTAGAGTTTGAAGTCTGTTATTGTAATACCACCTGCATTGCTCTTCTTGCCTAGTATTGTTTGGCTATTTTAGGTCTTTTCTTGTTCCATATGAACCTTTGGATTGTATCTTCTATTTCAGTAAAGAATGTCTTTGGGATTGTGATGGGGATTGCATTGAATTTGTATATTAATTTTGGCAGTATAGCCATTTTCACTATGTTGGTTCTCCCTAACCATGAGCATAGGATGTCTTTCCATTTCCTAGTGTCCTCTTCAGTTTCTTTTGTTAGGCTTTGAGACAAGTAACTCATATCACAAAATGATTGCATCACCTATCAAAATTGAAAGGTGTTTATTTCTCGTATGGAAATTCTTTAAAAAATGAAAAAAAATAAAATTACTGCATGATTTAGGGATACCACTATTTGGCATTTATCTTAAAGTTTGCACGAGAGAACATGGCTGCAAAATTCATGACAGCCAAGTTAAGGATACTGGCCAGATGGCGTAATATGGATGGATGAGTAAAAATTAGATAGATAAATAATAAAATCTTACTCAGCAATCAGGAAGAAAAAACATGTTAATTACAGGAAAAGAAATGATATGGAGGAAAATCATACTGAATGAGAAGAAAGTGGGAAATTGAAGTGATTGGTAGGAGAAGACGTATGAGTTAGGGAGATGAAGATGGATGGAGTGACTATGATCAATATGGACTCTACATATTAACGGACAGGTTAAATTTCGGCACCTTGAACAACGACTTGAAGATCAAACTGAAAGAAATATAGAAGATGATGCTTCCTTAATATCCCCTTATTAAAACTAAAACATTGACAAGATTTCTGTAAAACTATTTGAAGAACATAAAAATGGAACTTTTGCCTCCTATAGTATAGAAACAAAAATGTGCTTGTTTGGAGAAGTTACTTGATATAATTTAGGCCAATTAATCATAACAAATTTTAATGTTTTGTCAAGTCTTTATATCAAAACCTTTCACTGGTCTTTATTACAGCATCTTATTTTCCCATTGGAATTAATAATGATATTAAAATTGTTTATAAATATAGTTCATCATAAGTTTATCAAACCATAGCATTTATAAAATTAAGTTGTATTGCTGCATATATTTTTAGGATCCTAGAAGTTAACCTGTAAGCTATTTAACAGACAATATAAAATTGCACATATGGTCATATGATTCATTAGAACATGTACAATGTCCACTAACCCAAAATGACTAATTTCTCACATGAAACTTGAAAAAAATAACATTTATGTATGGTCTCTGTGTGTGTGAGTGTGTGTGTGTGTGTGTGTGTGTGTGTGTGTGTGAGAGAGAGAGAGAGAGAGAGAGAGAGAGAGAGAGAGAGAGAGAGAGAGAGAGAGAGAGAGAGAGAGAGAGAGAGACAGACTGTCCTGGAACTTGAACTCAACTCAGGTCCTGGATTCTGTCCCTGAGCTTTTTTGTTCCAGGTTAGTATTGGCTGATGACTTGGACCATAGCTCCACCATGGCTTTTTCATTTTCAATTGGAATAGAGTCTATGGGCCCAGGGATCATCTTTTTCAAGATACAATGAATTCACCAAATAAATTACTGAAAACCTTTTCAACTCTAGAGTAGTCCATTAGCCTCTTTAATGCTCTCCTGTATAAAGTTGTTGGTTGTCTGTGTTTCTGTGCTTTGATTAATTTTATTTCCTATCTATAATGTCATCTCTGATTCTTCCTGGTAAATCTAAGTTCCATTTCAATCATGGTAATTTTTTTCAATTAGTTCCATCATTTTCTAATGTATTATAATATGCTAGATATATTATTACATAGTAAATATTGACATTCAAGATCTAAGTTATACAAATAAACAGTAATCTTTAAAATAAATACTACCTCAAATAAATTCTTCAATAGAATTTCTGGATTTAGTAAAATAATATCATCAGTTGATGATAAGATATGATAGTTCCTTGATGATCTGACACAATCTGATGAGCCCTTTCAAAGGAGAGAATTTTCTTCGGGTAGTCAAAAAAGTCAGAGATAAAAAACACAAAATGGTTTTGATACACTATTGCTGGTTTGAAGCTGAAGGAAACACGCAGAAAATATTGCTGATAATCTCTTGGGAAGAGCATTAAATTTTGTATGGTTTCAGGCTATGAGATTTGTATGTAGACTTACATCAAAATCATGTCTGATTCAATAAACACTTTACAATATTACTTTATTTAGATATTTTAAAAATAAATGTTGCTATTGAGTATTTCTTTATATGTTTTTTAACCACATAAATTCCAGCATTTTAATGTAAATTTTAAGCATTATTATAAAGGTTATATACAGACAGGTTATAGTTACCCAAGTCAGGAAATGAATACATCTGTTTTGAACAATGCCAGTTTTCCCCTTCTGTCCCCATTGCTAAGTTGTAAAGTTCATTTTCAACATAAATTCTACTTTCACCAGAAATCAGGAAGTTAACTAGTACTTAAACCATACAGATGTTTTCTAGAACACATGCACATTCACTTCTAGACACCACTGTTTAGAAGTCTACTGGAAGTTTTTTCTCTTTTGTTGTTCTTGAAATGTTGAATGACTAAAAGAAATCTTACTACAGCAAATTATTGAAAACAAACTACCATAAAACAATGTGTGATAAAGCAAATCATTAAATTCCGAGTCCCTGAAATAATCACTAGCGAGTGAAAAACATGTGTTCACAAGGTAAGAGCATATTTGGTTGGCAGAAGAGTCCTGTAAGGGAAATAGGATAGTAAGAGATCTGAAAAGTAATTTCATCTATTTGAACAGCACCTGAAGATGTTTTAAAAGATAAAACTTAAGGTTCTACAAGTCTACTTTAGCCAAAGTAAAATTTCTAGTTAAAAAACAAAAGAGAGAGGGGGGATTGAATATGTAGGATTGTAAATTCATTGTGAAATTTCATATATATATATATAGAGAGAGAGATTTTTTATTTATTTATTTATTTATTTATTGTAATTAATAAAAGGGTTACAGTATACTAACCAGACAGAAGGTGCATTACTTCACAGACATTGCTACCAAAAGGTTCTTATACTTTACTTTGTGCAATTCTTTTACTTCCTTCCTGTTTTCTCCTTTTTGTCACTGCTTGATTTCTGTACCTCTTATCTTGTCATTGTGTAATTTCTTTAAATAATTAAAGTTTAACAAAATGAAAAAAAAAGAGAGAGAGGGGCTGAAAGTGTGACCTAATGGAAGAGGTTGCTGGCCTCCCATGCAAAAAGCCCTGGATTCAATTCCTTCGTTCCACAGGCACTGAAAAAGCCAGAAATAGTGCTGTGGCTCAAGTGGTAGAGTCGCTGGCTTTGAAAAAGCCCAAGGACAGTGCCCAGGCCCTGAGTTCAAGCCCCAGGAATGGCAAAAAAACGTTATTAAAAATAAAAAATACGAACAGAAACTGGTTGATCTAGTCCATGCACAAACAAAACATTGAAGCAGATAAACACATCCTAATCATTCAGCAAAATGAAAAGCGAAAGCACAGTACATTTGTCCCTGGGTTTCTAAGGGGGATTGGTTTCCAGGCCCTTTGAGGACCCTCAAATCCTGAGGCTCTAGTTCCCTTTATAGAATGTTTTAGCATTGCCAGGTACTGATGGGTCATGCCTGCAATTCTATCTACCTGGGAGGCTGAGAATAGGTTGATTAGGTTTGAGACCAGGCCAAAGGGAAGTTCTTCAGACCCTTTTCTCAACCCAAAGTGTGATATGGTGGTACACCTGGCATCCTAGCTTTGACAGAAGCTGAGATCAGAAGGACTCAAGTTCCAGGCCAATCCTAGTTATGACAGGAAGTCTAAACGCTGTCCAAGTACAGATAAGATAAAAAGTGAGGCCTTATTTCAAAATTAACGAACAGGAGTAGCAAAGCTGCCTAGCAAGTTCAAACGACCAAAAAGGTGTGGTACTTGCATATAACCTGTATACATCCTTTCATTTACTTTAAATCATCTCTTAATTGTACTAGTTTGGTACTGGAGTTGGACTCCAAGCCTCATGCCCTTGTTTAGCTTTTACTGTGAAGGCTGATGCTCTCCCTCCTGAACTACTCCTACTTGCTTGAGCTGCACTTCTGGCTTTTTTGCTGGTTAATTTAACAGTCTAATGGACTTCTCTGCAGGACTGACTTTGAATTGTGATCCTCAGGTCATGGCATCCAGAGTAGCTAGGATTACTGTGGAATGCGCCACAGTCACCTGCGTTTCTTTCCAAAATACAAAACAACAGACAAGATCTTTAAAAAAATTAAATGTTTTGGAAATTTTCAGATGGTGTAATTTACTCTCTAGTCTGGATTTTAAAGAAAATGTGGATTGAAAGTAATTTTTTAAAAAATGTTACAAACACTATGTTCCTAGGAGACAAATTCTGGAAAATACAAAAAAGTGTAAACGAAAAAGTTCTTTCTCCAGTCAATGGAGGTCAACATTTTTTATACTTTTTAACTGGATTTGATCTTATTATTGCTACTACTTTATATCCTTAGTCACTGTTTTTATCAAGAACATTTCCTTGAGATTACTATCTCATTTCACATAATACTATTAATCATTACGTCTTTGAAAAAGTATAGCTTGGGCCCAGGAGTTTGGCCTAGGTGTACAGTGCTTGCCTAGCATGCTCAAAGACCCAAGTTCGATTCCTCCGTACCCCATATATAGAAAACAGCTGGAAGTGGTGTTGAGGCTCAAGTGGTAGAGCTCTAGCCTTGAGAAAGTCCAAGGACAGTGCTCAGGCCCTGAGCTCAAGCCCAGGATTGGAGGAAAAAGAAAAAGAGAGAGAGAAAAAAAGTACAGCTTACTGAAGACTCCTAAACTAACGTGCAGAAAAAGAATGTCAGACAGAAAATGGACGAAATTCATAGGAAGACATTTGGTGCAGGAAAAGCCATTGACTCCTTCAACCAGAACAGAGCTAGCTCAGTCACGTTGTGCATGCTGGACCTGGGAACCAGCATCCCAAGCCCATGTGACGCCCTCTCTGGCGGAGGCCTTCTTAAAACACGCTCCCAGACTGTGCGGTGGCTCGGACTATCATCCTTGTTACTCAGGAGGCTGTGATCCAGGCACCAAGTCGGCCCGAAGGGGAACCTCCACGAGTCTTCAATTATGCCTGCCAGGTCTGCTGTTGCCATGACAACCAGAAGAGCCAGCAGGTGTGCGCCCACAGAAGCCCCAGAGCACTTACTAAGCAAGCGCGCAGATAGTCTCAGGGCCATGCATGCACCAATGTAACCTCAGGCTGGGGGCGGGGGACTGAGCCCCTCACTTTATAGTCACAGCCCCAATGTTGAGGGTGCTTCTACCTCTTGCTTCCCCCTTCTCTCCTCTTCCCCTTCCCCCTTCTCTGGTCAATCTTGCCACTTCCTTCTTTATATGTTTTATGATAGTCTTAATTGTTAAAATATACCTCAAGCTGTTTATAGCAGAAACCACTTTTACATAGAAAAAATGAAAATCTTTCCCACTGAGGTAGACCCAACACTGGCACTCAGTAATTAATTGGCAAACATAAGCACAATCATCAGACCGTTAACTTTGCTTTTCATTCCTTAAATATTAGAGAAATTTTGTTCATTATTTTATAATTATTATAAAAATGATGATTGTTCATTACTTTTTATGAAACTATTTTTGTAAATTAGCATATTCTTTAAATTGAAAAGCTATGTATTAATGCTTGTATTCTCCCTCACAAGTAATACATGTGTTTTGCTGAAGAATTAGCATGTGCTACTTTAATATAATTAAGGCTCACATGGATGCTGTAGATGTTATTATTGTTCTTGGTTTCAAGGAAACCCTATGTACTATGTATACAAGGTTGATTTTTTTCTTCTCTGAGTGACAAAGAAAAGAAAAGAGTTTACTTAAAATCCTACTTAGAAGAGAACAACCTGGCATTTTTAAAATTTGGTGTTTCATTGCATTTATCAAAAGTCATCCCCCCAAAAAAATGTCAAATCCAAAAGCACTAACTTTTTAATCAATTCATTTATTTATCTTCTAGGAATTGCTTTTTGGTTGTTTCTATAGGCTCTGGAACTTGAGTTTTATTCCTCCACCTTACCCCTTACATTAAGGAAAATATCATAGGCACCCAAATTTATCATTAGTAAAAACAAGAACTATTTTTGTACTGTGGCACTATTATATACCTTCATAGCATAAAAGCTCAACAACAGTGACCAGTTCCTGATTTCAAGCCCCAGGACCAGTACACACAAACACATGGACTACTTCACAATGTTAGATAACTATTTGTTAAAAAACAAATAGGCATTTCTAAAATGAAGAAGTAGAAATAATGAGATTCTTTAGAGTTCTGCAAATTTCATATTCCTATTACAGAATGAGGAGGAGCATAGCAAATAATCAAGGTAGTTAATGAGTTAAGATTTATAGATTCCCATCCAAACGAATCAAAGACCTTGAGGTAAGAGCAGATACCCTGAAAAATATTACAGGAAGGGTTAGGAGAAACTTAGGAACCATCAACAGAATAAATGAAAGAAGAGCTAAATGGTTAAAGGACATAGACTATGAAAATATGAATCCCTTCTCCCTTCTCATTTTTTTTTACAAATTCACAAGTGATAGAATAATGAATAGAGAAAAGATATTCTCATAAAATTAAGATGTGTTCCTAGACCTGTTCTCTGATACAAGGTGCACTTTTACTGTACATGGAAATAGTGAAAGAATTATACCTTTTTAGGTTAGTTCAAAGCATGAATTGAGTGTTAAAACTATACATTTATAAAGTTTGCATGTTCATATATTTCAATTTTGCATGGAAAAAATTTGAATAATTTTGATGCTTGCTTGCTGAACTCTAATGTGAAGCATCATGTACATTCTTGTCATTTTTATACTCCTAATACAAATTGCCATCAGCTATGACAAAATTATTTGACATATTTATGGGAAATGATGCATCAAATGTTACAAATGGAAGTATCTAGCTTGGGATAATGGAGGACATTTCAAGCTGGAAAGCAAATTTAACAAACCTGGAAATATTTACCAGTATTTATAGATGTTATGATAACATACCTGAAAAACCAAGCAGAGTTTGGGAAATAAGTCATTTGATATTAAAAGGTGTTGAACTTTTATTGAAACAAGTTGCTTAGAATTCTTTTTTTACTGAAAACTAACTAGGAAGTGAACACAAAATTAAGATATTTTATATTTACATATTCTATATACCAAGGAAATTACATTATACATTTTAGCCAGTTCTATATCTGCCTGACCTATTCCTACTACTGAGCTTTACTTTCTTCATTGAGGACGCTATCTTATTATTTATCTTTCCAGAATTCATCCCCCAACTTCACATCATGTAAAGTAGATGAATAAGACACATGTCTCTGTTTTTATAGAGACAAACTTCATTAGAGAGGTTTTCTTTTCCTCTCTGCTCCATTTTTAGGTGTTACTTTTCATATTTCACAAATTATATCCCTTCATTAACAAGTACCTGACACTTCAGAAATGCATATTTTCCTTCTCTATTCCACATAGGACCTTCTTATTGATCTGTTTTTATCACAGAAACCCAGACCACATCCCCTGAAAAGAAAGTGGGGAGAAGCTACACATTTCTCAGTTGAGCCTTGCATTTGAGTTTTAGACATCTTTCAAGCTTGCAAGACAACATGTTGTCAAAAGTAAGAAGCGTCAGTGCATGCAACATAAAGAGTTCAAGAGCTGGCGGTTGAATCCAATCTAAGTACCAGCTCCCAAAGACTTTTCATACCTGGGATTTTCTGAAGGGCTTACATCTGCAGCTCAACTGTCCTTTTCAATGTATGTACAGTACCAGTTGCAGCTGTGCAATTTTCCTTCTCCGTGAAAGGTATTAATTGCTCAAGAGTTATTGTCAGCATTTTAAAATAAAATATGCTTTACTTTTATCATCAGAGGGAGCAGTATATTGTAGATTGTAATTTACTGGTACTAACTCTGGAAATGCAGGTTTGTTGCTTCAGAGATTTAGTGGATTCTCAGTGGATAGTTTGTTACATCTCTAATTTGAACATATATCTGTAGCATGTGTTTAATGTTACACAGGTTTTAGCGAGGCATGAAGGTTTGGGCACTACAAAGGAGAAAAGTGCATGGAGTGTGTGATTTCAGTTCTAGTCATGAGGTAACAGCTTGTTTGAAAATGAAATGCAAGTCTCACCAATACAAAGGTCACAGAGAGAAAGGATAGCTGTGTTTTTGTTTTTTAAACATAAAACAATACCACATTATCAGGAGAAGAATTAAGATTTTGTGTTGATAAAGTGATTTCATCTCACTAATCTTCAGCATGACCTTTATAATGTTGGCAATATGTGACTGCATCCAGAGGCTGTCACTTCTCTTTCTACAATTCTAGATCAATCTGTTTTTTAAGTGCTGATATACAGGAATGGAAAGTATGCAGGAAACCTCAATTCTAGACAATCAACAATAGACAACATATAAATTCCTTTTCAAGATATCTAAAAGGGAGATATATTGCAGAGTTAAAGAAAGGAAAATGACAAACAAAACAATTGCAAATGTGAAATCAAAGCTGACATTTGAAAACGTGAACTAATGCATCTCAGAGTTTGAGGATACATTTTGTTGTCTTATTGCTTGTTTTACTCTGCTGTTTACATCTGGGTTTAGTATTATCCACTAAATAGCAGAACATTTCCTTTTCAAATGATTGTAATATTTAAAGAGACAGTTGGTTGTATATTAATCTCGTACACCCTTTTTTGTTGATAGGGCTGTAGAGGGAATTTATTTTGGCTTTTCCACCTGTTTCTTTTTTCATCTGTCACCATATATGCCAGACAATCTTAATCACCAATTAAGTACCAAATATCCTAAGTGTAAATTGTTTTATAACATTGCTCCTTTCCAATTTTGGAAAGCTATTGTAAACATATAACACCTGATTTTGTTGCCACCTAGCTTATTAGATATAAATGATTAAATAAAAAGGCCAGAGTATAAATGAGCTTTTGGAAGGTAGAACCACCTGCCCTATTGAAGCTATGATTCACATTAGGGTGAGACAATAGCAAAGTACTCTTGCCTCTGGGGAGTTTGCACCATTTCTATTTTTTCAGTATTTTCAATAAACTGCCTCCCACTTCTAATTATTTCTGAATAATAAAATGAGTGATTGAAAATCCCTCCAGCTTTTCAAACCAAATCTACTTTATGAAACTATTTGCTCAAAATATCTTTTAAACTCATTTACCCTTAAATATTCCAATTTCAAACCAGAGAAGATTAAAATAGAATTGTCAAATACCACTTATTCTTTCTTATCAGCCCTTAATCTGTTCCTTTGTATGCTCTGCAAGTATAGCTTGGGAAACCAATAAATTAATATCAGAAGTGTTTAGCAGTCTGCTCTGTCACACTCCTTATATATTTGAGGATATAGTATATACAGTAAGATCCTATAGGTGAAATAGTCTTTGCCATAGATAATTTCAAACTTGAATGCTTTAGCCCTTTACTGAATGCAGTAAATTGTAGGTAGATTGTAGTCACATTCATACTTCAGCAATTAGAATGCACAATTACAGCTAAAAATGATTCCACAAATTTAATAGAATCATAGTTTGCACAATAAATAACCCTCTTATTTAAAAAAAAGTTTATTTCTCAATGTAGAAATCAAAGATTTCTGGAAACTATTCTTTAACATTATGTAACAGCCAAAATTTTATTCTAAATTCATTCTATCTTATAATAATCATGGCTTAATAGGGACTGCTTTAAACAGCATAGATTATATTTCAAAAGGTTCACTGGCTTCCTTATAAGCTTTTGTAGTATCATACTACAAGGTGTACTAAAACTAAAAAGTCATAGCTGGGTCCAGGGACTCACACCGTAATCCTAGCTACTCAGGAGGCTGAGATCTTAGGGCCTCAGTTCAAAGCAAGCCCAGACACTAAAGAACTTCAGATTCTCACCACCAATTAATCACTAGAAAAGGGGACATGGGATTGTGGCTCTGAGGTAGGAAAGTAACCTTGAGCTGAAGAGCTCAGGGACAATGCCCAGGCCCAAGGGAAGAGTGGTAGCCTTGTGCTGAAGAGCTCAGGGACAGCTCCCAAGGCCCAGAATTCACGCCCCATGACCCACCAAAAAAAATAAGCCATCTTAGTGGAACTGGAAATCATCCATTTAATAAGATTTGAAAATCCTACATGCCCTTTCTCAACACTAAAAAGAAAAGTTTTTTAATTGAATTTCTAACGAAATCAACTAGTATAGACATAGTGGACAAGTTACTGGGTCAAATTCTTTTAATTGCATCTTAACCTTTATTTTGTCTGCTGTGTCACTGTTCTAAACAAATATAGCAGATGAGATTGTACTGAAGACAGTAAGGAACATATTGTATTGATGAAATAACCAATCAAATAATTAATTTAAAAATAAGGATATATGACAAACTTAACAGTAATATGACAGTTTTAAAGATCCATAAGTGATCTTTATCTCACAGCTGTGCTGCAATACTCTCAATGTGCTAAAATTCAAAATCTGAGGCTGATTAATATACAATGAATGATAGTTCTGACTTTGATGTTTAAAACAACAGGGTAATCTTTTATGTAGATGTTCATGAAACACTGGGAATTCTTTTTGCTTCCTAAAGAAATTTTTTTTTCCTTTTTTGGTGGAGATACTAGGGCTTGAACTCAGGGCCTTTTGCTCTGATGGCTTTTTAATTTTTCTTTTACCTTAAAGGCTGGTACTGTACAAATTGAACCATCCATCTAGTCTTGCATTGTAATGGTTATTTAGGACTCAGAATCTCATGGGAGTTTTCTATCCACACTATGTTTAAACCATAACCTTCTCTAGTTACAATTATAATCATAATCCATTTGTGCCAAGCCATGGAATAGTCTTTATTATCTTAGAATTTTCCATCAATGATTATTAGGAAAGTAAAGATAATACAATATAATATTTAAATTTTGAAGGTTATTTTATATGGTTTTGGTGGCAAAAATTGTGAAGACTTATTGCTTTCTATTGTATTTATTATTTTTATAAAAATAACAAATTCATCTCCTCTAAGTCTTCAGTTACTTCACTTTGATATGCACTTGGAAACCTTTCTGCAAATGCTGAAATGGCTTATAATAATATCAAGCTTTATACAAAATATCAAGCTTTATACATAAGTGCTATTACCCTTTTATGGGCCATTTTTGCAAAGTATTCTATAATGGAAGTTTTACATTTTGGGATATATCTTTATTTTTATAAGTGTTTTCTACTTTTGTAAGGCATGTAACTAGTTAGCATTTCCATACACTGATTCCCCAGGACTCATTATTGACAAGACTTAGAAGTCTGATATTTGAGAAGCACTTAAATTTGGCTATTTATTCTGGAATGCTCTTAAAAGAAACAATTCAATATGTTATTGTTGTTGTTTGAATATATTCACAAATCTTAATCCCAATAACCTTTCCCATGCACTTCTTTTATACTTCGTGATAGATTTGTTGTTTGAAACTACTAGATTCAGATACCCCAAAGTTACCAATGGAGGCAATTTAAATCTGTGTACAACAGAAGCATTGCCTTTTCCAATTTGGAGAGAAAATGAAGGGGAAGCTTCTTTGTTTAAATGAAAATTGAGCATGTACACTCTCATTGTCCAATGCTTTTGTATTTATTTGACAATATATTGGGGATATTTTGAGGTTATTTTTGTATATGTGTGAACTATCATTTATAATTTTAATATATAATGATTTCATTTAACCATTTCTGAAAAGTGACTAGAAATACAAATATAAAACTTAAATGTACTCCATTAAGTTGATTATAAATTTTATGCTAGTTTCACAATTTTAAGTCTCAAAATTAGTAGACTAAATCAAGGCTAAACTTAATATGTCAAATAAAGAAGCATAGCCATTTAGATTTATATAAAAGTTTGTAATAATTTCCTCCATATCTATCCAAATCTATATATGGTAGGGTAGACCTCTACGGCAAGACATTCACAGCTGAATGAGCAAACAATCATCTTGATTATTTTGAATGAAGAAAGGGTTCCAGAAAGCTGGGACATTATAGACATAAGTGGATGGTAAAAACTTAGTGTAACCTACCCTTGTCAGCCTATCCCTTAGAGTAGAAAGAAAATCAAAGAATCAACATTTAGAAACTTTTCTTATGAATCATATATCCAGAGACTAAAACTCATCCACCTGACCAAACTAAAGATTGTGTTGATCTCCTATAATAACATTTACATTGTAGATGTGACAACTGATTTCCAAACCTTCTTTTTTATTTTAGTTTTTGATGGTAAAGGATTCTTCCTATCTTTTTTCCTCCCTCCCTTTTTTCCTTTTTCTTTTCATTTCTTTCATCATTTCACCTTCTCTCCTTCCTCTCCTTTTGGCTCCTTTTGAACACAAAAGATTCTTGTTCATATACGCCCTACAATTTGTGCCACATCAATAGCTAAACCTTGTGTGTGTGTGTGTGTGTGTGCGTGTATGTGTGTGTGTGTGTGTGTGTGTGTGTGTGTGTGTGTGTGTGTGTGTATGTCTTGGGACTGGAACTCTGGGCCTGGACACTCTCCCTAAGCCCTTCATCTAAAGAATACAGCTCTAGCACTGGGCCTGGGCACTGTCTCTGAGCTCTTCGGCTCAAGGCTACTGCCCTACCCATTGAGCAACAGTACTACTTCCCATTTTCTGGTGATTAATTGGAGATAAGAATCTCACAGGATTTAGTGACCAGGCTGATTTGAACCTCGATCCTCAGATCTCAGCCTCCTGAGTAGCTAGGATTATAGGCATAAGCCACCACACCCAGCTAGCTAAATATTTTGTTCAGGGACTTTCAGAAATGAGAAGTACTTCAAGGTAGGTGAAATAGTTTTAGATGAGAAAACACAGGGCCAGGAGTTTTGCCTAGTGCTTGCCAAGCATGCACGAAGACCTGGATTCAATTCCTAGGTACCACATACATGGGAAAAGCCAGAAATGGTGCTGTGGCTTAAGTGGCAGAGTGCTACTCTTGAGGGAAAAGCCCAAGGGCAGTGCTCAGGCCCTGAGTTCAAGGCCAAGGACTTGCAAAAAAAAAAAAGAGAAAAAAGACAAAATAAGTTATCTTATTGCTGGGTGGAATAAACATAACATATGTATAATAAGGTTAGTTTGAAGTAGTTTCCAGGAATGGTCAATGCTCATTTTGTTACTTACCATGATACTTGATTTTATGATTCTAGGATTTTAACAAATTAATATGGTATTTTAAAATCATGTATATCAGTCAAGGAATACTTTGTAATGAAATTTGTATTATCCTCTCTACAAACTTTGTCATGTCTAATAAACATATGTTGATCATTAGAATTACAAGCCATTCCATTTTTAGAATAGCTTTCAATTAAAGTTCAATACCATAAAATATCAGCTTAAATTTGTCAGATTTAAATCTTGATATTCAAAATTTATAACTTGTACTAGTCTTTATTTCATTAGTTTGTGTTTTTTAAGGGAATTCATCAGAAAATATATGTGAGAAATTCTTTTTTAAAAATTTATATTAGCTACTATTTGATTTTCAGAAAGCACTAAATATTATTTATTCTGAAAATATTTCTGAAATCCTTTGATTCTAAGTTAGAATATTTAGCCTGCACACTAAATTCAATCTATCTTTTGTCATTGAATGACCTCTCAGCTAAGCATTGTTTCTGTAAAGATGTATGTTCTCTCCCATACGTAGAAGCTAGAATATTAATTTATAAATGTAAAAGTAAATACATATGTGGTTTTATGATAATATACACTAATTAATTGAAGTGTCCTAATTTGTGGGCAAATTCAAATGATGCTATTCCTTAGAGTAACTAACAATCCTACAAAATGAATACCAGGATACTAGCCTTTAAAAGCTGGGATGTCACGAAAAGAGTAAAGTAAATTTAGAAGGAAGAAGAATGAATTAATAAATAATAACTCAATGCATATCCTATGAAACTATTCAAATTTAAGGGAGGTGTTAGGTTGAACAGGATGGGGGAAATGAGGAAATCGGTGACATTGATCAAGGTGTATTATACTTAAAAACTGATTTGATGAATTATAAACACCTTTGTACAGCTATTAAAACGTAATAAAAATAGATTTTAATGTTGTTCGTAATGTACTATGTGAAGTTATTTCTTTTCTTCTTTTTTCCCCTATGGTTAATCTCATGTGTTTAATGTATCTGACTTTGTTACCTAGTAGGAAGTCCATATGTTTTTTTTTTAATTTGAAATAGGAAAGTGAAGGGAAAAAACAAGATGATTGGGAGGGGTTGGGAAAAGGAAAGGAGAACAAAACCATGAGAAGGGGTATCAATGTTTGAGAAGTAATGTACTCACTTTCTGATGAATGTAACTGTAGCCCCAACCATAAAATACAAAAATGTGTTTAAAATTATGGATTTCAGACCTCCTAATATAAAACCAGAAATTTGAAAAAAAAGAAACCAAAGGAAGAATATGTGCATTTTAAAATTTGTGAACATATGTATTTGTATTTCTGTGTTTATAAATTAAGAGTTAATAGAATTTTGTTAAAAAATGATGTTCTAAGGAGGCCTTATAAAGGAGGCCATTTCATTGCACATTATAACTGATTGTTCTCACATTACAAAATCATAGATGAATAGTTGTAACTGAGATGAGATAATCCTCAAAACTGAAAATAAGTAGTGGTCCTTTGTGTGAGAAGTCACTGACTTCTGATTTGTTAGATAATATATGAAAAAGTTGATTACAACAAAATAACTACTGATTTTCCAAAATGTAAACAAAAAATCAAATATGGAAAAATATAAGGTGATTTTTTTATCTACATTTCATTTTATTACTTACTTGAACACTACTGCATCACAAATGACCTAACTTGATAGGAACATTGAGTGGTCTTTGGTAGGTTGTCAAGTCTTAATTCCTTACAAATGATAACACAATTTTTGTTGCCAGTCCTGGGCTTGAGCTCAGGGCCTGAATACTCTCCTTGGGCTTTTCTCAAGGCTAGAACTATACCACTTGAGCCTCAGCACCACTTCTGGCTTTTTTCTATGTATGTGGTACCGAATAATCAAACCCGGGTATTCGTCATGCTAGACAAGCACTCTACCAGCAGGCCAAACTCCCAGCCCTGATAACACAATTTTTAACATAATTTTGCTTTGATGAAGTTGTATTTGTCAATGTAGGAAGAAACAGCATATTTTATTGAATAGTTGTGTTTTTACTAACTTTGAAATTTGTAAGCAAATTCATAACCTATTCCATTCTTCACTTAGTACCACAAATATTTGGAATGCATTTGCCTTTCAAAAGTATGTCCTTCAAGAACACAGCTAGCAAATTAAATAGAAAGCCCATAGATTGTAATATCTCCACACAACAGACAGGGGCAACATATCTAAAATATAACATCACCTAAAAAAATTTAATATCTCATAAACAAATCCTCAAAGAAACAACCACCCCATTAAATGGTTGGCTGAAGATTTAAAGAGAGACTTCTCTGGAAATTTAAGAATGGCCAATAGACACATGAAGAAATGATCAACATCTCTGGCCATAAAAGAAATGCAAATCATAACAACTTTGAGATTCTACCTCACTCTAGTTAGAATAGCCATTATCAAGAAATCTAGGGGGCCAGGAGTTTGGCTTAGTGATAAAGTGCTTGCCTAGCATGCACAAAGACCTAGTTTGATTCCTTAGTACCACATTCACGGAAAAATCTGGAAGTGGTGCTGGGGCTCAAGTGGGAGAGCTCTTGCCTTGAGAAAGCCCAAGGACAATTCTCAGGCTCGGAGTTTAAGCCCCAGGATTGAAAAACCAAAAAGGAAAGGAAATTTAATAATAGATACTAGTGAGGATGTGGCCTTAAGGGACTGTTACTGCACTGTTGGAGGGAAGATAACTTGTTCAAACACTCTGGAAAGCAATGTGGTGTTTCCTCAAATGACTAAACATAGAGCTATCCTATGACTCAGCAATCCCACTCCTGGACATTTTCTGAAATGTCCATAAACAAGGCCATACTAAATCTACCACCACAACCAAGTTTATTGCAGCATTACTTACCATTCCTAAAGTATGAAACCCAACACTGATGTCCCTCTGTAGATGAATGGATCAAGAAGATGTGGTATATATGCCCAATGGAATTCTATGCAGCTAACAGAAAGAATGGCATTGCCCCATTTGAAAGGAAATGGAAAGACTTGGAAAAAATCATATTAAGTTAACTAAGACCCAAAGAAACATAGGTTCCATGGTTTCCCTCACTTCTAACAATTAGTTTGTGTGTAGGATTTTCCTAGCATAGGAGAGCAATAGCTCAAAAGCTATGGACAAAGACCTTGTAGGATGATACTATAGCCACTGTAGAAAACTGTATCCAAATTAGAAGCTACTATCTTTGGGTGTGGCTAAGATACTTCTTTTCCCTAGCTGTATAATTTGTAAGCAATAAATCTGAAATGGTGACTAAGTCTACAGAGATGAACAGAGACAAGAGAAAGAACAAGCATAATAGAAACTGGAGATAAGCCTGTCTGACAGATCAAACTGTGTGGTATTTATAAAATGCATTTCTAAATGGAAATTTCTTTGTACAACAATTTAAAGATAATTTTAAAATGTCAGAATAAAAAAAATGGCTGTCTGAGTTCCTAAAGGAAAAGTAAGAAGAAAGACAGGAGGAAGAATTGTTGGCTTCTAGTTCTGTCCTATTGGCTGCCTTTAACCAAAGGAAAACTAAGGCTTCTAGGTTGCTAGCCTCCCTTCTTTCCATAACAAGCTGACTTGCATTTATTGGTGTTCTTGTTTGTTCTGTGAAAAGAAGTTGTCTAATGAAGATAACACACATCATTTCTACGCAATTTTTGCTATTTTCCATGTCTTCAAGTATAATATCTCTAAAAAAGCACAAAACAAAACAAATGGGAAACTTTATAGAAGACTACACTATTTGATATTAAAATAAAGACTTGACTTTAAGCATCTTAAAATAAAGAATAACAAGGGACAATAGGTTGTCATTTTTCAGAAACTATGTGCATACTTATGCTCTTTACATGACCTCTCCTTTTCTTCCTTTTCAATTCTTACAGCTTCTCTGTGAAATTTGAGTGTTGATGAATTTAGAAAGATCATGCCTTTCTGACTTAATATCAAAATCTATACTGAACACTAGAATACAGTTTGTCAGACTAGCCTGTCACCCACAAAGAAGGGAGTAAGCTTTTTATTAAAGGCTTCAGAGTAAAGTTACTTGTCCATTTTGGCTCACCCAATCTGTATGTGAGAATATCATATATTCATTATGTCATATATACAGCTATACTTTGTCATTTACAGAGCCAAATATATCTGTGTTATAATAAGAAAATGTGGACTACCATAATTTAGTAAACCACTGGTGAAATGTTCTATGCCTATTTTCCTAACTGTACAGGGGATAGAGACCTGGAGGATCATAGCTGAAAGCTAATCAAGACCAAAAAATGTCTTTAAGATTTCATTTTGAAAATAACAAGCAACATGCTGGACTAGAAGGATGGATCAGTCGTAGACTGCAGGCTATAAGTGAACTTGCCAAGCAAGAGATGCAGGCTTTGAGGTCAAGCTCTGTTACCAGAGAAAAAAAGTGTAGGGAAAGCGAAACCAACAGCATAAATCAAATGACCACATAATCCAAATTTGCAAACATTATGATTACTGTTGAATCTTTAGAAGGATTTAAAACTTTATATTGTACATTTATAAGAATTTCTGTATTATTCATCAATAAAAATGAAATTGTGTCACTTTTAGGAAACTGGATAGAACTGGAGAACATTATGTGTTGCAAGAGCAACTAAGTTTAGAAAAACAAGTATAATATGCATAAACAAGATGCATATATATATATATTCTCTCACATTCAGAAGCTAGAATTAAGATGCATATAATATGACATTATTGTAAAAGAGGGATGTTTTTAAGCTGGGAAATCGGTTGGTGGGGATAAGGGTATAGGAGAATGTCAGAAGACATAAAGATATATTATACACAATCACACACATTTGAAAAGGAAGCAATGAATTCTAGCATAAACTACTAAAGTTGAGAGAAAAAGAAAGAGTTGTTAATAAATAGCAGAAAATAACATATATGTACAATAAACATAAAAATGAAACACTTTATTGCACTTTATAAATACTAATAAAATCAAATTTAGACAAGAAAAAAGTTGAGGAAAAGAAAATCAGACAGAGATAGATACCACACTGTCAGTGTGAATCTTACTAGCTAGTTATGGATTCACTGGATTTGGGTCATATAATTTTGATACTCCGTGTAAAACCACATATATTTCTTTATTTTCTAAACTCTAATTTCTATATAATTTTTATCATATATTTTCATTGTAATTAATAGAAGGGTTACGTTACGTTCGTCAGAAAGAAGGTGCATTAATTCACATACATTGATAACCTTTCTCTTGACTTGGTCCTCATTTCCCCCCCCCCCCGCACGCCCACCCCTCATCTTGTTTTCCCCTGTTCCCTATCCAATTTCAAATAACCAAATACAAATATGTCCAATACATCAGATAACAAAGTAAGATACTATTAAAATATGAGATAACCAAGGGACAGCAAAACAGATGAGAGATAACATAGTACATTAAGGACAACAATCACTAATTATGTGGCTTCTGTTTCTGTATCCTAGGGGTCGTTTCATTTAGCGTGACACTATATGGCCTTATATATCTAGGTTTTGCTCTATTGCAAATCTCTGCTATGAGAGCCCAAGGCTTCTACTGATTATGACAAATGAGGGGAACAATTGAGCCTATGTTTCTTTGAGCCTGGCTTACTTCATTTAATATGATTTTTTCTAAGTCTTTCCATTTCCTAAAAAATGGGGCAATGTCATTCTTTCTGACAGCAGCAAAGAATGCCATTGTGTACAAATACCACATCTTGTTGATCCACTCTTCAACTGAGGAACATCTGGGTTGGTTCCATATCTTTGCTACGGTAAATAGTGCTCCAATGAACGTAATTGTGCTAGTGGATTTAGTATGCCCTTGTTTCTGGATTGTTGGGTAAATGCCTAGTAGTGGAATTGCTGGGTCATAGGGGAGCTCTATGTTTAGTCTTTTGAGGAACTAGCATATTGCTTTCCATAGTGGTTGAATGAGTATGCATTCCCACCAACAGTGTAGCAGTGATCCCTCCTGGCCACATCCCTTCCAGCATCTGTTGTTATCAGTTTTCTTTATGCTGGCCATTCTAACTGGAGTGAGGTGGAATTTTAGAGTTGTTTTGATTTGCATTTCTTTTATGACCAGAGATGTAGAACATTTCTTCATGTGTCTATAGGCCATACTAATTTCTTCTTCAGAGAAGACTCTCTTTAAGTGTTTGGCCCATCTTTTAATGGGATGGTGGTTACTTTGAAGATTAGTTTTGGAGTGATTCAATTTTTGGAGCTGTTGATATATTTTAGAAATGAGGCCTTTGTCTGTTGTATGGTTAGTGAAGATCTTCTCCCTTTCTGTAGGCTTCCTAATTAATTTATTAGCTATGTCCTTTGCCATAAAAAGCTCTGCTGTTTAATGCAGTCCCACTTATGCAGCCTTTCTCTGATTTGTTGTGTTTCTTGGTCCTTATTGAGAAAGGTTCCACCTGTGCTAAGGAAACCTAGTGTTTCTCCTACTCCTTTTTGTAAAGTTTTCAGTGTGTTAGCTTTTACGTCAAGGTCTTTGATCCATTTGGAGTTAATTCTAGTGCAGGGTGACAAAGAAGGATCCAACTTTAGTTTTCTGCAAGTGATTAACCAGTTTGGATAGTATAGGAGTTCACTTTCTTCTTTAACGTCTAGCAATGATGTTATTTTTATTCATATTTTGCCAGTTTTGGTGCTTGCACTCAGGACTTGAGCACTGTCCTTAGGCTTTCTTAAGGCTGGAGCTCTACCACTTGAGCCACAGCACCACTATTGCCTTTTTCTATCTATGTGGTACAGAAAAAAATAGAAGAGACTGCATAAAGGATATGAAAAGTACTTCTTGTTTCCAGTTCTTCACTTCATTTTGATACACTTCATTATATATGGTCCTATGCAATTAGCAATTGGTCTATTTTGATTCCCTTCTGAAAGTAGAATAAACATATTCTAGTTATTATAAATTATGGAAGTAGTACTGTGGCTCAAGTTGTAGAATGCTAGCCTTGAGCTGAAGTACCAAGGGACAGTGTCCAGGCACAGAATTCAAGCCGTATGACCGACCAAAAATGCACTACAAATGAGGAAAACCATACAACCTATATATCTTTGGAACTGGCTTGCCTCACTTAATATAATTTTTCCATGTCTTTCTATTTCATTTCACATGGGGAAAAGTAATTCTTTCTGATGGAGGCATAGAAACCCATTGTGCATATATACAACTTTTTCTTGATTCATTCATCTACTGAGGGGCATATGGGTTCATTCTGTATCTGAGCTATGTTAAATTTTGCTGCAATGAACATAGTTGTGTTGGTAGCTCTAATATGGCTTTGTTTGTGGTCATTTTGGTAAGTGAAACTATGGCTCAAAGTGGTAGAGTTCTCTACTTGAGCAAAAGAGCACAAGTATAGTACTCAAGCCCCAAATTCAAGTCTCTTGAGTGACAAAAAACATATATCCTCAAACTAAACATTCTTATGTAGCAATATTGAGGCTCAGATTATAAAAGCTTCAAAAGTTTTTCAAATGATCATCATCTTTAAAACTTTTAATTTATACACTTAAACTATCCCTGACTTTATACTGATAAGTACTACAAAATTTTAAAAGATTTGTTATGGCATTTGGTTGCATACAACAATATTTATTGAAACGAACTCCAGGGACTAGAAAAAATGCTTTGTTCTTGTTTTTCTTTTCGTTTTTGTATTATTTGTTTATTTCTTTGTCTTTCAGAAGATAAGGGAAGCACAGACAGACCAAAGGTGAAAAAATGTATCAGTGGTACTCACTGTATACCATATTGTGTATATGAATGACAGGGAAAAAGTGGGAGAGAGTGAGAGAAGGAGTGACACTATTAAAGAAGAAATGTATTGTTTACCTGATTCATGTAACTGTAACCACTCTGTATAACAAGAAAAGAACACATATGAAAAAGCATAAAAGAAAATAGAAAATATCTTTATAGGGAGGTGTAGGTTTTGGATACCATTATAGTAAACATTGTCCTGAGTTTGCCCCAGTATGATATTCTAGTGTCCCATAAATAATTTATGGACAGAGATAATGTGGAAAAGTATAGCATTCAATCCTTTTCACCCAGAATCCTCTTTCTACACAACTTAAATAATAAAAAAATGATTTTATTAGGGTGAGTCAATGTGGATGGTAGGAATGGGGCAAAATATAACAAACACAAAAACAATGACCAATATTTCACAGGCCATTTGAAATCTATACCAGTTATTTTGTACCTAGACATTGATAAACCTGTAGTATACTGTGCTACAAATCCATTAATTTGATGTACACATTTTGAAGCATTGTAGAACCAGTGAAGACTTAATGACAGTTGTCAGGCACCCTATCAAACCAGACTTCATCAGCAGCCAATGAATATACAAAACTTTAATTTAGATTTGCACATATGTGTATGTTTGCACGCACGTGTGTATGTACATGTATGTGTATGATTGTGTGTGTGTGTATGTGTGTGTGTGTGTGTGTGTGTGTGTGTGTGTGTGTGTGTAGTTTTGGTGGTGCTTCTTCCAAAGAAATAGTAATACTTTAAAAACTAATCAAACTGGCTCCAACTGTTTCTCTAAGTAATGTTTTTGTGGCAAGGATTGCAGTGTCATGAACTAGCCTGTATATTTTTCCAACATTATTTTTACTGCTTAGCCTTCCTTTCTTCTTCCAACTTTCCATCTATTTTATAATCTAATTTTGCAATACATCTTCCTTACATTAATAAGTCTTTGATTCTCTTTGTCCATCCAATAAATTGAACTAATTGTGTGAATGCATTTATAATTATGAGCACAACACTCTCTCTCTCTCTCTCTTTCTCTCTCTCTCTCTCTCTCTCTCTCTATATATATATATATATATACATATATATATAGTTATAACTAACAAGCAGAAAGGATAAGAAAGCATATGTTGTAATCCAGTATGTACCATATCATGAAAAAATGTAGTTGTTATGATAAACCTTAAAGACAATTGCATACACAAATTACACCTCTTCTAGGAAGTGGAAGGGCTGTTTTAGCAAGGAAACAGATATGTGGATCTACATATAAAAAATACCAAAAAGAATATTTGAAGTGAAATTTTGGGTTTTGGGTACAATATTTCAGTGAAATGTTGTTGAAAAATAAATGTTGGAAGCAGTCAGAAATTATAATTTAAAGAAGTTACACATGAAATGATAAGTTAACACACAATCTTTATACAGAATATAAACCTTGTATTAGCAAGAACATTGAACATTAGCAAATGCAGGCATGTAGTCCTGTGTTTCTATCCTTCATTTTCTTACTATATAAATGGATATGTGAAATGTAAATAATTTAATCTACATGAATGTTACTTAATAAATGACTATGAAAACAGTACTGAATTCCAAAAATTGTATTGTGACCCTGTGAATATGGGAAAGTTCTTAGAGAAATATTTCTGTTTATTTCTACATCTCTAAAATTAAAACAATGCTGTTATTAACTAATGGTATTTATGGTATGTCTTAAAAATTATTTCCTTGTATTCTGTTTTTCCCCATTACCAATATATAGCTGTGTGATTCCGTATGAAAAACGTTAATATTTTTAAATGAAACAAAATAAAATATGCTTTAGCTGAACTTAATAATTATTTGAAGTAGAAACTGTGACCATAATATTTTAAAGATAATATTTAAGAGAAAAATGAATAAAATAGCAGCAATAAATATTATATGATATTTAATATAGACAGATTTTTGGTTGGGTCTTAAAGCAGGTATGATGAAAAGAAATGGAAACCATTATTCCTAATTAATTTTTTCTGTTATGGTAGAAAAAATTACAAAACAGGAAGTGGCTAAGTGTATTAAACCCAGGAATCAGGGGAACAACATGCAAATTTTGGTTCTGTTAATTATTGTAAGACCTTGATTAAATTTATTTTATTCTACAAAGACTTAGTTTCCTTGTCTGGTATTTATAGAGGAAAACTATTCCTAACAAACTATGTAGCACCAAGAAGGTTTTCAGTTAATGTTCTGATCAGTTAACGTACACTCTGCAGTGCACACAAAAAAGATACTTAATATTTTTATGGGAATGGTCTACATTAAATTATTGAGACCACTCCCTCATGGTGTGAAATATAATGTATGTAAAATAATTAAACAAAAATCTATTTCCTCCTCAATCTTTTCTCCAGTGCTTCCACGTGGATTAAATAAGATAAAATGTGTGAGCACTTTTGGAATTTATAAAGGTGTTCATAAATATAAGTATTATATGTTTGAATTGCTGATACATGTCAGTAAAGCATCAAAGATATAATTTACACTCAATGTTGATATCAAATAATAAGACATAGTTTTCATAAGACAATGTTTTATTGAAGAGAGTATTTGAATAAAATCATTCATTTTAAGAAGACTTTTTGGTTACTTGGAATTCTATTATGTTTGAGCATATCTGCCTTCAAAAATCACAGATGGAAAGTTCTGGAAGACAATGAACCTAGTAAGCACTATTACACACTGAGACTGAAAAAAACACTAGCAAGCATAGCCCAGAAATGGCACAGCATGATACTCAGAATATCAGACTGTAAGGTTCCAAACCATAAATGAAATAGAGAATTGGATCCACAATCTGAAGAAATCAAGTCTTTTGACCATTGAGTCACCCAATTCTCCTGGGATGATTTAGTCCAATACAGCAACTACCAAACTATACCTCAGCATTGGGAAATTCCTAACTGAAAGATCATAGAAGATTAATATTACAACCAAAATTATCCACTTATATGTGGAAATTCAGTACACAAATATCAATAAAATAAAAATACATGGAAATATAATTCCTATAAATGGCAGAACTCTACAACAGAATAATAAAAGGAAAGTGCAGGGGATGGATTTTTAAATAATGAGCTCAAAAGATCAATCACAGAATCAATGAAATTAAGAGACATGTAAAACACTTGAGTGATACAAAAATATATAGAAATAAACAGCTGACAAAGAGTGTTGGAAAAGCTGGTTACTTATATACATAAGATTGTAACTAGGCTCTTACCTCTCACATTGTAAAATATCAAATTCTAATGGATCAAAGATGCATTCAGGTAATATCTGAAACATGTAAATCTCCACAGGAAAGCAGGTAAATCTCTAGACTATATATAAGCACATGCAATTACATTCTGGACAGCATTCAAATTCCTAAACTATTAGTCAAGACCTGACAAGTCTGATTGTCTCAAGCATTCGGCAAAGTAACAGAAATAATATAACACAGGCAACTCATCCTAGTGAGGAAAATGTTTGCCATCATTCTAGTGGACAAAAGAGTAGCATACACATAAAAAGTGCAAGAAAAGAACAACTAATAATTTATTAATAAATAGTAAAATCAGCTAAATTGACATTTCATCAAAGAAAAATGGGAAGTCAGTACACTAAACAAATGGTAACTCTTTTAGACAGAAAGGAAAAATATATTAAAATGCACCAAAATTACATTTCTCTCTTATCAGACTGTCTAATATTAAGAACATAAGCAACAATGTCCACAGTAAAAAGTACAAAAATTTGGGGGGATTCTGGGAAGATGGTGGATGTTCAGAGCAAGTTTTTCTAACATCTTATCAAGATACCAGTTTTAGCATTGTAATGGAAAGTTTAAAGCTAAAGAACGATACTAAGGAAGCGGTAGTTGCAAAGTGATCTCAGTCAGAGAGGAAAAAGCAAGGAAAAAGTCATGCAGCCTAAGAAGACAGTTCTGAGGCTACACCAGCAGCAGAAGCAGAAATGGCAGTGTCAGTAGAGGACAAAGAGGCGGCGGCTGCCAGTCCCTGAAGCAGCTGAGCCAAGTCAAAGGCACTAGAGCCTGAGTGCTCAGCGCCACACTTGCCTGCAGCAAAAACCAGGTGATTACCAGCAGAAATATTAATCCTGCTGGCTGCAGAGCGACAAAGGGACTGACAACCAAGGGGAAGTGTGAGTACCTTACTAAATACATTCTCACTCACAGCACAGCCCTGGGAAGGTAGCCCCTATCCCACAACTGGAGAGCACTGCCATCTTGACTACTGGAAAAGACCCTGCCAGACCAACTAACAGATAAGTGGAGCCTGAAAACATGTGTGGACAATGCCATTTCTCAAAAGGGGAAAGGGATCTGACCAGTGTCAGTTCAGCCAGGTGATCAGTTCCCTGCTATGGAGGGAGCAATTCCAACCTGGGTGAGGGGGCCTTCCTCTCTCAGTAAAGAAAGCTAGAGGCAACCCCACCCCTAGGCCTTGCTTGCCTGAACTGACAAAAACAATAGTGGCTCCACGCTGGATCAGAGTGAGTTCTGGACTCCACACAGAATACAACTCCATACAAATTCAAGCTACTGAAAACAGGCCAAAATACCAGTTCTGGCACCATATGGGAAAGCTTATACCCAAAGATATATCCTAAGTAAGATTTAAAGCACAGAGATCTCAGTCAGAAAGGAAAAAGGCAGAAAACCGGCCCAAGAAGACAGCATGGCACCAGCCACTCGGAGCTGACATAGAGACAAAGCCTTCCTCCTGAACCTGAGCAATTAGCGCTTCTCGGTAGCACAGACCTACAGGCTCCAGAGAGAGCCAGACAGAGCCTGCCTGAGCCCAGAGCCGTCAACTAGCTGTGGCACGGACTTACCAGCTTCACGGAACCAGAAAACCCAGTAATTTTTGAGTACCTGCAAGGAGAAATTTCACCTTCTGCTTGTGGAACGCCATTGGGAAGAAATCTCCTCTCTAATTCATATAATCCACAAACAAAAAGCTGACCGAACTCCAACAAATGTCCAATGAGAGTAAAGCTGCTGAGCTAACCACTCAAATGGAAATCAAGGAGTTAAAGAAGTCCATACATGATCTAAAACAAGAGATGCACGGCATCAGAAATGAGTAATTAGAAGGAAGGAAAATTAAAGTTCTGATAGCAAGTTAGACAATGCAGAAGATAGAATTTCTGGGATTTAAGATAATATAGTTGTTATAGAGGAACAGAAAATTAGTAAAACCAATTCTAGGAAATATGAGAGAATGCTTCAGGAGGTCCAAGATACAATTAGGGAGCCTAATTTAAGGCAAACCAGTATTGAGGAGGGCCTGCAGAAAGAGGTCAATGGTATTGGAAATATACTTCAGGGAATCATCTCAGAGAACTTCCCAAATATCCACAAGGGCAGACCCAACCAGATACGAGAAGCTTTTAGAACCCCAAACAGAACTGATGAGAAGTGGACATCCCGCTGCCATATTATATTCTATGCAGGATCAATAGAGACCAAAGAAAGGATCCTAAAAGCAGCCAGGGAGAAGAGAACAATCACTTACAATGGAAAACCAATCAAAATAACCACAGATTTCTCAGCAGAGACCATGCAAGCAAGAAGAGATTGGAAGGATATATGTCATGCCCTGAAATCAAATAACTACCAACCAAGAATACTGTACCCAGCTAAGCTCTTATTCACAGCTGTGGGAACAATAAAAACCTTCCCTTCCAAGGAAAAGTTGCAACATTACCTAGCAAACAAACCAGCATTACAGAAAATTCTCAAAGAAGTTCTACACATTCAAAACCAACACAAACGTGATACTGACAAAGAAATGTCACCTAAAAATCATGCCAGCTAAGTACCACAAGAACTGTCAAGCCACAGGCCCTAATGAAAGCTTTTAAAAATGGCAGGAACTAGTAACTCTCAATATCAATGAACTTAACTCTCCAATTAAATGACATAGACCATCTAGTTGGATCAAAAAGCAAGATCCATCATTCTGCTGTCTCAAGACACACATCTTGCCCTCTCCCCCCAAAAAACAAACATTTTTGAAAGTCAAAGTTTGGAAGAAAGTTTATCAAGCTAATGGCCCCCATAAACAGGCTGGAGTTGCCATCCTCATATCGGATAAAATAGACTTCAAACTAAAATTATTGAGAAAAGACAAAGAAGGTTATTACATACTAACAAAGAGATCACTCCTCCAGGAGGACATAACCATCCTAAATATCTACACACCTAATCCCGGAGCACTGATCTTCATCAAGCAAACTTTTCTTTCACTAATATCACACATAGATCAAAACACGGTGATTGTTGGTGACTTTAACACACCACTCGCACCTATGGACAGATCAACCAGGCAAAAAGTCAACAGAGAAACCTCAGAATTGAACAACTGTATAGACCAACTAGATGTAACAGACATCTGCAGATTATTTCATTTGGCAACATCACAATATATGTATTTTTCTGCAGTACATGGAACATTTTCCAAAATAGATCACATTTTATGGCATAAAACAAACCTATGCAGATTCAGAAACACTGAAATTATTTCCTGCATTCTCTCAGAGCACAAGGGAATCAAATTGGACCTGAAGACCAACCTCCACCAATGAATACCCTGTAACTCATGGAGATTGAAACACATTGTTGAATCACCAATGGGTCATGGAAGAGATCAAAACAGAAATCCAACAGTTTATGAAATTTAACAAAAAGGAGCACACAAAATATCAGGTCTTTGGGACACAGCAAAGGCAGTACTCAGAGGAAAATTTATAGCTCAGAGTGCTTACATTAACAAATTGGAAAAAATCACAAAACAACAATTTAATGTCGCACCTTAAGCTCTTGGAAAAAGAGCAACAAACCAGCCCTAATCCCAGTAGAAGGAAGCAAATTATTAAAATAAAAGCAGAGTTAATGGAATTGGAGTCCAAAAAAAGTATAGAAAGAATGAACAAAACAAGGAGTTGGTTCTTGGAAAAAATTAACAAAATTGTCAGACCCTTAGCAAATCTTATCAAAGAAAGAAGGGAGCACACCCAAATAAACAAAATGATAGATGAGAATGGTTATACCACGACAGAAATTACAAAGATACAGAGCATCAAGAGGGAATACTTTTCAAACCTTTATGCCAACAAATTTGAGGCTAGAAGGGGCCGGGGTCGGGGGAGGGAAATGGGGACCAAGACATGAGAAAGGGTATCAATGTATATGAAGTAATGCACATTCTATATGGTGAATATAATGTAAACCTTCTACTAATTACAATAAAAATATATGAAAAAAATTTACCTGGATGGGAAGTCACAAAAACACCCCACATATGTAAGTCAGAACTTTCTCTTCCCACTCAAGCAAACTGGAAAAACCAACTAAGACAGAGGAAAACCAATCATCACAGAAAATAAAGATTCCCCTGTAAGCATGGAAGATTTTTTTCTATTCATAATGTTTAAAATGTTACTACTGTTGAAAGGCTGGGTGGCTTAGCCTGTAAACCTAGCTATTCAGGTGGCTGAGATCTGAGGATACAGGTTCAAAATCAGCTCCAGCACAAAAGGATCTGAGACTCTTATCTCCAGTTAACCTCTAGAAAACTGGAAATGGTTCTTGGCTCAACCTGAAGAGCTCAGGGACAATGCCCAGGCCCAGGGATAGGGTGGCAGCTATGAGATGGAGAACTCAAGCTTTTGTCCAGGTCAAGTTCAAGGCCCATAACTAAAAAAATTACTATTACTTTTTTTTCGTATTTACTTGTTCCTTTGTTTGCTATTTTTATTCATTTTCTTTTCTTTTTTGTTTACATTGTGGATCTGTTCACTCCTAGAAACATAATGGCAGCAATTAGTAGACGTCCTTCTTCATTGTGTACACACTTGTTTCAGATTATATATTTATTGACTCAGTCTCCTGGTTTTTAATCTTAAGTTTTTTAATCTTATCATATCTTCTTTAAGTACTCATAACTGGGAAGTGTTGTATTATCATTGATCTCTTTCATATATTTTTTATTTTATATATTCTTTTTAATTTAAATTTTAAAATTTTATTCATTTATTATCCATTTCTGTCCCTTAAGGTCAAAGTTATCTTCATTCTATGCCTTTCCTTCTTACTACATTACTCTTATATTCCTACATTACTCTTCTCTTATTTCCCCTGGTTGTCTTTCAAAATACCCTTTTCTGGTCCTTTCCTCCTTCTTTGATTTCCATATTTTGTGGATCTATGGTTAATTGTTGCTGACCCAGACTGTATATGTATTTGTTGAATTATACTGTAAGTCCAGTGAATTAAATTTCATAAAGATTGGTTTGTGGTTTTTTTTCATTTGTCATAAAACTGTGTTTAGTGGTAGTGTTTGATTTGTATAAGTGTACAACAGTTGAGAGAGAGAGTGAAAATACCAATGTAAGATTGTGAATCTCTATAGTCTGGGAAGCTATAGAGTACTGGTTTGGTTATTATCTTAAAGTTGTAATCTTGGTGGCCGGGAGTTTGGCCTAGTTGTTGAGTGCTTGCCTAGCATGCATGAAGACCTGGGTTCGATTCCTTGATACCACATACACAGAAAAAGCCATAAGTAGTGCTGTGGTTCAAGTGGTACAGGCCTAGCCTTGAGAAACTCCAAAGACGGTGCTCAGGCCCTCAGCTCAAGCCAAGGACTGGAAAAAATAAAAATTGTAATGTTGTGTGGTATTAGTCTTGTTCCAGTTTTTGAATGGGCATAAGAACTAACTCAAGAAAAATGGCAACTCAAGGAATTGCATCACCAACTCAAATTAAACAGGTACCAGAGCAGTCAATGGGAAGCTTAGAGTAGTGTCCAAACCCCACCCCACGTCTTGCTTTCCCCCCTTCCCTATCCTAATTCAAATAATCAAATTAGCATATATACACTATATCAGATAACAAGGTCAAATACTGTAACACTATGATATAAACAAGGAACAGCAAAAGATATGAGAGATAGCATAGTACATTAAGGACAACTATTACTCAATATATGGCTTTTATTTCTATATCCTGGAGGTCCTTTCATTTAGCATCATTCTACATGACCTTATTTACCTAGGTTTTGATCTATTGTAAATCTCTGCTAGGAGAGGCCAAGGTTTCTACTCCATGAAACTCTTACTGGAATAAATAGGAGAAACATTAGGACTCTAGTGCATATAGGACCTTTCTGAGTAAAGATCCAGGTGCAGATAAAAGAATTGAATCAAACTAAAAGGGTTTTTGCATGGCAAAGAACCTAGCTCATAAAGCAAAAAAAGATGGTGTAATAATGACAAATATTTTTCCTTTTTTGCCCTAGACCAGAATATAATATAAACCCAGTATCTGAGGCTTTTGCTAATTGACTAGTGAGCTACCAAATGAGTGATGACTCCAACCAATTCACTAGATGATATATAATTAAATACAAATGTAGTAACTGACATGTGGAAGATTCAAGTGAGACTTCAAATGGCATATTTTTTTAGAAGAGCAAAGTTCTTGGTTAACAAATTAACCATCAGGAAATAGGTAGTTGAAAGAGCTGGGGAAAGAGGAATCAGCAAGAGAAGGAAAGGAGAATGCAGATAAGAATTAAATCTGCATTCTACAAAGTTAAGAATAGTAAGGTAAAGCAGTGGGGCTCAGAAGGACTAGGAAGAATGATGGAAGACGTGACAATAATCAAGATGTATTCTGTCCACAAATTTTTTATGGAATTGCAACTCTTTTTTTACAGGTACTTAAGGATAATCAAAATATTCTAAAGTTTTTAAAAATATACAATGAATTTTGACAATATATATTCCATACACAAATGCATGTATATATGTGTGTGCATATATTACCATTACATTAAACATCCATAAAGAAAATTAGATTATTATTTCATTTGCAGGCATTTTTACTGTGGAATCTAAATTTAAAAGATTTACATATGCACATATATATGTACATATAAATGTATATATATAGCATATTGTTAGAAGTATTTGAGTATTTGATGGGGAAAATAGGAGGATGGACACATGAAGGATCAGTTAATAACATGAAAATACGTTGTAATTATGAAGAAGACATAAGAATACTCAAAGCTGATAAACAATAGGGCAGAGGTATTAGGAAATAAAAAAAATAGAGGAGATTATTTAGACTAAATATAATCAATAAAGTGTGAAACTCTATCATGAATGCCCTATGTACAATAAATGCTAAATAACAACCAGAAAATGAAACAGAGTCTTTTACGAAGGGTTATCAGTAGGAGGGGAATGGGATAATGCAGATGATGTTTGAGGATTAAAGTGCAGATGATGTTTGAGGATTAGAGGACTCACTTTGAATTGAGAAATAGATCAACAATGTAATGTGTTAAACTGATACTAGGGCAGAAGGATGAGCTTGAGGGAGAGTGATGGATATGGTGAATTTAAGTGAAGTACAATGTATACATTTGTAGCAATGTAGCAATGTATTATAATATGCTAATGATACACGATTTAAAATACTTCTTGATGAAAATTGTCTGAGATAAGTTATGAAGCAGGGAACCAAACATGTGCTTTTCATAGGATGTTAGAGCAAGCTCATCAACTTTCTATTGCTTTACTATTGTATAATGCTAGACTGAATTAAGGTCCTTTACAGTCTGGCATTTTGAGCTAAAAATTAAATGCTAAGCAATTAACTGTTTGTGGTTCACTGGTGGCCAACACAGACATTTTTTGGAAACCTTACACTACTTAAATTAGAACTTGTTTTCTCCAAGTCATATAACACATGTTTACTTCTTCCTTTCATCTTATCTGAAAGCATATTTATTATTGTAAGAAGAATTATTTCTTCAAATTCCATCTCCACAGTCATCCTTAATGTCATCTGACAACTACAAGAAAAACACCTCCCAGTATAATACTAATGAATAATCACAAAAGACCCATGTACACTAGCCAGAATTACTTAAGAATATGGCCTGGGCAATTTAAACTATTTTTAGTTAGGCTGGAAGCATGAAAAGAACACAGGAACATTCTGTGTGTGACTCCAGTGTCTCACTACCAAAGATTAAACTGGACACATTCTATAATGTCAATAATAAGATCTCAGTCCCCTGAATAATGTAAGATGACTTTACTAGAAACTTTATGAAATAAGTTTAATTGCCATCTTTCACAAAAAGATGATAATGGAATACTAAGTTTAAGAAACAAATGACAGAGATAAAGTGAACTGAAGTAGTATATAGAAGATATTGTAACTCCAAATTTAATTTATTATGAGCAGGCCGAATATATTCCATTTGTTTTAGACCTCAAAAAATCCAGTAGTCCTTGCTGTGAGCAGGGAGGATGTGTGAATGCTTGAGAGATGGAGGGAGCCCCTCTGCCATTTCTTTTGTCTTTCACACCAACCCTGGAGATCTGGACATGAAATATTGTTCCTATTCCTTCGATAAGTGAGGAAGTGGGGCAAAGGAGCTTGTCCAAGGGAACTCCGAGAGTACGTGGAATAGTCAGGATGTGAACCCAGGGTCTTATGATCCTGGGGTCTGTGCTCTTTCTGTTGAAACTCTGTCAGGCTGTGGTGCCTTGCTAGGAAACTGTGGTTTCCTCTAGGAATGAATCAGCAGCTGGTCTGTGAAAGTAGGAACATGGTTAGTGCCAGCAGAATTAACATAGATTTCATCTTTCATAGATCAAAAAGCATAAAGAACTGGGATTCACCGGTGGCTCATGCCTGTACTCCTAGTTACTTAGGAAGCTGAGATCACAGTTTGAAGCCAGTTTAGGCAGGAAAGTCTGTAAGATTTTTATCTTCACTTAACCACCAAAAATCTGAAATTGAAGGTATGGCTCAAGGGGTAGAACACCAGCCTTGAGTGCAAAGCTGGGACAATGCCTAGGTCCTGAGTTTAAACTCCAGTGCCAACATCATACACATACATACACAAACCAAGAGTCCAAAAGAATAGAGGTGTGGCTCAAGTAGGGTACTTGCCTAGCGAGCAAAAAGCCCTGAGTTGAAATTCTAGGACTAAAACCAACAAACAAACAAGACAGGGCCAGGAGCATGGCCTAGTGGTAGAGTGCTTGCCTAGCATGCACAAAGACCTGGGTTCAATTCCTCAGTACCACATACACAGAAAAAGCCAGAAGTGGTGCTGAGGCTCAAATGGTAGAGTGCTAGCCTTGAGAAGCTTAAGGACAGTGCCCAGATCCTGAGTTCAAGCCCAGCACTGGCAAAAAATTAAAAAAAAATAATTAAAAAGTTAAAAAAAGACAAAAAACACCAGGTGCAGTGGTTCATGCCTGTAATCCTAGCTACTCAGGAGGCTGTGATCTGAGGATCTTTGTTCAAAGCCCGGGCACTAAAGAACTTAAGACTCTTATCTCCAATTAATTACTAGGAAATGAGAAGTGGAGCTGTGGCTTAGGGGTAGGCAGTAGCCTTGAGCTGAAGAGCTCAGGGACATTGCTCAGGTCCAGAGTTGAAGCCCCATCACACACACACACACACACACACACACACACACACACACACACACACCATACACGACAAAAACATCCCAGGGACAGGTGTTCCAGGTGTTTAGCCTAGTGGCAGAGTGTTTACCTAGCATGCACGAAGACCCGGGTTCAATTCCTCGGTACCACATACATAGAAACAAAAAGCTGGAAGTGGTGCTGTGGCTCAAGTGGTAGAGCTCTAACCTTGAGAAAGTCCAAGGACAGTGCTCAGGCCCTGAGCTCAAGCACAGGACTGGCAAAAACAAAACCCAAAAAACAAAAAAACAAAACATCCCCCAGACATTTGAGAATACACTGCAAGACAAGTCAATAATTGATTGCAAGGATGTGAGGTGACATTGCCAACTTCCCAAGACATTCATTTCCTTGTTAAATATTTGAGTGCCTGCTGTGTACCAGGCAACGTGTCAATTTCTGAAGGAAAAAAAAATCAATTTACCAAAAAAACAATCCAGTAGTATTTTGGTATCAAAAGGCTGATATGATAGAAATTTCTTGCAAAGACTATGTCAATTTTCTGGAAATGTGTAAATGAATCTTTTGATGAATGTTTGAATATTTAATCCATAGCTTTATTAATTTAACAGACATTTCTAGAATTTAGGAATTTTCTGACCACATACTTTGAGGAATTTGCTGTATTCAGCAAATATCTTGAAATATTTCATTTCTCAGACAATATATAATTTCATTATAAAAAGATTTTCAATTATCCAGTCCAGAAAATCTATTGCAAATGTATTGGAGTTCTTCTCCCTGATCTTGATTGCCCTATTTTGTTGTTGATCTTCATAGGAACTAGTTGGTTTATCTCTCAATTTCAGACACAAGCTGAATGTAGTGGCTTTAGAAACAAAGAAATCAGGGCCAGGAGATTGGCTTTTTGCTTACCTAGCATGCACAAAGACCGGGGTTGATTCCTCGGCACCACATACATAGAATAAAGCTGAAAGTGGTACTGTGGCTCAAGGGTAGAGCTCTAGCAGACACTAAATACAATCTGGGAGTTGAGAATGTGGGCATCACTGGACTTTCTCTTACTAGACAATATAATAAAAGCATTTGATGCTGATTGTCTGTACAATATATGTTTTAGAATATTTACCAGACTGCTTACTTCCCGTGGACAGACTGCCATTAGTGACATTGATTAGAGTTGTAATAGATTTTCTTAGGTTGACAGCCAAAACTGACTTCATCTTCCCTACTGTCTTAATTTGCTGATGTAATTCCACAGGAAAGCCAACATTATTTCAATATTCTTCAGCCCAAAATGGAAGGAGAGAAAAAACTTCAAATTTCCAGTTGGTTTGAAGTGCTGTTTCCTCTACTCATTTATTTCCTGAAATATTGTTATTTTTATTACATGAGAGTTTTTTTGCTTCATAAGTTAGGCCTGCTATTTTTTTTGTTTTTGCCAGTTTCTGGCTTTCTCAAGGTTAGAGCTCTACCACTTGAGCCTCAGCACCACTTCCAGCTTTTTTTTTCTATGTATGTGGTACCGAGGAATTGAACCCGGCTCTTCACGCATGCAAGGCAAGCACTCTACCACTAGGCCAAACTCCCGGCCCCAAGAGTTATCTTTAAAAGGTAAAGCCACTGCACATTATCCCCACATACACACATTTAAAGACAGTAAGAGACAGATATAATTTATCTTACCAAACCAAGTGCAATTTAAAATTACTTGTGATTCCAAGAAACAACAAGAAATCAATTGAGATGTATAGGAAGCACACCCATATCCTTTCTTCTTTTCATGAATCTATACAGCTTGACTAGTTTTAGGTATCATTTAAACATCTCTACTTTAATTTTCTAATAATGTATGCACTTTCCTGACATACACATTTCCTAAGTTTTAGACTCAAAATAGTATATTTCACAGTGTGGCAATGTATTCATGCAACTAACTATTGATGCTGAATATTTCTCCCCAAACCTAGGTTACTGAACAAATTTTGTGGCTCTTTATTCCTACTACAATATTAAGTACATTATGAAACATGCATGTGAATGCAGTATCATAGAAGCAGTTTGACAAATGTCTTAGAAAACAAAGAATATTTGATAATGTTACAGAAAATTCAATGAATCATTTTGACCTGGTTCTTGTCTCCAGTTAGAGAAGAATTCATACAAAATACAAAATGTAGTGAAAGAGATAGGAAAGTTGATTAGGAAAGGAATATACATTCAATAAATTGAAAGTAGGTCATCTCTAGGGTAAGAGTGACAATTATATTCAACCAGTACAAGATTTATTTTAATGGAAAGGGGTTGGATTTTCTCAGCAATCCCCAACGCAAAAGTGAGAGAGGTTATTGCCTATCAATAAGATTTTTAATTCAATTAAACTTTTTTGATATTGTGAGATAAATAATTGGCATGATTTTGTTTGTCCTGTACTCTTGTAAATATTGTCCCTCTTACTTCCTTGGAAATAACAGGTAAAATTGGGAAAGGCAAGAAGGCTAATGTGATACACTATATATTTTAATCAATTTCTAAAGTATTTAATTGTAAATCAATAAATAAATGCTAAACCTAAACCTTTAAAAACACAAGATTATGTCTTAAACCCATATACAGATAAATTTACCCAGCTGAGTGCTGTCAACAAAATTCATTGCTTGCCCTTAACCTAAATGTTCATCATTTATAATCTCATTACTACTAATTCTCTTCGGGGATGACAGAATCTTCTCAATCCCTCTTTTTGTCCTTAGATGTGATACATTTCTACTATAAATTATAACAAAATTATTTGTTATAGTTATTGATGTGCATTCTTCCTTTCATGAAAAAGAAAATTTATTAACAAGTAATGTGAAACTGCAAATTTGCTATATATGACAATGTGGTAAATGCATAAAGGATTCATTTATAGATCAGAACGTAAGAAAGGAAAATGCTTTTTCAAGGTTTTAAAGTTTTCATCAAAAAGGTCCTTTACATTCTTAGTTAAGGTAATTCCTAGGTACTTTATTTTCTTTGAGGTTATCGTGAAAGGAGTTGCTTTCCTGATTGTTGCCTCATTCCTCTCACTGTTGGCGTAGAGCAAGGCAGTTGATTTTTGAGGGTTAATTTTATAGCCTGCTACCCTTCCAAAGTTTTGAATCAGCTCAAGCACCTTGGGAGTAGAGTATATAGGATTCTATAAATACAGGATCATGTCATCTGCAAAGAGGGATAGTTTTACTTCCTCTTTCCCTATTTGGATCCCCTTTATGCTTGCTTCTTGCCTAATTGCACTGGCTAGGAATTCCAATACTATGTTAAAGAGGAGTGGAGAGAGTGGGCATCCTTGTCTCATTCTTGATTTTAGAGGGAATGGCTTTAGCTTTCGCCATTAAGTATAATACTAGCTGTGGATTTGGCATACAAAGCCTTTATTATATTGAGGAATGTTCCATGGATTCCTAGTTTCTCCAGAGCTTTTAACCTACAGGGGTGTTGGATCTTGTCAAATGCCTTTTCTGCATCTATTGAGACAATCACGTGATTTTTGTCCTTGCTCCTGTTGATGTGTTGAATTATATTAACTGATTTGCGTATGTTGAACCAGCTTTGCCTCCCTGTGATGAATCCCGTTTGATCATAGTGTATAATTTTTTTGATAAGTTGTTGTAGACGGTTGGCCAGTATTTTGTTGAGAAGTTTTGCATCGATGTTCATCAAAGAAATAGGTCTATAGTTCTCTTTCTTTGATGAATCTCTGTCTGGTTTGGGGATGAGGGTTATACTGGCTTCATAGAATGAGTTTGGTAAAGAACCTTCATTTTCAATTTCGTTGAATAGCTTGAGGAGTATTGGTGTGAGCTCTGCTTTGAAGACCTTATAGAATTCAGCTGTGAATCCATCTGGCCCTGGGCTTTTCTTAAGTGGAAGGTCTCTTATTGCCATTTCTATTTCAGTGCTTGAAATAGGCCTGTTTAGTTGGGTTAGTACTTCTTGGTTCAGTGTGGGTATGTTAATATTGTCTAGGAATTCATCCATTTCTTCTAGATTCTCAAATTTGTTGGTGTAAAGATTTGAGAAGTATTCCCTCATGATACTCTGGAACTTTATTAATTTCTGTCATGATATTACCATTTTCGCCTGTGATTTTGTTTATTTTGGTATGCTCTCTTCTTTTTTTGGTAAGATTTGCTAAGGGTTTGTCAATTTTGTTAATTCTTTCAAAGAACCAACTCCTTGTTTTGTTGATTCTTTCTATTGTTTTTTTTGGATTCCAATTAATTTAATTCCGCTTTGATTTTAATAATTTGCTTCCTTGTAGTGGGATTAGGGTTGGTTTGATGCTGTTTTTTCAGGAGCTTAAGGTGACACATTAAATTGTTGTTTTGCCAAATGGGAAAACCTGCCATGCTCCTGCGTTGGAAGAAACACTATCGTGAAAATGACAATCTTGCCAAGGGCTCTCTCCAAATTCAACACAATACCCATCAATATCCCAATGGCATTCTTTAAAGAAGTAGAAGAGGCAATCAAAAATTTCATATGGAATAATAAAAGACCCCGTATAGCAAAAACACTTCTTAGCAGAAAGAACAGCGCTGGAGGAATTTCAATACCAAACTTCAGACTCTATTACAGAGCTATAATTATCAAAACAGCTTGGTACTGGCAAAGAACAGGCCTGAAGACCAATGGAATAAAAATGAAGACCCAGATATTAAACCACAGACCCATGGCCACCGAATCTTTGACAAGGGAGCCAAAAAAATAGAATGGAAGAAAGATAGCCTCTTCAACAAGTGGTACTGGCAGAACTGCTTAAGCACCTGCAGAAAACTAAAGTTGGATCCTTCTTTTTCACCCTGTACTAGAATTAACTCCAAATGGATCAAAGACCTGGAGGTAAATGCTGACAGTCTGAAAACTTTACAAGAAGGAATAGGAGATACACTAGACCTCCTTGGCACAGGTCGAAATTTTCTTAATAAGGACCAAGAATCACAACAAATCAGAGAAAGGCTGGATAAGTGAAACTGCATTAAACTGAGGAGCTTTTGTATGGCAAAGGACATAGCTAGTAAACTAATTAGGAAGCCTACAGAGTGGGAGAAGATCTTTACCAACCATACAACAGACAAAGGCCTCATATCTAAAATATATCAACAGCTCAAAAACTTGAATCAATCCAAAACTAATCTCCAAAGTAACAACCATCCCATTAAAAGATAGGCCAAAGACTTAAAGAGAGTTTTCTCTGAACAAGAAACAAAAATGGCCTATAGACACATGAAGAAATGCTCCACATCTCTGGTCATAAAAGAAATGCAAATCAAAACAACTCTAAGATTCCCCCTCACTCCAGTTAGAATGGCCAGCATAAAGAAAACTGATAACCACAAATGCTTGAGGGGATGTGGCCAGGAGGGATCACTCCTACACTATTGGTGGGAGTGCAAACTCATTCAACCACTATGAAAAGCAGTATGGCAGTTCCTCAAAAGACTAAACATAGAGCTCCCCTATGACCCAGCAATTCCACTACTTGGCATTTACCCAATCATCCAGAAACAAGGACATACTAAATCCACCAGCACAACAATGTTCACTGCAGCCCTATTTACTATAGCAAATATATGGAACCAACCTAGATGTCCCTCAGTTGATGAGTGGATCAACAAGATGTGGTATTTGTACACATTGGAATTCTATGCCGCTGTCAGAAAGAATGGCATTGCCCCATTTGTTAGGAAATGGAAAGACTTAGAAAAAATCATACTAAATGAAGTAAGCCAGACTCAAAGGAACTTAGGCTGAACGGTTTCCCTCATTTGCCATAATCAGTAGAAACCTTGGGCTCAGTGGTTTCCCTCATTGGTCATAATCAGTAGAAATCTTGGGCTCTCCTAGCAGAGATTTGCAATAGAGCAAAACCTTGAAACAAAAGGCCATATAGTAGGACACTAAATGAAAGGATCTCTAGGATATACAATCATAAGGCATATAATGAATGATTGTTGTTCTTAAGGTACTATGTTATCTCTCATCTCTTTTGCTGTTCCTTGGTTATCTCATATTGTTACACTATCTCACTTTGTTACCTGATATATCGGATATATTTGTATTTGGTTATTTGAAATTGGATAGGGAACGGGGAAAAACAAGATGAGGGGTGAGGGTGGGGGGGGGAGGGAAATGGGGACCGAGACATATGAAAGTGTATCAATGTATGGGAATTAATGCACCATCTTACTGGCAAATATCATGTAACCCTTCTATTAATTACAATAAAAATATACGAAAAAAGAAAGGAAAGTACTGCATGTAAGAGCCAACAGGTAATAAAAAAAGACACATACACACAGAGAAAATTATTTTTGGTTATTTGCTCTAGGAGATTTAGACTTACCTCATCAAAGAATAGATGTTCTAGTAAGTAGATACTGGCTAAATGCAGATATACCAAGTCAATCAAAAATACATCCTTCAACTAACAGGCTTTCCAAAGATACTAAATTTCCAGGAGAGAAACAAGTTCATTTTAGAGAAGTTAGATGTAATTTACAATGCTTTTTCATTTTATTGAAGCTCTCCCCATGTTTGGATCATCTAATCTCTTGAGGTTCATGCTATTAGTATTTGGAGAATATATTACTAATAAAGTAATATTTCTGTTCTTAAATTAAAACAGTATTATAACAAAGTTATACCATCAGAATACATAATTTATTTCTTCATTCAAAACAGCTTGGAAACATTGTTTATTTTATACCATTCCCTATGAAAATATTTACAGATTTCTCTTAGTTAGAAATCTCTTTTACAAGATATTTTTCTGATACAGATCAAAGCAACACCTGTAGTAAAGTATGTAGGGATGTAGATTTTTATGGAAAGACTAAATGTTTAAAACTCGTGCTTTGTTGTATGACCATATGCGTCCATTTACTGTCTTTCCTCCTTTCCAAGGTATTTGCATAACATTTTATATAGCCCTAGAAGTCTAACAATGTAAAGTTAAATTGCTCCAGGTTTATTTGTATCTTTTCTTCTCAAAAACTGTTTTCAGTGATTTGAATACAAAGATTAGGAATGACAATATGTGATAACACTACTTGTTTGAGCCCAAAAGGAGTTGAAAAGATGAATTCTTTCCTATTTGTAATGAGTTCATGTCAGTTTTGATCAATGCACCATTTTGATATAAATTGTTAACAATGGGAGAAACTGAGTGTAAGACATGTGGGAATTCTATGTACATTCTATTGTTTTTTGCATGAATCTAAAAAAGCTCTAAAATTTCAAAATGGTTAAAAAGGCTCTTTTTGAAACTTGCATATACTAGCTTTACTTATGAGGAGAGGCAATCATGTCATTTAACATTGGTGTCTAGATCAGGATCAGTAAACATTTTCCTTAATGGCACCAGAAAAGAATAGGGACATGGGCAAGGAATTATGAATAGTTAACTCAGCATTGTACATATCTATTTTTCCTTAAGGACAGGTAAGTTGGAGCCCAGTAAACAGGTGAATAATAAAGATTAGGATGTTCTTATTTTCACATTTTCATCATCCCAGAATTGGCATTTAAAATTGATTAGCCTGGCTATATGTTGGTTTGGGATACAAATTAGAAATCCTAGAATGTGCTGAAAGCTCAAAGTGTTCAGCAATTTACACTATCCAACTTGATCCAACACATACCCTGAGTATCTAAACAAACCCTACAAACTTTGATTCAGTCCAACATGGGCCAGCTTTACAAAATCTGCTATACTTACACATAGTCATCTATACAACAACTCATTCTCATTACCACTCTTATAAATAGGTTTAGCTGCTCATCTTGAAAGATAGCTGTATTCCATGAAAACAAAACATTCTAGTATTAGACTTGTATGAAGGCTTCCCCTCTGAAAATATACCTTTTCTTAAAAGGAAGCAACTCACGTCTTCAGCCTAGAGACATGCTTCACAAAGGAGGTCAAAAAAATCCCCACATCACCACAGTGTTTTTAGAAATGAAAGTCACTAACTCCCTTCAAAATGTACAATGTCTATCACAGATAAATGCCTCTTACTAATGATAAGAAGATTTTAAAATGTTATTAAAATTTTGACAGAAATGAAAAGAAACCAGTAGGAAAGTGGAAGCTACTAGGGATAAAATCAGAAGAGAAATTATTTTTCTGGCCAGCTGATTGCTTCACAATGGTGTTAATATCAAGAAACAAGCAACACTACATCATCTTGTTGCATTACTTTGTAGAACCCTCAGGCAGATAAAAAAAATTAAAGAACTAGGCCTAAAGGTGGAAAAGGTAGACACATGAAGAGAAGAGGGAAGAATGTTGTCAAGAATCCAATGTATATCCTATAAAATTAAGATATATGAAGGAAGGGGTGGATGGTGGAAGGATAAGTAAAATATAGAAACAAATAACAATAATCAAGGTGCATTTTATTCATAACTGCTTTGTTAAATGACAAGTCCTTTGTACAGTTTCTGAAAGATAATAAAACAATAGAAAAGGACTGGGTCTAATAACTATATACAAAGTTTTTCTCAATTGTCTCAGAAAAGTCTGAATACAATTCATAGAAATCTTTACATTCTTCCATAATAAAACCCTGTTCTTGAGCTGAGAGGTAATTTTTATGCTGCTGCTCAAACGATGGACAACATACGGGGCAGGTGAGCAGACATAGAGGCTGCAACGAAACAATATCATAGACAGTTTGTGTAGATGTGAAAAGGAGAGTATAAAATTTAGCAATAAAACAAATGAACTGATAGACATTTTGAGGTTATTTCCAAGAAAGAAGATGGAAATAGGATGCTCATAAAATTGTTATCTAAATACATTACAGGATTTGTTAGAAAGATGCCTTATAAGTAAAAGAAATAAAAGGATAGTTGCCAATCTAGATGTTTGGACCATAGCAGAGAGAAGAAAAGATAATATTCAGCAAACTCTAGTTATGGAAATTAATGTATCAATATTTATAATGTAAAATTTATGCTACCTATAAAATTTATATTTACTAAGGGATGCCCTGGCTGAGCAAATACTTAAGCATCATATCCTTTGCCAAGAAAACTCCATTACTAGTTATGCACTCTATGAGAAGCTTTAATTGTGGAAATGTATGTGCGCACTTGTGACACACACACACACACACACACACACACACACGACTATACAAAGATGATCACTGTCTCAACTGTCTCAATGCAATATAAAAAGAATAGAAATTACATACATGTCAATCAATGATTGCATTCTTAAATATACTGAATGCAGTTACACTTTGATGTACATCTAGAAGTTGAAAAACTAACAAAAGAATGCCAATATGTAATATTTTATGTGGTATGTAACAGATACAGCAATGAAAACAAGTGACATGATGATACTGTTTATTCTGGTGTTAATTATGTAATAAGAACTTACTAATGTACGTAATGTCAACTATTATCTTCTGAGTACTTATGTTTTGGTACTGGCTCTGGGGCTTGAACTCATTCTCATATTTTCACTCAGCTTTTTCAATCATGGATAATACTTTCCTACTTGATCCATACCTATATTGGGGACTTTTTGCTGACTTTTGGATATCCGAGTCTCTTGCTTTTCTTTTCTTGGAAATCACTGAACTTTAATACTCTAATCTCAGCAGTTGGATAAACTCTGGAAGTAGATTATTTAAGCTTCATAAGATAGGCCTGCTATTTTTGTTTGTTTTTTGTTTTTGCCAGTCCCGGGCTTTCTCAAGGCTAAAGCTCTACCACTGGAGCCTCAGTACCACTTTCAGCATTTTTCTAGGTATGTGGTACCGAGGAACTGAACCCGGGTCTTTGTGCATGCTAGGCAAACACACTACCACTAGGCCAAACTTCAGGTCCTAGGTCTGATATTTACTGATGATGCCATCCTCGGAAAGATATGTAGCATTTTTGTGCCTTGATTTGTCGATCCAATAATAGATTTCATAATTAAAATAGTTAAATTCACTGCACGGCAAGTACTTGGCATGCTGCTATTTTCTGCTTCAGTGAGTTTGGTACTGTTCTAATTGTGTTTTACATACATATATCCTAATTCTATTACTAATTCTGGGAATTAGTTTGTATTGTTATCTTTGTTTTGCAAAGGATCATATCACAAAAGAAAGGTAAATCTACCTGCCCACTGGTGATTGTATCTGGATGCATATATTCAAGTCAAATAGATGAGCTTCTAATCATTTCTCATACTGCTTCTGTTTATGTACCCACTTACCTGCACATATGTGCAGAAGCAGGAAGTTCTAGAAGAAATGCCTGGTCGTGTTTTAACTTGTATAGGCAGCCAAGTTGTGCTTAAAGACTATTCTTTTGTCTTAACATATTCTTTGTTTTTTCCAGTTGGCCGGATGTGGGACTTGAAACTCAGGACCTTGGCACTCTCCCTGGGCTCTTTTGCTCAAGGCTAATATTCTACCATTTTGAACCATAAAACCTTCTTTAGATTATGTACATACTCTTATTCTTGTTGAATATGGGCTCCTAGTGTGATAAATTTGCCCCTTAAAACTGCCTTTCCTATGTCCCATAAGTTCCTTTATGATGTAACTTGATTGTCATTACATTCAAGAAAGATAGGACTTTTTTCTTTGATTTGTTCTGTAACCCAGAAATTATTCAGAATTATGTTGTTCAGCTTCCAAATGTTTGAATGTTTTTTTTACCTTTTACTGTGTTGTTCAGAACTAGTATGACTCCACTGTAATCACATAGAATACATGGGATTATATCAGTCCTCTTGCATCTGCTTAAGTTTTCTGTATGAACTATTCTATTATCTATTTTGGAGGGTGTTCCCTGTGCTGCAGAGAAAAAGGTATAAATTTTCGCAGTTGGATGGAAGACTCTGTGTATATCTGTTAAGCCCAGCTCAGCTATGGTGTCCTATAAGTCAATGGTGTTTTTGCTTATGTTTTGTTGAGTTGACTTGTCATTTGGTGAGATATAAAGGATGCGGAAAAGGCATTTGACAAAATATAACATCCATTCATGTTGAAAAAATAAGAGGTACATTCCTAAAAATAATTAAAGCGATATATATCAAACATACAGCCAGTATTATACTAAATGGAGAAAGACTGGAACTGCTTACCTTAAAATCAGGAACTAGATAGAGATGCCCACTCTCTCCACTTCTCTTCAATATAGTGCTGGAACCCTTAACCAGAGCAATAAGGCAAAAGAAGAACATCAAAGGGATCCACATAAGGAAAGAAGAAATTAAACTATCTCTATTTGCAGATGACATGATCCTCTACCTGAGTGACCCAATAGGCTCTACTCTCAGACTCCTAGAATTAATGAACCACTTTAGTAATGTGTCAGGATACAAAATTAACCTGCAAAAGTCACTAGTCTTTTTGTCTGCCAACAATACACAAACAGAAGGCCAAATCAAGAAAATTATCCTATTTGCAATAGCCCCACAAAAATAAAATGATTAGGAATTAATTTAACCAAAGATGTAAAGGTATTATTTAATGAAACTATAAAAGCCTAATGAAAGAAATTAAAGAGGACACCAAGAAATGGGAAGACATCCCATGCTCCTGGACAGGGAGAACCAATATAGTAAAAATGGCCATAGTGCCAAAACTGATATACAAATCCAATGCAATCCCCATCAAAATCCCAAAGACATTCTTACTGAAATAGAAGATACAATCCAAAGGTTCATATGGAACAGGAGAAGACCTAGAATAGCCAAAACAATTCTAGGAAAAAAGAACAATGCAGGTAGTATTACAGTACCAGACTTCAAACTCTACTATAGAACCATAATAACAAAACAGCATGGTATTAGCACAAAAATAGACAAGATGATAAACGGAACAGAATAGAAAATCCAGGAATAATACCACATACCTATAGTCAACTTGTATTTGACAAAGGAGCCAACGATATACAGGGGAACAAACACAGCCTATTCAATTATTGGTGTTGGCAAAAATGGACAGCCACATGCAGAAAACTAAAAATTGAACCTAGCCTTTTGCCATGCACAAGCATTAACTCAAAAGGGATGAAAGACCTCAATGTTAGACGAGAAACCTTGTATCTGCTACACAATATATTTGGAGAGACACTGGCACGCATGGGCACAGGCCAAAAATTCTTGAAAAGAATCCCAAGGTCACAACAGATTGGAGAGAGACTCGATAAATGGAACTACCTAAAAAAATTTCTGCACAAATAAAAGCATAGACACTAAAGTAGAGAGACAGCCAATCAACTGGGAAAAGATATTTACCAATAATACATCAGACAAATGCTTAATATCCAGTATCTACAGGGAACTCAAGAAACCAATTCCCCCAAATCCAACAAACCAATCACTAAATGGGCAAGGGAACTAAAGAGATACTTATCAAAAGAAGAGGTTAAAATGGCAGAAAAGCATATTAGAAAATGCTCATCATCCATTGTCATAAAGGAAATGCAAATAAAAACAACCCTAAGATACCACCTTACCCAACAAGAATGGCCAAGAATTTGAACTCAGACAATGACAGATGCTGGCAGGGTTGTGGACAAAAAGAAACCCTACTGCATTGCTGGTGGGATTGTAAGCTAGTTCAGCCACTCTGGAAAGCAGTGTGGAGGTTTCTTAAAGACGTGAAAATTGACATTCCCTTCAATCCCGCAACACCACTCCTGGGCATCTGTCCTGAACATCATAATCCAAGATATGATAAGGACACTTGCTCATCTAAGTTCATCTCTGCACTATTCATAATATCCAGGCAATGGAACAACCCAGAGGCCATACTGCAGATGAATGGATACAGAAAATGTGATATATATATATATATATATATACACAATGGAATTCTGCATAGCCAACAATCAAGATAAAATAATGGCATTTGCAGGGAAGTAGATGAATCTAGAGCGAATCATGTTGAGTGAGATAAGTGAAGACAAAAGGAACAAAAGGCACATTGTATACTTAATATGCGACGATTAGATCCAAACAGTACAAAGAGTGAGGACTCAATATTTGCATACGCAATGTCCCCGGGGTATTGGAAATATAAACACAACTACATAGACATAAAAATCTATGACTCTATAGACATAATGTTTTATTACATAGATTAATATGTATCTATCACATATAAACCCTCAGCATAATTTTAATTATGTTCTAAAATCTAAGTGCCAGTGAATGTATATAGAGATACCTTTCTTGAATATTTGTTTATTAATTTGAAATCTGATGTAAAAATCAATGTTAAAGATTCCTGAAGATGGCGCCGAGACAATAGGGATGCTGCCTAGCTCTCTCTCACAAAAAGAGAGAACCAGGGAGTCCCACGAGCCAATTATCTTAAGAAATCCACAACAACAAACTCAAAAAGCAATGGTGAAGGACTCAAACCGGAAAAGAAATCCAGATAGAGCTTACATCCAACTTTCTCAAAGAGTTCCGAACGCGAGGACCCCTCCCCCACCCCTCACTGACAGCTCAGCCAAAAGTGGCAGCAGAGGGCGCCAGGCCGGGAAGCCCTGAACCACAAAATCTAGCATAGGACCCGGCCAACGAGCCACAGAAGCGGCGGAACCCAGACGGGGAACCAGAACAGCAAGCAACGGAACCCAGACACGGAACACAGGCCCCTCCATCCTGCCTGAGAAAGACTGGCAGGAGCAGGGGAGCAAGGAATTTAGAATCCTGTTCCTTCCCTCAACAGCCCCCTCCCTCAGGCCATTGACTGGAGATTGACTGGCAGGATACCTAAGACCCAGCACCTCACCAAGGGAGGCGGAGCTGTCCCAACCCCCACCCGCCCAACGGGCTCAACTCCCAGCCCTCTGACTGGAGACTGATAGGTGGGTGGACCTTAAGACTCAGCACCCCACGAGAGGAGGCGGAGCTGTCCCAGCTCCCACCCGCCCAACAGGCTCCTCTCCCAGGCCACTGGATCTGGAGAGTGGAGGGCGCTGGGACCCTCCCTTACAACAGCGGGTAGGGTGTGTGGGAAAATAGGAGCCAGCATCTGCCCCCCCTCAATTCTTGAGCGGGGCAACCTCCAGCTGGGAATCCTGAGCAAGAGAGCACTGATGGGCCCCCCACCTTCACAGACTCTCTGACAAAGCAGTGGAAACACAGCAGGGACCTGAAGGGCCTACCAGCAGCCAATCTTGCTTTCTGAGAATCAAAAAGGCGCCGCTCCTCCCTTGGAGCCCAAGTCCTCAGCTGGGCCCCGCCCCTGGGAACAGAGCGGTCTCCTGCTGGTCCTACTGAGAGCCCCTGGAAACTCTCAATCCCCAGACCCTTGGCTGGGGGCCGCCCCTGGAAGCAGCACAGGAAAATGTCTGCCCAGGGCGCTCAGACTGAAGCTCGCAGATCCATCCCATGGTACACTGTGAGGCCACTGGTTGGGCTGAGAGCTACTCGTGCAGCAACACATAAGTTTTATTCTAATACTTCCCAAACTTTGTACTCAAATATGTTACCTACTTACCAAAATAGGTCAGTTATCCTTACGCTATACCTTTTCTTTATTACGATAATACCCTTACACTCCTACGTTAATCCTCTTGTACCTCCCCTGACCTCTCCCATTCTATTTTTCTATCTCTGGTCCTCTGTTCGTCTTTCAACCCTTATAATGCATGGATCAACACTTGATGGCTGTTGAGCAATACTGTATATCTAGGAAGAGGAAATAAAACTCTCCCTCTTTGCAGATGACATGATCCTGTATTTAAAGAATCGTATAGACTGTACTTCCAAGCTCCTTGAGCTGATTCAAAACTTTGGAAGGGTAGCAGGCTATAAAATTAACCCTCAAAAATCAACTGCCTTCCTCTATGCCAACAGTGAGAAGAATGAGGCAACAATCAGGAAAGCAACTCCTTTCATGATAACCTCAAAGAAAATAAAGTACCTAGGAATTACCTTAACTAAGAATGTAAAGGACCTTTTTGACGAAAACTTTGAAACCCTAAAAAAGGAAATTAAAGCAGAACTAAGGAAATGGAAAAACCTCCCATGCTCCTGCATTGGAAGAATCAACATTGTGAAAATGACAATCTTGCCAAGGGCTCTCTACAAATTTATTGCAATACCCATCAATATCCCAATGTCATTCTTAAGGAAATAGAAGAGGCAATTCAAAATTTCATATGGAATAATAAAGGACCCCATATAGCAAAAACACTTCTTAGCAAAAAGAACAGCCCTGGCGGAATTTTAATTCCAAACTTTAGACTCTATTACAGAGCTATAATTACCAAAGCAGCTTGATACTGTCACAAGAACAGGCCTGAAGACCAATGGAATAGAACTGAGGACTCAGACATTAAACCACAGACCTATGGCCACCTAATCTTTGACAAGGGTGCCAAATAAATAGAATGGAAGAAAGAGAGCCTCTTCAACAAGTTGTGCTGGCAGAACTGGTTAAGCACCTGCAGAAAACTAAAGTTGGATCCTTCTTTGTCACCCTGCACTAGAATTAACTCCAAATGGATCAAAGACCTGGAGGTAAAAGCTGACATACTGAAAACTTTACAAGAAGGAATAGGAGATACACTAGGCCTCCTTGGCACAGGTTGAAACTTTCTTAATAAGGGCCAAGAATCACAACAAATCAGAGAAAGGCTGGGTAAGTGGGACTGCATTAAACTGTGGAGCTTTTGTATGGCAAATGACATAGGTAGTAAATTAATTAGGCAGCCTCCAGAGTGGGAGAAGATCTTCACCAACCAAACAACGGACAAAGGCCTCATATCTAAAATATATCAACAACCCAAAAAATTGAATCACTCCAAAACTAATCTCCAAAGTAGCAACCATCCCATTAAAAAATGGGCCAAAGACTTAAAGAGACTCTTCTCTGAAGAAGAAACAAAAATGGCCTATAGACACATGAAGAAATGCTCCACATCTCTGGTCATAAAAGAAATGCAAATCAAAACAACTCTAAGATTCCCCCTCACTCCAGCTAGAATGGCCAGTATCAGGAAAACGAATAATAACAGATGCTTGAGGGGATGTGTCCAGGAGGGATCACTACTACACTGTTGGTGGGAGTGCAAACTCATTCAACCACTATGGAAAGCAATATGGCAGTGCTAAACAGAGCACTCCCCTATGACCCAGCAATTCCAGTACTTGGCATTTACCCAAACATCCAGAATCTAGGGCATACTAAATCCACTAGCACAACAATGTTGATTGCAGCATTATTCACCATAGCAAAGGCTAAAGAGAGAACTCCCCTATGACCCAGCAATTCCAGTATTTGGCATTTACCCAAACATCCAGAATCTAGGGCATACTAAATCCACTAGCACAACAATGTTGATTGCAGCATTATTCACCATAGCAAAGGCTAAAGAGAGAACTCCCCTATGACCCAGCAATTCCAGTATTTGGCATTTACCCAAACATCCAGAATCTAGGGCATACTAAATCCACTAGCACAACAATGTTCATTGCAGCATTATTCACCATAGCAAAGATATGGAACCAACCTACATGTCCCTCAGTTGATGAGTGGATCAACAAGTTGTGGTATTTGTACACAATGTCATTCTATGCTGGTGTCAGAAAAAACGACATCACCCCATTTGTTAGGAAATGGAAAGACTTAGAAAAAATCATATTAAGTGAAGTAAGCCAGACTCAAAGGAACTTAGGCTCAATGGTTTCCCTCATTTGTCATAATCAGTAGAAACCTTGGGCTCTACTAGCAGAGATCTGCAATAGAGCAAAACCTTGATACATAAGGCCATATAGTATGAAGCTAGTTGAAAGGACCTCCAGGATATTGAAACAAAAGCCATATAATGAATGACTGTTGTCCTTAATGTACTATGTTATTTCTCATCTCCTTTGCTGTTTCTTGGATATCTCATATTGTTACATTACCTCACTTTGTTATCTGATATATTTAATTTATTTGTATGTGGTTATTTGAAATTTGATAGGGAAAAGTGTAAAACCAAGTCGGGGGTGGGGGCGTGGGGTGAGGATAATGGGTACCAAGACATGTGAAAGGGTATCAATGTATGTAAATTAATGCACCTTCTATCTGGCAAATATCATGTAACCCTTTTATTAATTACAATAAAAATATAAAAAATCATCATAATAAAAAATAAATGTTAATAAATTATTTAATAAAAAAGGAGTTATTGCTCAGCAGAAAATTTAAAAATATAACTACTACCCCTTACTTTTAAAAGTAAAAATCAAATGATTATAACAGACAAAAAATGTAAACATTAAGTGATACAATGAAGAGATGAATATCTACTGCAATATGTACGTAATTTTAAGGAAGAGAAGGTTTTTCTATGCAAAAGAATAAATTTTGAATAAATATATTTATTTCAATGTCTTATAAATTACATATGAAATCATAAATCAGATAAGTCAATGAATAAATGTTTATAAGTCAATTAATAAATGTTAAGGCATTAATAGAATAATATTTTTAGTATATGTACAAGCAATTTATAAAATTACAAATAGAAACTGATTTTTGAACTCAGTGCCTCATGCTCTCACTCAGATTCCTTTCTGAAGTCCTTCAATCTAGATTTTTCTGGGATTAATTGCAGTTAGAGTCTCAGGATTTTCTTTCTCTGAGCTGACTTTGAATGTCACACTCCTAGGTATCACCTTCCTGAGTAGATGGGATTATTAGGATGAAACACTGGCATCCAGACAAAAAAACTTATAACTGAACAACCATCATGATTGTTGTTTTTAATGTGCTATGTGAAATTATTTCTTTTCTCCCCCCACTATCATTAATTTCATGCGGTCACTGTATCTCACTTTGTTACCTGATATACTTTATAAACATTTGTTTATTTGAAACAGGGAAGAGAAGGGAAAATCAAGATGATTGAGAGGGGGTGAGGGAGGGAAAGTGGGAGAAAAATAAGAGGTGTATCAAAGTTTAAGAAGTAATGTACTCAATACCTGACCAATGTAACTGTAACCCCTCTATACTTTACCCCTACAATAAAGCAATAAAATATTTTAACTGATTGATTTTAAGAATGTTTAACCTTAAGAGAAATCAAACACATGAACGAACGTTCAGGAATCTGATTTTTTTTTTGGTTAATCCTTTTGGGAAAGACTGAAATGAGTTAATTATTATACATTTCTACATGAAATATAATTTGGTGTAATGTTTCTACAGTGTAAATTTGTCAAAATTTATTAAAACTTAAAACTATCAATTCCAAGTACATTGTCATCCTATATCTTAAAAGATTCGTACAAATAATCAATATCATAAAATCGAGGGGATGGAGAGGAAAATGGTTGAAGGAAACTAGGGAACAACCTAAGCTCTCTGATAACAAGCGGAGTTTGGGAGGGCAGCAGATAATGACTGTCTAGAGAGTTATACTACTCTTAGTCTTGCATAAAAGTCACATGAGTTGGGGAGGGGAGAAGGAATCATAGAAATGATTGGACAAAGAGTCCCCCAATTCAACAGTGATACTCACTAGACACTATGTTGGAAGTGAACTATACAACTCGGGAGGTGCTCGGGAGCAAAAAAGTGTGAGAAAATGATTTTGGGACAACTTTGTTCAAAAATAAATGTAGTCATTTCCTGATTATGAAACGGTAACCACTCTGTTCATCAACTTCACACTAAAATTTTTTTAAGAATAATATTCCCAGAAATGAATCCACAGAACTACAGTTACTTAATATTTGATAAGGGCGCCAAAGTGAAATATGGTAGAAAGAGAAGAAATGGTGCTGGTAAAATTGGCTATCCAAATGCAGAAATCTGAAGCTAGATCTTCATATATAACTCTGCACCAGAATCAATTTCAAATGAATGAAAGACTTGAATGTAAAGCCACATAATATGAAAATATTACAGGAAAAGATAGGAAAATCATTCAGGCTCCTAGGCACAGTTTGAAACTTCCTAAGAATAGATGCAGAATCACAACAAATAAACAAAAGACTGAATGTATAGGATTGAAGCAAACTGAAGAGTTTCTGCATGGCAAAAATCTGGTTAGCAAAATACATAGAAAGACCACAGAATGGGAGAAATTTATTAGCTTCATATGAAAATATACTTAGAACTAAAGAATATTAAACCCCAAAGCAAACTCTCAAAGAAACAACAATCCAATTAATACATGGGATAAAGAATTGGAAACTCAGCTGGGCCTGGTGGCTCAAGACTCCTAGCTACTCAAGAGGCTGAGATCTGAGAATCAGGGGACAAAGCCAGCCTGGCATTGAAGACCACGAGACTCTTAATTCCAGTTAACCACTAGTAAATTGGAAGTGGCACTGTGGCTCCAGGGGTAGGGCTGTAGCCTTGAGCCCCAAAGAGCTCAGGGGCAATCCCGTAGCCCCAGAGTTCAAGCCCCACGACTGACAAAAAAATAAGGGCTGGGAGGATAGCCTAGTGGTTATGTGCTCGGCTAGCATGCATGAAGCCTTAGGTTCGATTCCTTGGTACCACATATTCTGAAAAAGTGGAAATGAGGCTGTAGCTCAAGTGGTAGAGTGGTAGCTTTGAACAAAAGTGTCCAAGGACAGTGCCCAGGCCCTGAGTTCAAGCCCAAGAACTGGCAAGAAAGAAAGAAAGAAAGAAAGAAAGAAAGAAAGAAAGAAAGAAAGAAAGAAAGAAAGAAAGAAAGAAAGAAAGAAATTAGAGACTTCTCAGAAGAAGTAAAAGTGGTCCACAGACACATAAACTAAATGCAACTCAATACAAAAATGTGATCCCACCTCACTCCATTTTGAATCATCATTATAAAGAAAGCTAACAATAACAGATATTGGCAGGGAGGTGGCCAAAAGGGAACACTACTGTACTTTTGGTGAGAATGTAAACATGTTCTATCACACGGGAAAACCCTGTGGAAAGGCCATGCAAACAGAGATGCATCTTAAAGCCAAGCATTGTCAATAATAATTGGAAAGTAGAAGAGAGAAGGAAATGATCATAGCCTTACTAACATTTTAGTTTCAGACATTTGGCCTCCTGAACTGTGAGAGAGAAAAATTTTGGTTGGTTTAGGTCACTACACATGTAGAACTTAATTACAGAAGCCCTAAGAATCTGGTACACAGACCCAGAAAAGTACTTTGTGAAATAATTTATTAAAAGGAGGCAATATTTTTAACTATCAGCTCACTGCTTGTTTTTTACACATTGTTTTAATTTATGCTATATATTTTCTTTTTTATTTAATTAATATATTTATTTATTATGCCAGTCCTGGGCCTTGAACTCAGGGCCTGAGAACTGTCTTTGGGCTTTCTCAAAGCTAGAGATCTACGTCTTGAGCCACAGCATCTCTTCCAGAATTTTTCTACGTATGTGATACTGAGGAATCAAACCCCGGTCTTCATAAATGCTAGGCAAGCATTCTACCACTAGGCCAAACTCCCAGCCTTATTTTTTTTATTGACTGGATAATGTATAGAGTGGATACAGTTACATTCGCCAGGTGGTACATTACTTCTCACACATTGATACTCCTTCTCATGTTTTTGTCCCCATTGCCCTCCTTGTACCCCTCCCAATCATCTTGCTTTACTCCCTTCCCTTTCCTATTTCAAATAAACCAATAAAGATATATACAATATACCAGGTAACAAAGTCAGATACAGTAACAATATGAGATTAACTCAAGTGCAACCAAAGAGAAGAGAAATTACATAGTACATTAAGAACAACAATCAAAGCTCTTGTTTCCTCATATTTTCTGTGATGCATTTATTATTTCATTTTCAAAAAGAGGCTTAGAATAAGAGGTTAACTGTTTTTTGACACAAGATACAATATGAAGAAATAGCAGACATTTATGTGAATTTTCCATATTTATTGACTTTCTTATTTAAAGATCCAGCTCATTTTTTGTCATATAAGGAGTTTTGAAACATCAGGTAATCTTAGCATCACTTTGTGCTTTTAGGTATCTCCTTAACACACTTTAAAAAAGTGAATTCAATTACATCATTTTAATTTCTTAGTTTTAAAATGGTTAATTGATATTACTTTTAAATAGTGATTATTCAGGTAATTGGGCCTAAAATTAAACCTACTACTATTTAGAATGACCATTCATACTTGTATTAAAGTGGTTTGTGCTATGAAATCTCCTTTGCACTAGTTGAAAATAAGGTAGGATAAGAGGTCAAACTCAGATTACTTTACATAGTAAAGAGAAAAAGGATGTAGAAACTGCTATTGAAGTTGTGTTCGTTCGGTTATTGTTTCAATTCCCCAAGAAGCTGTAGCTCAAAAGGCTATATAAAAGAGGAAATTGTAACCATGCACTTGAAGTTCATAAAATGTATCCTGAAAAGTCACCTATTTCTTCTCAGTCACGTTGTATAACCAATAAACACATTGTTTATTTTCATGACTCTTTCTACAAATGACCACAAATTTCTAGTAAAGTAAGAAAGTAACTACTCATAGTTGACCTCAATCTTCTTCACTGTCTGTAACTTTTCTAATGCTTGCAGTATTAGAAAGGGCAACAGTATTAGCCAAAAGTCAATGACCAATTTGAAATGACATTTTCCCATTATTACTCCATTGTCTCCAGCCTGTGTTGATCTCTCTTTCTTCTCTGGAATCCCATTGAGTTCATTCTTAATGTATTTTATTTTCTAAGATTTCTATGCACTTATTATCTATGAAGCATTCTTCAAGACACATAGCATACATCGTTTCATTTATTATTCACCCAATTCTATGAGACAAGATTATCTGCAGATGCCCTGCCTCACTATAAAAATCTAAATCATGTAGGACTTCATAATGTGTAATGGCTCTAGGGATCCTAAGTACTATTACCATTGTCCCAAAACACAAACAAATAAGTCTCATCTCCCTAGAATTTTTCAGAGGCCAAAAGCAAAATCCAACCCTTAACAATCCCCATTGCATACTCTACTGTTTTGGAGTCTAAAATCTTTGTACAGTCATGAATGATAATTGGAATAGAAGGTTGACATAGTAGAAGTATGATGTTACTGGAATAAAAGAGATTTAAGTTAAAAAGTCATAAATTCTTAAAGCAATTACTCTGAGTTTCATTCTCTTTTGTATAATAGGATGAGATTAAAAGAGCATGTGTGAAACCGATACTCTGACAAAAGTCCAGAAGTCCCATTGCAATGTTATAGTAATTCAAAATCAAAGGGTTAGCAGTCACAATCAACATAGACTGAAAAATATTTTAAGAGCATATTGAATGATTGTGAATGATTTTCCATGGGTGTACAAAATCCTCAGAATAGAGAGCAATAAATGTAGTGGCACTTTTTAAGGGTATTGCATAAATTTTATTTTTCAAAGACAATGCTAGAATGAACTTTTTAATCTCCCTGCCTTTTCCCAGTCTTTTCTCTACAATACAACCACAGATGTTTTTCTACAGTTTCAAAAGAATCATATTACTAATCTGATTGAAGCTTTTTATAGTCCTTTCATGCTTTTCAACAAAAGAAAATTCTTGAAGAGGACCCTAAGAATGACCTGAATCTGATATTTTCCTAAAACTCTGGCAAGAACTTTCACCTCTCGAGCCAAAATATTAATTCTAAGCTTTCAGACATATAAAACATTTTATAGACATCCATATCATCCACAAGTATACAACATTGCTAGATTAAGAACAGATAGTATACCTACATTGTGGCATATCTTTCAGTCTTAAAAAGTAATAAAGTGGTAGAAAGTGCTATGATGTAACGGGAATGAGAAAGCTTTTCAGTATAAGAATCCTGACAAAACAGGACACATTGCACGATTGCATTTATAGAAAATGTTTTGTTTGGATGCATTTAATTGAAATGTCCTAAACAGGCAAATTCATGAAGACAGAAAGAGGGTTAGTAGTTGCTAAGGTTCAGATGAAGTGAGAGTGGAGAGTGACTGATAATAGGTGTGATGTTTCTGTTAATAGGTGTGATGTTTCTTTCATAAGGGATGGAATCTTGTAAATTTGGCTCTTAGTAATGTGATGATTTCACAACTCTGAATATTAAATAATATATTTTACAATTCAAATGAGGGAATGAATGTGTTTGAATTATATTTGAAATGAGTAAATTGCCAATTAAGGATGTTTTGAAGTTAACTACAAAAGCAACAGAGACAAATCTGGGTGTGGTACTAATTCCTGTATTCTCAGGCTTTAGGAAGCTAACACAATAAGGCCAGACTGATTTTGAGGCCAGTCAAGCTACATAGAGACTATGTCCTAAAATCAACCAAACACAACTCTCTCTCTCTCTCTCTCTCTCTCTCTCTCTCTCTCTCTCTCTCTCTCTCTCTCTCTCTCTCTGTCTCTCTCTCTGTCTCTGTCTCTCTCTCTCTGTTTCTCTCTCTGTCTCCCTCTCTTTCTCTCTCTCTCCTTCCCTCCCTCCCTTTCTCTCTCTGTCTCTGTCTCTGTCTCTCTCTGTCTCTGTCTCTCTCTGTCTCTGTCTCTCTCTGTCTCTGTCTCTGTCTCTGTCTCTCTCTCTCTCTGTCTCTCTCTCTCTCTCTCTCTCTCTCTCTCTCTCTCTCTCTCTCTCTCCCCACACACATAAACATAAGACGTATCAAAGGAAAAAAATATAAAATACAAATAAAGAATTCAGGTAGGGATTGAGCATTGACACCTCAGCTTGGTTGCCATGTGTGCCTGGGAAACCTACTTCTCAGGGATTTTTTTTGGTCAGTCATGGAGCTTGAACTCTGGGCTTGGACACTGTCCCTGAGCTCTTCAGCTCAAGGTTCAGCTTTTATTTATAGGAGTGGAGATAAAAAGCATAGATCATGTTGGGATTATGTGAAAGAATACAGGTCTAATATTTGAGTTCCCGTTCAAATGTAAAATCTAGCATTCTAATACATAATATAACTGTTTAATAACTACTAAAATATCTAATAGGCATGTGAATCTGAATATTTAATGCACATTTTTGTTACCAGTCCAACCTGCCCCCTTCATTACAACTTAGATGGAGGACAACATTCCTAACTATTCCTAGCTAATATTGAATCATATAAAACTATTCATCCATGCACCTGTGGCTCATCGATATAATCCTGCGGCTCTTTGGAAGTCTGAAATTTTGAGGATCATGGTTTGAGGCCAGGCCAGGAAGAAAAAAGTGGTATGTGATTGTTATCCTACCTACCTTAAAGCTTAATATAAGTAAAACACATGTGCTAGTAAGACATGAGACCATATCTCAAAAGAAAAAACAAAATTCAGGGGCAGTTAATATGATTCAATTCTATACACACATATCTAGCACACATGAAGACTGGTATTTAAACAATCCACATATTATTGTATTGTATTAATACTTTGATAAATGAATTCTGAGCATGAATCTCTGCACAATATGTCATTTAATGCTAATACTTTCAAATCCAACTTTTTAAAGAAATATTCATATAGCTTCAAAGATTTAAAAGCCAATCTTTATACTATGACATTAAGGAGGCAAGGAAAACAGGAGAAAGAATGCATTTTCTTTTATAAATCTCTGTTAGTAATCTTGGGTTGGGGAAGAAAGAAGTAAACATCTGTAGTGGTGATTTTTTGCCTCCTGAAATCTGAAAGACAGCCAAAAAGCAATCTGTTGTTTGTATAGAAAAAATGCTAGTAAAAGAGGAAGAAAGTACACTTGGGGGAACATCTGCTCTGAGAAGCTACTTGAAAAGTAAGCGTGGGGAAACATTTGCACAACACATGAACAGATACCATGATGCAGAAAGAGAGGCAGGATAATGTTGGAAATGTGTGCGTGTGTGTCGGAAATATATGCGAGTTGGAAATGTGTGTGCATGAAAGTATGGAATATAATCTTATGTGAAAAGTAGTATTTTTTGTATTTTCCAATTCACAGGTAGTTAGCAAATACATTTGAATACCAGTCTGGAAAGGATATGTTCACTAAAACAGTCACCATTAATGTTATCTATTGCCTAGGCTAGGTCTCTTTACATGTGTTATCTTCAAAGTAGATCAGAATTGAAAGAGTCTGTTACCCAGGTTTTGATAGACCTCTTAGATAATGTATGGAAACAGAATGAAATTTTAAAAAGCACATACTGACATACACATGATCATAAAATTGCAATTCCAATCTAATGTTGAGAATTAAAGAAATAGTATAAGCTGAGCATGACTAGTTAATAAAGGTTAAATATATAATAATTTTCCATTAGCCAAATCCTACTCAAAGTTCTGTTTAATTTGCATAATGACATAAATCACATATGTCATCCAAAAAAGGAATAGACTTCCTGTAGTAACACAGATAGTTCTTTTTCTTGAAAAAAAACTTACATGTCAAATGAAAATACTAGGCTTGACTAGTATTGTAGCTGCGTGCTTTAGCTCTAGCTCAATGCTCTTGGGCATTTCCCAGCTCCTCCCAAACACAATATTTTTTGATGCATTACAAGAATGGAGCAATGACTAATCACAGAAAAATCTATCAATCTGCATTGCATATAATAAAAATTTCAGTGGTTCAACATAGATAACTACTCTCTATGATGTAGCATGAGCTATTATCTCTAAGCTTAGGAAGCAGTGATATTATTTGCATATGTATGCCAGTTTTGGGGCTTGAACTCAGGGCCTGGAAGCTATCCCTGAGTTTCTTTTGCTCAAAGCTATTGCTATAACAAATGAACCTCAGCACCATTGCCAGCTTTTTCTCAGTAGTTTATGGGAGATAGATGTTTCACAGGCTTGCCTGCCCTGGTTGGCTTCAAATTGCAATCCTCAGATATCAGCCTTCTGAGTAACTTAGAGTACAAGAAGGAGCCAGCCTCATTCACCTAAAATATTCATTTTTAAAACTAGCACTATGTGCAAACAACTTTGAAACCAGTGTTTTTCTATATTTCTAACCACATTTATTTCCTTCCTAGCTAATGGTAAATCTTAATCTAATGTTGAAATGATGTATCCTCTTAAAAATCATCAAAAAGTTTGCATTAATCACTAAATGAAATAAATATCAGTGAGATAGTCATATAAAGCCCACTATGCTAGATTCCAAACATTTTGTTTTTATTATTTTATAATTCATTTTATTAACATAAAATAATGTATAAAGGGAGAATTATTGTAATGTTTATATACATGCAATGCGTCCTGAACAAAGTCATACCATCCATCAGTCTCCCTGGAATGAATACTATCTGATCATAGTGTATACTTTTATTTGATGAGTTGTTGAAGTAAATTGGTCAGGATTTTGTTGAGAAGTTTTGCATTTATGTTCATTGAAGAAATGGTTATATAGTTCTTTCTTTGATGAGGTCCTGTCTGGTTTGGGGATGCTAGATTCATAGAAAGAGTTTGATAGAGAACTTTAGCTTTCAGTTTCATTGAAGAATGTGAGGAGCATTGGTTAGTTCTGCTTTGAAGGCCTTATAGATTTCAGCTGTGAATCGATCAGATCCTGGGCTTTTCTTGGATGGGAGACTTTTTATTGCCATTTCTATTTCATTACTTCGATCTATTTTAAATCTATTTGGTTTTGTATGGACATATCAGTATTTGCTAAAAAATCTTCCATTTTTCCCAGATTCTCAAATTTGTTAGTCTAAAGTTTGGAAAAGTATTCCCTTATGGCATTCCGAACTTTCCTGGTTTCTGTCATAATATTTCCATTCTCTTCCCTGATTTTATTTGACTGTGTTCTCTTCGTTTTTCGGTTAGATTTTCTTTTTTTTTTTCGGTCAGAATAGTTTATTCACAGTTAATGCAGTTCCATCAGTGTGATGACACACACTTATAATCCCAGCACTAGAAAAATCTGTGGCAAGAGAATGACAAGTTTGAGGCCAGTGTTAAATATCAAGACTTGTCTCCAAAAAGTTGCCCAGATGCAGTGGGAAAAATATGCTACAAAATCCTTGCTGGAACCCTGCTGGGCTGCTTCAGAAATAAGCAGTTCTGCTGGGTGACCACCATGAGCTGTTACATTTTAACTGAACAATTCTCCTAGAGGAAAGCAGGCTGGTTTCACCTTCTTTAGCAACCAAGAAGCCTAACAACTCTTACACCTTTTTAACAACCTTTAACTTTTATGCTTCCCTTCTCATCACCACAATGAAAGTCCTGACTGTAAAGGCAAAAGGGAAGCCCACACCAATGAATATGTAACTGAGAGGGTGGCAGTTGTGACAATTTAACTGCTCTTAGCTCTTTAAGACCTCTGTTATATAAATTTTCTGATTTTCAAGACCAATTATGATGGTAATTTTTTTAGGCCTTATGGCTGATAATTTTTCCAACTTTTTGTTCCCCTTCCTTCCAAATCTCTTTGGCTTTCAAGTTTTCACTGTTTTTTAGAGCTCACTGTTTGAAAAGTAAGCCCCACAAATGTGTATATTTTCACTGAATATACACTGAGAGGAGGCTAGGCCATGCTACCCAAATGTTAAAGGCTGGACACGCTTGTGCTGTTCTTTGTGCAGATGCCGAGCTCGATTTTTTAGCACCTCAGCCTTGGCCTCGTCCTTATCAACACCATCTCCAAGGTTGTACATGCGGCTGGTATTGGCACAGGCCCACACATGGCCCAGGTCACAGGCCTTCATTGAGTATTTACATGCCTGGCTCATGTCCTTGGGAAAGCCAGGGGCACCCTGCAGGAACATAGTACTGAGGTTGAAGCAGCTGGAGGCATAGCTGCCATCGCAGCCTCTTGTATAATAGTCCCTGGCCTTCTCCAGGTCAGGCTGGCCATCGTCATTGACCTGTCCATCATGGGCCAGGAGGCCAACATTGTGACAAGCTTCCATAGACTTCCTTCCAGGTTTCTCACATGCCACTAGAAAGCAGTTCAAGGCAGCTTTCAGGTCCTGGATCAGTCCACCTTTTCCAGTCACATAATAGGCACCTAGTTTGTAGCAGCTATCGCTATGTTTGTTCTCTTCACAGTTGAACTTCAACACCTTAGCTGCTTCATCAAAATTCTTCTGGATCCCTTCCAAATAGTCCACCAGCCGGTAGCAACCATCCGGGTCTTTCTCTTTGTAGCAATGGTAGTGGCACTCCACCTTCATGTTCTCTAGAAATAACTTCACCTGTTCCTCATCCTGGAAGTCCACCGGGCCCGCCATGGCTCTGGCTCGCCCCTACACACTCGGTTAGATTTTCTAAGGGCCTGTCGTTTTTTTTTTTTTTTTTAGAAGAACCAACTATTTGTTTTGTTGATTCTTTCCATGTTTTTTTGGGGGGGGAGACTGAATTCATTTAATTCCGATTTAATTTTAGTTATTTAATTCTGATTGGAGTCTGAATTGTTGCTTTTTTCCAGAAGCTTAAGGTGTACCATTTAATTGTTGGTTTGAGATTTCTCCAATTTTTGGTGTATGTCCTTAGAGCTATAAATTTTCCTCTGAGTAATGTCTTTGCTCGGTCCCAAAACAGGTGGTGTTTCATGTACTCCTTTTTGTTAAATATAAACACATGAATTTCTATTCTGATCTCTTCAATGACCCACTGGTGACTCAACAAATGTTGTTCAATATTCATGAGTTACAGTAATTTCTTGTTTTTGTTTTTAGGTTTTTTTTTTTTTGCCTGTCCTGGGCTTGAGCTCAGGGCCTGAGCTCTGTCCTTGGACTTTTTCAAGGCTAGAGCTCTACCACTTGAGCCTCAGCACCACTTCCAGTTTTTTTGCTATGTATGTGGTACCAAGGAGTTGAACCCAGGTCTTCATGCATGCTAGGCAAGCACTCTACCACTAGGCCAAACTCCCGGCCAAGTTACAGTAATTTCTGAGGTTGCTTTTGCTGTTAAGTTCAAGCTTTATTCCATTGTGGTCTGAAAGAATGCAAGGAATAGTTTCAATATTTCTGAATATGCACAGCTTTGCTTTGTGTCCTATAAAATGTGATCTATTTTGGAAAATATTCCATGTGCCGCTGAAAACATATATCCTGGTGTTGCTGGATGGAATATTATATAGATGTCTGTTAGGCCTGGTTGGTCTATTTAATGTTTATTTCTGAGGTTTCTCTGTTGAGTTCTTGCCATGTTAATTTATCAAGGGGTAACAGTTGTGTGTTAAAGTCACCAATCATCACTATTTGGATCTATGTTTGCTTGTAGTGTATGTAATGTTTGCTTGATGAAGTTGGATGCTCTGGCAGTTGGTGTATAGATATTTAGAATATATATCCTCCTGGAAATTGGATCCCTTTGTTAGTGTGCAATAATCTTTTTGTCTCTTCTAACTAATTTTAAGTTTATTGTGTCTCGTATTGTGGGGGACATTTGCTTGGTAGATTTTATTCCAGTCTTTCACTTTCAGAATGTGTTTGATTTGTGGGCAGAATTTATCTCCTTATTACTTCCTAGAGGATCACTCTAATGGTATTCCACAAAGATAGAGCTCATAGTGAATAATGGTTCCCATCATTGCTGCTTGGTTGTTTGAGCCATATGAAATAATTTTGTTTTCCCTCCTTGATCTTAAAGAAATAATTGTACAGAAAGCTAAAATAAAATAACTAAATAACAGATGCTAAGTGAGATAGAAGAAAGCTCATTGGAAATTCTAGCTGAAGCTGAAAATTGAAATTGGGTAAAATAAATACAATCCCATGTTAACAATAGCTTCTGTTGAAAAGCTGATTAAAACTTTTGCTTCTGAACGTTTTAATATGACCTATGTGTTTGAAAGTATTATGTCTCTATAAACAAAGTATCTTTCATATGTTTGACAGTTTTAACAGTAGTTAAAACTTTCTTACAGTATTTACCAAAAGAGTTTTTGGAATATTGTCACCAGTGACACAAAATTCAATACATATCCTACAATATTAAGAAAACGGAGGGAAGGGGTAAGTTTGGGAAGGATAAGTGAAAATAAAAGGGGTGATATTGATCAAGATGTATTGTCTTCATAAAATACTTTGTTGAATATCAACTCCTTTTAACAACTACTTAAAGATAATAAAAATGTGTTTTTAAGAATTATTAAAGCTATTGACTCATTGATTTTTTTCAGGGTTTCCCAGGAAAAAAATTTCTAACCTTAAATGATTATTGAAATATTAGACTTCATGGCATAAATAAGTCCATTTCTGAGCCTATGGTCTGTTGATTTGTTATTTTTTATTTTATTTTTTTTTGTAGTTTGTGGGGCTTGAACTCTGGGTTTGGGCATTGTAACTCAGCTCTTCAGCTCAAGGCTACCGCCCTACCCTTTGAGCCACAGTGCCACTTACTGTTTTCTAGTGAATAATTGGAGATAAGAGTCTCACGGTCTTTAGTGCCCCAGCTGGCTTTGAACCGCTATCCTCACATCTCAGTCTTTTTGGGTAGTGAGGATTACAGGCATGAGCCAACACACCTGGCTGATTCGTAAAATTTTTAAGTGATAAAATAGGACATGATTATGATAAAATGGAAAGAAATAGAATGGCATCCTTCTTTTTTTGAACTTCAGTTTGTAATTTTCTCCAGTAATGCTTTTTTAAATGCTGTGTAGTTTTACATGAGATTGTATACACTTGTTTATGTATAACTTGGAAAAGCATCATTTTAAGAATATGGAAATTGTTATGTATGATATGGTTCATTTGTTAAACTACCAAAATATCTGAGAATAATTCCTTGGATTACAAGAACTTTTCTTAAAAGTACATGTAAACATATATGCAATAACTAGGTATCTGATGTTGTAAAATGACAAAACAATTAGGTAATTTTGACAGTTTAATGAGGGGAATCATCTATACTTACTTTTAATATATTGTAGAAAAATATCATTTACTTGTCAGCAATTTAGTTTGGACAGCTTTTAGATAGGTTTCTATTAAAAGAAGAAAAATTAGTATCAGCATAGAAAAATTTATGTTAGTAATATATGTTGTTTCATATATGCTTGACCTGGCAAAGATTCTGAACAAGATACTGAGTACTGGGTTCAAAAGAGTGAATGATTTATTTCTCAATAAGAATATTTTCCTGGTTGTTGGCCAGGAGTGTAGCCTAGTGGTAGAGTGTTTGCATAGCCTTCATGAAGCCCTGGGTGCTATTCTTTGTTACCGTACACACAAAAAAAGCTGAAAGTGGTCCTGTGGCTCAAGTGGTAGAGCACTAGCCTTGAGAAAGCCCAAGGAGATTGCCCAGGCCCTGAGTTCCAGCCCAGGATTGACCATAAAAATAACAATATTTTCCTGGTTGTTGAATGAAAATCTATATAGTATTCCAGGTCAAATGTTGAAATGAATGTCTCTCAAGTAAATGATAAATTACTCAAAATTTTGTGGAATACAGAGAAACATATATCACATACAAATATATGCAACGTCTAGGTATTACTACTTGTATCTTTCTCTTTCTCTTTTGTACACTAAATACTCATTTTGTAAGACAAAATAGAATCAGAGACTTTTAAGAGTACAAAAATCTGAGAGACTTAAGTAGTCCCATACAAGATACATAAATAGTCTCTGCGGTAGATTTAAATTTTCTAAGATTCATTAAAGGAACAGAATAGTCAAAATAAGTTTCTTTTGATGCCAAAATAAATTGCTCCTGTTATTTGAAAAGTGTCAGAAACAGTGATTGACCTGAAACATTGATTGTGAGTTGATTGCTTCAAGCAAATTCTTTCAAAAGTCTCTCCAGGGTACCAGGGTTAATTTTGGAAACCTATAATGGCATAGTTAATAACTGCTTAAAAATGCATAAATAAGAATTCAATTACTTTTCAGGATTATTAATTTCAAAACTTTTGTTTCGATCTATGAAATCAGATTTCTTCATTCTGGGGCTTCTAATTATGACTACTATGCCATGAATATATATATATATATATATGTTGAAAATTGAGAAAAAATTATCTAGGAAAGTAGGTATTTTATATATATATATTAATTAAGCTTATTGGTAAAATTATAAATTCTTTTCTCTTAGTAATCTCAACATCACAACATACATTTCTGAGTATCTTTTGCCAGTCCTGGGCTTGAGCTCAAGGCTAGAGCTCTACCATTGAGCCACAACAGTACTTCTGTCATTTTTTTCTATGTATGTGGTACTGGGAAATCTAACCCAACCCTGGCAAGCACTCTATCACTAGTCCAAACTCCCAGCCCCAAAATACCTTTTTGCAGATACAGCACACTTTTCCTTTCAGAGTTTGATTTATAGTCAAATATATTTTATAATTTATTTTTTCTAGCTTGAGTAATTATATAACATGATATTAATTAATCTAGTTGGAGTTCAGCTCAGAATACCTTCATTACTAAACATGATCAAATTGCTATATTATAGCCTTTCAACAGTAGTTTTACAAGTAGATTTAATTTTTTGTAGTTAATGTATAAGTATGGTGGTAATCACTAAAATGTATAAACATATCCAATATTTTTCTTCATGAGTATATCATGATTAAACTTATATTTAGATTTTACAAAATGTCATTATGATGTTGGAATTTGAATGTTTCCTTCTGGAATTCTAGTTACTATGTTGACTGAGAACAAGGGGTTCATATTTGTAATCTAGCTAGATTAGATTCCATCTAAAAATGAGCCTAGCCAACCCGGTAGTTCATGTCTGTAATCCTTGCTACTCAGGAAGCTGAGATATGAGATTAGCAGTTCAAAGCCAGTTCTGTCACTAAAATCTGTGGGACTCGTATCTCCAAATAACTACTAGAAAACCGGAAGTGGCAATGTGGCTCAAGGTGTAGGGCAGTAGCCTTGAGCTGAAGAGCTGAGGGACAGTGTCCTGGGCCAAAGATAAAGCCCCATGACTTACAAATAAAAAAAAAAACCTCCTACACTGTATGGAAGAGGAGGAGGTATGGCTGAAGCATAACTTAAACTCATATGCCATTCCTACCACAGTGGCTCATGTTTCTATTCCTAATGACTCAGATAGTGTAGATCAAGTGGATTGTAGCTCCAAGTCAGTTTAGAGGAGGAATTTAGAATTTATAAACCAGGGAATAACTAGGGAATGATGGTGTTTATCTACATCCCCAACAATATGGTGATAAGAGGATATCCAGCTAAAGTGAGCCCTAAGCTATAACATGACCAGTTACATTAAAAATAACTAAACTCAAGGGGATTGAAGATGTAGTTCAGTGGTCCATCACCTGCCAGTGAAATTATATAAATTCAATTTTTAGTACTTCCACAAAGAAAAGAAATGCAGAGAGGGTTGTTAGGGGTGGAGTGGGGGGGGGGGATTTGTAGCATAGTGGCAGGCCATTGCCTAGAAAGTGCAATGACCTAGATTGGGTTCAATCCCCAGTATCAAGCAAAAGAGGAAGGAAGGAAAGAAAGAAAGAAGGTTGCTTATGAAAAAACATTTTACCAGACAGTATACATATTCATAATCAAACTTCTTGGTTTTATCTTGTTTTGTTCATAGCTTTGTTGAAGTATGCTTTGCATGTCATAAAGTTTACCTGTTCCAAGTTTAAAACTAAATAATATGTGTCATATTTTGTGTTGCAAATCTAATACTACAATTGATTATAGAACATTTCCATCATCTTTGTACAGTCTCTGAAAATGTACCTATTAACACTTTATTTTCTACTTCCTCTAGTTATAGATCACTACTAATCTAAATTTCATCTGTACAGATTTGTATGGAAATCTGACATAAATGCATTTTCTATTTATACTCTTTTTTGATTGGCTTTTCTCACATAGTGTGTTATATCCAGAGGTCATCTATATTATAATTTCATTGGATTTTTTTGCCAAATAATTCTTTTATCATATGGATACAGCATGTTTTATTAATGCATTCACCCGCTGACATTTGGGTGGGTTTTTTGTTGTTGTTGTTTTGCCAGTCTTGAGGCTTGAATTCAGGGCATGAGCACTGTCTTTGGGCTTTCTCAAGGCTAGTGCTCTAACACTTGAGCTTTAGCATCATGTCCAGGTTTTTCTGCACATAGTATACCTAGGAATCAAACCCAGAGCTTCATGCATTCTAGGAAAGCACTCTACCACTATGCCTTGCTCCTAACCCTTTGAGTAGTTTTTACGATTTTTACTACTACACATATTATGGTTTATGTATAATTATATGTAAATATTTATGTGGACATATAATTTCATTTCTCTTAGTGTATATCTAAGAGTAAAATTAGTGGATTGCTCAGAAACTGTTAACTTCTGATAAGCTACAAGGAAGTTTTCCTGGCAGCTGACTTATTTTACATAACCATTAGTTTTGTAACATGGCTCTAAATTTTTTGTTTGTATCCCTATCAGCACTTGATATTTTCCCTTATTTAAGTGTAAACATCCTAATAAATGAAAAGTGGTGGGTCTATTTGTAGTTTTTCTTTTTACTTACTAATGGTGGCAATATCCTTAACATGTGCTTGTTGAACATTTGCATATATTCTTCAGAGAAATTAATTTATTTATCTATGTATAACTGAATTGTTTTTATAGTGCTGAATTAAATTATTTGAATATTCAGGACTTCAATTCCTTATTTGATACAATTTGCAAATATTTTCTCCATTAAGTGGTTCTTTACTTTTTAAATGATGTCCTCTTAACTACAAATGTTTTAAAATTTTTTATGAAATCCAATTATCTATTTTGCTTTCTTGCTTTGACTTTTGGAGTCATATCTAAGAAACTATTGCTTAAAGCAAGGTCATGAAGATTTAAATGCTTGCCTTTTTACTGTTTTATAGTTTTAGCTCTTACATTTAAGTATTCTGAAATGATTATTATTTTAATAGTCATTAAGCTAAATGTCATGAACATGACATTTCTGCAGTTATCTTTTGACTCTTCCGTTTTCAGATCATACCCAGATATTAGAATTCACTAGTGGCAGCCTCGCAGCTTCATTGTTTTAATAATATCCTGTATTCTAATTTGTCTTCTATAGTTAAATTTTGGTCTCCTTGCAGAAGTTATCACTGAGACAGATACCAGAGCTTTTTTCTTTTTTGTAAGAGAGCTCTTTATTATTACAGTTTTAGATTCTTTCAGTGGTTTAGCTTTTTTGTATCATGGAGTAACCACTTTCCAGTTGCTTACACTACACAATCTTAATAGTTTTTAATAGCTGTGAATTTATTAATATTCTAATGGAGAATCTTCGCTGTTATTGTCTGTTTGCTTCATTGACAAAGATGAATTTTGTCTGTACTTATATTACCTATAAATTTATCTTTCTTAGAATATGGTATAGCTATTTTATTGTCAGGATTATGTATAGAGGGGTTACAGTTACATTTGTCAGGTAATGGGTACATTACTTCTCAAACTTTGATACCCATTCTAATGTTTTTGTCCCCTTTCCCTCTCACACCTCACCCAATCATCTCATTTTCTCTCTTCCATTCCCTACTTCAAATAAACATATATATATATATATATATATATATATATATATATATATCAGGTAACAACATCAGATACAGTATCCATAAGTGAGGGAAAAAATGAGAAATGAAATGACTTCTCATAGCACATTAAGAACAACAATCACAAAGATAAACCTGTTGTTTCCATAACTTAGAGTTCATTTCATTTAGTCTCATCCTCTATGACCATATGTACATAGCTGTTGAGATATTTTTGAATTACATTTGAAATTTTTTGAAAAATCAATTAGATATGAAATGAGTGATTGTTGTCGTTAATATACTGTTATCTCTCATCTCTTTTGCTGTCCCTTAGTTATCTCATATTGTTACAGTATTTCTCCTGGTTATCTGATATATTGTATATATGTGTATTTGGTTATTTGAAGTCAGGTAGGAAAGGGAGGAAAACAAAATGAGGGGCTGGGATGGGGGGAGGGAAATGGGGACCAAGACATGAAAAAGGGTATCAATGTATGTGAAGTAATGCACCTTCTATCTGGTGAATATAAGGAACCCTTCTATTAACTACAGTAAAAAATATATGAAAAAAGAAATCAATTAGATTAAAACAAATATTATATACACCAGAAATTTTATTATTCACAAGACACATTATTTTTGCCAATGGTGGGGCTTGAACTCAGTGCCTGAGCACTGTCCTTGAACTTTTCCCAAGGCTAATGCTCTACCACTTGAGCCACAGCACACTTCTAGCTTTTGTCTATGTATGTGGTATAGAGGAATTGAACCCAGGTCTTTGTGCATGCTAAGCAAGCACTCTCCCACTAGACCAAATTCTTGGCCCCACAAGACAAATTTTTGTTTACACAGTAGTCCACATGGGAATTCTATAAAAGTGTTGGTAATTCAATCCAAAATCTCCCCAAACCTAATATCCAATAACAATAAAATATAGTTTATTCAATGAAATATCACACATGAGTAAAATGAATACTATGTATTTCAACACTGATAATCCTCACATATATAATATTAGCTATAGAATAAGTACTGAAAGAATACGTATTAACAGAATGAGAATGTGTGATGATAATGGGCTCAGTGGTACCTGTCTGACAGTGGGTATATAGACTTGAAGCAATATTGGGAGGATCCTGGGATTCAAGAAACATTCTGTATCTATTGATTCTCTCTATTATCTACCTATCATCAATGTATCCATTCTCTGTTTCTGAAAAGAGAATACGGTCAACGCAATAAAAATGAGTACCGTTTGTTCACCCAGGTGTAGTCTTAAAATATACTTTGCAAGAAGCAATGGCTTTTTGAGGAAATTGAGATATTATAAGTTTGAGACAGGGTATAGAGAAAAAGGGAGCTGAAAGATTCTGAATTATCAGAAAAAAAGTGAATAGTGTTTATACAGATGATGCCAAGAGAGCCCGAAAGATAATCTGGAAAACCTCACTAGCCAAAAACAAGACAATCTGAGCCTCAATGACAATAAGAATTGGAAAAGACCAAATCCATCAATATGTTTTATCCCTTGTGTTTTAAAGTTTTGTAATGTTAAAAAAAAGTGTTTTCTGAGGATGACAAAGAAATCAATTAAGACATTGGGCTTTCTTAAGGCTAGAGGTCTACAGCTTGAGCCACAGCACCATTTCTGGCCTCTTCTATGTATGTGGTACCAAGGAACCAAACCGGACTTTGTGCAGGTCCCTGTTCGGGCGCCAGATGCCGGGGCCTACTGGCAGCAAATTGGGGTTCCTGAAATAGGGGGCAGGGACTGGAAAAAATAGAAGAGAGACAAACACATCGGGTCTGGGAGGTCTGCAGCCCAGGCAAAAACTGCCGCCTCGTTTATTCTCAACTCAAAGCTTATATCCCTTCTTGAGACCAGGGCACTGCCAGGTGTTACATCCAGATGGTTAATCAGGGAACTGTTGGGGGTTACATTCATATGGTAAATCTCAGATCAATTGAACAGGAGAAGGCCAAAAAACAATAAGACAATCAAGCAATTATCTGATGCAAATCAAAGTACAGTTTGATTCCACTCTGGCTCCCGACAGGTAAGCAATCTACCACTAGGCCAAAGTCCTGGCCCCTCATACTGCTTTTTTCTAAGTTTACTAATAGAAGAAAATAAAAAAAGCAGATGAGAGCATGTGTCTTGTAAATTTTTTTTTTGCCTTTTATCAGTCCTGGGGCTTGAACTCAGGGCCCGAACACTGTCTTTGAGCTTTCTCAAGGACAGTGCTCTACCACAGCACTGCTTTTAGCTTTTTCTATATATGTGCTAAAAAGGAATCAAACACAGGGTTTTATGCATGCTAGGCCACACTCACGGTCCTAGTAATTTGTTTTTCAGAAATAAATGAACAAAATAATAACTCCATTGTTTCAGATGAATCTAATTTGTAACCAATCAGTGAATTAATTTTTGGTCATAACATCAATATTTTTTAACTGCTATATGATTTATTTCTTATTATAAACCAAATGGGAAATAGATATTTACAATTTCTCAGGGGCTCAAAATGACATTAGTATAATTATGCTGTTGATTTTTTTATTAAAGAATTTATTAACTTTGATTTTTACATCATATTTCAAATGACATGTTTAACAAATAAGTATTCAAAAAGGGAATCTCTATATACACTCATTGGCACTTAGATTTTAGAACATAATCAAAATTAGGCTGAGAGTTTGTATATTAATCTATGTAATAAAATATTATGTCTATAAAGTCATAAGTTTTTATTTCTATGTAGTTGTGTTTATATTTCCATTACCATGTCCATAGCATTGGGTATGAAAATATTGAGTCCTCGCTCTTGTATGGTTTGGATCTAATAGATGCATATTAAGGATACCATGCGTCTGTTCTTCCTTTGCTCTTGACTTGTCTCACTCAACATGATTTGCTCTAGATTCATCCACTTCCCCGCAAATGCCATTATTTTACCATTATTTTACCTTGCCTGTTGGGTATGTAGAATTCCATTGTGTCCCATAAGTTCCTTTGTGATGTCTCTTGACTGTCATTACATTCAAGGAAGTTTTGAATTTCTTCTTTGATTTGTTTCTCAATCCAGGAGTTATTCAACTTGTGTTGTCCAGCTTTCAAGTGTCTGAACGTTTTTTGTCTTTTACTGTGTCGTTCAGAACTAGTCTGACTCCACTGTGATCAGATAGAATGCATAGGATTATATCAGTCTTCTTGTATCTGCTTAAGTTTTCTGTATGAACTATAATATGATATATTTTACAGTATGTTCCATGTGCTGCTGAGAAAAATGTATAAAGGTTCGCCATTGGATTGAAGACTGTGTATATCTGTTAAGCCAGCTGGGCCATGGTGTTGTTTAAGTCAATGGTGTCTTTGCTTAACTTTTGTTAATTTTGTCAGAGATTGAGATTGGTACTCCTGCTTTCTTTCCAGTGCGTTGGAGTGGAAAATTATTTTCCATCCTTTCACTTGGAGTTTGTTTCTGTCCTTGATAGTGAGGTGGGTCCTTAGAGGAAACATATGGATGGGTCTTGTTTCTTTAAAAAAAAAACTGCTTCTCTATGTCTTTTCATTGGCTTGTTCAGCCTGATCACATTTAGGGAAATTATGGAGAAGTGGTCAGTGTCCTTTGTTATTATTTATTTTTATTTCTGAGTTTCTTTCTCTTTTTTCCCCTTTGATGTTTAGTGATTTATAGGTGATATCTACTTGATAGGTGTACTTGCTGTTCTGCAAGTTGTTCTGTATTATTTAATATTTTTGTAATGCTGGTTTAGTGTGCATGCATTCATATAGCTTCTCTTTGAAGTGAAATATTCTTGTTTCTCCCTCAAATGTAAATGCTAGTTTAGCTGGATATATCATTCTGGGTTTGCAGTTGTTGGTCTTCAGGACAGCAATGATGTTTTTCCAAGCTTTTCTTGCATTTAGGATTTGCATGGAGAGGTCTGCAGCTCTTCTAATTTTTTCCCATTGTAGTATACCTCTTTCTTTGTTTTTGAAGCATTTAAGATCAGCTCCTTGGTATTGGGGTCCAGCGTTTTTACTACGATGTGTCTAGATGAGTTCTTTCTAGGATCTTGCCTGTTTGCAGTTCTGAAACCTTCAATAATGTGAGTATTTTCCCTTTTAAGTTTGGGGAAGTTCTCTGCTATGATTTTGGTGAATAAAGGTTCTATTCCTTTGTCCTGAAACTCTTCCCCTTCATTGATCCCTATTATACAAATATTAGATTTCTTGGCTGTGTCTGCCAGGTCCTGGAGTTCTCTTTGTTGAATTCTTACTGCTTTCTCCAGACTGATGATTCTCTGTTCCAGGGCTTGCTTTTTATCTTTCGTCCCTAATGCCCTATTCTCCATCTCAGTCAATCTGTTGCTTAATGCATCCAGTTTTGCTTGAATTGTGGACACTGAGCTGTTCATGTCTGCTGAGAGGGTATTAATCTTTTCTTCCATTTCTCTTTGAATTCGAGGAGCTCCTTGGTAATTTCCTGCTTATATTCCTGAAATTGTTTTTGTAACTGTGCTTTAATCCCTTTAGTCATGTCCACAATCATCTCCTTGAATAGAGTCATATTTTGTGTCTCTTCACGTGTCATTTCTTGAGATAGTGACATCTCTCTCGTCCCTTCTCCCTTGTTTCCTTTTGAGCTTTGTGTGGGACTTTGACTGTTTATATATGTTGTAAATCATCGTTGCGCTTTCCGAGGCATCGAGGACTGCTCTAGGCTCACTCTGTGGTCAGTAGGTAGCAGTCTTTACTTGGTTGGGGATAGGTGTTTCTGGGAATCTGTGTATACATGTGGATCTCCACGTAATTAGTTCCGCCGCTTACTAGAGTTTTCCACTTTTACAGATGTTTGGCCTAAACACAGAGGCTGTGTGCCGCTGCACGGCTAGTTCTCAGCCCAACCAGTGGCCCTATAGTGGGTTGTAGGATGGAGTTGCGCACTTCGGTGTCAGCTAGGCCAGCAGATGGTTAGTTTTCCTACCCTGATCCCAGGGGCAGGGCCCAGTAGAGGGCATGGGGTTTGGAAATTTCCAGGAGCTCTCAGCTAAACCAGCCCTACTGGATTCTGCTCTGTTCCCAGGGCAGGGCCCAGCTGAAGATGTTGGGTTTGAGGGTGGAACCACGCCTTTCTGGTTCTCAGAGGGCTAGCTCAGCCCCTGCTGCTTTCTGTCCTTCAGTTCCCTGCTGTGTTTCAACAGCTTTAGCTGAGAGTCATTCTGTGACTTGATGGGGAGCCCCAAGGTGTTGTCTGCTGGAGGCTCTCAGCAGAAGAGGCCAGATACTGAATTCCTTGCTCCCCCCTGCACTTGCCCATCATTCTAGGGTGGGGTGGGAGGGGTCTGGGTTAAGTTCTCTAGCTCTTATCTTCTTGTACCCCCTTCCCTATCTGATTTCAAATAACTAAATACAAATATATACAATATATAAGAAAACAAGGTAAAATACTGTAACAATTTGAAATAACCAAGGGACAGCAAAAGAGATGAAAGATAACATAGTACATTAAAGATAAGAATCATTCATTATATGGCTTTTGTTTCTATATCCTGGAGGTTATTTCATTTAGTGTCATACTGTATGGCCTTATGTGTCTAAGGTTTGCTCTATTGTAAATCTCTGCTAGGAGGGCCCAAGGTTTCTACTGATTATGACAAATGAGGGAAACCACTGAGCCTATGTTCCTTTGAGTCTGGCTTACTTAATATGATTGCTTCTAAGTCTTTTCATTTCCCTACAAATGAGGTGATGTCATTTCTTCCAACCGCAGCATAGAATTCCTTTGTGTATAAATACCACACTTGTTGATCCATTCATCAACTGAGAGGCATCTGGGTTGGTTCCAATCTTTGCTATGGTAAATAGTGCTGCAATGAACATTGCTGTGCTAGTGGACTTAGTATGTTCTTGTTTCTGAACGATTGGGTAAATGTCAAGTAGTAAAATTACTGGGTCATGGGGAAGCTCTATGTCTAGTCTTTTGAACAACTGCCAAACTGTAGCAGTGATCCCTACTGGCCATATCCTGGCCAGCATCTGTTGTTATTAGGTTACTTAATCCTGGCCATTCTTACTGTAGTGAGGTGGAATCTTAAAATTGTTTTGATTTTCATTTCTTTTTTGGCCAGAGATACTGAGCATTTTTTCTTATGTCCATCAGCCATTCTTATTTCTTCTTCAGAGAAGACTCTCTTTAAGTCTTTGGCCCATCTTTCAATGGGATGGTTGTTTCTTTGAAGATTAGTTTGGGAGTGATTCAATTTTTAGAGCTGTTGATACATTTTAGATATGAGGCATAAGTCCGTTGTAGGGTTGGTGAAGATCTCCCACTCTCTAGGTTTTCTAATTAATTTGTTTGTTTTATACTTAGCCTTACAGAAGATCTGCAGTTTAATGTAGTCCCGCTTATCCACCCTTTCTCTGATTTGTTGTGTTTCTGGGTCCTTATTAAGAAAGTTTCAACCTGTGCCAGGTCTTTGAGCCATTTGTAGTTAATCCAGGTGCATGCTGACAAAGAAGTATCGAACTTTAGTTTTCTGCAGGTGCTTAACCAGTATTGCCAGCAAAACTTGTTGAAGAGGCTGTCTTTCTTCCATTCTATTTTTTTTGCTCCCTTATCAAAGATTAGGTGGCCATAGGTCTCTGGGTTATGTGTGTCCTGTTCTGTTCCATTGGTCTTCAGGCCTGTTCTTATGCCAGTACCAAGCTGTTTTGGTCACTATAGCTATGTAATAGAGTCTAAAGTTTCGAATAGAAATTTCTCCTGCGCTGTTCTTTCTGCTAAGATGTGTTTTTGCTATACAGGGTCTTTTATTGTTCCATATGAGATTTTGGATTGCCTCTTCTATTTCTTTAAAGAATGAGATTGGGATGTTGATGGGTATTGCAATGAATTTTTAGATAACCCTTGGCAATATTGCACTTTCATTATGTTAATTCTTCTAATCCAGGATCATGGGAGGTATTTCCATTACCTCAGTTCTGCTTTAATTTGCTTTTTCAGGGTTTTAAAGTTTTCATCAAAAAGTTCCTTTACATTCTTAGTTAATTCCTAGGTACTTTATTTTCTTTGAGGCTATTGCAAAAGGAGTTGCTTTCCTGATTGTTGCCTCGCTCCTCTCATTGATGGCATATAGGAAGGTGGTTGATTTTTGAGGTTAAATTTTATACCCTCCTACCTTGCCAAAGTTTTGAATCAGCTCAAGCAGGTTGGGAGTGGAATCTATCAGGTTCTTTAAATACAGAATCATGTCATCTACAAAGAGGGAAAGTTTCACTTCCTCTTTCCCTATTTGGATCCCCTCTATGCTTGCTTCTTGCCTTATTGCTCTGGCTGGGAATTCTAATACTATGTTAAAGAGGAGTGGAGAGAGTGGGCATCCTTTTCTCGTTCCTGATTTTAGAGGGAATAGCTTTAGCTTTTCACCATCAAGTATAATGCTAGCTGTGGGTTTGTCATACACAGCCTTTATTATACTGAGGAATGTTCCATGGACTCCTAGTTTCTCCAGAGCTTTTAGCATAAAGGGATGTTGGATCTTGTCAAATACCTTTTCTGCATCTATTTGAGACAATAATGTGATTCTTGTCCTTGTTCCTGTTGATGTGCTGAATTATATTATTTGATTTGCGTATGTTGAACCAGGTTTGCATCCCTGTGATGAATCCTATTTGATCATAGTGTATTATTTTTTGATGAGTTGCTGAATATGGTTGGCCAGTATTTTGTTGAGAAGTTTTGCATCAATATTCATCAAAGAAATGGGTCTAAAATTCTCTTTCTTTGATGAATCTCTGTCTGGTTTTGTGATGAGGGTTACAGTGGCTTCATAGAATGAGTTTGGCAATGAGTTTCACTTTCATTGAAGAGCTTGAGGAGTATTGGTATGTGCTCTGTTTTGAAGACCTTATAGAATTCAGCTGCAAATTCATCTGGCCCTGGACTTTTCTTGGATGGAAGTTCGCTTACTGCCATTTCTACTTCAATGCTTGAAATAGGTCTGTTTAGTTGGATCAGGTCTTCTTGGTTCACTGTGGGTATGTTAATATTGGCTAGAAATTCATCCATTTCTTCTAGATTCTCAAATTTGTTGGCATAAAGGCTTGAAAAGTATTCCCACATGATGCTCTGCATCTTTGTAGTTTATGTCATGATATTACCATTCTTGTCTATGATTTTGTTTATTTGGGTGTGCTCCCTTCTTTTTTTGGTGAGATTTGGTAAGGGTCTGTCAATTTTGTTAATTTTTTCAAAGACCCAACTCAGTGTTTTGGTTATTCTTTCTATAGGTTTTTGGACTCCAGTTCGTTTGATTCTGCTTTGATTTTTATAATTTGCTTCCTTCTACTGAACATATTAAAACTTTATTGAAAGATTTTTAATCAACAAAATCAAAATCACATAACTTTTCTTTTTTACTGCTTGTTACAAATACTATATGCATAAATGCATCTTACATGAATATGCATAAATGCATCTTATATGAATATGCATATATATATACTTTGTATAAACTAGATCCTTAGCTCAGAGATGTTTATTATGACTGATAGGCTGATAAACATTTTTGAGCTGTCAATTTAGTCCTGTAAATATATTTTAGACAATGGGGTTTGGGCTCTTTCCATGACCATTATCAAATATTTTTTATACTAAGCTTTAGATTAATCTACAATAATCCTAATCTTACAGGCTAAGCACCAGTTGCTCACGACTATAATTGTAACTACTCAGAGATCTGAAGAACATGGTTTGAAGGTAGCCTGTGCAGGAAAGTTGGTGAGACTCTTACCTCCAATAAACTACTCCAAAAGCTGAAAATTATGCTATGACTCAAGTGATAGAGCGCTAACATTTAACAAAAGAAGTTCAGATATAGCACCCATGCCCAGAGTTCAAGCCATGGTACCAGCAATAAATACATAAATAAAAAATAAAATTGAGACAAAAATTGTAGTTTGGTAAACACTGACATACAATTCTAGTAGTTGCCTGTCAGTGTTGCTGGTCAACTAGTGCATGAGCTTGTTCTAGATTTCAACAAGAAAAAAATCTAATAAAAAATTACTGAGGGATTTGTTAGGTGTTATTTGTGCTATCACAAATGTTCTATAGCATTATAGAGAGTCCTGTGGTGAAAATAGTGAGGATTAATTGTCTTCAAAATACAGAATGTGTATAAAGATAAATTTAAAATATAGACTAAAGCAATGAAACTATAATTTAGGACTGGATATGTAAACTTCCCATATGAATGCCTAGATGTCAAGATCAAATTATTGTTGACACAATGTATAATAAGTTTGGAGCACATTTATTATATTTGCTACCAATATTTTAATTTTTATTGTTATTATGAAGGTATAGAGCAGTTACAGTTACATATGTCAGGCAATGTGTATGTTTCCTTTTGGGAAATGTCACCCCTTCCCTTGATCTCTCACATTGTTTCTCTACCTATCTCACAAATACAAGTTGCATAGTTCATTTTCAAAGCTCACCCTTTATTCTAACATTTACACACTGATTTTACCCTCTTAAAGGCAGATAAATGAAGAGATAAAAAGGAAAGTAAAAATGACAATATAGAAGAAAGACTTGTTTCCAATTTCTGGATTCCATTTTGATAAATATTATTTTATATAGTTAGACGCATCCTCTAAGAATATCTTCCTTAGGTATCACTGCCTAGGATCCTATAAAATGAATCACATCCCAGTGTATTTTAGATCTAACTTCTGCGTTTGAACATGTGCTCTTTGTATTACTGAGATTGGCTTACCTTATTTAACATGATTTATTCTACATCCATCCATTTCCCTGAAAATAACATTATTATTCTTTCTAGTGGATATGGTGTGCATAGACAGGTATCATTTCTTGAATCCATTCTTTAATACAACTGCATTGTTTCCATAACATAGCTATTAATAATACCTTTATGATATCCAGAGGAGGGTTATGGCTGGGTCGTAGGGAAGATCTAGGCTTAGTTGTTTTTTTTTCTCTTTTTTTGTTAGTCATGGGACTTTAACTCTGGGCCTGGATGCTGTCCCTGAGCTCTTCAGCTCAAGGCTACCACTCTACTGCTGAATCCTCATTGCTACTTCTGGTTTTCTAGTTGTTAATTGGAGATAAGTGTCTCATGGTCATTATTGCCCAGGTAGGCTTTGAACCGTGATCCTCACATCTCAGCTTCCTGAGTAGCGAGGATTAAAGGCCTGCTCTGGCTTTTGGCTTAGTTTTTTATTTAGGGTTTTGTTTTTTTTTTGGTGGAGCTCTGGTCATGGGGCCTGAACTTGACCTAGGTGCTGTCCCTGGGCCTGGATGCTGTCCATAAGCTCTTCAGCTCAAGGCTACTGCCTCACTCTTGAGCCAAGCCCCACTTCCCATTTTTTAGAGGTTAACTGGAGATAAGAGTCTCAGGTTATTTTGTGCCGGGGCTGGCTTGAACCTTGATCCTCAGATCTCAGCCTACTGTGTAGCCGTGATGACAGGCATGAGCCACCGCCCATGGCTATGCTTAGTTTTTTCAGATTACCCAAAACCGTTGGCCAGAGTATCTAAACTAGTTTACATTCTCACCAAAGGTGGAGTAGGGTTGCTTTTTTCTTTATCCTGTCAAACATTTGTTGTTCAGATTCACACTTGGCCAAACTGTGTGAGAAAAACTCATAGTTGTGTTGATTTGCCTTTCCTTTATGGCCATCAGTTTTGAGCATTTTCTCATGTGTCATTTTGCTATTTGTACCGTATTTCCGAAGCTAAGAAGTGTCGGCATAACTCCTTTGCCACTTTAGGGTTGATTTATTAGCTTTGGGATGGGTTAGTTTCTTCAGCTCCTTTTAAATTGTATTGCTGATAAAGATCTTCTCTCAGAATATGGCTATGTCCTTTGCAGAAACTTCTAATATTTGTAATAATCCCATTTGCCAAGTCTGTCTCCTTTTTGTATACCTGGAACTCTTTTCAAAAAGTTTCTGCCTATGCCTATAAATCCTAGTTTTTACTTGCATCCTGAAGTTATTTACTTTAGTTGTTTGTGTTTTCTTTATGTGCCTGCTTAAAACTCTGAACTTTCCTCTTAGCACTAACTTTGCACTTTTCCAGAGGTTCCCATATGATGTGTTTCCTTGAATTATAAGAACATTCTGGGATGAGGGGCGGGAAATTGGGAAACAAACATGAGAACGGATATCAATGTTCAAGAGGTTATATACCCACTATCTGATGAATTTAACTGTAACCCCTCTATAGGTTACCCAACAATAAAATGCAGGAATAAAAGAAGAAAAAAAGAAATTTCTGCTGTCCTCCTTCATTTTTTCATTGATCCACCTGTTGTTCAGAAGTATGTCATTCAATTTCCATGTGTTTTAGTGTTTTCTCAGAATATTTTGTTGTTGAGAACTAGTTTAATTCCACTGTAATCAGATAGGATATAAGGAGTTATCTCTATCCATTTTTATTTGCTAAGGATTAATGTGTGTCCTAGGATATGATCAATTTGGAGAACGTTCTATGGGCATTGAAGAGGACATAAATTGTGTGGTTGTTGAGAGAATTGCTCTGTAGATGTCAGTTAAGACCATTCATGTTATGCCGTTATTTAATTCAGAAGATTCTTTGGTTGATCTGTCCTTTGGTGAGAATTCAGTGTTAAAGTCTCCCACATTATTATGTTGGCATTTATCATGTTTTTTAACTGTAAAATTATTGGTTTAATATATTTAGGTTCTCCATTGTTTATTGCATAAAATAATCTTTTAATTATTATTCCTGGGAAATTCCCTTTATTAATATGTGATGAGCTTCCTTGCCTTTTTTGTCTTTTCTTCTTTTACTATAAAGTTGATGCCCCGAGTTGCATAAATCAGATGAATACATTTTTATTGAACAATGTTACCTTCTCCCTTATTTCCATATACCCTTTCCCCTTTGGCACTTATTTGGAGGAGAAATCTATTTTATCAGATAACAGCATGGTTACCTGACTTCTTGCAGGATGCATTTTCCTTTATATATATATATATATATATATATTATTGTAATTAATAAAAGGGTTACATGATATTTGCCAGATAGAAGGTGCATTAATTCACATACATTGATACCCTTTCACATGTCTTGGTACCCATTACCCTCCCCCCCACTCCCCCACCCATCTTGGTTTTCCTCCCTTCCCTATCAAATTTCAAATAACCAAATACAAATAAATTCAGTACATCAGATAACAAAGTGACATACTGTAACAATATGAGATACCCAAGGGACAGTAAAGGAGATGAGAGATAACATAGTACATTAAGGACAACAGTCATTAGTTATATGGCTTTTGTTTCAATATCCTGGAGGTCCTTTCAATTAGTTTCATACCATACGGCCTTATGTATCAAGGTTTTGCTCTATTGCAGATCTCTGCTAGTAGAGCCCAGTAGAAGAAAGCAAATTATTAAAATCAAAGCAGAATTAAATGAATTGGAATCCAAAAAAACTACAGAAAGAATCAACAAAACAAGGAGTTGGTTCTTTGAAAGAATTAACAAGATTGACAAACCCTTAGCAAATCTTACCAAAAAAAGAAGAGAGCATACCGAAATAAACAAAATCACAGACGAAAATGGTAATATCATGACAGAAATTACCCAGATCCAGAATATCATGAGGGAATACTTCCCAAACCTTTACGCCAACAAATTTGAGAATCTAGAAGAAATGGATGAATTCCTAGCCAATATTAACATACCCACACTGAACCAAGAACTAACCCAACTCAACAGGCCGATTTCAAGCTCTAAAATAGAAATGGCAATTAGAGAACTTCCACCTAAGAAAAGCCCAGGGCCAGATGGATTCACAGCTGAATTCTATAAGGTCTTCACAGCAGAGCTCACACCAATACTCCTCAGGCTCTTCAACGAAATTGAAAATGAAGGTTCTTTACCAAACTCATTCTATGAAGCCAGTATAACCCTCATCCCCAAAGCAGACAGAGATTCATCAAAGAAAGAGAATTATAGACCTATTTCTTTGATGAACATAGATGCAAAACTTCTCAACAAAATACTGGCCAACCGTCTACAACAACTTATCAAAAAAATTATACACTATGATCAAACGGGATTCATCACAGGGAGGCAAAGCTGGTTCAACATACGCAAATCAATTAATATAATTCAACACATCAACAGGAGCAAGGACAAAAATCACATGATTGTCTCAATAGGTGCAGAAAAGCCATTTGACAAGATCTAACACCCCTTTATGTTAAAAGCTCTGGAGAAACTAGGAATTCATGGAACATTCCTCAATATAATAAAGGCTGTGTATGAGAAACCCACTGCTAGTATTACACTTAATGGTGAAAATCTAAAGCCATTCCCTGTAAAATCAGGAACGGGACAAGGATGCCCACTCTCTCCACTCCTCTTTAACATAGTATTAGAATTCCTAGCCAGTGCAATAAGGCAAGAAGCAAGCATAAAGGGGATCCAAGTAGGGAAAGAGGAAGTAAAACTCTCCCTCTTTGCAGATGACATGATTCTGTATTTAAAGAATCCTATAGACTCCCAAGCAGGATGCATTTTCATGAAAGATTTCTTTCCACCCCTTAACTCTGAATTTGTGTTTTCATGAAAGATCTCTTTCCACCCCTTAACTGAATTTGTGTTTATTTTTAACTATGAGATGAGTTTCTTGGAGACAAAACATGGTTAGATTTTTTTTTTGGACCTAAGCTCTTGCTCTATGTCTTTTTGTTGATGGAGATGAGCTCACTGATGCTTAATGCTATTATGGTGAAATATGACATATTTGCTGCCATTTTTTTGTTTTCCAATAATTTGCTTCTTTCTGCTTCTTGTGTTTACTAAATTAGCTTTCTAGTGATTTTAGCTTAATATTATTTCATTTTTAACTTTTTACAGATTGTGTGTTTCATTTATTAACCATTGAAGTGTTGGTTATTTATTCATGAATTCCTCTATTTTTGTTGGTAATGAAAGGTTTTAGTTGTCCCATCAAATTGTGAATATTCACTTTACTGGATCCAACAATTTGGGTTGGCAATTGTCATTCAGAATTTTAATTATACCACTTCAAACTTTCCTTATTTTCAGCTTCTGTGAAGAAATTTGCATTAATTCTAAACTTGTTTCTGTTGGAATAATATTCCCTCTACGATTTTGCTACATTCAAAACTAATTCCTTTTTTATTGTATTTTATTGACAGCGTGATGTATAGAGGGGGTACAGTTGCATTGATCAGGTAGTGGGTACATTACTTCTCGAACATTGATGCCTCTTCCCATGTTTGTATTCCACTTTCCCTCTCCCTACCCCTCTAATCATCTTATTTTTCCCCTTTCATATTTCAAATAAACAAATAAACATATACACAATGTACTAGGTACCAAAGTCAGGGTACAGTAACAACATGAGATTAACCTTATAAGGGGAAAAATATAAATTAAATGACTTCATATAGTACGCTAAGAACAACAGTCAAAAAGATAAATGTCTTGTTTCCATGTACTAGAGTTGAGTTCACTTAGCCACATCCTATATGGTCATATGTACATTGCTTTTGACCTATTATGTTCTTCTGCTTTAAGAGTCCTATAGTAAATTTCCCATATGTTCTTTTTAAAGTTGTATACACTAGTTAGTGTTCAAGTTCTCACTAAGGTCTCTCCCTGGGTTAGAAGTTCTGCTGTGTCCTTGTTAGTGTTATAGGCTCACTATGCCAGTTCAGGCATTAAAAAATCTGCAAAGATCTTATCTATGGTTAGGGTCCCACTCTGTGTCCACTGGTGGCATTAGGGGCCTGGAGAGACTTCACAGTGTTAGATCCTTCACTAAGACCAAGCCTGGGATTAGAAGCCCTGCCTTTCACCTAGCACTGGTGGCTGAGTTCAATGGTGTACTCTGAAGTTGGGGCCTTCTGGCCTTGTGTCTATGATCTTGGGTACCACCAACTACTGTTATGTAGTTTGACCTGAGTTTCACTCAGTACTGAGAGCTTAGCTATGGGGCAGGACTTTGGTTTCGAACAAGCCCTTCAGTCCCAATAAGTATGAGTTCCTGAAGGTAGTTTCTGTCCACCTGGGTGATGGACCAAGCGGGAAGCCTTTGTCAGAGATTTTGTCCCAGATACCAGGATGTTAAATATTGAGGCACAGAAGAATGGTGTGGTTTCTGAGTAGCAGCCAAAGGCCTTGCTCATTGTCCTGGGTTCACCCATTTCCAGTCTCTGACATAATGGACCAGAGGCTGGATTCTCTATTGCCTGGTGGAGCCTGAGACTGGTTGCAGTCTCTGAGTGCCAAGCACCAAACTTTGTCCCTTGTCTCTAACTTCCCAAGTATCAATTCCTATACAATCTGAATGAGGTTAAATTCTCATTGGTGTAGGCTGAAACTTAAGCAGTCCCTTGGTTCTGACCTCAGAATATTTTGCCTTGTTCATGCTCCTATACCCCCGACACCAATTCCTATGTCCCATTCCTGTTCCTGAGCCAGTTCCCTGGCAGTTACAGCTGGCTACTTGGGGATGTTGAGCATGTGACTTGCTGTGTTTGGTATTGGGCTGGTCTCCTTCCTAGGTTGCATGTGAATATGATTCTCTCCTGCAGTGAATCTGCAGTCTTGCCTGGCAGAATGCTCTGAGCATAAATCTGTTTTGAGCTAACCCTGAATCTAAGCAAGAGGCTATTAGGATCAGTTCAGAGATCCGCTCGGCGTTGAAGGCTGTTCAGCATGGCAGGGTTCTCAAAGAGACATCTATATGGCTTAGTTCCACGTGGGGCTGTTTACTGTTTAAACAGCCATGATAAATTGGGATTTGTGCAAAACTGTGGCCTGTAGCCCGGCAAACTGTGATGAGGCCTGTTTACGTGGATTGTTTGGTTTTTGGTTTTGTTTTCTCCTTTCTTTAAGTTTTGATGTTTCTTGATTGGAGCTTGGCTCTGACAGCTTACCTTTCCATGGCATCCACTCTCCAGCTGGGTTTCCAGATTAGGGGTTCATATTTTTTGATTGAGCAGGCAGATCTCTGGTATCTATGCTGCTATCTTGGACCCTCCTGCCCTCAAATTTTATCATTACCTACCTGTTCTATTTTGTCAACACAACAAGTTATTGAGTTTTACCTACTAAAGTTCTTTTAGTGAGAGTCTTTATGAGAGTCTTTTATGAGAGAGTCTTTTATGTGTTCTCAGAGAACAGCCTTTTCCTATGTATCAGGGTTGCTTCATCTGACAATGTTAATATTCATATAGAAGTTGTTAGTGAGTTAGATTAGGAGTAGATATGCCAGTATTAGAAAACAATAAACTTTTTAATGCAGAGAAAAAGGTAAAGTCCATATTCTGAATGTGGTCTTGATCAAAGAATTTGCAAATGAAATTCTTGTTTTATATCCAGTAATATATATGATTACTTCAAAAGTCGATAAAACACCATAGAATATATTGAAATAAAAATTATAGCACTGTAAAACTAGTTTCTGCCTCTTGACACTAATAATTACATAGCAACATCTCTATTATTATCTTATTATAAACTTGTTAAGAGTATTGGCCAGGCACGATGGCTCATACCTATAATCCCCGGTACAAAAGACCTTGAGACTCATCTCCAAGTAACCACTAGAAAACCGGAAGTAATGATGTGGCTCAATGGTAGGAAGGTAGCCTTGAGCTGAAAAGTTCAGGGACAATGCCCAGGCTCTGGGTAGGGTGATAGCCTTAAGCTGAAGAGCTCAGCAGGGACAGCACCCAGGCCCAGAGTCCAAGCCCCATGACTGGAAAAAAAAAGTATCAAAATTTCATTTAACATATGATCATCTAACCATAAATTAAATTTTCAGCAATACCAGTAATTACTTAAGATTATTCTTCTAAATGGCTATAAACTTGATAAGTTTCTTTTTTCACAGGTTAAATGACGTTTCCATCATCCTTTTAGCTGAGCATTTAGTTTTGCGCTGGGCATATCAATGAAAAATTATCAACTGAAATATAAAAGTTTGTTCATATGCATTCACAAAAGACTGGTTTGAGATACACTTGATTTAGCTGACAATAAAATCACATGATTAGTAATAAAAGTATAATCTGTTTGTTATATTTGAACATAGACTAATTTTTCCAAATCAGCAGGAACAGGAATGGGTCATAGGAGGTGGTTTGGGGGGTAAAGGAGAATGAACAAGACAAAATATTCTGAGGTCAGAACCCAGGGACTGCTTAAGTCTCAGCCTACCCCAATAAGAATTTAACGTCATTCAGATTGTATAGGAATTGATACTTGGGAAGTTAGAGAAAAGGGACAAAGTTTGATGCTTGGCACACGGAGAGTGCAACCAGTCTCAGGCCCCACCAGGCAATAGAGAATTCAGCCTCTGGTCCATTATGTCAGAGACTGGAAATGTGTGAACCCAGGACAATGAGCAAGGCCTTTGGCTGCTACTCAGAAACCAGATAATCTCTCTTAAAAATAAAACTTACTAGATGGGCATGGTGACTCACACCTGTAATCCTAGCTACTCAGGAGGCTCAGATCTGAAAATCATAGTTTAGAGCCAGGCCAGGCCCTAAATTCTGTGAGACACATATCTCCAATTAACCACTGGAAAACTGCAAGTAGCTCTGTGGCTCAAGGAGTAGGGCAGTAGCCTGTGCTAAAGAGTTCAGGGACAGTACTGAGGCCTAGATTTCAAGCACACACACACACACACACACACACACACACACACACACACACACACAATGTACATATATAGATAATAAAAATTAAAATGAAACTTACTTTCAAACTCATGTTCTAAATATAAATGTAGGACTAAGGCTATTCAGAAGCATCATCTATGTTTGAATGTTAAATGAGTCTGTTTACTTAGATTTATACTAAAGTACAAAAGAAACAATTCAATTTATATTTATAATAGGATCATCTAATATAACACGTTATAGCTCAAATTCATACTGAGACATAGTCATAAAGTAATTGCTGGAAAGAAAACTTAAAAGTATAAACAACTGTGTGCCAATTAGTCATGCAGATAATCCTACCTATTTGGGTGTGAGAGATCTGAAAATCACAGTTTGAACCCAGCTGAGGCAGGCAGGTCCTTTTATCTCCAGTTAACTTTCCAAAAACTAGAAATGGATGTCTGACTCGTATGAGAGCAACAGCTTTGAGCAACGTCCAGGTCTGGCATACATACACACACACACACACACACACACACACACACACACACACACACACACATACACACACACACACACACACATACACACTAACAATCAGAAGAAAGGTCTGAGGAGCAGGAATTGAGAAAAGAGTGAGCAACCAAGGATCTTCTTTAAAAAATATGTAATTTCCTTTTATCATTTATTTTGATTCATCTCAGACTTAAGAACTTTCATTTTGTTGATTCTTACATGAATGATTTAAATGAAAGAAATATAATGGTGGCTAAATTTAAATACAAGCATGCAGTGTTCCAGACTCTAATCATTTTAAAGTACTGAATTGCACAATCTTTATAACAATCTTATGAAAGAAGCTGGCTTTAATGTTCTAATTTTATAGATATAGAGACCAAGGCACAGAAAATTCAGGTTATCTATGTAACTGGCAAAGGTGGAATTTGAATCTATATGAGTATATGAACAAAAGCAAAATAGTTGACAAACAGTAGAAGTGACCAATAGAGACTATGGCTCTGAACTCTATGGAGAGTGCAAGTTGTGTAATTCTTTAAAATGACTGATTCCAAAGCACAACACAATAAGTGTCAGGAAATGCTACTTGCAATAGAGGAGGGTGGGGCCACAGGGAGAAGGGTAGAAGACTGAAAGTGGAGGAGAAATAATGCAGGAAAAAATTCCTTGCATATACTACAGAACTGAGAATTATAAGGGAAGAGGTGAGTAAAGGAGGGCATCATATACACAAAATGTTTGGTTGAATTCAAATAAATTTAATACATAAGCTAAAATTAAGATTAAATAAGGGAAGGCATGGGTTGGGGGTTTGGGGTGAGAATGTTGAGAAGGGTGACATTGATCAAGATGCCCTGCAGTCATCAGCTGATTTGGTGAATGGTAATTCCTTTATATAGCTGTTGAGAGATAATAGTAAAAAGATAGAGGGCCTGGAGTTTGGCGTAGTGGTAGAGTGCTTGTCTAGCATACACAAAGACATGGGTTCGATTCCTTGGTACCACATACATAGAAAAAAGCCGTAAGTGGTGCTGAGGCTCAGGTGGTAGAGTTCTAGCCCTGAGCTCAAGCCCAGGACTGGCAAAATAAGATAGAGAAAAAATGATCATTACATATAATAACTACATATGTATGAGGCACAGTATATTTATTAATATGCATAAATAATTGTCAGTTTATCTATTGCTTCAAGCATTTGTTATTTGGAACACTTAGAATCTTCTCTACAAGGTATTTTAAAATATATAATTAATTGTCAACAGTAATTATCCTATTATTATAAAATATTAGAAGTTATTTCTCCTATTCACCTTTTCCCTAGAAGTAAGTACCCATTTTCTTTCCTAAGAAATTTTGTCTTATAAAATTTGATCAGGTGTGCTTTACTCTTTGGATTACTGTTGTTTAACCTTGTATAACCAACCCTTAAGAACTCTGAAGTTGAAAAGATAGTCTGATGTTTTATACTTAATATTACATTTTATTCAAATTTTATATTTGGCTTTATTATTAGTTTAATTTTATAGATAATATAAAATAATAAAATTGTCATAGAGAAAATGTAAACAGACAAGTGGGCCTTTTCAGATATGTCTAAAGTCCTATGTTCCATGAAAAGCATTCTTTTTTTCTAGAAGATTAAAATGCAATTATGCAAATACTAAAAATTTCACGGCAAGCTAGATTTGGTACATGAAACAGACTTTGGAAAATTATTCTGTTTGTTTCTCACCTCTTATAAAATCCACTCTATACTGTTTTAGAAATAATCCCTTTCCATGTATATGCATATATATGTGAATAGATAAATAGATTTCATTTTGATTTTTATTCTGCCAGTAATTCCAACTGGTATTATTTTCTTTTTCTAGGAAAAAAGTATTCCCTTTGCATTTCTTATATGCAGGCCTGATGAAAATATGATGTAATTTGCTTTATCTGAATATACATTCAACATACATTCTTTCTTCAAGTACATTTTTGTAGAGATATTCTAGACTGAATTTAATTTTTGCTAAAAAAAATTTTGTACCCAAAATCTGATTCTCTTCTGTTTTGTTTTATTCTCGAATATTGTATTTTATCTTTCTGGAACCGAGCTGAATTTAATTGAAGTTATTAATATTTATACTTTAACGTTCAATTTTCTGGATTTAAGCCTGTATGTAAATCATTTGGAGGGCAAAGGTTGACTTTCAAATCAGAAACTTAAAAATGGGATTTTCATACTTTCATATTCTGAAGCAAACAAGAGTCTCTAATCAAAATAGCTTTCCCAGAGACTTTCAATTTCTTCTTATATGCACACAGCTGTGGCTGAAGAAACATTTTATATTTTGTGTCTGCCATTGTTTTCCCATGCATATGATTTCCTGATGGTATTTAATAATTTGGAGCTTGTAAAAGTAAAAGTTTTAATTTTGACCACTTGAAAAAAAATTCTTTGTTATTTTATTTTATTGTCAGGTGATGTACAGAGGAACTATAGTTACATTTGTCAGGTACTGGGTACATTACTTCTTGAACATTGATACCCATTTCCATATTTTTCTCCCACTTTCCCTAACCCACACTCTCCCAAACATCTTGTTTTTCCCCTTCCCTTCCCTACTTCAAATAAACAGATAAACATATATTCAATATACCAGGTAACACAGTCAGATTCAGTAATGGCATGAGATTAATCAGGCAAAAATAAAAGAGGAAAGAAATAACTTCACATAGTACATTAAGAACAATAATGACAAAGATAAACCTCTTGTTTCCATATCCTGGAGTTCATTTCATTTAGCCTCATTTTGTATGGCCATATGTACATTGCTTTTGAGCTATTGTGATCCTTTGCTAGAAGGATCAATGATGTGTAGCAATTATTATGAATGCGGGATTCAATGGAGCATATGTTTCTTTCTGTCTGGATTACTTCACTTAGTATAACTTTCCCCCAAGTCTTTTCATTTCCTTATGAATGGGACCATGTTATTTGTTCATATGGCAACATAGAATGCCATTGTGTATGAATACCACATCTTCTTGACCCATTTTTCTGCTGAGAGGCATCTGGGCTGGTTCCATGTTGCTCTCCGGCAACACAGGTACAAGAGGGACACCCAGGGCCAGCCTGCAGTCCCAAGGAGATGAATGAGAGGTAAGAGTCCCCGACAGCTCAGTCCACCACCCAACTGACTGGGAAAAAAAATGCACACTGACCCGGGAGTTGTGTCAGCTATGAAAGCACAGCAGATGTCAAATTTATTGCATCAGGCATATAATTAAATTCTTTGGGGAAAACTGGAGTAGGAAAGAGGAAGAAGAGAGGGCCAATAGAAAATAACCAGGACATTGTAAGTCACTGGGTGGGGCCAAGCTGGAAAGGCTAAGAGCACCTCTGGAGAACCCAGTTATGCCATGTGAAACAGCACATGAAGTGATCCTGACCAAAGCCCAATAATGGCCATGAGCCAAAAGAGGTGAAAAGGTCCCAACAGTTCCATATCTTAGTTATGGTAAATAATACTGCAATGAGCATTGTTGTGCTGGTAGCTTTAGTATGTCCTTGCTTATAGACAATTGTGTAAATGCCAAGGAGTGGGATTGCTAGGTTATAGGGGAGCTCTATGTTTAGTCTCTTGAGGAATTGCCATATTACTTTCCAGAGTGGTTGAACGAGTTTACACTCCCACCAACAATGTATTAACATCTCTTGTGGCCACATTCCTGCCCGTATCTATGATTAGATTTCTTGATTTTGATCATTCTAACTGGTGTGAGGTGGAATATCAAAGTTGTTTTGATGTGCATTTCTTTTATGGCCAGTGATGTAGAACATTTCTTCATGCGTTTATTGGCCATTCTTATTTCCTTTTCAGAGAAGTCTCTAAATCTGTAGTTACATACTTCATGAAGCATAATATTCTACTAATGAGATGCCTGTGGTCATGGGAATCAGTTTTTCTGAATATGAAATATGCCAACTTTCAGAATTTCAAGATTGTCTTGACAGTCCTGGGCTTGGGTTCAGGGCCGAAGCACTGCCTTGGGTTTTCTCAGTGCTAGAGCTCTACCACAAGAGCCACAGCACGTCTTCTGTTTTTTTTTTTAAGTGTGTGGTACCAAGGGATTGAACCCAAGTCTCCATGCATGCACAGCAAGCACTCTACCACTAGGCCAAACTCACAGCTCAATTTCAAGATTTTTTAAACTTGTTTATCTTAGCAATTGTGTCTATGCTATGTTCACATGTGGTCATATTTATATATTTTTACTTTTATTTACTGGATTTGTAAATCTATATATTTATACTTTTGTCAAACTTGAAACTATCAGGTCTTTTTTTTTTTATTGAATATTGGTTCTTGAATTTCAGTCCTCCAATTGCATGTGTGTTTGGTATTTGACATTGTGCCACAATCCTTCCAGGCTTTTGTTTTTATTAATGGTTCGTATTTGTTTTTTTGTTGCTTTTTCAGGTCTTCGTCATTGTATGTATTGGATAATATAAATTATCAATACTAAATGACTCTTGTGGCATCATTGTTGAGCTCACCAGCGACTTTTTACCTTTTAAAGTATTAAAGAGTTTATTGATTTTTCTTGGGCTGTTATATGTTTCTGCTGAAAATTTTCACATAGTATAAATCTATTATTCTTTGAGAACAGGAAAATATTTATGATGCCTGATTTATAAAATACTTCTGTTACGATTAAAATATCCAGATCATCACTGTTCTGATCTTCATTGCTTATCTTCACACATACTGAATTTTGGGAACTTCTGTTCATCTCTTTTCATTATGAAGGGCAGCTACCTTCTCTCATTTTGCCAACTGGCAACTCAGAATGGCGGCCCCGATGGGGATGGCCCACGCGGACTCATCCCGTATCCTGCCTGGAATCACTCACAGGCAGAGAGAGAATTCTTCCAGGGGGGCCCCAGTCTCGGCGACCCGTGCCGGAGCCAAGGTGGCTGAACGCTGTGGCAACTCAGAATGGTGGCCCTGATGGGGATGGCCCATGTGGACGCATCCCTTATCCTGCCTGGAATCACCAACAGGCAGAGAGACAGAACAGTTTTATAAAATTGCTCATGCTTTCTATCAAAAAAGTAAAGGTGCCTGCTCTCCAAGATTCCTTTCCACATAATTGCTTGAAAAGGTCCACTTACCCGCTAGTCATGCCCCACATCTGGGCACCAAATGTAGTCATCCTTCTCAGACGTCCATGTGGGGGGTAAGATGGCAATGGAGCCCATGAGTAATACAGACTCCGGAGATTAGACTCTTGGTGCAGATCTACATAATTTCACAAAACGTACTCAGTAAATACAGATCGAGCAGTAGCAGCCACGTCATCAAATAGGGATGACCGTCAGCCAATGGTGTCCTGCACATGCCCCACTTGCTCCAGGTGGGTGGGGACAGGTGCCCTCTGGCTCCTGACTGCTTGTGTCACTGAGTGTGTACGTGCTAAGGGGCAAATATCAAGCAGCAGGGTTCCCCCACACTCTATCATATCAAACTATACTTTTTCAATGCGGTAAGACTTCAGATTTTCTATATGAGTTTTAGCTATTAAATGTAGCACAGATTGGACACTAATCTCTGGTTTAAAGTTCTGAAAAAGAGAGTAATTTATTCAGTGTATTGATCTTCTTCAAAGTGCCTTAAAATAATTTAAAAAATCTGTAATTTCCAAAGCAAATCTTTTCCATCAACAGAAGTATTTATGTTTCTATGAAAGAAAATTTATTCTATAATAGCATTACATAAATGTCAATTTTTACATAAGGATTTGATTTTCTTATGCAAAATGTGAAGTATACATGGAAAGCTTGTCATGTTCCATCAATAGCAGCTTTACTGAACTTGCTTTCCAATATGCTGTAGTCCAGTAGAAACAATGAATATATGCATTGACCACATCCACGATTGTTGACTGCGTCTAAAAAAACCAATTGAACACTTACTGAAATATTCTTGAGAATTTATTTTTGCCTTTACTTAAGGTTTTTTTTCTTTATATTGTTTATCCTTTTCATCACATACTTGAAGGAATCATGTATAATGTTTTGGTTATATTGAATGAATATGAGCTAAAGGGATGATGATCTCATTGATCTAATGAATTACTTCTTCAGAGAATCCTTTTGTCCTGATATTTACATCTGAAAACCTTAAAAAATCTGGCTTCATTTTATTTTAATGCTTGTGAGGATAAAGAATTGTCATTCAGGGATGACCCAAGTAAAAATGTATCTTGACAATGAAAAGCTAGATGTAATGATGTTCACCTGTCACTATAGCTATTCAGAAAAGATAATATGGGAAACACAATCCAGGCTGGCCAGGTCAGCAAATGAAAGCCTGTCTGAAAACCATCTCGAGTGTAAAAGGTTGGGTCCATGACATAAAGAGGAGAGTAACTTCTTGGTAGCAAAAATAAAGACTGAGTTCAAACTCTAGCACTGCATTAAAAAGTAAATGCCAGTAATAAATTTTTGCATATGGAAATAATCAAGATAATATTAAATATCACTAGAGGTAAATGATTCCCCAGATTAAGAATCCCAGGTAACATCTGTATGTATCAATAATAGAATTTGAGATTCATTATGACTTTAAAATAAACTTAATTTCCATGAATTCATATTCCAAATGATGATTCTCTGTGCCTTATTTATTACTGTATTATTTGTTTGTATGGAACTTAAAATTATGAAACCAACTCATTACTAGCTCGGCATAAATATCCCATGGTTATTTAATTAGCAAATTATATTATTATATCAAATATTTACTTTTCATTTTGGTAAATATATTTGAAAGAATGGAATTGAAGCTGTGGCTCAAGTGATAGAATGCTAGCCTTGGACAAAAAAACCAAGTGAGAGTTTGAGGCCCTGAGTTAAAGCCCCAGTACCAGCCCCCAAACAGAAAGATATTTGAATTAAATTTAATTAATTCAGTTTATTTTCTGGGTCTTGGGGCTTGAACTCTTGGCCTAAGCACTGTCACTCAAGGCTACCACCCTGCCCCTCGGCCTGGGTGTTGTCCCTGAGCTCTTTAGCTGAAGGCTACTGCCCTACCCTTGAGCCACAGGGCCACTTCCGGTTTTCTATTGGTTAATTGAAGATAAGAGGCTCATAGTCTTTAGTGCCCGGGCTGACTTTGAACTGTGATCCACAGATCTTAGCCTTTTGAGTAGCTAAGATTAAGGTGTTAGCCACTGCACCCGGCAATTATTTCAGTTTTTACAGGTGAGAAAGCAAAAGGTCAAATTTGATATTCTTATTTTCTGTTGCTCAGATATAACATGGAGACCAGAAGATTACTATATTTCTATCTATAATTGCATTAAAAATAGAAGTACATTGTGCTTTTCATTTTTATTAACTATTCAAAGATTTTCTAGGAACCTCTTTCCTTCATTTAGTTTTTCATATTCAGGTGATCTGTTCTTTTATGGGCCTAATCATACAAACATTGAACCACTTATTTCTGCCTGTAAAATTATTACAACCAGTTTGTTATGAATAAATATATTATCTCACATGAAAATTTATTTTAACTTTTTAGTGTCATACTGGGAGGCAATTTCTTACTTTCTCAACCTGAGGAGAAAAAAATCATGTGCCACAAATTAGAAAACAAACTAATGAACTTTCTGACTACATTTTGGAGTTAAAACTATCATGTCAGTTCCTCATCAATGTTTAGGATAATCATATTTACACTGCTTCTTGGAGATAGATATTTGCTAAATCATATGAATGAATGTTTTTAAATGTCATATCATTATTTTCATTTTACTTTAAAACACATGCCTGCATAATCAGACATTCGCTAGGGTGGGTTAAGACGTAGAGATTATTTCCTAGACTCTTGAGACATATTCATTAACTAGTTAAAAGTTAATTTCAATAGCAAAATGTAAGCTAAGAACAGAATACTGACCATAGTTAAAAACAGATTCTTAAAATGAAATATAATTACATTAAGTATGAGAAAGATATAATAGGACTTAATTTTAGGGAATACACAATAAAAATCTGATCAATATGGTAGATCAAGCAGAAGAAAGAATATCAGAGACCAAAGATTTAAAAGTTAATATACATTATAGATTAATATGTATTTATGACATAAAAACCCTCAGACTAATTTTGATTATGTTTTAAAAACTAAGTGCCAGTGATTGTATATAGAGATTCGCTTCTTAAATACTTGTTTGTCAAACATGTCATTTGTTATATGATGTAAAAATCAATTTTAATAAACTCCTTAATAAAAAAGTTAATATACATTATAATAAAACAACAATAAAAATAATAAATAAATATAATCCATAACCACAGGCTTCAAGTGCTCTAGGACAAAAAAAGAGACAAAATATAATATTAGATGGGGGCAAAAACAAGCTAGATATATATAAAGAGAACTTAAATACCTAGGGTAATGCTAGCCTGGTCATCAAGAATTGCTTTAGTTTGTGTTTTTACTGGAGCTATCTTTGTACCCATCTATCATAAAGAGTATCATTGCTGGATATAATAATCTTGAATGGGAATTATTCACTTTTAAGTCTTAAACGATGTTACTCCATGCTTTCCTACTTTTTAGGGTTTCTGTTGATAGGTCTGATGTTAGGTGTTGGGCTTTGAAAGAAAGTCCCTATTTTTCCCTTGTAGCTTCCAATATCAATTCTCCTGTACTCTTGGCATTTCAACCTATGAGAGAGAATATTTTCTGTTGATCTCTATTTGGAAATGTTTCCTGTAATGGGATGTTCAAGTTTTGGTTAAGAGTTGTGGAAATTAATATAGTAATATAATATGTATTTAGGTTAAAATATGACTACATTATAGACATAATTTTAAATTGCATGCTCAATGTATTTATTACTCAGAAGACTACTAAACCATCGCACTTTATATCACAATCTAAAAAAAATGAAATGGCTAGAATTGAAAAATGTTATAGAAAGTGTATTATACTCCAATTCCAATAACTATGACAGAGTGGCTTAAGATAAGACCAATTTTCCACTAGCCCAATGATGTTCATTATAGCACTATTTACTATAGCAAAGATATGGAACCAACCCAGTTGTCCCTCAGTTGATGAGTGGATCAACAAGATGTGGTTTTTATACACAATGGAATTCTATGCTGCTGTCAGAAAGAATGACATTGCCCCATTTTTTAGGAAATGGAAAGACTTAGAAAAAAATCATATTAAGTGAATTAAGCCAGAATCAAAGGAACATAGGCTCAATGGTTTCCCTCATTAGTCATAATCAGTAGAAACCTTGGGCTCTCCTAGAAGAGATTTACAATAGAACAAAAATTTAGATACATAAGGCCATATACTATGACACTAAATGGAAGGACCTCCAGGATATAGAAATAAAAGCCATATAATGAGTGATCACTGTCCTTAATGCACTGTTATCTCTCATCTCTTTTGCTGTCCCTTGGTGATCTCATATTGTTACAGTATTTAACCTTGTTATCTGATATAGTATATATAAGCCTATTTGGTTATTTGAAATTTGGATAGGGAAGGGGGGAAAACAAGATGAGGGGTGGGGTGGGGCGGAGCGAAATGGGTACCAAGACAAGAGAAAGGGCATCAATGTTTGTGAAGTAATGCACCTTCTATCTAGTGAATATAATATAACACTTCTATTAATTACAATAAAATGTATGAAAGAAAAAAGATAAGACCAATTTTTATCTTCAAATTTACTGGGAAATATTCATTTTTCAGAAAATATTTTGTAATTTTCATGCTTGTATATCTCTAATGTTATATCTTCATTATCCATTTATCCATTGATGGGTACAAAGATTGATTCTATACCTTACTACTGTGAATAGTGTATTTCTTCTATAAGTTGATTATAGTGTATGTCCTTTGTCAACATACCCAGAAGCAGAATAACTAGATATTATTATAATTCTAGTTGTAATATTGTGAAGAATTGTTATTCTGTTTTACCTAATAACTGTCTAACTTGCTTTTCCCTTAATAGTCTATATTTTCTTTTAGCCAAAATGTTACCAGTATATTTTTTTGTAATTTTGAAATCAGTCATTGTACCTTGGACAAAATGATTACCTCATTGGCATTTTCACTTGCAATTCCCTAATGGATAATTATATTGAATATTTTGAAAATGTTGTATTTCTTCTTTGGAGAAAATATATCATTTTTAAGTATAATTGAAATATTTCTTTTTATTTCATTGAAATTTTTAATTTTTATACATTCTTTACAATGATCCTTTAACGAACTTTCAGAAAACATATTCTCTGATGCTGTAAATTGTTTCTTCATACTATTGATTGTTTCCTTTTATTCATTTATGATCCTTCATTTAATATAATCCTATTTTTCTGATTACTTTTGTTTTGTATATTTTTATAATCTTACTCAAACAAATCTTTGGATACAATGATAACTTCAAATCTTTCATATATGTATGTTAAAAATAATTTTAGGTCTTAAAGTTAAATGTTTGCTTATTTATATAGACTTTTTGTTAGACGGGTGAGACAGGGATGATGTTTCAATGTTTTGCAGGTGGACATAAATTACTCCCAGCCTCATTTCTCAGCACATTTCTTTCTACCAGTAATATTTACAAACTTTTCTTCCAGGCTTTTGAAATATACAGCACACATAATAATCACACTGTACAATTATACCCCAGAGCTCCTTGCACCAACATAACTTTATATTAGTACTGATTGACCAACCATTTTCCATCACTTCCGCAACATTTCTGTTGTCAGTTTCTGATAACAAACATCTACTCCCAATTCTCAGAATAACTTTTAAAAATTCATACTGCTTCTTTTTCTCTGGGTAAACACCAAATGATGAATGATGCCAGTGCAGTGAGACAGCCCGGAAACTCTAGGAGTCCAGGTTTGAGAGGCCATGGTGGCTTCCTACACTTCACTAGCAGCCTTCGGGGTCTTGGGTGTGATCATGGTAGAGGTCAGGGTCTCAGCTACGATGTTCTGGAGGACAACGCTGAAGGAAAAGAATGGACCCCTGCCACCAAACTGGGCTGACTGGTTAAGAACATGAAGATCAAGTCTTTGGAGATCTATCTTTTCTCCCTGCCCATTAAGGATTCTGAAACCACCGACTTCTTCCTAGGGGTGTACCTCAAGGAAGAGATGCTGAAGATTATGCCTGTGTAGAAGCAGACTCACTTTGTCCAGTGCACCAGGCTCAAGGCATTTGTTACCACTGGCAACTACAGTGGCCATTTCATCCTGGGTATGAAGTGCTCCAAGGAGTTTACCAAGGCCATCTGATGGGTAACATCTTGGCCCTGTGTAAAGAGGGTGCTTGGGAGGTGACAGGTCTCTATGGCTCTGTGCTGGGTGCATCTCATCCCTGCCTCCAGAGGCACTGGGATGATCTTAGTTGCTGTCCCAAGAAACTGTTGATGATGGCTGATATCGATGACTGCTGCACTTCAGTGAGGGACCGTATTGCCATCTTGGAAAACTTTGCCAAGGCTACCTTTCATGCTGTCTCCAAGACCTACAATTACCTCGCCCCTGACCTCTGGAAAGAGATTGAATTCACCAAATCTACTTACCAGGAATTCAATGAACAACCTGTGCAAACCCACACCAGAGACTGGGCAGAGGAGCCAAGCTCCAGCCATGGCCACAACATAAGATTTTATACAAGAACAGTAAAGTGAGGAGAGATTGGCAGAAGATGGCAGCGGTTCAGTGTGAGTCTTTCTGAGCTCTTGCCAAGATACCAGTTCTAGCATCATAGGGGAAAGTTCATACACAAAGATCCATCCTAAGTAAACTTTAGCACCACAGAGATAGCAGTCAGAGAGGAAAAATGCAGAAAACAAGCAAAAGAAGACAGCATGGAGCGTCGCCAGTCACTCAGAGCCACCGAGGATATAAAGCCTCCCTCCGGCAACTGAAAAGACAAGTGCTTCTTGACAGCACAGACTTCCCAGCTCCAGACAGATCCAGTGCATCATGAGGGAACACTTTTCAGAACTTTATGCCAACAAATTTGAGAATCTAGAAGAAACAGATGAATTTCTGGCCAATATTAACATACCCACACTGAACCAAGAAGCCCTAACCCAACTAAGCAGACATATTTCAAGCAATTAAATAGAAATGGAAATAAGAGACCTTCCTTCCAAGAAAAGCTCAGGGCCTGATGGATTCACAACAGAATTCTATAAGGTCTTCAAAGCATAGTTCACAACAATGCTCCTCAAGCTCTTCAACAAAATTGAAAACGAAGGCTTTTTGTCAAACTCATTCTACAAAGCCACTATAACCCTCATCCCAAAACAAGACAGAGATTCTTGAAAGAAAGAGAATTATAGACCCATTTCTTTGAGGAATATTGATGGCAAACTTCTCAACAAAATACTAGCCAACCGTCTTCAGCAACTAATCAAAAAAATAATACACTATGATCAAACAGGATTCATCACAGGGATGCAAACTGGTTGAACATACACGAGTCAATTAATATAACTCAATACATCAGTAAGGTCAATGACAAGAATCACATGATTGTCTCAATAGATGCAGAAAAGGCATTTGAAAAGATCCAAAGCCCCTTTATGCTAAAAGCTCTGGAGAAACTAGAAATCCATGGAATATTCCTCAATATAATAAAGGGTGTGTATGACATACCCACAGTTAGAATTATGAATAATGGTGAAAGCTAAAGCCTTTTCCCCTAAAATCAGGAATGAGACAAGGATGCCCACACTTTTCCCTCCTCTTTAACACCAAATAGGGAAAGAGGAAGTAAAAGTTTCCTTCGTTGCAGATGGCATGATTCTGTATTTAAAGAACTCTATAAACACCACTTCCAAGTTGCTTGAGCTGATTCAAAACTTTGGCAAGGTAGCAGCGCACAAAATTAACCCTCAAAAATCAACTGCCTTCCTATATGCCAACAGTGAAAGGAATGAGGCAACAATCAGCAAAGTAACTCCTTTTGCAATAGCCTCAAAGGAAATAAAGTACCTTGGAATTAACTTAACTATGAATGTAAAGGAACTTTTTGATGAATATTTAAAAAAAATTAAGTTTCCTGAAAAAGGAAATTAAAGCAGAACTGAGGAAATGGAAAAAACCCACACGGTTCTAAACTGGAAGAATTATCATTGTGAAAATGGCAATCTTAGCAATGGCTATGTACAAATTCAACTCAATACCTATCAACATTCCAATCTCACTCTTTAAATAAATAGAAGAGTCAATCCAAAATTTCATATGGAATAATAAAAGACCCTGTATAGCAAAAACAATTCTTGGCAGAAAGTACAGCACAGGAGGAATTTCAATTTCAAACATTAGACTCTATTACAGAGCTATAGTGAACAAAACAGCTTGGTACTGGCATAAGAACAGGCTTCAAGACCAATGGAATAGAACTGAGGACCCACATATTAACCCAGAGACCTATGGCCACCTAATCTTTGATAAGGGAGCAAAAAAAAAATAGAATGGAAGAAAGACAGCCTCTTCAACATGTAGAGCTGGCAGAACTAGTTAATCACCTGCAGAAAATAAAGTTGGATTCTTCTTTGTCAGCATGCACTTGGATTAACTCCAAATGGATCAAAGACCTGGAAGTAAAAGCAGATACACTGAAAACTTTACAAGAAGGAATAGGAGATACACTCGGTCTCCTTGGCACAGGTCGAAACTTTCTTAATAAGGACCCAGAAACAAAGCAAATGAGAGAAAGGGTGGATAAGTGGGACTACATTAAAATGCAGAGCTTCTGTAAGGCAAAGGACATAGCTAGCAAATTAACTGGATAGCCTATCGTGTGGGATACAATGTACAAAGGCCTCATAGCTAAAATAAATCAACAGCTCAAAAAATGGAATCACTCCTAAACTGATCTCGAAAGAAGCAACCATGCCATTAAAGATGTGACAAAGATTTAAAGAGAGTCTTCTCTGAAGAAGGAATAAGAATGTCCTATAGATGCATGAAGAAATGCTCAATATCTCTGGCCATAAAAGAAATGCAAGGGCCTGGAGTTTGGCCTAATGGTAGATTGCTTGCCTGCCTAGCAATCCCGAAGACCCGGGTTAGATTCCTCGGTAGCACATACATAGAAAAAAGCCAGAAGTGGTGCTGAGGCTCAAATGGTAGAGATCTAGCCATGAGAAAGTCCAAGGACAATTCTCAGACCCTGAACTCAAGCCCAGCACTGGAAAAAAAAGAAATAAAAATCAAAACAACTCTAAGATTCCACTTCACTCCAGTGAAAATGGCCATGATCAAGGAATCTGCAAACAACAGATGCTGCAGAGGATGCATCCAGGAGGGATCAATACTACACTGTTGGTGGGAGTGCAAACTCATTCAACCACTATGGAAAGCAGTATGGCAGTCCCTCAAAAGACTATATATAGTACTCCCCTATGACCCAGCAATTTCACTACTTGGCATTTACCCAATCATCCAGAAACAAGGACATACTAAATTGAGTAGCACAACAATGTTCATTGCAGCACTATTTACCATAGCAAAGATATGGAGCCAAGCCCGATGCCCTTCAGTTGATGAGTGGATCAACTAGATATGGTATTTATATACAGTGGAATTCTATGCTGCTGTCAGAAATAATGACATCGCCCCATTTGTAAGGAAATGAAAGACTTAGAAAAAATTTTGTTAAGTGAAGGAAGCCAGACTCAAAGGAATATAGTCTCAGTGGTTTTCCTCATTTGTCATAATCAGTAGAAACTTCGGGCTCTCCTAGCAGACATTTACATTAGAACAAAACCTAGATACATAAAGCCATGTAGAATGACGCTAAATGAAAGGACCTCCAGGACATAGAAATAAAAGCCATATAATGAGTGATTGTAGTTCTTAATGTACTATATTATCTCTCATCTCTTTTGCTGTCCCTTGGTTATCTCATATTGTTACAGTATTTCACTTGGTTATCTGATATATTGTATATATGCCTATTTGGTCATTTGAATTCGTATAGGGAAGGGAGGAAAACAAGATGACGGTAAGGGGTAGGGGGAGGAAAAAGGGGACCAAACATGAGAAAGGGTATCGATGTATGTGAAGTAATGCTCCTTCTGTCTGGTGAATGTAATGTAACCCTTCTATTAAGTACAATAAAAATATAGGAAAAAGAATGTTAAAGTGAATAAGCCTGTTTAAAAAAATTTCATATATGACAGGCAATTGTATACTTTTCTGTTGGTGACTTATTTCAATTAACATAATCTTAAAGTATGTTTCTTTGGTTCTGTCTTATATCACTTAATATATTGTTCGAGTCATTCCATTTCCTTACAAATGGTACAATATCATTCCTTCTTATGGATGAGTATATATGTTTAGTTTTAGTTTTAAATGGTGGCATAATCGCAGATCATTTAACTGTTCGAATATCTAAATTTAATTTAATTAAAGATTTATATATAGCAAATTGAAAAGTCACTTCTCAAAACAGGAACTGTTTTACATCTCTGGATATGAATCATTTGTCATTTGTCAGATATGTGGTGTGAGAATATTTGTTCCTAGTCCATAATATATGTTTAATATTATTATAAAGATCTTTCATTCCAATACTTTTACACTTTAACATTGTAAATTTGAGTTAAGGATGTATTTGAGTTAAGTTTTTCATTTTTGTATACACAAATACACAATTGCTCACCAATATTGTTGAAAATATTTTTATCACTAAAAATTTTTGAAACTTTATAGAAAGAATCTACTGTTCATATTTGTGTCTTTTACTTGAGTACCTATTGTGTTCTTTTGATATATGTGTTAAATTTCTCCCCAATGCTGTGCAGTCTACGTTAGTATTCACATATAAATCTTGAAATCTCATATCAAGACTTTTTTCTTTCTAAAAACTGCCATCTATTTCATTTCCTTTACATTTCTGTATGCATTTTTAGAAAATCTTACCTATAATTTTAATTGGAATTTGTTAGGAAATGGAATAAGTTTGGGAATAATTTACATTTTTCACATGCTATATCTCCAAACCATTAATGTAGTTATTCTCAACTACATGAAAATACTTTGCTATCTTTATCACCGCATAATTATCAGAGAATAAATTTTGTTCACTTTTTGCTAATGGAATTCTTAGTAATCATATTCATTTTTGATCAATTAGACTTGGCATTGCCATTTTAATTTAGTAGACCATGGTGTGTATATTATTAGTATAAAATGTAGAATTCATTAAAGAGTTCATCACATTATGTGAACTTTCTGAGATTATAAGTTTTATGAGATCAATTTTGTATATTCTTAATGACATTTTATGTACAGAATTGTCTTTTCTGAAAACACAGATGCTTTCATTTCATATTTTCTAATGTGCATTCCTTTTATTTATTTTCCACATTCTAGTAGGGAAAAGAGAACTCCAGGACCTGGCAGACACAGCCAAGAAATCTAATCTTCCTATAATAAGAACCGACGAAAGAGCAGAGTTCCAGGACAAGGGAATGCAACATTATTCACTAAAATCATAGCAGAGAACTTCCTCAAACTTAAAAGGGAAAATACTAACATTATTGAAGGTTTCTGAACTCCAAACAGGCAAGATCCTAGAAGGAACTCGTCTACACACATCATAGAAAAACACTAGACCCGAACACCAAGGAGCTGATCTTAAATGCTGCAAAAACAAAGAAAGAGCTATACTACAATGGGAAAAAAAATTAGAATAATAGCAGACCTCTCCACATAAACCATAAATGAAAGAAAAGCTTGGAAAAACATTATCCATACTCAGAAGACCATCAAGTGACAACCCAGACTGATATACCCAGTAAAATTCGCATTTGCATTTGAGGGAGAAAAAAGAATATTTCACTCCAAAGAGAAGCTATATGAATACAGGCACACTAAACCAGCATTACAAAAAATAACTTTTTTGCCAGTCCTGGGTATAGCTCAGGGCCTGAGCAATGTCCTCGGATTTCTCAAGGCTACAGCTCTACCACTTGAGCCTCAGCACTACTTCCGGCTTTACAGAGCTATAATTATCAAAACAGCTAGTTACTGGCACAAGAACAGGCCTGAAGACCAATGGAATAGAACTGAGGACTCAGATATTAAACCACAGACTTATGGCCAACTAATCTTTGAAAAGGGAGCCAAAAAAATAAAATGGAAGAAAGATAGACTCGTGAACAAGTGGTGCTGGCAGAACTGGTTAAGCACCTGCACAAAAATAAAGTTGGATCCTTCTTTGTCACCTTGCACTACAATTAACTCCAAATGGATCAAAGACCTGGAGATAAAGCCGACACTCTGAAAACTTTACAAGAAGGAAATAGGAGATACACTAGACCTCCTTGACACAGGTTGAAACTTTCTTAGTAAGGAGCAAGAATCACGACAAATCAGAGAAAGGCTGGATAAGTAGCACTGTATTCAACTGCAGAGCTTTTGTATGCCAAAAGACATAGCTAGTAAACTAATTAGGAAGCCCACAGAGTGGGAGAAGATCTTCACCAATCATAAAACAGACAACGGCCTCATATCTAAAATATATCAACAGCCCAAAAAATTGAATCCCTCCAAAACTAATCTCCAAAGTAACAACCATCCCATGAAAAGATGGGCCAAAGACTTAAAGAAAGTCTTCTCTGAAGAAGAAACAAAAATGGCCTATGGACACATGAAGAATGCTCAACATCTCTGGTCATAAAAGAAATGCAAATCAAAACAACTCTAAGATTCCACCTCACTCCACTTAGAATGGCCAGGATCAAGAAAACTAATAACAACAGATGCTGGATGGGATGTGGCCAGGAGGGATCACTACTACACTGTTGGTGGGAGTGCAAACTCATTCAACCACTATGGAAAGCAGTATGGCAGTTCCTCAAAAGACTAAACATAGAACTCCCCTATGACCCAGCAATTCCACTGCTTGGCATTTACCCAATCATCCAGAATCAAAGACATACTAAATCCACCAGCACAATAATGTTCATTGCAGTGCTATTTACCATAGCAAAGATATGCAACCAACCTAGATATCCCTCAGTTGATGAGTGGATCAACATGATGTAGTATTTATACACAATGGAATTCTATGCTGCTGTCAGAAAGAATGACATTGCCCCATTTTTTAGGAAATGGAAAGACTTAGAAAAAAATCATATTAAGTGAAGTAAGCCAGACTCAAAGGAAGTTAGGCTCAATGGTTTCCCTCATTTGTCATAATCAGTAGAAACCTTGGGCTCTACTAGCAGAGATTTGCATTAGAGCAAAACCTTGATACAAAAGGCTATATAGTAGGATGCTAAATGGAAGGATCTCTATGATATAGAAACATAAGCCATATAATGAATGATTTCTGTTCTTAAGGTACTATGTTATCTCTCATCTCTTTTGCTGTCCCTTGGTGATCTCATATTGTTACAGTATCTCACTTTGTTACCTGATATATCGGATATATTTATATTTGGTTATTTGAAATTGGATAGGGAACGGGGGAAAACAAGATGGGGGAGGAGAGGGAAATGGGGACAAGACATGTGAAAGGGTATCAATGTATGAGAATTATTGCACCATCTACTTGGCAAATATCATGTAACCCTTCTATTAATTACAATAAAAATATATGAAAATATTAAATAATCAAAAACAAATTGCAGAACATCAAGAACACCCATCAAGAAGCAATTACCTATCAATAACTAAATACAAATGGGTAAAAAAGAGAGGGAAAGAAACTTAGAAGTAAAAATAAATAATGACAATGGACACTGACCACTTCTCCATAATTTCCCTAAATGTGAACGGGCTGAACAATCCAATCAAAAGACACAGAGCAGCAGACTGTATTAAGAAACAAGACCCATCTACATGTTGCCTCCAAGAGACCCACCTCACTACCAAAGGCAGAAACAAATTTCAAGTGAAACGATGGAAACGAATTTTCCATTCCAATGCACCGTGCAAAAAAGCAGGTGTAGCAATCGTATTCTACGACAAACTTAACTTCTCATTTAAATCACTACATAAAGATAAAGATGGTCACTACATATTAGTAAAAGTTACAATCCAAACCCTCAATATTACAGTTATAAACATTTACTCCCCCAACACGTGAGCACACAAAAACGTCAAACAAACTCTCTTAGAATTACAGAACAAAATAGACTCAAACACAATCATAGTGGGAGAACTCAATACACGACTCTCAACAAATGCCAGGTCAACTCAACAAAGACACCATCAACTTTAAACTACATCATTGCCCAGCTGGGTTTAACCAATATACACAGTCTTCCATCCAAAGGTGAAACTTTTTACATTTTTCTAAGCAGCACATGGAACACACTCCATAATAGATCATATAAAATTCATACAGAAAATTTAAGCAGACACAAGTGGACTGATATAATCCACTGTGATATCTGATCACAGTGAAGTCAGACTAGTTCTGAACAAGGCAGTAAAAGCAAAAAAAAAATTCAAATACTTGGAAACCGAACAACACACATCTGAATAACTCCTGGGTTACAGATGAGATCAACGAAGAAATTCAAAACTCTTGAATGTAATGACAATCGAGAGACATCAAAAAGGAACTTATGGGACACAGCAAAGGCAGTTCTAAGGGCCAAATAGGAGCACATATTAAAAAGACAAAATAAGATCACGTAAATAACCTAAAAAAGAAACTGAAAGCTTTAAATCACAGACCTATGGCCACTTAATCTTTGACAAGGGAGCCAAAAAAATAGAATGCAAGAAAGACAGCCTCTTCAACAAGTGGTGCTGGCAGAACTGGTTAAGCACCTGCACAAAAATAAAGTTGGATCCTTCTTTGTCACCTTGCACTACAATTAACTCCAAATGGATCAAAGGCCTCGAGGTAAAAGCCGACACACTGAAAACTTTACAAGAAGGAATAGGAGATACATTAGACCTCCTTGGCACAGGTTGAAACTTTCTTAATAAGGACCAAGAATAACAACAAATCAGAGAATGACTGCATAAGTGGGAGTGCATTAAACTGCAGAGCTTTTGTATGGCAAAGGACATAGCTAATAAATTAATTAGGAAGCCTACAGAATGGGAGAAGACCTTCACTAACCATACAACGGACAAAGGCCTCATATCTAAAATATATCATCAGCTCAAAAAATTGAATCACTCCAAAACTAATCTCCAAAGACCAACCATCCTATCAAAAGATAGACCAAAGATTTAAAGAGAGTCTTCTCTGAAGAAAAAATTAAAATGGCCTATAGACACATGAAGAAATGCTCAACATCTCTGGTAATAAAAGAAATGCAAATCAAAGCAACTTTAAGATTCCACCTCACTCCAGTTAGAATGGCCAGGATCAAGAAAACTAATAACAACAGATGCTGGATGGGATGTGGCCAGGAGGGATCACTACTACACTGTTGGTGGGAGTGCAAACTCATTCAACCACTATGGAAAGCAGTATGGCAGTTCCTCAAAAGACTAAACATAGAACTCCCCTATGACCCAGCAATTCCACTACTTGGCATTTACCCAATTGTCCAGAAACAAGGACATACTAAACCCACTAGCACAACGATGTTCATTGCAGCACTATTTACCATAGCAAAGATATGGAACCAACCCAGATATCCCTCAATTGATGAGTGGATCAACAAGATATGCTATTTGTACACAATGGAATACTACACTGCTGTCAGAAAGAATGACATCACCCCATTTGTTAGGAAATGGAAAGTCTTAGAAAAAAATCATATTAAGTGAAGTAAGCCAGACTCAAAGGAACATAGGCTCAATGGTTTCCCTCATTTGTCATAATCAGTAGAAACCTTGGGCTCTCCTAGCAGTGATTTACAATAGAGCAAAACCTAGATTCATGAGGCCATACCATATGATGCTAAATGAAAGGACCTCTAGGATCGAGAAACAAAAATCATATGAGTGATTGTTGTCCTTAATGTACTATGTTATCATTCATCTCTTTGGCTGTCCCTTGGTTATCTTATATTGTTAGAGTATCTCACTTTGTTATCTGATATATTCGCTATATTTGTATTTGGTTATTTGAAATTGGATAGGGAAGGGGGGAAAACAAGATGAGGGTGGGGAGGGAAATGGGAACCAAGACATGAGAAAAGGTATCAATGTATGTGAATTAATGCACCTTCTATCTGGTGAATATAATGTAACCCTTCTATTAATTACAATAAGAAATATATGAAAAAACGCAAAAAAACCCTGAGACCCCTAGAGGATTAAGGAAAAGTTAATTCCAAAATAACTAGAATGACAGAAAAAACAAAAATAAAATCAGAAATATCAGAGATTGAAATAAGTTTCACTATACATAAAATTAATAAATCAAAAAGTTGGTTCTTTGAAAGAGTCAACAAAATTGACAGAGCCATGGCAAGATTAATGAAAAAAAGGAGAGGGGAGATTCAAATAAACAAGATTAGATACCCCACGGGAACAGTGACAACCGATGTCCAAAAATTCATTACATTATGAATAAGTGCTAAGAGGGCCTATATTCAAAGAAACAAGAAAATCTAGTAGAAATGAATGGTTTCTTAAATAAATATAGGCTACCCACATTGAACAATGAAGAGATAAACAAATTGAACAAACCAGTTTCATACAAGGAAATTGTGGAAGCAATCAGAGAAATGCCAACCAAAAAGAGCCCAAGTCCAGATGGTTTCACTGCAGAATTCTACCAGACGTTTAAAGATGAAGTAACATCTCTGTTCTTGAAACATCAATGGAACAGAATAGAAGATCCTGAAATAGAACCACAGACATATAGTCAACTTGTATTTGTCCAAGGAGCTAAAGATATACATTGGAACAAACACAGTCTATTCAATTATTGGTGCTGGCAAAACTGGGCCGCCACAGGCAGAAAAATAAAAATTGACCCTAGCCTTTTGCCATGCCACAAGCATTAAATCAAAGGGGATCAAAGACCTCAATGTCAGACCAGAAACTGTGAAACTGCTACACGATAGAGTAGGAGAGACACTGGAACTCATAAGCACAGGCAAAAGATTCCTGAACAGAATCCCAAGGTCACAACAGATTGGAGAGAGACTCGATAAATGGGACTACCTAAAAATAAAAAGTTTCTGTACAGATAAAAGTATAGGCACAAAAGTAGATATACAGCCAACCAACCCGGGAAAAGATATTTACTAGTAATACATCTGACAAATGCTTAATATTCAGTATCTACAGGGAACTCAAGAAACTTATCCGCCCCAAACCCAACAAACCATTCACTTATGGGCAAGGGAACTAAAGAGAGACTTATCAAAAGAAAAGGTTAAAATGGCAGAAAAGCACATGAGAAAATGTTCATCATTCATGGTCATAAAGGAAATGCATGTAAAAACAACCCTAAGATTCTACCTTACTCAACAATAATGGCCAAGATTTTGAACTCAGACAATGACAGATGCTTGTGGTGTTGTGAAGAAAAAGGAACCCTATTGCACTGCTGGTGGGATTATAAACTAATTCAGCCACTCTGGATAGCAGTGTGGAGGTTTCTTAAAGAACTGAAAATTGACTTTCCCTATGATTCTGCCACACTGCTTCGGGGCAACTACCCTGAACATCATAACCCAAGATATGATAAGGACACCTGCTCAGATAATTTAATCTCTGCACTATTCACAATATCCAGTCGATGGAAACAACCCAGATGCCCTACTACAGATGACTGGATACAGAAAATGTGGTATATATACACAATGGAATTCTACATAGCCAACATACAAGATAAACTAATGCCATTTGCAGGGAAGTAGATGAATCTAGAGCAAATCATGTTGAGTGAGACAAGTCAAGAGCAAAGGAACAAAAGGTACATGGTATCCATAATATGTGGCTATTAGATCCAAACTGTAGAAGAACGAGGACTCATAAGTTGCCTACCCAATGCTATGGACATGGTGTTGGAAATATAAACACAACTACATAATCATAAAAACTTATGACTCTATAGACATAATGTTTCACTACATCGATTAATATGTATCTATGACATACAAACCCTCAGCCTAATTTCGATTATGTTCTAAAATCTAAGTGCCAGTAATTATATATCGAGATTCCCTTTTTGAATACTTATTTGTTAAACACGCCATTTGAAATATGATGTAAATATCAATGTTAATAAATTGTGTAATAAAAAACATGATTTTCTACCAACAGAAAGATTTACATATGGCTCACGGACAGAATGTTTATCTAATATATGGTACAGTTTGATCCCCATCACCATCAGAAGGAAATAAAGTAATAGAAATGACAAAAGTAAAGGGCCTGGAGTTTAGCCTTGTTGTAGAGGGCTTGCCTAGCATGCACCAAGACCTGGGTTCAATTCCTTGGTATCACATACATAAGAAAAGCCAGAAGTGGTGCTGTGACTCACGTGATAGAGCTGTAACCCTGATGAAAGCCCAGCAACAGCGCTCAGGCTCTAAGTTCAAGCTCCAATACTGGCACAAAAAAGACAAATAATCCCAATCCAAAGGAACATAGACTCCATAGTTTCCCTTATTGGTAATAATTAGTATTTATCTAGGATTTTCCTTGTAGCCACAATAGCTGAAAAGCAATGTACGTATAGCCATATAAAATGATGCTAAGCAAAATGAACTTCAGGATAGGGAAACAAGAAATATATCCTTGTAGTAATTGTTATTTTCTTTTTTGCCAGTCTTTGGTCTTGAACTCAGAGTATGAGCACTATCCTTGGGCTTTCTCAGGGCTAGACCTCTACCACTTGAGCCACAACACCACTGCCAGCTTTTTTCTATGTATATGATATCCAGGAATCAAACCCAGTTCTTTGTGAATGTTAGGCAAGTACTCTATCATTAGACCAAACTCCCCACCTTGTAGTGGTTGTTTTTAGTGTACTACGTGAAATTATTTCTTACTCTTTTTTTTTCTGCTTATGGTTAATCCCCTGTTTTTGCCTTACCTGACTGTGGTACTTGGTGCATCGTATGTGCATTTATTTTTTCTATAGAACATTCATTGGTCTTTATTTGATTTGACAAAAATCTGCATTATTAAAAGACAGGTAACAAATTTGAGATTCCATGAATCTTACTTTAAGTTCTGCAGTATTAGGTAATAAATAATAATTGACAGACAGTATTACATGCAGATACTCCTGCCAAGGAGGGGGGAGACTTGGGGACTTGATCTGCAAGGTGAGGTCCATGGTGTGATGTGCAATAAGCAAAACCTTAGAGAAAATGTAATTCATTTACCTGGACAAAGAAATGTTTTCTTTTTTCTTTTTGATACCAGTCCTGGAGCTTGACATCAGGGACTAGGAATTGTTCCTGAGCTTTTTTTTTCCTCCTCAAAGATAGCATTCTACTGCTTGAGCTGCAGCTCCACTTCTGGGTTTTTGGTGGTTCATTGGAGATAACAGTCTCATGGATCTTCCTGCTTAGGCTGGCTTTGAACCATGATCCTAAGATCTCAGACTCCTGAATAGCTAGGATTATAGGCATGAGCCACTAGTGCCAGGAAAATATTTATTTGGAGGGGGGCGAGGGAGTAAAAGGTGGTAGAGAGGGGCAGAGGTTCCAAGCATATAACAAATGGCTTCTCCATTTCCAAATGGTAATAAAAATAAGAAATCATGGCACTAGGGTACCTTTGAGTAATAGAACACCTTAACCAGAGTAGGTTCATTGCATAATTCTTCAGTATTATGTATAATTTTCAAGTAATGAAGTGGACTTCATTACTAATTCCATCCATCATTACTAATTACATTCCAGCAGTGGCTATCTGGTTTTCTTCTCGCCTTCTCGCGCTGACTCTATTTTAGTATCACAGGGACATTTTTCCATACAGTTTCTGGGGAACCAGCCTCTTATTCTTGATACACCTTCTGTAAAGGGACCATCAGTAATTTTGTCGCCATATAGCCAATATCGTAACCTTCTGTGGCTAAAATGAACTCCCCTTTCTGCAGTAGGATGTGAAGCTCTTCAGTGCAAGGCTTTGTGAAGAAAGCTTTGATTCCTCTGTTCAAAGGACAATAGGCACCACTGTAATTCTCTATTGCCTTATAGCAAACACTTCTGCCTCTCTTGTCTGCTTCTAGTTTTAACTGTTCTATTGTTAAGCTGTACTGTTGACATCCTTCTCTTATCGGCCATTCTAATCCATCTCCTTCAGGCACCCCTGACCACGTAAATACCTGTTTAATATTATTCTATATACTTCCCATATCATAGGGAAACACAAAGGTTTCATCCAGCTAGTAATACTGAATTCGATCTTTAGTTTTCTCTTCAATCCACGACTCAATAGAAGTTTTGTTTCTGAGAATTATTTTCATCTGGATAAAAATGACATCCCAATAGCTATGGTTGTTCCTAAAGCTAATCCCAAGGTTAAACAAGGTGGCAGCAAATGCAGTTAATCCAAAGGGAAAAATTGGGGGAGGATCTCTCTGTGCTGCACTCATATCAGTCTTCACAATGCTCCACCCAAAGGAGAGCTGATTGTAAAACTGTGCATACATAGTCATAACAAAAATGAAAGCAGCATGGATATAACCCAGTGGGGCCAAAAGGAGAAACAGTGTGAAAGAAGTGTGATTCTGGTAACCGCAATAGTTGTTGATCCACGGACAGTGATGGTTCATCTTCATCACACATCTGTTACACTTTCTGCAGTGATGTGATCTCGGTGCCTTGAATGCTTGGCAGGCTTTTCAATACTTCAGGTACATGCTATCTTGGTAATTTGCCGGTTTCCACCCCAAAGGGACAAAGCCAGGACCAACAACCATGGCATTGAATTAATTGTAAAGAATCATAACAGTCCAGTTTATCAATATGATGAAATTCACACTTCCTCCAGTTGTATGTAAGGGACAATACCACAACACAAAGTGAATCATGGCCATGGTAGAACATATTGATATAACATTGAGGGCAATAATAGGACCCCAATGACAGAGTCTCTTTAATTCTTAGAGATTCTCAAACTTCATCACTGTGCAGAATTTACCCATTTTAGCAGAGAATGCCTTTCTACTTCTAAAGGATTAACAATTTCCTTTTTCTGTGTACACATTTCCATGTGCCACAAGTCCATGTGTTCTTTAATTGTCATGTTTTTAGTTGTGATGCGTTAATGCAGATTGTTCAATTTTCACTGTTTGTTCTCTCTTAGGTAGGAGAATCCAGATCTTGGGTTGAAACTCAGCCTCATTCCAGTCCTTGGTGCCTGCATTCCAGTCCTTGGCCATCGCATTTCTGGGGCTGCCTGGGTTCACCTGGAACAGATTTTTCTCCTCCTTAAATAATTCCATCATGATACCCTCAAGCCTAAAAGTAAGTCCGGGTACTATGCCGGACTCCCAGGACCGCCGGGGGTCTCTCCACCAGCGCCCTCATAGCCACTCTCCATGCATTTATTTTTTTTATTTGAGTTAGGGAGGGGAAGGGGAAAAAATGAGACAAAGGAGGAAAGATGAACCAGTGAGAAAATGATATTCATGAGACAATACACGTTGTAAATGAATTTAACAGCCTGGGAGGGGGGAGAGGAGAAGGAAACTTGGAGAAAAGCATGGGAAGGTGTAACAATGTTCAAGAAGTAACGTACTCACCACCTTATGAATGTAACTGAAACCCTTGCGTAAATCACAAAGGATTTTCTAATGGCACAAAAAAGAAACTAAAATGTAAATCATGCAAGGAGAATTATTCATGATAAGAAACTAGATCTTTCAGAGGGTAAAGGGGGGCACAGATAAAATGTAACAAACAGTGAACAAAGAGAGCAGTGGTACTCACTAGACCCTGTAGGGAAAATGAACACTACATCTTGTGGGTGGGGATATGAGGAAAACCTGGGAAAGAGCAAGAGAAGTGATGGCATTGTTTAAAAAGCCAAGTGCCTATTGATCATTTCTGTAATCCAGGCTGCACAAGAGGCTGATATCTGAGAATCATGATTTGAAGCAATCCCCGTGCAGGAAACTCTGAGACTCTTATTTCCAATAAACTACTCAAAACAAGTCATAAGTGGCTATTGTGCCTCAGGTGGTAGAGCACTTGTCTTGAGCAAAAAAGCTCTGGGGACAGCAACCAGGCCCTGAGATCATGCCCCAGGAACGACAAAAAGAAGAAAGATGGGATGGAGAGGGAGGGAGGGAAGAATGGAGAAAGGAAAAGAGAGGAAGAAATTTACTCACTACCTGATTTAAGTCATAGTAATTCCTCTGTATATCACCTCTACAATAATAAACTATGTATTTAAGACAGAAAAAAAGAACAAGAGAAATTAGACAATCTACTACTGGGCCTATATTAAGTATGTTTCGACCTGTGCCAAGGAGCCCTAGTATATGTTTTATTTCTTTTTGTAAAATTTTAAGGGTAGCTGATTTTAAACCTAAAAAAAGAAATTAAAGCAGAACTAAGCAAGTGGAAAAGACTCCTGTGTTCATGGATTGGTAGGCTTAGCATTTTGAAAATGGCAATACTGTCATAGGCTATCAACAAAATCAAAGCAATACCTATCAATACCCCAAGGTCATCCTATAATAAAATACAGAAAGCAATCCAAAATTTCATATGGAATAATGAAGACCTCATAAAGCAAAAAACAATATTTACAGAAAATCAGTGCCAGAGGAATATTGATACCACAGTTCAAATTATATTATAAAGCTATAGTAAAAAAATATCTTGGTACTGGCACAGGAACAGGCATGAGGAACAATGTAATAGAACTGAAGAACCAGAAATCACCCCACAGACCTATGGACACATAATCTTCAATAAGGGTGCCAAATAATTAGAATGGAAGTAAGACAGCTTCTTCAACATATGATCCTGGCAGAATTTGTTAAATATCTGTGGAAAACTGAAGCTGACTTCTTATATATCACCCTGCACTAGAATCTGTTCAAGATGCTTAAATTATATATATATATATATATATATGTGTATGTATATTGCCAGTCCTGGGCTTGAGATTAGAGCCTGAGCACATCCTTGGACTTTCTCAAGGCTAGAGCTCTACCACTTGAGCCACAGCACCACTTCTGGCTTTTTTCTATATATGCGATAGCGAGGAATCGAACCCAGATCTTCGTGCATGCTAGGCAAGCACTCGACCACTAAGCCAAACTCCAAGCCCCAATTATATATAGCTTTAGAAATGTAAGTTTTATAGATCTTTACTGAAATGATACTTCATTCTTAGATCAAAGTTTTATACAAATCAAATTATTTAATGCACATGTAGCAACATTTATTAATCATGTACTTCAAGTATCTTGTTGGAAATGAATTTTATCATTTCCTGATGTTAGTTTTTAACTTTTCATGAATATGAAACAAAAATTGCAAGTGTAAGTTTGAAAAGAAGTTTGACACATATCCTCATTTGTTTTGAACAAATTGTGTACTAAGAATATTCATTGACATGTTTTAGCACAGGTTTTACTTATATTTGGGACATTAACCATATATTGATGTAATGAGCCTAATTGAAGAATTAAAAAGTAATATGGCCAGTTGCTGGTTACTCAGGCCTGTAATCCTAGCTTCTCAGGAGGCTGAGATCTGAAGATTGCAGTTCTAAACCAGCCCTGGCCAGAAAGTCCATATAATTCTTATCACCAATTAAGAGCCAGAAAACCAAAAGTGGCATGTGGCTCAAAAGGTATAGAGCTAACCTTGAGTTGAAGACCTCAGAGAAAATACCAAGCCTAGAGTTCAAACCCCAGGGCCCACGTAAAACCAAATGTAATTTAAATTTCATTGAACTTCATATATCATTGGTTTATGTTTTGTGACAATTCTGAAATAAAATTATACATCAAAAATAGATCCATATAGTTATGTAGTCTTTCCTCCCAAATCCCAATACATGTTATTGTTAAGAAATATTAGAAAATGGAAGTTAAAATGTGTCTTTTGCATTTGAGAAGCATGTTAATTATATAAAAAGCAGAAGGTTTCATACGAGTAAAAATAAGTAAAATTTCTGACAAAAACAACCATCAAAAAACTAAATCATAGCAGGGCATTATGGCTCACACCTGTAATCCTAGCTACTCACAAGGCCGAGATCTGAGGATCAAGGTTCAAACCCAGCCCAGGTACAAAGGACCTGAGACTTTCATCTCCAATTAACACCCAGCTAAGTGGAAGTGGGGCTTGGCTCCAGGGTAGGGCAGTAGCCTTGAGCTGAAGAGCTCAGGGACAGCACCCAGGCTGAGTTGAAGTCCCACAACTCACAAAAAAAGTAAATCATTTATTTGCTTACAAAGTGCCCAAATTTTAGGAATTATGTGTCATTCATTCATTATTTTTAGTGTATTATTTAGATTAATTTTTTAAGTAAATGCTAATTAAACATCATGTATTTTCTTTGAGGCTAATAATGAATTCTAGTACACATATAGAGAAACAGTTATGGCCAAGGTTTTGGGATAATCATCCTGAAACTATTGTATTTTTACTAAAGTTTTGTCTCCATTTGTTTTTTTCCGTATATTTTTATTGTAATTTATGGAAAGGTTACATTATATTCATCAAATAGAGGGTACATTACTTCACATACATTGATACCTTTTCTCATTTCTTGGTCCCCATTTCCCTCGCCCCACCCCCACCCCTCATCTTGTTTCCCCCCCTTTCATATCTGACTTGAAATAACCAGATATGCATATATCCAATATATCAGATAATAAGGTGAAATACTGTAACAATATGAGATCACCAAGGGACAGCAAAAGAGATGAAAGATAAAATAGTATATTAAGGACAACAATCACTCATTATATGGCTTTTTTTTCTATACCTTGGAGGTCCTTTCATTTAGCGTCATACTATATAGACTTATGTATCTAGGTTTTGCTCTATTGTAAATCTCTGCTAGGCGAGCCCAAGGTTTCTACTGATTATGACAAATGAGGGAAACTATTGAGCCTATGTTCCTTTGAGTCTGGCTTACTTAATATGATTTTTTTCTAAGTCTTTCCATTTCCTTACAAATGAGGTGATGTCATTCTTTCTAACAGCAGCATAGAATTCCATTGTGTATAAATACCACATCTTGTTTATCCACTCATCAACTGAGGGGCATCTGGATTATTTCCATATCTTTGCCATGGTAAATAGTGCTGCAATGAACATCATTGTGCAGGTGAATTTAGTATGCCATTGTTTCTGGACAATTGGGTAAATGTCAAGTAGTGTAATTGCTGGCTTATAGGGAAGCTCTATGTTTATTCTTTTGAGGAACTGCCATACCCCTTTCCATAGTGGTTGAAGGAGTTTGCACTCCCACCAACAGTGTAGTAGTGATCCCTCTGCACTACATCTCCTTCAGCATCTGTTAGTAGATTTCTTGATGATGGTCATTTTAACTGGAGTGAGGTGGAATCTTAGAGTTGTTTTGATTTGCATTTCTTTTATGGCCAGAGATGTTGAGCATTTCTTCATATGTTTATAGGCCATTCTTTTTTCTTCTTCAAATAAGACTCTCTTTAAGTCTTGGCCCATCATTTCATGGGATGGTTGTTTCTTTGGAGATTAGTTTTGGAGTGATTCAATTTTTTGAGCTGTTGATATATTTTAGATATGAGGCCTTTGTCCGTTCTAGGGTTAGTGAAGACCTCCCACTCTGTAGGTTTTGTAGTTTATTTGCTAGCTATGTCCTTTGCCATACAGAAGCTCTTCAGTTTAATGTAGTCCCACTTATCCAGACTTTCTCTGATTTGTTGTGTTTCTTGGTCCTTATTAAGAAAGTTTCGACCTGTGCCAACGAGGTCTAATGTATCTCCTCTTCCTTCTTGTATATTTTTCAATGTACTTGCTTTTACCTCAAGGTCTTTGATCTATTTGGAGTTAATTCTGGATCAGGGTGACAAAGAAGGATTCAACTTTATTTTTGTGCAGGTGCTTAACCAGTTCTGACAGCACCACTTGTTGAAAAGGCTATCTTTCTTCCATTCTATTTTTATTTTGGCTCCCTTATCAAAGATTAGGTGGAGATAGGTCTGTGGGTTAATATCTCGGTTCTCAGTTTGTCTTTATTGGTTATCTTCTCCACCAAGTACTACAATATTAACAAAGAATTCTAATCACATTAGAAAAGGCTAATTGATTAATTCTGTCTTAATTTTTAAATATGAATATAATATTCATAAATATGAATATAGTTCATTTATGCATTACATGCAAAATATTTTCCTTTATACAAACATATGTATATCTCATACATGCATCAGATTTCATTTCTGATAACCTACCTCAGTAAGTTTAAATCAAACATTTTTCATAGCAGTTACTTGTTATGATGGAAGTATTACAGAGAAATAAGCAATTTCATCGATAAAGTAATGTTAAGGTACTTATGAATTGACTAAATAGCAAGTGATGTCCTCAAGGATTCTAGCATAGTATAACCCTGCCTTGACAATCTGTTTAACTACTGTTTCTCTACCATATTGGGTCAGAGTAGTGATATCTTACATAATACATAATGACCTAGAAAAGCCTGTAGCATTTGCATTGTGAACACTTGAAAAATTACTAAGCATAGATGGAGAAGTTTTACCTTATATGTTTGGATTTGTCATTAAACTTACTGCATGTCACTTTTATGTATACGTTAGTTAGCATAGGAGAATATGTGGTATTGAGATTCTAATTACTATAAAGATATTTCCCAACTTGGTAGTTTATAGTGGTACATAATTCTGTAAATCTTTAAGCAAATTATTGTCCATAGCTGTCCAGTGAAGACATTCCCATAATGCAGACTTTGGATATAAATTTTATAATGGAAAAATAATTTTATAATTCTCAATAAGCTTTAAAATGGCCATGGTGGCTCATGCCTACAATTCTAGCTTGTCAGGAAGCTGAGATCTGAGGACAATAGTTTAAAGTCCATGGAGCTCTTATCTCCAATTAATCACACAAAAGAAGTTGGAAGTGGAGCCATGGCTCAAGTGGTATAATGTTAGCCTTGAGCACAAAGCTAAGGGAAAGTGGCCAGGTCCTGAGCTCAAGCCCTAGGGCCAGCACAAAAATTCACTTTTTTATCTAATTGTTTATATAAGTTAGTTGATTAAAAATTTAATATGGAAAACCATCTTAAATAAAAGCAAATGAAGCATAGGGTGATAATGAGTATGTTGAAGACAGGATAGGATAGTTTCAGCATATTGATAGACCATCCACGAGAGAATAATATTTGACTTTATTAGCAATTAAGTGCAAATGTTCAATGTCATGTGCAGAAAAAAATCAGATATATAGCTTTAATGAAGGGAAACACAAGTTGGTGATGTACCTAATTGTACTTATCATGTTGAAAATGAACATATTATCAGCTAAAAGAGCAATGGATATTGCTGTTGCTATTAAGGAGATGTTTTCTCAGGGTCAGGAAAGCCAAAAGAATGTGAATGGCAATGAATGGACTTGAGCTCTAGTTTAATTTAAGCAGAATAAATGGTGGGGGAGAATTGAGAGTTGTTTAATGGCATAGAGGGTCAACTAATTGAGAATGTCATAAGGCGTATTATCTGGCTTTGACTGAGATGCTATGGGCATTATTTTTACCCATTGCCCCATGCTATCCCCTGTTAATTTTCTTCCATTTTTATATTGGTTTGCTGATGAATTGTCTTTTGTTCTTCCTTTCATCACTGGTGTCTTAATGATGCACAACTACTTGACCTTGGTCTCTCCTCATAAAGGGAGTACTGCACCAAAAAATCATCACAATAAAACTATAACCTTGAAAAATATATCCTTCATTGAGAGGTGACCTCTGTTCTTCATTTTCAAGATTCATGATATCCATTCAGGATAGAAGGAAGATCTTAAAAAAAAGAGTTTATCCTGAACTATCTCACCCAGTACAAAACACTGTGAAATCCCCAGTATTGAGTAAACCACCATTTCACTTTCAAATAGCTTGGTGATGTCTTGTTCTACATGATTTTGCATCTAGTGAGGCTGCAAAATACATGTGTTCCAGTTAAATACACACTAAATCTCATTCTTCTGTCTGATGTGTGATTGGGTAATTTGTTTTTGGCCTTGGGTTAAGGTATTACTCTCTTTTGCTGATGAGAATATTATCTGTTGAATTCTGATTTTGCACTAAATTCTCCTATAGTTTTTCAGTCAAGATTACAGTCAATTTTAATTGGACCATTTTAGCATCAAGAAAACATTTTTATCTTATAAGTATCTGTGGTAGCAAGAATGATTAATACAAATTTTGCCAAAACCTCAAAACAGTCATTTCATTTCTCAAATAAATTAAATCCTTAGTACATAAAACTCCCAAAGTCATCCCACTCCAGAAACCGTTATATGTTGTCTTTTCTGGAGTTAAATAAATCAGTTACTTTTTAAAGCTTGCTTGATGATTTGTACTTCTCTTAGAAAGCTATCTTTCCTTGATGTTCTTTTGGATGAAAGCAAGTACTTTGGGTGAGCAGCTAAAATACTTTAAGCTTAAAGAAGCTGCTTCAAGGAACAAACTGCCTGCCAGAAAGACTGTTTGGAAAAGAAAATGTGCAAAGCAATATGAGCATGGGAAATCTGCTAAAATGGAAATTGTTACTCGGGGAACAGATGTGTTAGAGAAAGAGGGGTACAAAACTGAAAGCATCAACTCTTTGACTTTAAACTGAATCACATCTTTCATAAAGGAAAGCAGTAAATGGAAGGGGAAAGACCCAGGGGAACTCTCCTGTGCTTTGCATATATTTATGGAATCTTGTATATTCATGTTTACCAAAGATAAAAGTTAAAAGTTTTATGTTTCAGCATGTAGTAGTGCTTAAAATTGCAAATTGATTGGTAAGGAGATAGCCAGGTAGTCATATGCATACAAAAGAATAATGTGTATACAGAACAAAATATTTGCACAGAAACTCAACTCTTGACTTCATATTCTAGGATTTTAATAGAATAGAATTTTATAATACATAAGCCAAGTTTATAATCACTGGTCCCCTGACATTAATTATATACACACTGGGGGTCAAATCCATGACCTCAGTACCCTAGGTAAGGGTTCTACCAGTCAAGCCATGTACCTAGCATTTTGGATTTATATTTTGTTTTTGAGTTAGAGTTAAAACACTTTCAGGAAAGTAGATGCAGGTAGAGATAATCCTGTCACCAAATAGCACTCACTTACAGAATTAACGTATATACATACATAGAGATTGCATCCATGTATAGAATATTAATGTAACTGTGAATGTATTTAATGGGACATATTGTATGAAGGGGCGGTAAGGAGGATAGAGGGCATGTTGTATGAAGGGGAGGTAAGGAGGATAGAGGACATGTTACATCAAATATGTTGCATCTATATGTGCAGATGGCATAAGAATATTCACTGAAAGCTACTTAACAATAGGAGAGTATGGAGAACTGAGAAAAAGAATGCAATAGATAGTTAATGTGAATAAACTATAAATATGTATGAGTGATTATCCTGGTGAAATGTTTCTCTGCAATTAATACACATTTAAAAATGAATGATAGGTGAGTAAAGCATGCTATGTTGCAGGGTAGGTACTATTGGGAGTGAAGAGAGTAAGCTAGAGAGGAAAACAGGGTGAATGTATTCAATTTACCTGTTTTGAATGTGTGAAAACACAACAGTGAAGACTGATTATTTTAATAAAGGAGGACTAGGAGTTTGGCCTAGTGATAGAGTGCTCGCCTAGCATGCATGAAGCCCTGGGTTTGATTCCTTGGTACCACATACATGGAAAAAGCCAGAAGTGTTGCTGTGGCTCAAGTGGCCAGGCAATAGCCTTGAGCAAAAAACATCTAAGAACAGTGCCCAGTCCCAGAGTTCAAGCCCCATGACTGGCAAAAAAAAGAAAGGAAAGGAGGAATGAGTGAGTGAGAGGAAAGGAGGGAGTTTGATCTGTATTACATGTCTGTGTGGAAATGTCACAATGAAACCAACATGTAGAACTAATACTTGCTAATACAAAAATCTTTATGTGGACTGGTGTCCGATTCTAGATTCTCCAGCCTCCACTGACAAGGAACTGTGACTATAAACATGCAAGATCTCACCAAAACCAAAAAGTGGTTTTACTGTATAAATATGGAAGTTGATCTATTTCACTTTGGCAAATAACATAATTGGTTTTTTCTTCTGGTAAAATTATTTCTATATAACAAATATGTCTCTCTAATGTGCACATTACAATAATAGGAAGCATGTGAATAATGACTTAAGGTTCTACGTTCAATACAGACCAAGTGAAATTTTCCTGTGTTAATGAGCCCATGATCAAAGATATTCATTTATGTACATATTTAAAGATGTTTTCTTTTTTTTTGCCAGTCCTGGGCTTGAGCTCAGGGTTTGAACACTGTCCTTGGACTTTCTCAAGGCTATCACTCTACCACTTGAGCCTCAGCACCACTTCTGGCTTTTTGATATGTATGTGGGGTACCGAGGAATCAAACTCGGTTCTTTGTGCATGCTAGGCAAGCACTCTACCACTAGGCCAAACATTTGGCCCCTAAAGATGTTTTCTATAACACTGTATGTGACTGGCTCAAGAAAATACTAGGTATGTAAGCTACAATATATTTTTCTAGTAAATACATCTTTGTATTATAATGGGATTTTATTGTAAAAGTTCTAAACATATACACAACACACATTGAACAAATTCATTACTTCCATTGTATTTTCATTGCACTCTTCCATCCATAACATCCCCTGAAAACAGTATTTTGTGGATTCATTATATTATATTCACATGTAGGTAGGTAGATAGTATAAAATTTGTGTTTTAGAACTTAATTTATATCTTGAACTGTTTAGGGGCCAGTTGTCAGTATTATAGCTTGTGAATAACAAACAGAAATTCATATGTAGGAATCACAAGCTTTTTAAAATTATAGTTATATACTCATTTTTAAATAAATCATTCAGTAAAGAAATGGGCTATGCAACTGATTTTCCTATACTTTGTGACCTAAGGTAGACAGTTTTATCATTTGGAGCATATTTAAGCAACATATATACATATACATCTTCCTGCTTGCAGTCCCAACAGAATTAATGTTTAGAAAGCACACTGGGGATTCTAAGATGAAGGGTTCATATGAAACACAAATGATTAAATTTCCCAATAAACATCCTCATCATGAAAGGATTAAGACTAATAAGCAGCATGTAGTTTATTCCTTGAGGTCTTTCTCAGCTTTACTTATTATTAAAGAAAGTAACTACTGTTATTGGCCTAGTCAGGTACTTTAGAAAACTAACTCTCCTAGGTGAAATTATAATTATAAACACACACACACATATTTGAAAGAAAATAATTTACTGCCTTTCCTCATGAAATAATAGTATGCCTCACAAGGTGTGGTGGCTAACACCTGTAATCCTACCTACTCAGGAGGCTAAGATCTGAGGATCAAGGTTCAAAGCCAGCCTGGACACAAAAGGATCTGAGACTCTTACCTCCAATTAACCTATAGAAAACAGGAAGTGGGGCTTGACTCAAGGGTAGGGCGGTAGCTTTAAGCTGAAGAGCTCAGGGACAATGCCCAGCCCAGGGGTAGGGTAATAGCCTTGAGCTGAAGAGCTCAGAGACAGAACCTAGGTTGAGTTCAAGCCCCATGACAAACACAAATAATAATAATAATATGCCTCAAAATCTTATTCTAATACTCTCTCTTGCTAATGTCTTCCTACACTATGTATTCTTTTTACCTAATACTCCTTTTTAAGGTTTAATTTTTAAATGTATAAATTACAAAAAACTACATCCTTTGCCAGGTTTGGTGGCTCATGCCTGTATTCCTAGCTATTCAGAAGGCTGAGATGTGAGAATTGCAGTTCAATGCCAGCCCAGGTACCAAAGAGCATGAGACTCCTTATCTTCAAATACCACTAGAAAAATGGGAAGTGGGGCTGTGGCTCAAGGGGTAAGCAGGGCAGTAGCCTTGAGCTGAAGAGCTCAGGAGCAATGTCCAGGCCCAGGATTAGTACAGTAGCCTTGAGATAAAGAAAGATCTCAGAGACAGCACACAAGCCCAGAGTTCCTGCCCCATGACACCCAAAACTAAAATAAAATAAAAAAATAAACACTACACCCTGTGAACCACACTTTGAGAAATAAGGAGGAAATGTCTAAGTAAATGTCTGAGTAAATGTGCCTTGCATCTTAAGTATATACTAAAGAAAATACAATGAATCCAGGTACTACCTTGACTGAATACAAGTTTTTTGATCTCTCATTTTCAATTCTGTAAAAGAGTGAAAATATCTTTGTTTCAAAGTGACTGCAAAGATTTAAATGATAATTGATTTTATACATCTACCATAGAAATTAACTCATGGTACATAGGGAAATTTGAGAAGTTTCTGTGTTACTGACAGGGACACTCCTACCTTAAAAGCTTTTACTTTGCTTTTTAAAGGATGTAGAGAGGTAGTGCCTTCTGTTTTCTAGTCAGGTACTCTATCACTTGAGCCATGCCTCGGTCCTGATGCTGTTTCTGACACCCATGCTATAGCACCAATACTACTCTTATAACTAGTATACACTTACTTTTGTTGTTAGTGCTTATTCTAATTCACTATTACCAAAAATACACAGTGATGCTTTAATAAAAAGTCAATTCAATGTATTCTAATGAGAGAATTGAGAAAAACAAGATGATGAGACAAAGGACAAAGGGTAACCCAATGTAACAGCGATATTCACAAATATATATATATATATATGAGTGATCTTTACAACTTGGGAGACAGTAGGGGGAGGGAAAATGGGAGAAACACATGGGAAGCCATGACAATTTTCAAGAAGTAATGTACTCACTACTTTACGAATGTAACTGTAACCCTCTATACACCACCATGACAATAAAAAAGGAATCCTTAATTAGATTTAATGTAAGCAATTCATAGGTTTCAGGACTAATTGCTTTAAAATTACAGTCTCTACGTGCAGGTGTCAAGCTGCATTTTTCCCTTGTAGGAGAGTGATTTTGTTCTTTTCTTTTCTGAAACAACTTGCGCTTTTTATACAATACTGTCAGCAGAAACTGAACAATGGCATGGTAGACAGGTGGTAAGTCAAGAAGGAACCTGAAAGGGCACATAATTTAACTACAACAAAAACAACAAATATTCAAAACTATCTGTCTTCTTTCATGCTATCAAAGTCACAAAAAATAGCATGTTTAGCTTTGTGAAAAAGTCACATACGTAACCATAAAATTCAGTCTGCTATCCATCAGATAAACTTTTTTCATCAGCTTTCTGAGAGAGGTGTTACGTGCTGTAAACCTAAAGACATGAGTGTTTAGTCTTTTGCATGGAAAGGGTCATTGTAATCTCCCAATTGAAGAAGTCCCCCTATTAAAACTTGCTTTCTTAACAGAGGTCTGCTAGAGGAAAGGAACTGTATGAGCTTGTTTTCAGTAAATCAACTTTGGCTTAATTGGACCACAAAGAAACCATGTGAAGATCTTTTACTATTTGCACTAATTGTTCCTTAAAATTTGCATTTCAATAGGCAGATGGAGAGTGGATTCTAGCTAACCATTTGTCAGAAAGCTTAAATGGACAGAGGTAAATATTTAGAAAAGTCCATGTTTTCTTGCTTATGTTCTTAATCTGCAAAACGAAATAATCATAGCATTTAGTTAGCATCCACACATAATGTGACTAATAAGACCATTGAGTTAATAACTTAATGGGCTCTGAGGTACTTGATTAAAAGTAATGATGCAAGTGAATATATTGAGTGTAATTACATTATTAAACAAGAAAAATGTCAACTTTTGTCTGTGCAATAACCCTACAATATGGACCAGATTTTCAAAGGAAGGTGTAATGGGTATGCTTACCAAATTTCATGTACATACATTATACCCTCAGAAGCACATGATTGTGTAGGCAAAATGGATAATTGTATATAAAATTGCCCATTTGTGTGTGCAATTACACATTTCATGCACACAAGTGCCTGTTGGAAAATCTGGCCCAAAAATTCTATCTGTGTAAGAAAAATCAGCTGTACACATGATTTCTGAAACAAATTATGTTCTGCCTTGACTATATAAATGCTGTGAAGTATTTAAGCTGGCTTCTTTTCAGAGTTTTATTCAGAATGGATTGTCAGGCTGCATAACTAGACAGTAGTATAAAAGATATTTTTAAAGACTAACAGAAACTTTTATCCAGCTGTCAATAAAGGTGCTGCTATAGCTTATAACACTACCAGCCAAGCAGCGGGACCCAGACGCAGAACACAGGCAGCAGCTGAGACCCGAGGGGAGTGAAAGACTCCCCACCACCGTGGAACACCCGCAGACCGATGCAGAGGCGTGAGTAATACAGCGCGTCCCCAAACACATCGGGAAAGCAGAGCAGGTGCCAAGCAATAGAACTTAACTCAGACCCCAACACCCCGCCCCGAGAAAGACTGGCGGGAGCAGGGGGGCAAGGAATTTAGAATCCTGTCCCTCCCCTCAACAGCACCCGCCCTCAGGCCATTGACTGGAGATTGACAGGCGGGCTACCCATAAGACCCAGCACCCCATCAAGGGAGGCGGGGCTGTCCCAACTCACACCCACCCAACGGGCTCAACCCCCAGCCCTCTGACTGGAGACTGACAAGCGGGCGGACCCTAAGACTCAGCACCCCACCAGGGGAGGCGGAGCTGTCACAGCTCCCACCCGCCCACCAGGCTCCTCACCCAGGCCACGGGATCTGGAGAGTGGAGGGCTTTGAGACCCTGCCTTACAAAAGTGGGTAGGGGGTGCGGGTAAATAGGAGCCAGCATCTGCCCCCCCTCAATTCTCGAGCGGGGCATCCTCCAGCTGGAAACCCTGAGCAAGACACCACCGAGGGCCGCCCCCACAGTCACAGACTCTGACAAAGCAGTGGAAACACAGCAGGGATCTGAAGGGCTGACCAGCAGCCAAGCTCCACTTCTGAGAACCAAAAAGGCGCGGCTCCGCCCTTGGAGCCCACGCCCCCAGCTGGGCCCCGCCCCTGGGAACAGAGGGGCCTCCTTCTGGTCCTGCTGAGAGGTCCTGAAACTCTCAATCCCCAGACCCTTGGCTTGGGGCCGCCCCTGGAAGCAGCACAGGAAAACGTCCCCCAACCACGCTCAGACAGAAGCTCGCAGATCCATCCCATGGTCCACAGTGAGGCCACTGGTTGGGCTAAGAGCTAGTCGTGCAGCAACACATAAGTTTTATTCTAATACTTTCCAAATACTCTACCTACTTACCCCCTGACCTCTCTCATTCTATTTTTCTATCTCTGGACCTCTGCTCCTCTTTCAACCCTTATACTGCATGGATCTACACTTGATGGCTGTTGAGCAACATTGTATATCTAGGTGTTTAATTATCCACTAGGCTCAGAGGGACTTAAAGACAATAGAGATTGGATTGAGAGGCTTATTGTTTTGAATATAAATTGCTTATCAGTGAAAAATTAGACTAGTCGGTAACTGCACGAAAAGAAAGAGTGATAACACCAATCAAAACTCGTGAACATCTAGAGTCTGCCAGCTACAGAGGTCTAGGTTGGTTATATCTGAAAAACTATAATCGTGTTTAGTATTAATCTTGCTCCCATTTTCAAATGGGCAGAACAAGAAACTCAAGAAAAATGTCAAATCAAGAAACAAAACCTCCCACGTCCCCCACCCAATGTAAACAGCCAATGGAACAGTCACTGGCAAGCCTAGAGGAGAGTCTTCCAAGTGCCGTACAAATGCAATTGATAAACATCATTAATGAAAAATGTGAAAATATAAAGAAAGAGATAAGGGAGGAAGCCATAGCTGAACAAGAGGAAACCATAAACAAGGTGATAAGTGAAAAAGAAGGAGCCATAAAGGAAGCCATAATAAAGGCTGTTCAAAGAAAGATGGATGAATTCATAGAATCCACAAATAAAAAGGTGACCGAACTCCAGCAAATGTTCAAAGAAAATAAAGCTACTGAGCTAACCACTCAAATGGAAATCAAGGAGCTAAAGAAATCCATACATGATCTAAAAGAAGAGATGCAAGGCATCAAAAATGAGCAATTAGTAGCAAGGGAGATGAAAAATAAAGTAGATAGCTTTGATAGCAGGTTAGACAATGCAGAGGAGAGAATTTCCGGGGCTGAAGATAATTTAGTTATTATAGAGAAAGAACAGAAAATGAGTCAATCCAAATCGAGGAAAAATGAGAGAGTGCTTCAGGAGGTCCAAGATACAATTAGGAAGCCTAATTTAAGGCTAATTGGTATTGAGGAGGGTCTGGAGAAAGAGGTCAATGGTATTGGAAATATACTTCAGGGAAACATCTCAGAGAATTTCCCAAATATCCAGAAGGGCAGACCCATCCAGATACAAGAAGCTTTTAGAACCCCAAACAGACCTGACCAGAAAAGAACATCTCACCGCCACATCGTAATCCGAACTGGATCAGTAGAAACCAAAAAAAGGATCCTAAAGGCAGCCAGGGAAAAGGGTTCAGTAACCTATAAAGGAAAACCAATCAGAATCACCCCAGATTACTCAGCAGAGACCATGCAAGCAAGAAGTGACTGGAAGCATATATGTCATGCCCTTAAGTCAAACAACTACCAACCAAGAATACTGTACCCAGCTAAGCTCTCATTCATAACTGAGGGAACAATAAAAACATTCCATTCCAGGGAAAAGCTGCAACAATATGTCGCAACAAAACCAACACTACAGAGAATTCTGCAAGATGTTCTATACATAGAAAACCAAAATAAAGGCAATATAGGGAAAGAAATGGCACCTAAACAGCATACCACCTAAGGACCACAAGAACTGTCAAGACACAGGCCCAAATAAAAGCTTTTAAAAATGGTAGGACCTAATAAATATCTCTCAATCCTAACTCTCAATATCAATGGACTCAACTCTCCAATTAAACGGCATAGGCTGTCTAGTTGGATCAAAAAGCAAGAGCCATCGTTCTGCTGTCTTCAAGAGACACATCTTACCCAAAAAAACAATCATCTTTTGAAAGTGAGAGGTTGGAATAAACTCTATCAAGCTAACAGCCCCCATAAACAGGCTGGAGTTGCCATCCTCATATCAGATAAAATAAACTTCAAACCAAAATTAGTAAGAAAAGACAAAGAAGTTTACTACATACTACTAAAGGGATCTTTCCTCCAGGCAGACATAACGATCCTAAGTATTTACACACCCAATCCCGGAGCTCCAAACTTCATCAAGCAAACTTTACTTACAGTGAAACCATACATAGATCGAAATACAGTGATTGTCGGTGACTTTAACACACCACTCTCACCTATGGACAGATCAACAAGGCAAAAACTCAACAGAGAAACCTTAGAACTGAACAGCTATATAGACCAACTAGATTTAACAGACATCTGCAGAATATTCCACCTAGCAACAAAACAATATACGTTTTTCTCAGCAGCACATGGAACATTTTCCAAAATAGATCACATCTTAGGCCATAAAACAAACCTGGACAGATTCAGAAACACAGAAATTATTCCATGCACACTCCCAGACCACAAAGGCATCAAACTTGAACTGAACACACACCTCCACCAACGAAAACCCTGTAACTCATGGAGACTGAACAATACATTGTTGAACCACCAATGGGTCATTGAAGAGATCAGAACAGAAATCCAACAGTTTATGAAATTTAACAGTAAGGAGCACACAAAATACCAACTCCTTTGGGACACAGCAAAGGCAGTACTCAGAGGAAAATTTATAGCGCTGAGTGCCTACAACAACAAGTTGGAAAAATTGCAAACCGACAAGTTAATGTCCCACCTTAAGCTCCTGGAAAAAGAGCAACAAACCAACCCTAATGCCAGTAGAAGAAAGCAAATTATTAAAATCAAAGCAGAATTAAATGATTTGGAATCCAAAAAAAACTACAGAAAGAATCAACAAAACAAGGAGTTGGTTCTTTGAAAGAATTAACAAAATTGACAAGCCCTTAGCAAATCTTACCAAAAAAAGAAGAGAGCATATCGAAATAAACAAAATCGCAGATGAAAACGGTAATATCACGACAGAAATTACCAAGATCCAGAATATCATGAGGGAATACTTCTCAAACCTTTATGCCAACAAATTTGAGAACCTAGATGAAATGGATGAATTCCTAGCCAATATTAACATACCCACACTGAAACAAGAAGAACTAACCCAACTCAACAGGCCTATTTCAAGCTCTGAAATAGAAATGGCAATTAGAGAACTTCCACCTAAGAAAAGCCCAGGGCCAGATGGATTCACAGCTGAATTCTATAAGGTCTTCAAAGCAGAGCTCACACCAATACTCCTCAAGCTCTTCAACGAAATTGAAAATGAAGGTTCCTTACCAAACTCATTCTATGAAGCCAGTATAACCCTCATCCCCAAACCAGACAGAGATTCATCAAAGAAAGAGAACTATAGACCTATATCTTTGATGAACATCGATGCAAAACTTCTCAACAAAATACTGGCCAACCGTCTACAACAACTCATCAAAAAATTTATACACTATGATCAGACTGGATTCATCACAGGGAGGCAAAGCTGGTTCAACATACGCAAACCAATTAATATAATTCAACACATCAACAGGAGCAAAGACAAAAATCACATGATTGTCTCAATAGACGCGGAAAAGGCATTTGACAAGATCCAACACCCCTTCATGTTAAAAGCTCTGGAGAAACTAGGAATCCATGGAACATTCCTCAATGTAATAAAGGCTGTGTATGAGAAACCTACTGCTAGTATTACACTTAATGGTGAAAATCTAAAGCCATTCCCTCTAAAATCAGGAACGAGACAAGGATGCCCACTCTCTCCACTACTCTTTAACATAGTACTAGAATTCCTAGCCAGTGCAATAAGGCAAGAAGCAAGCATAAAGGGGATCCAAGTAGGGAAAGAGGAAATAAAACTATCCCTCTTTGCAGATGACATGATTCTGTATTTAAAGAATCCTATAGACTCTACTCCCAAGCTCCTTGAGCTGATCCAAAGCTTTGGAAGAGTAGCAGGCTATAAAATCAACCCTCAAAAATCAACTGCCTTCCTTTATGCCAACAGTGAGAGGAACGAGGCAATAATCAGGAAAGAAACTCCTTTCACAATAGCCTCAAAGAAAATAAAGTACCTAGGAACTAGCTTAACTAAGAATGTAAAGGACCTTTTTGATGAAAACTTCAAAACCATAAAAAAGGAAATTAAAGCAGAACTAAGGAAATGGAAAAACCTCCCATGCTCCTGGATTGGAAGAATCAACATTGTGAAAATGACAATCTTGCCAAGAGCTATCTACAAATTCAATGCAATACCCATCAACATACCAATGTCATTCTTTAAAGAAATAGAAGAGGCAATCCAAAATTTCATATGGAATAATAAAAGACCCCGTATAGCAAAAACACTTCTTAGCAGAAAGAACAGCGCTGGAGGAATTTCAATTCCAAACTTTAGACTCTATTACAGAGCTATAATCCTCAAAACAGCTTGGTACTGGCACAGGAACAGGCCCGAAGACCAATGGAATAGAACTGAGGACCCAGATATTAAACCACAGACTTATGCCTACCTAATCTTTGACAAGGGAGCCAAAAAAATAGAATGGAAGAAAGACAGCCTCTTCAACAAGTTGTGCTGGCAGAACTGGTTAAGCACCTGCAGAAAACTAAAGCTGGATCCTTCTTTGTCACCTTGCACTAGAATTAACTCCAAATGGATCAAAGACCTGGAGGTAAAAGCTGACACACTGAAAACTCTACAGGAAGGAATAGGAGATACACTAGGCCTCCTTGGCACAGGTCGAAACTTTCTTAATAAGGACCAAGAATCACAACAAATCAGAGAAAGGCTGGATAAGTGGGACTGCATTAAACTGCAGAGCTTTTGTTTGGCAAAGGACATAGCTAGTAAACTAATCAGGAAGCCTACAGAGTGGGAGAAGATCTTCACCAACCAAACAACGGACAAAGGCCTCATATCTAAAATATATCAACAACTCAGAAAATTGAATCACTCCAAAACTAACCTCTAAAGTAACAACCATCCCATTAAAAAATGGGCCAAAAACTTAAAGAGAGTCTTCTCTGAAGAAGAAACAAAAATGGCCTATAGACACATGAAGAAATGCTCAACATCTCTGGTCATAAAAGAAATGCAAATCAAAACAACTCTAAGATTCCACCTCACTCCAGCTAGAATGGCCAGGATCAGGAAAACGAATGACAACAGATGCTGGAGGGGATGTGGCCAGGAGGGATCACTACTACACTGTTGGTGGGAGTGCAAACTCGTCCAACCACTATGGAAAGCAGTGTGGCAGTGCCTCAAAAGGCTAAACATAGAACTCCCCTATGACCCAGCAATTCCACTACTTGGCATTTACCCAATTTTCCAGAAACAAGGACATACTAAACCCACTAGCACAACAATGTTCATTGCAGCACTATTCACCATAGCAAAGATATGGAACCAACCTAGATGTCCCTCAGTTGATGAGTGGATCAACAAGTTGTGGTATTTGTACACAATGGAATTCTATGCTGCTGTCAGAAAGAATGACATCGCCCCATTTGTTAGGAAATGGAAAGACTTAGAAAAAATCATATTAAGTGAAGTAAGCCAGACTCAAAGGAACTAGGCTCAATGGTTTCCCTCATTCGTCATAATCAGTAGAAACCTTGGGCTCTACTAGCAGAGATTTGCAATAGAGCAAAATCTTGATACATAAGGACATATAATGTGAAGCTAATTAAAAGGACCTCCAGGATAGTGAAACAAAAGCCATATAATGAATGATTGTTGTCCTTAATGTACTATGTTGTCTCTCATCTCCTTTGCTGTCCCTTGTTATCTCATATTGGTATAGTATCTCACTTTGTTATCTAATATATTGAATTTATTTGTATTTGGATATTTGAAATTTGATAGGGAAGGGGGGAAAACCAAGATGGGTGGGGGGTGTGGGGGGGGGAGGGAAACGGGTACCAAGACATGTGAAAGGGTATCAATGTATGTGAATTAATGCACCTTCTATCTGGCAAATATCATGTAACCCTTTTACTAATTACAATAAAAAAAAACACTACCAGCCAGTGATGAAGACTGTGTAAACACTGCTGGGTATAAGAGACTATTGTACAAAGTGGAAACTGGAATATTTAGTCAAAAGTGTGAAGCACTATATTCTAGATACTCTATTTCTTTCCATAGCATAGCATAGGATTACTAAAAAAAGCCCATTAATTATTGTTCTAGAGAAAGTAGTCTGCTTTTTTCCTAATTGTTGACTAAGATCTCTCATATATGTAAGTTGAGATTTTTCTGTTTGTCAAAGACTCAACAATGACTTAAAAAGACCTACTATTCTTTAAAGAAGGATAAGAGAAGAAAGATGGAGGGGCTGGGAGTTTGGCCTAGTGGTAGAGTGTTTGCCTAGCATGCATGAAGTCCCAGGTTTGATTCCTCAGTACCACATTCGTAGAAAAAAGGCAGAAGTGAAGCTGAGGCTCAAGTGGTAGAGCTCTAGCCTTGAGAAAGTTCAAGCACAGTGCTCAGGCCCTGAGCTCAAGGCCAGGACTGGGAAAAAAAAAGAAAGTTGGATTGGTAGTAGAAGTACTTTAAATTAGCTTAAACATTTGACCATATTTTTTAAACATTCATTTCTTTGTAAACAATAGCCTTGCTTGATGGTTGCTTGCTCTTGTTATCCTACTTTTTCAGGAGGCTGAGATCTGAGGATCAAGGTTCAAAGCCAGCCCAGACACAAAAGGACCTGAAACTCTTATCCCCAAATTAACCTCTGGAGAACTGGAGGTAGGGCTCGGCTTCAGGGTAAAGTGGTAGCCTTGAGCTGATGAGCTCAGAACAATGCACAGGCCAGGGGTAGCACAGTATCCTTGAGATGAATCTTAAGACAGCGCCCAGGCCAACTTCAAGCTCCATTACCCACAAAGAAAAAGTCTTAAAGAAGTTATTTTCAAAAATTCCCACCAGAGGATTTGTTATTTTGTGGTATATTGCCATTTTCTGAAGTTCTTATTTAACCTCTCTTTTTTTATTCTATAGCATTCTTAACTGAGGTCACGTGTATTCTGTTACAAATTTTTCCACTGAAATTCTTCAAACATACTTAAATGTTTCCTTTCATTGTTTTCTCTGTACTTGCTTCTGAATTTAGTCCATTTTCTGTCTTTTAACTAGTTTTCTCACCTTTACCTTCATAATTACTAGGAAAAATGTATCCTTCCAACCCTTGCTAACAGCCTTCTTTCTTCTCAAAGCTATATTGTCACTAAATTTCATCATTTAAAAAGAATTGAGTTGAAAACTCCCCCTCAACAACTTGTTGACCATATGCTTTATGTCACCAAATTCACACAAAAAAATAACTTTTGTAGCCTACTTCATCATAGATCTTTGTCGCTTATGTAAATAATATGTGTTTTTATTGTACTAAAATGAATGTGCTTTAAAGAGAGATAAGGAGATAAGTTGACTTAGAATAATATATTGCATGGTGCAAATTCCAAATCTAAGAAAAAATACTGACAACATATTTTAATTGTCTATATTGCGCTTCTAAATACATCACCTCATTCATTTTTCCCATTCATTTTTCATCAACTGCAGCGTTGAGCAGATGAAATGACACTATGGTAATTTTCAGAGACAGCAAACTGAATCCTAGCATTCTATGGAAAATATGAATTACTAGTTAGGCTATGATTCCAAAAAAACTGATTTGTAAAGTGCAGATTGAAGTTCTTCTCCAAAATGCTATGAAAAATTCAATAACTGCATATTTACAAATACAAAGAATTTTAGCATCTTATTATCTTCTATCAGAATTAGCAAAAATATCTGATAAATTTCTAAACTTGTGTGCATATAATAAACTGAATGAAGCTTCAGTCCTTTAGAATATAAAAATTACCTTGAAAAGATAATTGAAATGATAAATTTTCCTTCCATTGTAGATTTTTCTACTAGTAAAAATCAGACTTTAGCATCTCTAGGGTCTTTTTCTCTCAAGTATACTTTTTCTAAGTTTAGAAATCAGATCTTTAACTTCTGTATAAGTAATCTTCTATGAAGCAGAAATCACATGTTCAGTTAATGGTTTGACATTTTGTTGTTAACTTCAATTGTAGTTGAAATGGTATTTAAAGATACATCAAAATTTATTCTTTTTTTTTTGGTGGGTTATAGGGCTTGAATTTGGCCTAAGCCCTGTCCTTGAGCTATTTAGCTAAAGGTTACTGCCTTACCCCTGGGCTTGGGTGTTGTCCCTGAGCTCTTCAGCTCAAGGCTACCATCCTACCTTTAAGCCAAGCCCACTTCCTATTTTCTTGAGGTTAACTGGAGATAAGAATCTCAGGTTCGTTTGTTCCTAGGCTGGCTTTGAACCTTGATCCTCAGATATCAGCTTCCTGGATAACTAGGATTGAAGGCATGAACAATCATGCACAGTTGAAAATTTATTCTTGCAGAAATAGAAATCCAGTGCCCATGTAAGAAACAGAAAATTATACAAATGAATGACATTGAGCAAACAAATTGTGTACAACACAAATGAAGGGTTCATATTATTAAAACCTCCAATGTTAATAAACATAGAAAATGGATGTTTGTGTTTTTATGGGAAATTACTACGTAGATAAAAGTATTAGCACATTAAGTGAAATAAATTTTGTACTTTAAAATTTTTAAACAGAAATGGTTTTAAACGACATAGTGTTAAAATCATACCCCTTATGTATATCACAATGAGTGTCAGAATAATTTGTGACAATATGTAATGTTTTCTTAATGATCCTTTCGAAAAGTTCCAGAAAACATCTCTTAAAAGAAACCACCATTATTAAACAACTATTCAAATATTGTCACGTTTTTCTTTGAACTATCAGTCTTTATATCTTTCTTGTAACTGGGAAATGCTTAAATAAATATTTCTATAGTGGGTAAAATGCACATATGAAGATAAATTAATTGCTATGACTTAATGAACAATTACCTAAGGTCAATTTTAAAGTCTATTGGCTGCATACAATTACTATGAATTACATTTAATTATGTCAATGTATAAAATATCACTCTCAAAACAACTGCAGCTTACATTCATCTCTTTTCACAAGTATACCTATTTGTCCAAAAGAAATGTATTGGAAGATGAAACCAAACATTGGTTAATAAAGTAATTTATATGAGTCTGCTCAAACAGTTTTTATTTGAGATATTGTAGTCAGAAATCTATCATATCAAATATAAGTCAGAATCATTTGATGTTGGGAGCCAGAGTGTGGAGTTAGACCGACACATGAATCTCCATAACTCATTAAGATAACCACACAAAGATGTGAGCTGTCATGTATGGCGCCATGCCTAGGAACTTTTGAGCTACACTGTCTGTATTGTGAGCTCCCTGGCCTTATCGATTTATTGCTCTATTACTTTATTGTTTTATGGCCTCGTCCTGCTTAACTGATCTGAGATTTACTGCTTTATAAGAATGTAACCCCTGGAAGTTCCCTGCTTTCAAAAAAGTATATAATACTTGATTTGGAAATAAATGGTGCTACAGTCTTAAGCTCACAGCCTTCCTGGGCTGTTGACATGGGCTGTAGTCCTTTCAAATCCCATCTGTTTGTCTCTTTTCTATTTTTTCCTAGTCCCTGCCCCCTATTTCAGGAATCCCAGTTCCCTGCCAGCTGGCCCCGGCAATTTGATAAACATATGAAGTCTTATTACAATTAAACAGGATTTGGATAATTTCATTGCTGAGGACACAACATTCTTATGATCTGGAGTCATTTCTATTTCTGTGACCGGAAAAATCTTCCTCACATGAGCACATGTAAGTGAAAGATGGGAGGGTTGTCACTTTTGTACATCCATTCTTACAGGTGAAAAATCTATCACAAAGCAAACATCTTTTTGGTGGTTCAGAAGCATTTATTTATACACTAAGAAATATGTTATTATTTGAATAAATAAAAGAGGAAGATTACAGGATAAGAATACAAAATTAAAAATACTGCAAGCTTAGGAAATTTTAGTGTTTTTATAAAATATAATTAGAAGTGTTCTGTAAAAGTGAGATTATCAAAGGCGTATGGAAGATTGATGGGGTGAAAGCAAGGGCTGTAATTTTGCATTTGTCATCTTTCATATTTTTATAGTGAATATGAATGATTCAGTTTCTGGCAATTTTGTTTACAGTGGGAAAATATAAGCTTTTATCTTGATTGGAAGGAGGTAATGGGAGAACTCTTAATAGCCACAGACTAAATGAAATATCACAACCAAACTCATGTGGCCCCTGTCACATTCTATCATGTCATGATTACATGAAATATATATTCTGCTTTCATCACATCCTCATATGTTCAAAGACTTTTCACATTTAGTAAACAGTCTGGTAAACAGTATGTAAACTTTTACCTCAATCATCCTTATGTTTTTACTTTAACTGACCATTCATCTTATCATGTAAAGAGTTACAACAAACACAGAGATGCAGACACTTGGACACACAGATATACAAATACATGCACACAATTAACATAATGATAGATTCCCAGGCTGAGTTGTAAGTATACATACTAAAAGTGTACTATAACAATCCCTTAAATATTAAAGGTATTACTCATTGGGAAAAAAAGGTATTAATCATATGTAATAATAACAAAATTCCAAAATTCAATAGGTTAAATTAATGTCTGTATACTATTATTCAGAGAGTATTGCCTGGAAAGTTTGCATATTAATTGATATTGACAGGAATCACCCATGGACCTGCCTATCAACTCAAGCATTCTAAGGTAATAGGGACTTCATCTGTGACCACTCAAATAGGATTAGTTTGAAAATATCTCATACTGTCTATCAAGACAGCTTAGATAGGTTTTGCTGAAGAGGCCAGAGTCCTAAAACAAATTTGCAGGGCACATCTTGAGAGCAACATCTAGACCAGTACCACCATTAGCTATATTGTACTGGTTAAATCAAATCACGGAATTAGCCCAGATTTAAGAAATGTAAAATAAAATGTCAGACTTTCTGACAATTGGGAATTCACATTGCTAATTTGAATGTGAAGTGTAAGCCACAATCTCATTTGTTGAAAGTCTAGTCCCCAGCTAGTGGTACTATTTCAGGAGATGGGAGAGTTTAGGAGGAGGGGCCTCAAGGAAGAAGTAGACCATTTGGAGTATGACTGAAGAATATCTTGGCTTGCTCTATGTCTCTGCATCTTGGCCACCACAAAACTCTCCTTGTCCATATATTCCCAATTCTATAATGTTTTACCTTATTTCACTGCCTAAGAAATGGAACCAGCTTATAACATGGACTGAAATCATGAGTTAAAATAAATCTATATCTCTTAAGATATTTTTGAGAAATGTTTCCACAGTGATGAGTAACTCAGGCAATAAGACCTTATATGCAAAAAGATGAAATAATGTCCCACTGATTCAAGTGATATCCAAAATTTGAATTTTCTAATTACACTCAAAACTGAGAAGGCAAACTTCTAGAAAATTGGAGAACTTCAGCATGTCTGCTCCCAGATATATATAGAACTTCCTATTTCAAATCATTCATTTTCAATTTAAGTATCATTATGTTAGAAATTTCTTGCTAATCTTCTCTGTATCATTCAAATTTTAGTATATGTGCTGCTGAAGCAAGCATATATGTCAGAAATTTCTTCTAAAACATTATCCATTGTAACTAATATGCGCACTTTAGCTGTCTTTCTCTGTCAATGAATTTGTTTTCCTTAGCAGCATACACTATAATATTGATTAATTTTTCTCTCCTGCCTGGTATAATGTAAGTTTATTGATCCCAGAAAAATTTTCCATTTTGTTCTCTGATGTATCTGCAGAACAGAGTAAACATTTAGTAAATACTTAAGGTTAGTAGGAATAGTGTAAGAGAACTGGCAGTGGGAAGTATGTCCCTATTCATCATAATTTTTGCTAGTCCTGAGTCTTGAACTCAGGGCCTAGACACTGTCCTTGAGCTTTTTTTTTTTTTGCCAGTCCTGGGCTTGGGCTCAGGGATTGAACACTGTCCTTGGACTTTCTCAAGGCTAGCACTCTACCACTTGAGTCTCAGCACCACTTCCGGCTTTTTTTTCTATGTATGTGGTACCAAGAAATCGAACCTGGGTCTTTGTGCATGCTAGGCAAGCACTCTACCACTAGACCAAACTCCCAGCCCTGTCTTTGAGCTTTCTAAGGGATAGAGCTCTACTACTTGAGCCACAATACCACTTCTAGCTTTTTTCAATATATGTGATTTCAAGGAATCAAACCTGGGTTTTCATGCATTCTAGGCAAGCACTGCACAATTAGGCCAAACTCCCGTCCCTATTTTCATCATTTAAAGAGATATTGTTTTCTCAGATCCAAAGGCTGACTTACTGTATGTCCAATTTTCCTAGGTGGTGTGCACTAATGTTTTGACACAAATTTGTATTAGCAAATTTGAGTGTGCAAGAGTTTAATCATATTATATTATAATTATCCTTTTAAATTTCAGCTCTTCTTACTTCTCATGCCATTTTGGGAATACTGTTGAGGGAAAACTTAGAGGTATATCATTCTAATTGAAATTTGCAAAAAAATAAATTCTTATAAACAAATATAAATTGTTTGGGAGACATATAAAAGTCATCGTTTATTACTTAAACTTTGTTACAGAAAATTCAAATGAAGATCAATTGACAGAGAATAAAATCCAACGTAGCAGCAATGACCTAATACAAGTTGTTCTGATGTGAAATAAATCTTTAATTCATTAAGAGTAGAGAATAGAATTCAGAAAGAAATAATGAGGAAGGGCCTAAAGCTTTGACAACTAATTTAATGAGGAATGAATCATGTGATCAAACAGAAAAAATTTAATTTCATACTGATTTTATGTAAATTATTTACTTAAATAAATGCAATATAAAACTAAGAGTAAGGACATTGGTGACAAATAAGATAATGACACCTGACAATTCTAAAATTGCTTAGCAGTTGTCCCTAGATTGCATATTGAAATATCCTTGATATCTTACCTCCAACATATGACAAAAATATTTCATAAAGCTATCCTAACTTGATAATAATCTTAAAATTTAACAGCATTGTAATAATGTCATGAGGACTAAATGAGCTATTCTCAATTATCATTTGAAAAGCCTGATAATGATATAATAAAGACAAATTTTATTCTTATTTTTGTTCTAAATATATTAGGAAATCATTTCTTACATACAGGAGGTTAGTGATTATAAAAATACAGAAAAATTACATATGTATAGAATAGTTAATAAAACGTTTGGCTTCTTTTTCCTGAATCCTCGTATTTAGAAGTGTTTTCTTTCGGGAAGATGGTGGTTCAGTGTGAGACGTACTGAGCTCCTGCCAAGATTCATGTACTGGCAGTGCAGGAGAGAGTCTTCTACCAGAAATTGATCCTAGGTAAGCTTTACAAACACAGAGAACTCAGGCAGAGAGGAAAAAAAGGGAGAATACTGGCTCAAGAAAAGAGCGTGGAGCCCCTCCAGCCGCAGAATGGCCGGGGAGACAAAGGCTCTTCCGAATCAGAGCAGAGACAGCGCACCTCTGCAGTGCAGACCCACCGGCTGCAGACAGTGCTGCACAGAGCCTGCGCGAGCCCAGAGCCAACACCCGGCAGTGCACGGACCTGCCAGCTTCACGGAACCGGAGAATACAGCAATTTGTACCTCCGAGAAGTTTCCACATCTGCTCACAGATCAGAATTGGGAGGGAGCCCCTCCCCCTCCAGCTGAGAGCAGTGCCATCTTGACTGCTGGCAAAGACCCGGCCAAAGCAATTGGAGCCTGAGAGGTGTTGCTGACAGCGCTATCTTTCTAACTGGCTAAGGATTTCCCAAAGATCACTTAGCTGGAAATCCGGCCACAGCGCTCCTGATGTCCGTCCCCTGTGCCGGCCGCAGACCTGGTAAACAAAGCCACCCGCGAAACTTTCAGCTTTGTTTTACCAAACAAGCAATCTGATCTGAAAAATCGCAAAGCCAAATCACAAGAGAAAAAGACTTTGTGAAGTGTTTAGATCACGAATTTAGTGGAGACACAAGTTTCCTATCCTGCCCACCCCACAAAAAAAAAACTTAAGAATACCCCTTTTTTTCCTGTTTTTCTATTCTTCTACCCCATTTAATTTGCATTTTTAGATGTTTTATTTTTCTCTTTGCTATTTAACCTACACCTTTTTTTCTAATGTTATGATTCATTCCTTTTTTTTCTTTTTTCCCTTCTCTTTTCCTGCAATCTTGCTGTCACTGTGGTCATTCCTAGAAACACAGTGACAGCTCTGGTACAGTCTGAATAAAAACAATATCCATATTGATACAGTCACCAGCTTTTTAAACTGCTGGTTCTAAACCCTAGTATCTCTTGGGTAAGAACTCAGAACAGTGAAGAACCTCCTCCCACCTTTTCTTATCTTTTCTTTTCTTTTTTTGTTCTTGTTTTTGTTTTTGTTTTTTTTGTGTGTGTGTATATGTGTGTGTCCTGTTTTATTTTGTTGTTGTTTTTTTTCTTTTTAAAATTTATATCATTGAAATCTCTTATATCTTACTCCCTCTTTTCTCTACATATTCTTCTTATTATTCTTCTAATTTTCGTAAGTTTTATCTAAGTTCATCTAAACTTTCTACACAAATACTCTACCTGTCTATCATCTTAGGTCAGTTATCCTTACACGATACCTTTTCTTCATTACTATAATAATCTTACACTCCTGTATTATTCTTTTCCTACCTACCTTGTCGCCTTTCATATTATTTTTCTATCTCTGGTCCTCTGTTCATCCTTCAACTTCTAAAATGCATGGATCTACATTTGATGGTTGTTGAGCAATGCTGTGTATCTAGGTGTTCAATTATACTCTAGGTCCAGAGGGACTTAAATACAATAGAGATTGGTTTGAGGGGCTTATTGTTTTGGTCATAAATTGGTCATCTATGATTGTATTACATAGGTATGTAAGTGAACAAAAAGAAAGAGAGAGTGATATTACCAATCTAAAAGAGCAAATATCTATTATCAGCCAAATAAAAAGGTCTAGGTTGGTTATATATGAAAAATTATAATCTTGTTTAGTATTAATCTTGCTCCCATTTTAAAATGGGCAGAACAAGAAACTCCAGAAAAATGACAAATCAAGGAATAGCATCTCCCACCCAACATAAACAGGCAATGGAGCAGTCAGTGGCAAATCTAGAGGAGAGCCTTCCAAGTGCTATACAATGCAACTGATAAACATCATTAATGAAAAATGTGAAAACATAAAGAAAGAGATAAGGGAGGAAGCCACAGCTAAACAAGAGGAAACCATAAACAAGGTGATATGTGAAAAAGGGGAAGCCATAAAGGAGGCCATAATAAAGGTTTTTCAAAGAAAAATGGATGAATTCATAGAATCCACAAACAAAAAGGTGACTGAACTCCAACAAATGTCCAAAGAGAATAAAGCTGCTGAGCTAACCTCTCAAATGGAAATCAAGGAGCTAAAGAAATCCATACATGATCTAAAACAAGAGATGCAAGGCATCAAAAATAAGCAATTAGAAGCAAGGTGGTTGAAGAATAATGTAGATAGCTTTGATTGCAGGTAAGACAATGCAGAAGAAAGAATTTCCGGGGTTGAAGATAATTTAGTTGTTATAGAGAAAGAACAGAAAATTAATCAATTCAAATCTAGGAAATATGAGAAAACGCTAGAGGAGGTCCAAGATACAATTAAGAAGCCTAATTTAAGGCTAATTGGTATTGAGGAGGGTCTGGAGAAAGAGGTCAATGGTATTGGAAATATGCTTCAGGGAATCATCTCAGAGAACTTCCCAAATATCCAGAAGGGCTGGCCCATCCAGATACAAGAAGCTTTTAGAACCCCAAACAGACCTGACCAGAAAAGGACATCCCACCGCCACATTAAAATCCAAACTGGATCAATAGAGACCAAAGATAGGATCCTAAAAGCAGCCAGGGAGAAGAGAACAATCACTTATAAAGGCAAACCAATCAGAATAACCCCAGATTTCTCAGCAGAGACCATGAAGCAAGAAGAGATTGGAAGGATATATGCCATGCCCTGATGTCAAATAACTACCAACCAAGAATACTGTACCCAGGTAAGCTCTCATTCATAACTGAGGGAACAATAAAAACATTCCACTCCAGGGAAAAGCTTCAACATTATGTAGCAACAAAACCAACATTACAGAAAATTCTCAAAGATGTTCTACACAAAGAAAACCAAGACAAAGGTAATACAGAGAAAGAAATGGCACCTAAACAACATACCATCAAAGTACCAGAAGAACTGTCAAGACACAGACCCTAATGAAAGCTTGTAAAAATGGCAGGAAGTAAGAAATATTTCTCAATCCTGACTCTCAATATCAATGGACTTAATTCTCCAATTAAATGACATAGATTATGTAGTTGGATCAAAAAGCAAGATCCATCTTTCTGCTGTCTTCAAGACACACACTTTACCCAAAAAAACAAACATTTTTTGAAAGTGAGGTTGGAATAAACTCTATCAAGATAACGGGCCCCATAAACAGGCTGGAGTTGCCATCCTCATATCAGATAAAATAGACTTCAAACTATAATTAGTGAGAAAAGACAAAGAAGGTTACTACATACTACTAAAGGGATCTTTCCTCGAGGAGGATATAACCATCCTAAATATCTACACACCGAATCTCATAGCTTCAAACTTCATCAAGGAAACTTTACTTTCACTGAAACCATACATAGATCAAACCACAGTGATTGTTGGTGACTTTAACACACCACTCTCACCTATGCACAGATCAACAAGGCAAAAACTCAACAGAGAAACCTTAGAATTGAGCAACTATATAGACCTAACTATATGGATCTAACAGACATCTGCAGATTATTCCACCCAGCAACAACACAACATACATTTTTTACAGCAGCTCATGGAACATTTTCCAAAATAGACCACATTTTAGGCCATAAAAGAAACCTGGACAGATTCAGAAACACTGAAATTATTCCCTGCACTCTCTCAGACCACAAGGGCATCAAATTGGAACTGAACTCCACCAAGGAAAACCCTGTAACTCATGGAGACTGAACAACACATTGTTGGATCACCAATGGGTCATTGAAGAGATCAGAACAGAAATTCAACATTTTATGAAATTTAACAAAGAGGAGCACAAAAAATACCAGCTTCTTTGGGACATGGCAAAGGTAGTCCTCAGAGGAAAATTTATAGCTCTGAGTGCCTACAATAACAAATTGGAAAAATCGCAAACCAACAATTTAATGTGTCACCTTAAGCTCCTGGAAAAAGAGCAACAAACCAACCCTAATCCCACTAGAAGGAAGCAAATTATTAAAATCAAAGCAGAATTAAATGATTTGGAATCCAAAAAACTATAGAAAGAATCAGCAAAACAAGTAGTTGGTTCTTTGAAAGAATTAACAAAATTGACAAACCCTTAGCACCTTCTATCTGGCAAACATCATGTAACCCTTTTATTAATTATAATAAAAAATAAAATAAAATATGATGTAAAAATCAAAAATATAAAAAAATATTTGCTTTCTATTTGACCACTGATATATATAATTTAATCTTTAACATTAATTTTAAAAATTAAATAATACAATACTAAATTATTTAATTTCCAATATTTAATATCATTACATCAAAATAAACAGCATGTAAATTTTAACAAACAAGTTTTGATATTTATATGTGATTACAACAAATAATTTCTCACTGAGACTATTTGAAATATTATGCCTAATGGTTATATGTATGTAGCTATTGAGCTACTGTGATCCTCTGCTTGAAAACCCTAGATATATACTAATTATGACAAATGAGGTAAACATAGAGCCTATGTTTTTCTAAGGTCTGGCCTACTTCATTTAACATAATATTTTCCAAATCTTTCAATTTTCTTATGAATGTGACCATATAGGATTGTGCTAAGCAAAATGAACCCCTGAATATGGATACAATTTTTTCTTTGTGGTTGCTTTTTTTGTAATGTATCATGTGAAGTTATTTCTTTTTTCTTTAGTTTTCCCCCCCCAATGGTTTATCTCCTGTTGACACTGTATCTGATTTTGGTACCTCCTGTCATGTATAAACATTTCTTTGAGGGAAGGGGAAGGGACCAATAAAATGAGGAGACAACGGACAAAGGGCGAATAAATGTAACAGCCATAATCATAAGACAATGTGTTGTAAAGTAACTTCACAACTTTGGGGTGCTTTGGGTAGATAAAGTGGGAGAAAAATAGGGGAAGGGGTTACAATGTCCAACAAGAAATGTACTCACTACCTTATGTATGTAACCATAGTCTGTCTGTACATTACCCTGACAATAAAATTAAATTAAAAAAGTAAGATACACTATTATGCTAAACATCATGAAATCTGTTGGTTTTAATCTTTGTAAATATAACTAAATTATATAGCATATCCTTGTCAATGAAACAGCTCACAATTCTAGTATCCAGTGTAAACTTATGTCAGTTCATATATGTTATCTTTACCTCCAAAACTATGTCTACAAATTTGTTTATTAACAATTCTTACCTTTTATGTGTAGATTATGCATTAATATATGAGCATATGAATATGATACAAGCAAAAGACATGAAAATGCATGTTACTACTCAAAAGAAATGAATAAGACAATCATATGGAAGCTCTCCTTTTCTGACTAATGATATATGTAAGTTTAGTACAATAAGAGGAATCATAATTCTTACATTTATTCAGTTTTTTATATATATATATAGTGTGTGTGTGTGTGTGTGATATAATGGGGCTTGTAGAGAAAATACTTTATTCAAACTTTGCTAGTGGTGAGAAGAGTTGGGATAATTATGCATATAAAATTGCTCATCCATTCTATCCACAATCTCACTCAGAAAAAAACATAGATATATGACTACAAACTAACAGAGCAATAACAGAAAACAGTTGTAACCCAAATTCTTTTCTTTTAGAAAATGTTTGAATATTTTATCTTTTCCTCGCATAGTTCACTTCAACAATCACAGAATCCTTTTCTTCCAAAGCCACAAACTGTATTACAATAAACGCTGGTACTGCTGCTTATCAAAATATACAAGACAATTGATGTTTCATATAAAACCACTTTACATGTTAACTTGTTCCAAAAAACCATTTTTCGTATTTTAGTCTGGTTTAAAAAAAAAAACGTTGTTACAAATATTTACAGCATTTTTTTTCTTAGATGAACATTCTTACAAACAGAAAAAGGGATTGTAATGAACAGACACAAGACAATGTCAGAGGCTTCTAGCTGTGCTATATTTTTTCCTTTAAATACAGTACTGAAAATATCCTTCAAAAAAGAATATGTATAATGTTTCTTTTCTAAAATTCTTGATTATTTTACATATCCACCATAAATACTTTTACATATTATTTGTACAGGTTTGGTACAAGTCCAGTAATCTCATCTTTTTAAAAAATAACTTCTTGGAAAAAAACATAAGCTTGGATTAAATCAAATATCTACTGTCTTCTTTCCAACACACAGGCAAGCTGATATTGCCAGAGGAATCAATGGCAACTAAAATTTGTGTAGGACTCATCTATTAATGACCACTAGTTATTATGGCCATTTTATCATCAAATATGACATTTTTCTCAGTTTTCTCTCTCATGCCTTACAACAATTATTTTAAAATCAGCTCTATTGATTTTAAAGACATGACCTCTTCTCCTTACTCATTTTCAGCTGATTTCTAAGAGAAAGTAAAAAGCCATTTAACATAAATTCTTTCAAATTCTATAGTTATCTAAATTGCTACCTGATTTTAAGATAAAACATATCATGATTGTCAAGAACAATAGGTTCTAAAGCCTAATTTCCTGTGTCAGAAGATTAGCATTGTTACTTACAATCTATTCATTTGGGAAAGTTATTTACCTCTATAATTCTCTCTGCTCATCAAAAAGATGATACTAATAATAGGCTCATAGTGGACTGTTTAAACAATACAAGAACACATCCTCATAATATATGAGTGTTATTGACATCTGACTTTTGAAAAGGAATTAGAAATTTTAGATGTTATTTGAACTCATACTTTTTGCCTTTTAATCTTTTACTTTTATTACATTACCCTTTACTTTGAACTGTGTGTGTGTGTGTGTGTGTGTGTGTGTGTGTGTGTGTGTGTGTGTGTGAGTGAGTGTGTGTGTATGTGTTTGGTAGTGGTTCTAGGGCTTGAATTCAGAATTAGGCACTGTCCTTGATTTTTGTGCTCAAGATTACTTCTTACTCCAATTCTGGGTTTTGGGAGGTTAGTTGGATATAATAATCTCACTGGTATCCCTGCTAGCTTCGAACCATGGTCCTCAGATCTCAGTCTCCTGAGCAGCTAGGCACTTGGCTGTATCAGTATATTTTAACCACTTCAGAATAGACTCTCAACAATGATCATATATGCTTAAGTATCTTTATGTCTCAGCTAAACTCAAAAAAATTTTCTCTTTCTCAAACCAGAGCATAAATTAAAATCAATTGAAGGACACAGGTTTCTGAGTGTTGAGATTTTTAGCTCAGCAGTAAAATACTTACTTATTGTGCACAAACGGGTTTGATCCCTATCACTGCAAAGAACAATAAAAATATTTCTGAAACAAATCACAGAATTTTGGAATGAACGATCAGAATAATTCACATTGCTGATAATACATCAAGTAGCATATTTGCTAATAGTCTAAAGTTCACATTTTCTGAAACTAGTGGCTGTACTCCTCACATGCATATACTTATCCCTCCCAGATTTAATGCTGACCTTTATAAGAACAGATATAATCTCAAAGTTGATTATTGCAACATCACAGTTTCTTTCTGATTTTTCTTTCTAGAGAAAATGTTGATATTTTTCACCCTATACTTTGTTGGACATCACTAAAACTGAAATAATCTAAGCTCAAAATAATTTTCACATTAGAAGCACAAAAATAGCAGCAATCTTTCAGGACTCTAGAAGAAAAGAAGTCCTTAACTTGGGCAGCAATTACATGATAAACAGGGCAGATCTAAGTCAACAAGATCCATCCCCATTGAGTGAGAATACTTATCACTTTTTCACAAGTTTATCAAATGATTTGGATCTTACTAGGTAAGCAGAATTTGTTCTGTTCTTTGAAAATTTATGGTTAGCAAATAAAATAAATTTTAACTCATTTACAAGACTATAAAAGAGCGAGCTTTCTTGAAGTGAAATATCTGTTTAAGATTTACCCTATTTTTCTGTTGTCCATGTTTTTCCTCAATAAATCATAGCTTACACATATTGTGGATATGTATATTTAAAAATTATTTCCTGTACTTTGAATGGGTTATCTCTGCTTTTTTTAATCTTTGCTTTTTTAATGGAGTCTTTTGTTTTAGAAACAGTTTTTGTTCAACTTTGAATGTTAATACTTTTCATGTTAAAAAAGTCATGCCTCCTGCAGTGTCAGAAGTCCTTGCCTTTAAAATTGTTGTAATTTTACTATGGATTATTGTGTATTAAGTCAGTGATTCTCATGTGTCAGTCTTTTTTTTTCCTGTGGGTCATGTGGCTTGAACTGGGCCTGGGTACTGTTCCTGAGCTCTTCAGCTCAAGGCTACCTACTTGAGCCAAGCCCTACTTACCGTTTTCCAGAGATTAATTGGAGATAAGAGTCTTAGGTCCTTTTGTGCCATGGCTGGTTTTAAAGCTTGATCCTCAGATCTCAGCCTTCTGAATAGCTAGGATTACAGGCATGAGCCACCTCGTCCTGGCATCTGTGCATCTTTTTAATTTGTGAATCTTAAAATGTTAGGGAGGAGTGTTAAGAGTTTTTGCTGAAATGGGATGTTACCTATTGCTATTCATTTTAATAGAAAATAAAAATGGGAACAATTCAAAATATTAATTCATTCTGCTAAAATAGCAAACCCTGCCCATCTAATTAGCGTGTTTTATATAGGATAGTTATAAATTACTAAGCAAAAAATATCTTTTAGTAGAAACTAAATTTTATTTATACTTTTGTGTGACAATAGAAATCATCAGGATTCATTTTTCTACTTCTCCATTCTAGTATCAAAATTTATGAAGAAAATGTAATCTCATATGAATTGTAGGTTAGAAGGGGAAGAATATTTTAGTTATACCTTGAAGCTATAATGATTAATATTTAGTACTGCATTTGACATGTGATTTTTTTTAAAAAATTCTATTGTTAAGTATAAGCAAGAGCATAGTCCACAGGATGAAAAAGTACTATATGAAACTGCAAGATAACTACTAGAGGGCTGAGGAAGAAGGGTCAAGACGAGTCTAAATACTTTGGTGTTTGTATTCCCTAGAGAAGAGGTTTTGCAAGGGAAATAAGACAATCCTGTGAGACTCTGCATAGCAAACTAACTTGTCAGTGATAAGTAACATGGATCTGGGGGCTCTGTAAAGCTAGTTCAAGAATCTCCAGGGACTCAAGAATTACATTTTGATAGCCACTAGTGTTTTCCAGACTTTTTTGTATGGGTGTTCAATTGACCAAACACAATATACTAAAAATATCCTATTTCTTCCAATATATCACAATATCCGCTTTGTCACAAGTCAAGAAATAGTACATTTGCAGTCCTGTTTATTGGCTTTTTAATTTAACCCTAACATCCATATATCTATACTTATGCAAGCATAACACTGCCCTAAGTACTTTTTATTTTACTATACATCTATATATTTGATAGTTTATATCCTTTACCTTTTTCCTCCCCAAGATATTGTCTTTCTTAAAACTATATTTTATTGTGAAGGTGATGTATAGAGGGGTTACAGTTATATTCATCAAGTAGTGAGTACATCACTTTTTGGACAATGATACACCTCTCCATGCTTTTCTCCCACTTCCCCTGCCCCCATCATCATGGTTTTTTTCCTTCCCTTTATGGTTTTTTGTTTGTTTGTTTTTGCATTACAATTTGAGTTCTTTCAGAATAATCTTTCAATTTTCTTCATAAGTCTCTTAATATTTTATTATTCATAAGGTTTACATGATTATTTAGAAGAACTGAAACATTTATGTACAGATTTTTTCAACCTAAGTCCATGTATTCCTCCCTTTCTTAGTTTTTCTTCATTTCTGTCAAAAATAATTAAAAAATTTCCAATATAAAGGTCTTTCCCTTTGTTATAATTTGGATATTAAGTGTCCCCCACAAGGTTTATAGGTCAAAGGACTCTAGTTTGTACCTTTTGGGAGATGGTTGAATCAGGAGGGTACTCATCTCATAAATAGATTAATCTCTTTTTTAATTAAAGAATTTATTAACATTGACTTTTACATCATACTTCAAATGTCATGTTTAACAAATAATTGTTCAAGAAGGGAATTGCTACATAAAATTACTGGCTCTTAGATTTAGAACATAATTAAAATTAATCTGAGGGCTTGTATGTCATAGGTACATGTTAATCTATGTAGTAGGTACATATTAGGTACATGTTAATCTATGTAATAAAACATTATGTCTATAATCATTATTTTATGTCTATATTGTTATGTTTATATCTCCAATACTATTTTCATAATATTGAGTCATCGCTCTTGTACTGGTTGGATCTAATGTCCACATCTTGAGGATACCATGCGGCTTTTGTCCCTTTGGTCTTGACTTATCATATTCAACATGATTCACTCTAGCTTCATCCACTTCCCAGCGAGTGTCATAATTTTATCTTGTATGTTGGCTATGTACAATTCCATAGTGTGTGTTTGTGTGTGTGTGTGTATGTATATATATATATATATACATATACATATATATGTATATATAATCACATTTTTGTATCCATTCTTCTGCAGTAGGGCATCTGGGTTGTTTCAATTGCTTGGCTATTGTGAACAGTACAGAGATGAACATAGCTGAGCAAATGTCCTTATCATATTCTGGGTTATGATGCTCAAGATAAATGCCCAGGAGTGGTATGGTGGGATGGTAGGAAAGGTTTATTTTCAGTTCTTTAAGAAACCTCCACACTGCTTTCCAGAGTGGCTGAATTTTTTACATTCCCACCAGCAGTACAGTAGAGTTCCTCTGTCTCCACAACCCTGCCAGCATCTGTCATTGTCTGAGTTCAGTATATTGACCATTCTAATTGGGGTAAGGTGGTTTTTATTTGCATTTCCTTTATCACCATGGATGATGAGCATTTTCTCATATGTTTTTCTGCCATTTTAACCTCTTCTTTTGATAAGTCTTTCTTTAGTTTCCTTGCCCATTTAGTGAATGGCTTGTTGGTTGATTAGTTTCTTGAGTGCCTGTACATACTGGATATTAAGAATTTGTCTGATGTATTATTGGGAAATATATTTTTCCAGTTGATTGGCTGTGTTTCTACTTTAGTAGCTATGCTTTTATCAGTGCAGAAACTTTTTATATTTTTTTTTAGTGCCATTTGTCAAGTCCCTCTCCAAACTGTTGTGACCCTGGGATTCTGTTCAGAAATTTTTTTCCTGTACCTCTGAGTTCCAGTGTCTCTCCTACTCTATCATGTAGCAGTTTCATGGTTTCCGGTCTGATGTTGAGGTCTTTGATCCACTTTGAGTTAATGCTTGTGCATGGCGAAAGGCTAGGGTCAATTTTTATTTTTCTGCATGTGGCTACCCAGTTTTGCCAGAACCAAAAAGTGAATAGGCACTGTGTGTTCTACTGTATATCTTTGGCTCCTTTGTCAAATACAAGTTTCCTATAGGTATGTGGTTTTATTTCTGGTTCTTATATTCTGTTCCATTGATCTTCTGGCATATTTTTGTGCCAATATCATGATGTTTATTATAGCTCTACAGTAGAGTTTGAAGTCTGGTATTGTAATACCACCTGCATTGCTCTTTTTGCCTAGAATTGTTTTGGCTATTCTAGGTCTTTTCTTGTTCCATACGCACCTTTGGATTACACCTTCTGCTTCAGTAAAGAATGTCTTTGGGGATTTGAGAGGTATTGTGTTGAATTTCTCTATCAGTTTTCCAGTATGGCCATTTTTGCTATATTGGTTCTCCCTACCCATAAGCATGGGATGTCTTTTCATTTCTGGATATCCTCTTCACTTTCTTTCGATAGACTTTTATAGTTTTCATTAAAAATTCCTTTACCTCTTTGGTTAAGTTAATTCCTAAATATTTTATTTTTCTGGGGGCTATTGAGAATGGGATCATTTTCTTGATTTTGACTTCTATTTGTGTATTGTTGGCATACAAGAAGTCTACTGATTTTTGCAGGTTAATTTTGTGTCCTGCCACTTTGCTAAAGTGGTTTATTAATTCTAGGAGTTTGGGGGTGGAGCTTATTGGCTCACTCAAGTAGAGGATCATATCATCTACGAATTGGGATAGCTTAATTCCTTCTTTCCCTATATGAATCCCTTTGATGTTCTCTTGCCCTATTGCTCTGGCTAAGTGTTCCAGCAGTATGTTGAAGAGAAGTGGAGAGAATGGGCATACCTGTCTAGTTCCTGATTTTAAGGTAAACAGTTCCAGTTTTCTCCATTTAGTATGATATGGGCTGTAGGTTTGTCATATATAATTATTTTAAGGAATGTAACTCTTATTCCTATTTTTCCTAGTGCTTTCAACATGAATGGATGTTGTATTTTGTCAAATGCCTTCTCCACGTCTAGAGAAATGATCATATGATGCTTATCTTTTGCTCTATTGAAATGATGTATTACAATAATTGATTAACGAATGTTAAATTAGTCTTATAATTGTGGGATGAAGCCTACTTGATCATAGTGTATAAGTTTTAAATTTGTTTCTGGATTCTGTTGGCTACTGTTCTGTTGAGGAGCTTTGCGTCTGTGTTCATTAGAGATAGGTGTGTAGTTCTACTTTTGTATTGGGTATTTCCCTGATTTGGGGATGAGTGTAGCATTAGCTTCATAAAATGAGTTTGGTATGGCTCCTTCTGGTTGTGTTTCTCAGAAGAGTTTCAACGGCATAGGTATTACTTCATCTTTAAAACTCTTGTAGAATTCCACAGTGAAGCTGTCTGGACTTGGGCTCTTTCTGGTTGGCATTTCCCTGATTGCTTCCACTATCTCATTGTATTAAATTTAATTGTTCAGTTTACTCATCTCTTCTTGGTTGAATGTGGGTAGCCTGTATTTATTTAAGACATCATCCATTTCTACTAATATTTCCTGTTTCTTTGAAGATAGTCTCTGGAAGTACTTATTCACAATGGACTAATTTCTTGAATATCAGTCATGATTATTCCCATAAGATCTCTAATCTTGTTTATTTAAGTCTCCCCTCTCCCTTTTTGATTAATATTGCCAGGGGTCTGTCAATTTTGTTGACTCTTTCAAAGAATCTACTTTTTTATATATTAATTTTATGCATTTTAATCTCTGATATTTCTGATTTAATTTTTGTTATTTCTGTTGTAGTTGTTTTAGAATTAACTTTTCTTGCTCATCTAGGTGCTTCAATTTCTTCGTTAAATTATTTACATGAGCTTCTTCTGTCTTTTTAATATGGGCTCCTAGTGCTATACATATGCCCCTTAAAATTGTTTTTGCTGTGTCCCATAAGTTCCTTTGTGATGTCTCTTGATTGCCATTACATTCAAGGAAGTTTTGAATTTCTTCTTTGATTTGTTTGCCAATCGAGGAGTTAGTTATTCAGAAGTGTCTTGTTCAGCTTCCAAGTGTTTGAACGTTTTTTTTTTTTGACCTCTTACTGTGTTGTTCAGAACTAGTCTGACTCCACTGTGGTCAGATAGAATGCATGGGATTATATCAGTCCTCTTGTATTTGCTCAAGTTTTCTGTATGAAATATTATATGATCTATTTTGGATTATGTTCCTTGTGCTGCTAAGAAATATGTATAAAGTTTTGATGTTGGTGGAAGACTGTGTATATCTGTTAAGCCCCACTGAGCTATGGGGTCATTTAAGTCAGAGGTGTCTTTGCTTATCTTTTGTTGAGTTGATCTGTTTTTTGGTGAGAGTGGAGTATTAAAGTCTGCCACTATGACGGTGTTTGAGTCTATCTTGTTCTATAACTCTAAGACAGTTTGCTTGTTGTACTTAGGTGCTCCCCTGTTGGGGAAGTAAATGTTTATAACTGTAATATTCTGGTTATGAATTGTCCTCTTTACTAATATGTAGTGGCCACCTTTATCTTTATGTAGTGATTTTACTGAGAAGTCAATTTTGTCAGAGATTAAGATTGCTACTCCTGCTTTTTTGAATGGTGTGTTGGAGTGGAAAATTCCTTTTCATCCTTGCACTTATAGTTTGTTTGTGTCTTTGGTAGTTAGATGGGTCTCTTGGAGACAGCATATTGATGAGTCTTGTTTTTTTAATCCAATCTGCTGTTTTGTGTCTTTTGATTGGATTGTTCAGCCAGTTCACATTTAAGAAAATTATGGAGAAATGGTTTGCGATCTTTGTCATTATTTTTCCTCTGTGTTTCTTTCTCTCTTTCTTTTTCCCCCTTTATGTTTATAATGATAGCTTTTTGATGGGTGTCCTTGCTGTTCTGCAATTTGTTCTTGGTTATTTAATATTTTTTGTAATTCTGGTTTAGTGTTCACATATTCATATAGCTTCTCTTTGAAATGAATTATTTTTGTTTCTCCCTCAAATGTAAATGCTAGGTTCGCTGGATATATCAGTCTGGATTGGCAGTTTTTGGTCTTCAGGGCATGAATGATATTTTTCCAAGCTTTTCTTGCCTTTAGTGTTTGTGTGGAGTGGTATGCAGTGATTCTATTTTTTTTCCTTTGTAGTATAGCTCTTTCTTTCTTTTTGTGGCATTTAAGATCAATTCCTTCGTATTCAGGTCTAATGTTTTTACTATGATGTGTCTGGACCAGTTCTTTCTGGGATCCTGTTTGCTTGGGGTTCTGAAGGCTTCAGTAATGTGAGTGAGACTTTCCCTTTTGAGGTTGGGGAATTTGTCTGCTATAATCTTGGGGAATAAGTGCTGCATTCCCTTTGTTTGAAACTCCTCCCTTTCATCAATTCTTATTACAATAAGTTTAAGTTTTGTAGCTCTCCACCAACTCTGTTTTCCCGATGGGTTTTTGGGAAACTCGGTGGGCTACTTACTCACTGGGGGTTTAGTGGTGAGCTGCTCCGTGGTGTTGGAGGGTTGATCACCTCCCCTCTGATCTCAGCTGCTGTCTGTGCGTTCAACATCTGGTCTGTGTAGCATTCCTGCGACTGGATTCTGAAGCTTGCTGGAGTTCAGGACTTCCTGGCCCCTTTGCCAACCCCCCCACCAGCCGCTGTCCCTTTTGTTGTTTGGAGGCTCCGAGGTGAGGGGTGGTGGAGGAGTTATTGTGTTTGAGATTCTTAGAGAGTGTTGGGTATAAGTTTTGGAATTTTACATATTTTCTGTCATATTTTATCTCCAACTTGGTCTTAAGGTTTCTTTTCATAGAATGATTATGAATTCAAGTCTTGCCATACAGACTCCAGGGAGTTGGTCTTGGATCTTTCTTATTTCCCTTTCACAGACTGATTCTTTATCCTAACAGATGGCCTAATATCTAAGTGTCTAGAACACTACTTCCTGTTGTTCACTGATTTATACTAACAAATGCCTTTTGATTATTGTATTCAGCATATGTACTTTATCTTATCAAAATAACTACTCCTTAGGATGACTATTATTTTATCAAAGATCTCAGAAAGAATGTTAGTAAGCCATACATTTAGGTGTTAATTCAACTGTTGGGGACCGAATGTGGGGTCAATGACCTTGGATCTGACCTTGGACCTGACCTTGGACCTACACAACTGTATACACAAGGAAGTAACTCTTATCAGGATAACTTTAAGCAATGTCAATCAGTTCTTATCAGGATGACTTTAAGTATTGTTAATCCTTTCTCATTTATCCTATATGTGACTTGTTTACTATTTTGTATGAATGTAGCCTCTGGCAGTTCCCTAGTTTTAAGAAGAGTATTTAAGGTCGGAACTAAAAATAAAGAAGAGTCTTAGGCGGCAGTCTGGAGCTCACAGCCTTCTTGGACTGCTGACTTGGGCTGTAGTCCTCCCAAACTCCATCTGTTTGTCTCTCTTTTAATTTTTCCTAGTCCTTGCCCCTATTTCAGGAATCCCAATCTGCGAACCCTGGTTTGCTGCCGGCTGGCCCCGGCATTCAACAAAAGACATGAAATAACAAAACTAGTGTTTGATTTATAAATTCAAGAGGGAAGAAGGCTGCATACCTCATAACCCAACAGGAAGTCTCCTAAAGCATACTTTCTCAACTAGCAGGAAGGGAGCAAGAAGGTAAGGATTGACCCATGTGCCTACACTTTTATTGGAGTCTAGAGCACTATTTTGGTAAGTTTGATCAATTTAAAGCAAATGGACACAAGTTCATGGGATTCATACTGTAGTAACTGTATCTTATCTGTGGGGTCCATGTCTGATGTGCAAGTCTGTAGGGACAATTCTAGTAGATTGTTTACAATATAGTAATAGCAGCATGAACAGTTGCTTACATAAATTAAATCTAGGTTAGCCATACTAAAGACAGCTACTACTACACACTACTACAAGCACTAATACATTAATAATACTAATACTAGATATACTATTACTGTATTTTAAAGAAGCTAAAAAAAGATGAAGAACTAGAAACTGTCATAACTAAGTTCTTCTCTTGGTACAATAAAATTCAATTCCATTCAAACAGGTTATGGAATAAAAACTAGCAAAGGTATAAGAGTTCACAATTTCTACTACCTGATGAATGTAACTGTGACCCTTCTCTACATGATCCTGACAATAAAATACGATTTTTAAAATAGAGTTCCCAATTTCCTGTGATGGGCAAAATGGCCCCAAATGTTTCTGAACCCCAAACTCAGTTAAAGGGAAGCAAGGATATTGGAAAGGTATTTCAAGCTTATTAAGATATTATCCTAGATTACTTGGTATACCCAATTTGATCAACTAATCACTCGAGAGACAATTCTCTTCATGTCAGAAAGATGAATTACAAGACAAGAGATGGGAAAATAAACAAGAAGGGAACTCGGACAGCCTCTAAATGTGAGAAGAATCCTGGCACCATTCTTCAAATCTTTGTAGGACTGGAAAAAAGTCTCTAGAAGCTAATGGTAACTCCTGAATCACAGATAGAAAGGAAACCGTAACCTCAATTTTACAATAGCAACAAATTAAATTCTTCCAAAACTGTAAATGGAATCATGTTTATCCAGTATCTAGTAAGGAATGAATCCCTTCCAGGGCCATTATTTCTGCCAATTCTACACAGAGTTCTAAACACAGAAACTAATGTAACAATTTTATTTCAAGTTCAGTTTGTGGCAATTTGTTGAGAGAAGTGGAAAACTGACACAGTGTTGTATTGATAATTGATTGTGAAATTTTCAAATACTTGGATATGATTTGGCCAAGTTCTTAATCTAACAGTGTAACTCATTTTGTAATACTACACTACTCTTGAATAAACATAATAAAGTTCACTTGAACATAATGTGTAATTCTTCATATATCAAAGATTCTAATTCACTAATATTTCTACATCTACAAAAAAGACATACATTTACCTGCATTTTTTCTTCCTGCCACGATCATGTCAATTTTTAGATTTCAGTTTATACACTTTTTTAAAATAGTGATAAAGTATTACTTCTTATTCATCTTTGAGTTTGTACAAAATTACTGTTGGTTGTTGCCTAATATTTTAACATAATAATAGTAATAAAACACTGAAACCATGATAAAGAGCAAAGCATTAGCAATGCATTTTTTAAATGAAGTCAGAATGTAATGATTTTAAGAATCATCTGCTTTGCTGGCTTATGATTTTTAAGGAACACTCTATTTCATTCTATTTGTTAAAAGTATTTGTATAAAATCATTTCAATAAATCCTCAACATCTTGCAAATTCTACAGAATCCATAGTGGTATATCTTTTCCTATAGCTTTTATCAGTCATTCTGGAAATTTCATTCATATACAATTTCTTTGGGTGTACAGGGTGTTGATGGTACCAGGGTTTGAACTACAGGCCTTGTACTTGCAGGGCTCATAGCTCTATCATTTGACATATACATTCGGCCCATTTTTACTTTTACATATTTTAAAATAAGGTCCTATTTTTTACCCAGAACCTCCTGAATCATAGTTTTCCCAATTATACTTCCAGTATTCCTGGGATAAACAATTTATTCCACAGAAATGGTCAGAAAAATGACAAAGGATGAATGCAGAAGTGATACAACACTGTTTTGGAAATGAACTTTGCCACTTTGGGGAAGGAAAGTCAGGGAAGGGAAAGAGGGAGAAAATGAGAAAGGGGGATAACACTGTTTGTTCAGAAATAAAGTCATTAGGCTAGGAGTTTGGCCTAGTGGTAGAGAACTTGCCTAGCATGCATGAACACATGTGTTTGATTCCTCAGTACTACGTACACACAAAAAGCCAGAAATGGTGCTGTCCCTTAAGTGGTAGGGCTCTATCCTAGAGAAAGCCCAAGGACATTGCTCAGGCTCTGAGTTCAAGCTTTGGGACTGGCAAAAAAAAAGATGTTGAACCAAATGGAGCCTGAGAAGTGGTGCTGGCAGCGCCATACTTCAAAAGGGCAAAGATTTTCCCAAAGCCATCTTAGCCGGAGGTTAGCCTCTGATGCTAGCAAAAGTTCCTCCTCCTGGGTGGGGCAACGCTCCTGGTAAACAAAGCCTTTGGCAGCTCCAACAGTCTTTTTTTCCCCAATCAAGCATCCTGATTGGAAAAACCACAAAGACAATTCACAGGAGAAAAAGACTTCTTGAAGTGTTTGGATCTCGAATTTAGTGGAGACACAAGTTTTCCACCCCGTCCCCCCCAAAAAAGTGAAGAAAGCTCCCCCCTTTTTTACTATCTTTTTTCATTTGCATTGTTATGTCTTCCTACGGTTTTTTTTTTCCATTTTACTTTGACCTTTCTTTTTTTAAATGTTATGTTTTTCTTTCCATTTTTTTTCACGTTCCTTCTGTCATTGTGCTCATTCCTAGAAACATAGTGAAGACTGGGTACAGACTGGATGCAAATTATATTTTTATTGATACAGTTACCTGTTTTTTTTATTAAAGAATTTATTAACGTTGATTTTTACATCATATTTTAAATGACAAATTTAACAAGTGTTCAAGGAGGGTATCTCTATTTACAATCACTGGGACTTAGTATTTAGAACTTAATCAAAATTAAGCTAAGGGTTTGTATGATATAGGAACATATTAATTCATGAAATAAGACATTATGTCTATAGAGTCCTAGGTTTTTATGTCAATATAGTGATGTTTATATTTCCATTACCATGTCCATAGCATTGAGTATGCAGTTATTGAGTCCTCCCTCTTGTAGTCTTGGGATTTAATAGCCACATATTAAGGATAACATGTGCCTTTTATTCCTTAGGTCTTGACTTGTCTCACTCAATATGATCTGCACTAGATTCATCCACATCCCGGTGAATGCCATTATTTTATCTTGTCTGTTGGCTATGTAGAATTCCATTGTATATATATACCACATTTTCTGTATCCATTCATCTGCAGTAGGGCATCTAGATTGTTTCCATCGCCTGGCTATTGTGAATAGTGCAGAGATGAACATAGCTGAGCAGGTGTCCTTATAATATCTTGGATCATGATGTTCAGGGTAGATGCCCAGAAGTGGTATGGCGGGATCATAGGGAAGGTCTATTTTCAGTTCTTTAAGAAATCTCCACACTGCTTTCCAGAGTGGCTGAACTAGTCTACATTTCCACCAGAAGTGTAGTAGGGTTCCTTTATCTCCACAACCCCGCCAGCAACTCTCATTGTCTGAGTTCAAAATCTTGGCCATTTTTGTTGGGGTAAGGTGGAATCTTAGGGTTGTTTTTATTTGCATTTCCTTTATGACTATAAATGAACATTTTCTCATATGCTTTTCTGCCATTTTAATCTCTTCTTCTGATAAGTCTCTCTTTATTTCCCTTGCCCATTTAGTGAATGGTTTATTGGGTTTGTGGGGGGATTAGTTTCTTGAGTTCCCTGTAGATACTGGATATAAGCATTTGTCAGATGTTGGTGAATATCTTTTCTCAGTAGGTTGGCTGTCTCTCTACTTTCACGACTATGTTTTTATCTGTACAGAATATTTTTAGGTAGTCCCATTTATCGAGTCTCTCTCCAATCTGTTGTGACCCTGGGATTCTGTTCAGGAATATTTTGCCTGTGCCTATGAGTTCCAGTGTCTCTCCTACTTTATTATGTAGCAGTTTCATGGTTTCCAGTCTGCTGTTGAGGTCTTTGATCCACTTTGAGTTAATGCTTGTACATGGCGAAAGGCTAGGGTCAATTTTTATTTTTCTGCATGTGGCTGCCCAGTTTTGCCAGCACCAATAATTGAATAGACTGCATTTGTTCCACTGTGTATCTTTGCCTCCTTTGTCAAATACAAGTTTCCTATAGGTATGTGGTTCTATTTCTGGGTCTTCTATTCTGTCCCACTGATCTTCTGGTCTGTTTTTGTGCCAGTACCAAGCGGTTTTTGTTATTATGGCTCTATAGTATAGTTTGAATTCTGGTATTGTAATACCACCAGCATTGCTCTTTTTGCCTAGAATTGTTTTGGCTATTGTAGGTCTTATCTTGTTCCATACAAATCTTTGGATAATATCTTCTATTTCAGTGAAGAATGTCTTTGGGATTTTGATGGGGATTGCATTGATTTTTGATAACAATTTTTGCAGTATAGCCATTTTCAGCATGTTGGTCCTCCCTAGCCATGAGCATTGGATGTCTTTATTTCCTAATGTGCTCTTTAATTTCTTTTGTTAGGCTTTTATAGTTTTCATTGAATAATTCCTTTACATCTTTGTTTAAGAATATTCCTAAGTATTTTATTCTTTTGGGGGCTATTGCGAATGGGAAAATTTTCTTGATTTGGCCTTCTGTTTGTGTATTGTTTGTGTAGAAGAAGGCTATTGAGTACTGAAGGTTAATTATGTATCCTGCCACTTTGCTAAAGTAGTTTATTAATTCTTGATGTTTGGGAGTGGAGTTTATTGGGTCACTCAAGTAGAGGATCATGTCATTTGCGAATAGGGATAGTTTAATTTCTTCTTTCCCTATGTGGATGCCTTTGATGTCCTTTTCTTGCCTTATTGCTCTGGCCAAGGGTTCCAGCACTATACTGAAGAGGAATGGAGAGAGTGGGCATCCCTGTCTAGTTCCTGATTTTAAGGTGAATGGTTCCAGTCTTTCACTGTTCAGTATAATAGTGGCTGTAGGTTTTTCATATATGGATTTAGCTATTTTGAGGAATGTACCTCTTATTCCTATTTTTCCTAGTGCTTTCAACATGAATGGAAGTTGTATTTTGTCAAATGCCTTCTCCGCATCCAGAGAAATTATCATGATTTTTATCCTTAGCTCTATTGATTTGATGTATTACATTGATTGATTTGTGAATGTTAAATTAGCCTTACATCTGTAGGATCAAGCCTACTTTATCATAGTGTATAATTTTTTAAATTTGTTTCTGGATTTGGTTGGCTAATATCTTATTGAGCAGTTTTGCACCTGTTTTCATTAGAGAGATAGGTCTGTAGTTTTCTTTTTTTGTTGGGTCTTTCCCTGGTTTTGGGATGCGAGTAATATTAGCTTCATAAAATGAGTTTGGCATTGCTCCTTCCTCTTCTATTTCTCTGGAGAGTTTCAAGAGCATAGGTGTTACTTTATCTTTAAACAGCTTATAGAATTCCACAGTGAAACTATCTGCACCTGGGCTCTTTTTGGTTGGCATTTCCCTGATTGCCTCCACAATTTCACTGTAAGAGATTGGTTTGTTTCAATTTTTTAACTCTTCATTGTTCAGTGTGGGTAGCCTATATTTATTTAAGAAATCATTCATTTCTACTAGATTTTCTTGTTTCTTTGAATATAAGCCCTGGTATATATATATTCGTTATGGACTGAATTTCTTGGAAATCAGTTGTGATTGTTCCCGTGGGGTATCTAATCTTGATTATTTGAGTCTACCCTCTCCTTTTTTTTTGAATACTCTTGCCAGGGGTCTGTCAATTTTGTTGACTTTTTCAAACAACCAATTTTTTGATTTATTAACTTTATGTATATTAGATCTTATTTCAATCTCTGATATTTCTGATTTATTTTTTGTTATTTCTTTCCTTCTAGTTGTTTTAGAATTAATTTTTTCTTGCTCCTCTAGGTATTTCAGGGTTTTTTTTAGCTTATTTACATGCTCTTCTCCTGTCTTTTTAATATGTGCTCCTAGTGTGATAAATTTGCCCCTTAGAACTGCCTTTGCTGTGTCTAGTAAGTTCCTTTGTGATGTCTCTTGATTGTCATTACATTCAAGGAAGTTTTGAATTTCTTTTCTGATCTGATCTGTAACCCAGGATTTATTCAGAAGTGTGTTGTTTAGCTTCCAGGTGTTTGTTTTTTGACTTTTACTGCATTGTTCAGAACTAGTCTGACTCCACTGTGGTCTGATAGAATGCATGGGATTAAATCAGTCCTCTTGTATCTGCTTAAGTTTTCTGTATGAACTATTATATGATCTATTTTAGAGTGTGTCCCTTGTGCTGCTGAGAAAAATGTAAAAAGTTTCGGCATTGGGTGAAGACTCTGTGTATATCTGTTAAGCCCAACTGGGCTATGGTGTAGTTTAATTCAATGGAGTTTTTGCTTAGCTTTTGTTGAGTTGACCTGTCATTTGTTGAGAGTGGCATTTTGAGGTCTCTCACTATGACTGTGTTTGAGTCTATCTTGTTTTGTAATTCTAAGAAAGTTTGTTTGATGTTTTTGGGTGATCCTGTGTTGGAGGAGTAAATGTTTATAAGTGTAATATTGTGGGTATGGATTTTGTCCTTTACTAATATGTAGTGGCCGTCTTTATCTTTATGTACTGATTTTACTGAGAAGTTAATTTTGTCAGAGATTAAGATTGCTACTCCTTCTTTTTTTGCATTGTGCATTGGAGTGGAAAATTTGTTTCCATCCTTTCACTTGGAATTTGTTTCTGTCTTTGGCAGTGAGGTGGGTCCCTTGGAGACAACATATGGATCTGGTCATGTTTCTTAATTCAGTCTGCTGCTCTGTCTTTTGATTGGATTGTCCAGCTCGTTCACATTTAGGGAAATTATGGAGAAGTGGTCAGTGTCCATTGTCATTATTTATTTTTACTTGTAAGTTTCTTTCTCTCACTTTTTCCCCTTTTGTGTTTAGTGAATTATAGGTAATTGCTTCTTGATGGGGGTACTTGATATTCTGCAATTTGTTCTTGATTAATTAATATTTTTTAATGCTGTGCACGTATTCATAAAGCTTCTCTTTGGAGTGAAATATTCTTGTTTCTCCCTCCAATGTAAATGCTAGTTTTTCTGGATATATCAGTGTGGGTTGGCAGTTGTTGGTCTTCAGACATCAATGATGTTTTTCCACGCTTTTCTTTCGTTTAGGGTTTGTGTGGAGAGGTTGGCTGTTATTCTATTTTTTCCCATTGTAATATAGCTTTCTTTGTTTTTGCAGCAATTAAGATCAATTCCTTGGTATTCGGGTCTGTGTCTAGAATTCCTTCTAAGATATCGGCTGTTTGGACTCCTGAAACCCTCAATAATGTGAGTATTTTCCCTTTTGAGGTTGGGGAAATTCTCTGCTATGATTTTAGTAAATAAAGGTTGGCATTCCTTTTCCCTGGAACTTGGCCCCCTCATAGATCTCTATTACATGAAGATTAGATTTCTTAGCTGTGTCTGCCAGGTCCTGGAGTTCTCTTTGGTGAGTTTGTAGCTTTTACAGGTGGTCCCCCTGTTCCCAGAGGCTGTGTGCCACTTCATGGCTAGCTATCAGCCCAACCAATGGGCCGTAGGTTGGAGTTGTGCACTTCATTCTCAGCTAGCCAGGCAGATGGCTAGTGTTCCCAGGGGTGGGGACCAGCCAAGGGCCTGGTGTTTGGGATTTTCTGGTAGCTCTCAGCTTAATCTGTCTGAGTGGTTTCTGTTCCATTTCCAGGGGCGAGGCCCAGCCGAGGACATGGGCTCCGAGGGTGGAGCCACATCTTTCTGGCTCTCAGGTGTTGAGCTTGCCTCCTGCTGGTCTGCCCTTCAGTTCCCTCCTGAGTTTCAGCTGCTTTGGCAGAGAGTCTGTCTGTGACTCCGTGTGGGGCCCCTTGGTGCTGTCTTTCTGGAGACTCCCAGCAGGAGGGCACTTTGTTTAGGTTTGGGTTAGTCAGATGCTGGCTCCCAGACTCCCACACATCCCCTCCCGCTGTTTGAAGGCAAGGTCTCAGTGCCCCTCAATCTCCAGTTTCAGTGGCTTAGGAGAGGAGGTTGTTGGGCAGGTGGGAGCAGGGACATCTTCGCCCCCTTTGGTGGGGTTCTTGGTCTTAGCGCCTGCCCACCTGTCAGTCTCCAGTCAATGTCCTGGGGGAGGGGGCTATTGGGGGAAGGGACAGGATTCTGAATTCCTTGCCCACTTCCACTTGGGAGTCTTTCTTGGGCAGAATGGAGGGTTCTGGGTTAAGTTCTGTAGCTCTGCTTTTCTGATGGGTTTGGGGAAAACCGCTGGGTACTTACTGATGGGGTTAGATGTGAGCTGCTCTGTGGTGTTGATTTGTCGTTCGCTTCCCCTCTGGTCTCTGCAGTCTGTTCTATCTGTGCCCCAGGCTGTGTGGGTTCCTGCATCTGGATTCCACCACTTGCTGGCATTGTGGAGTTCTGGGCTTCCTGGGTCTGGTGCCCTCTGCCTTGGCTTTTGCGGCTTGGAGCCGGTGGCGAGGCTTGGGGGAGGGGTCCTCGCATTCCGGATTCTTTGAGAACGTTGAATGCATGCTTTATCTGGATTTCTTTTCTCATTTGTGTACTTCTCTGTTGCTTCTTGAATTTGTTGTTGTGGATTTCTTAAGGTAGTTGTCTCGTGGGATTCCCTGATTCTCTCTTTTTGTGGGAGAGTGCTAGGCTGGATCCCTATTGTTTCGGCACCATCTTCTGACTCCCATAGTTTGTGTGTTTGTTTTTTTTTAAATAATGATTCAATGTAATAATCCAAAAAAAGTACCTAACACATTGCTGATTCTGTTTTTAGTAATCATTAGGAGGCAAATAAATGTGCAAATATATAGGTGTATCTTTTACCTTTAAATTAGCTGAAAAAGTTAAAGAAGAGGTAAAATTTGCCTTAACTATTATTAATCTGTGATATCTAACTTGCTGTATACCAGTTAAGATAAAGGTGGCATTTCTACCACATTAAAGTGAAATCCTATAACAAAATAAGTTATTCCTACTGAGAATAATAATGGATATTTTTAATGTATAGTGTCAAAAGAATCTAAATGCCTCACATAAACCAGAATTACTTTTTTTGTGGGTCATGGGGCTTCAACTCAGCCTGGGCACTGTCCCTGAGCTCTTCAACTCAAAGTTACAACACTACCCTTGTGCCAAGCCTCACTTCTCATTTTCTAGAGGTTAATTGGAGACAAGATTCGTAGGTACTTTTGTGCCTGGGCTGCCTTTAAACCTTGATCCTCAGATCTCAGTTTCCTGAGTAGCTAGGATTATAGGCGTGAGTCACTGCACCAGGCCAGAATTACTATTATTACTTACTGTGAAGACTTTTAGTGATAACATGGATATAATCTGTTTCTTCAAAGTTTAAGATTTTACTTTTTCCTTATTTGTGATTGAATTGATAATAAATATAGCTACCACAGTGGCATATGAAAGCAATGATTATAAGGCATAAGTAGGAAAATTTTAAGTCAACATAAGAAATGTCTTCTGAGATTTACTGACATGATTAACTATTGAAAGAAGAGAGTATTTGCTCTAACTGGGAAATGTGAAATAATAAATGATGTTCTTGCTCCTCACAAGAAGATGAAAGTGAAGAAAAAGCTATTTATCGCTAGTTTTCTAGTAGTACTTCTTCTGTGCAGCCATAAAATGGAGGAAGAAATTTAAAAGACTATTAGTCTGATTAATAAAATAAATATAAATTTAGTTGGACAACTTTTTTCAAAAGTAGCTTTGGCTGTTTCTATTGGTATAACGTAATGTTCTGACATTCAGAATTATTGTGATGAACAATACACATTCAGTTAGCATTGTGAAGTGAAATACCAGAATAATGGACATGAGCTTTAGAAATGCAAAAGGCAAATTACTATCTACATCAATCCTCAAAAGATCTCTGAAGGATTTCCCCCCTTCTGTATATTCCCCAATGCTTTGTCTAGGCTAATTTTAAATAGCTCTCGCAATACATTTCTGCCATTCCACTACCTAACTAAAACTCTGGGTTAACTTTTCCTGACATTCAGACTAAATTTGCCCATGTTCAATTCCAACCTTCTATTTCCATTTCTGTAGTATCTGACCTGCTTTTATTAGCACAACTGCCCTGATTCCTCTGTCCTATGATTCTCAATATCACCTCTGATTTTCAGTGGCCTAATACAGTGAATTATTTTATCAAAAACAATCACTTCAAGATCAGAGAGTATACCTGTTTTGGTATAGAAAATAATAAAGTTGCCTCTGAAAGCAAAAAGATAAGCCTGGCACTAGTGCCTTATGCCTATAATCCTGTCTACTCAGGAGGCAGAAATCTGAGGATCAAGGTTCAAAGCCAGCCCAGGCACAAAAGGACCTGAGACTCTTATCTCTAATTAACCTCAAGAAAATGGGAAGTGGGGCTTAGCTCAATGGTAGGGTGGTAGCCTTGAGCTGAAGAACTCAGGGATAGCACCCAGACCTAGTTCAAGCTCCATGACCCACCAAAAAAAAAAGAAAGAAAAGAAAGAATATAGTTAATAAGAAGCGAAGCAAGATGTTAACAAGAACTAAAACCATTAAGGAAATTGAGTCAGGACAGAACAAATTGTGAAACTCCATCCTTCAGGCTGGGAAGGTCCCAGGTAAAACATCACCTTTCACAAGGAATGACCATATTCACAGTACTCCTTTAGGTCCTTCTTTTGTTATTACTCATGGCCTTTTCTTTGCAACAATTGATAGAAGTGGGAGAGAAATAACCTACTCTTAAGTTGAAATTAAGTATGGGGTTGCTGAACCTCTCTATAATCCAACTACACAAGTTCTGTCCATTTCCAGGGTACAACAAAGATCTAAAGGCAAAACCAAATGCAATATTTTAGGTTAAGGAAGTTTATTCTTGGAATGAACTGAATCTTGAAGTTGCCATGCGAGAACAGAGAGATAGGAATTCAGAATTCAATACTGCTTATAAATGTGTAAAACATGAAGGTTTTTGTTTACTTTTGATTAGTCATTTTCAAAATAAATTAGTTGTGATATGATTCATCTGTGAGTTATATTTTAGGTATGAGTCAGGAATTATACAGTACTTAAGTGAATTAACTTAAGTAAATTTTCAGCAAAATGGGATAATTTATGAGAAAACACATGATAACTCAAAAGTGTACAGCAGAATGTGGACTGACAGATTTCTTACCATTATGGAAAATTGTTTGGTAGGTAAGATTCATATTAAAATTAGAATGTATAAAACTTCAAAGTAAAAATATTTGTTAAATTCTCAATATACTGAAATTCATGTTGATTCTGAGATAGTGTTCAGAGTAACCTATTATTAATCACAATATAAAACAGATTTCTTTATTTGATCATAATGACTTATAATGAGAAGTTACTCTGGACTTTCCAAGCACAAAAGTGGACAATATCAGGGTTCTAGGCTCACTGAGAAGAAAATTCATTGTTATTAGAGAAAGTGAAACTTAGCAAAAAAGTTTCATATTTATACAAAGTATATTTTAAAGAACTCGCTATTTCTGATTTTAATATGTAGCTCACATCACATCAAGCCCTTTGATGACTGTAAACTAATTTCAGATAACTCAAGTATTCAAATATATACTGACAAAATCATTAGTAATTGTATCTGATTTGAAACAACAGTCCCTTGCCCTTGTTTATTTTTATCTCTTTTGGAACTCTTTATTTAATGTCTAAACTAATATTTTCCAGTCATATACCTCTGTCACATTGGGGTATACATATTTATACACAAGGACAATATGTCTGCTAATTTATCCTATCATTTAAATTTCCAATATGAGCAAGTGTGAAAAGCCATATATATTTGACATTACTTATACCTAGACATAATTGTAAACAAGACTTTATTTAAGCACTGAATCTACTGCCAATCTGAGGATATAAGGAATAGTTTCTGGTGCTGTCTTGAATTTGATTAGCAAAGGTCTTTCCATGTCTTGGAAGTAGCATGAGCTCCTTCACTGTTCTTGAGTGTGAGGGTTTTTTTGTCAGTCTTGGGACTTGAACTCAGGGCCTGAGAACTGTATTTGAGCTTTCTTAAGGCTAGAGCTCTACCACTTGAGGCATAGCACCACTTTCAGCCTTTTCTGTGTATATGGTACCAAGGAATTGAACCCCCTGACTTCATGTATGTTAGATAAGCATTCTACCACTAAGCCATGCTCTCAGCACTTCATTGCTTTTTTATTCATTTTTTACTTTGCCATTATCTAACTTACAACTATCTGCTGATAAAGTACCTGAAAGCTGTTGTAATTAGTGAGTGTTTCTTTTTCTCTTTTTATTCTGGTTCTGGACCTGGGGATTGAATTCAGGACTTAGGTGCTGTCCCTGGGCTTCTTTTGCTGAAGTCTAACACTTTACCACTTACTTGAGCCTAAGCCCCATTGCTTTTTTATTGTAATGTGTAGCGGGGTCACAGTTACATTTGCCAGACAGAGGGTACATCACTTCTTGAACATTAATACCCCCCCTCATGTTTTGATCCCCATTTCCTCCCCTCATCCCCTCCCAATCATCTTATTTCTCCCCCTTTCCTTTCCTATTTGAAATACACAAATAAACATATATACAATATACCAGGTAACAAACTCAGATACTGTAATAATATGCGATTAACCAAAGGGCAACAAAAGAGAAGAGAAATAACGTACTACATTAAGAACAACAATCACATAATGCTTAACCCTTGTTTCTACATCCTGAAGATCCTTTCATTTAGCCTCATCCAATATGGCCTTATGTATCTAGGTTTTGAGCTATTGTAGTCCTCTGCTAGGTTTGTACGAATTATTACAAATGAGGGAAACCATTGAGCTATGTTCCTTTGGCTCTGGCTTACTACACTTAACATGATTTTCTCCAAGTCTTTCCATTTCCTTACAAATGGGGCGATGTCATTGTTTCTGATGGCAGCATAGAACTGAATTGTGAGAAGGAATAGGAAATACACTAGGTCTCCTTGGCACAGGTCGAAACTTTTTTAATAAAGACCCAGAAACACAACAAACTAAGAAAGTTTGGACAAATGCGACTACATTAAACTACAGAGTTTCTGTATGGCAAATGACATAGCTAGCAAGTTAAACAGAAAGCTCACATATCGGAAGAAGATCTTCACTAACAATACAACAGACAAAGGCCTCATATCTAAAATATATCTACAGCTAGAAAATTGAATCTCTCCAAAACAAATCTTCAAAGAAACAACCATCCCATTAAATGATGGGCCAAAGACTTAAAGAATGACTCCTCTGAAGAAGAAATAAGAATGGTCTATAGACACATGAAGAAATGCTTGACAACTCTAGCCATAAAAGAAATGCAAATCAAAGCAGCTGTAAGATTTCACTTCACTCCAGTGAGAATAGCCATGATCAAGAGAACTAATAACAACAGTTGTTGGGAGGGATGTGGCCAGGAGGGATCACTACTATACTGTTGGTGGGAGTGTAAACTCATTCAACCACTCTGGAAAGCACTATGGCAGTTTCTCAAAAGACTAAACATAGAGCTTCCTTATGACCCAGCAATTCTACTACTTGCCATTTACCCAATCATCCAGAAACAAGGAAATACTAAAGCCACTAGCACCATGATGTTCATTGCAGCACTATTTACCATAGCAAAGACATAGAACAAACCCAGATGCCCCAAGGCCCTATTTCTGGCTTCTTTGGTAGATTAGTGGAGGTAAGAGTGTCTTCTTGCCCAGGCTGGTTTAAACTGTGATCCTCAGATTGCAGCCTCCTGAATAGCTAGGATTACTGGTGCAAGCCAATAAATGTTTTAAATAATAGCTTCCTATATACACTCTGTGTCAGCTATTGAACTAGATCTTTTATTCCTCACTTGTTTGAAACATAGCATGAATTTAAGATGCCCTTATGCTAATTTCCAAAGACAAGAAAAATGAATTTTAGCCTTAAATACTGCACTTCATACTAACTTGGACTTCTTGTTTGTATGGTGCTATTTCTTCATATATTGTTTTACTGTGAACTGCAATTTTGTTACAATATATTTCCATTGTCTTTTGAACAACCTATTTTTAATTTTCCTTCTGATTTTATCTCTGCACAATTAATTGTTCAGGAATATGTTGTTCTCATTCTCTATATTTGTAAAATTTCTGATTTTCTCCTGTCATGAATTTCTATTGCATACATGAGCTGTATCTTAGAGGATGATCTGTTTATACTTAAGAAAAATTTGTATATGACTTCTGCTGGGTAAAATGTTCTGTATATGTCTATTTGGAACATAAGGTTTTATAGAGCCTTTCAAATACTTTATTTCCTCATTGACCTTTGGTCTAGATCTTCTATTTACCACTGGAGTTGAGTTATTTTAATTTCCTACCATTATTTTAATTTTTTTGATAGATCATGGGGCTTGAACTTGGCCTGGGTACGGTCCCTGAGCTCTACAGCTCACTGCCTTACTCATGTAAGTGTAATCTCTCTTTATATCACATTTTCAATAAAATAAAATTTTAAGAAAGAAAATATGACAAACTATATAAAATGAAGCATCCAGAATAGGTTCTATGAGTTAGGCAGTGAGTATATTTCTTTTCAAATACTGTTACTCTTTCCCTTTTGTTTTCCCCACAGGGATTAAACCAGAGAGGCTAAAATATAAAAGAAACCAGTGCACCAAAAAGAAGAAAAATAAAATTATTTTTCCATATCATGGAGATAATTTCAATTACCATAATTTTATATGGTTATATTTATATAGCTATTAAGATATTGTAATCTTCTGTTAAGATTATAAAAGACATATATTGATTATCACAAATGAGGGAAACCATGGAGCCTTAGTATTTTGTGTCTGGCTTACTACACTTCATATGATTTTCTTCCAAGTATTTCCATTTCCTTATTTTTAGGGTTTTTAAAGTTTATTTTCATATATTTTTATTGTTATTAATAGAAGGGTTCATTATATTCGCCAGATAGAAGGTGCATTAATTCACATACATTGATGCCCTTTCTCATGTCTTGGTCCCCATTTCCCTCCCCCTAACCCCCACCCCTCAACTTGTTTTCCCCCCTTCCCTATCCAATTTCAAATAACCAAATACAAATATATCCAATATATCAGATAACAAAGTGAGATACTGTAACAATATGAGATAACCAAGGGACAGCAAAAGAGATGAGAGATAACATAGTACATTAAGGATAACAATCACTCATTATATGGCTTTTGTTTCTATATCCTAGAGGCCCTTTCATTTCGCATCATACTATATGGCCTCATGTATCTATTGCAAATCTCTGCTATGAGAGCCCAAGGTTTCTACTGATTATGACAAATGAGGGAAACACTTGAGCCTATGTTCCTTTGAGTCTGCCTTACTTCACTTAATATGATATTTAAAAGTTTTTATTATAGAGGTCCCTCACATTTCTGGTTAATTCCTAGGTATTTCTGAGACTATTACGAAAGGAGTTCCTTTTCTGATTTTAGCCTTTCTGTTCTCATTGCTGGCATATGAAACAGCTACTGATTAATTTTATACCCTTCTACTTTGCCAGAGTTTCAGATCAGCTCAAGTAGTTTGGAAGAGGAATCTATGGAGTCTCCCTTTTGAAAGCAAAAGCAACTCCCAAACAACAGAATACCATTTTAAAACAAAAACCAATCCTGAACCCTGTAATTTCATAGATAATAGGGCTTCAAAACCATATACTGGTATTACACTATCTATATCTCCTTTCCTTTGTTAGGGGGAGAGGTTATTGTGGCTCCAATTTGGGGATGATTTTTAGTTGTTGTCTGTAAACATATCTCTCATGAGTGATAAATCAATCTGAACTGAAAGGATAATAGGTTAGTCACTTTGACAAAGTTAAAATGCACATAAATGAAGTCTAAATCAAAGGTAGACAACTAGGGATTGACCAACAGGGAAAAAATGAAGGAGGAAAGGATCATAAATAAAAGGAAAAAGGATTAAGATGAAATTAAAAGAAAGATTCAGAAATGTAATGGAAAATGGGAAGAACAGATAAAAATAGAGGAATATAGAAAAGGAAAGGAATAAAAGGAAAAAAATTAAGACATATACTAAAAAATTTAATTATCTATGTATAAAATAATAATGCTCAAATTGAAAACACTAAGATTGAGAAATAGAAAACTGAGTAATCAAAATGTAGCCTGAATTAAGTAGGCGCACAATTAAAAAGGAAGCCTAGTAATTAATGGCTGCTTATACTGGCCATTTCCAGACAATACAGAACTAAGAAACTTCCCCTAAAGTTAGGAATAGTGACCGTCATGGAGGCTACACCTATAATTCTAGCTACTCAGAAGGCTGAAATCTGTGGATCGAGGTTCAAAGACAGCCCAGGCAAGAAAGTTCGTGAGACTCTTATCTCCAATTAATTACACTATAACCGGAAGTGGTGCTGTCCCTCAAGGAATAGGGTGGTAATGTTGACTTGAATTGTTCAGGCCCAGATTTCAAGTCCCAAACCGATAATAAAAAATGTTAGGAATTAGGAATAGCAAATGCATACTATGTTTTATCTGTGCTCTACTCGATTTAATTTACCTGTATGCGCTATATCAGAAATTCTGAAACAGCAGCAAGCTTCTTAGTCCTCTCTTTTTCAAGCTGCCTTCACGTATGTAGTCTGACAGATTCTTATAGTGTCCTAAGACAGGGAAGACATGTACTTGTACTTTACACATTTAGTCCTCCTAAAATGAAAAATAGCTCTCATGTTCCACGTTTTTTTGTTGTTCTTCTTTTTTTCTTTTTTTTTTTTTTTGTTTTTGTTGTGGTGGTTTTTTTTGTTTTTTTGTTTTTTTTTGTTTTTTTTTCCAGTACTGGGCTTTTTATCTCAGGGCCTGAGCACTGTCTTTGGGCTTTTCCTCAAGCTAGCACTCTACCACTTGAGCCACTTCTGGGTTTTCTATGTATGTGGTACTGAGGAATCAAACTCCAATCTTCCTGCATGCTAGGTAAGCACTCTATCACTAGGCCAAACTCCTGGCCTCTCATGTTCCACTTTTTACTTCCTAGGAAGCATCTGATAGTTGATCTTTCCTTCTATTATTTTTCTTTAAATTTTCACTGAAATAAGGACTATAACAATTGAACACATGCTTCCTTAAGCCATTGGCCATGTTCTCAATTCCTTTCCAACTAATACCCTTCACAGTCAGGGGTTAAATACAGGCAAGACAGAAAACAATCCTCAGGAAGCTACTCCAAAAGTCTGAAGGTGGGATGCTTGTTTAAATCTTTTCTTACCCCCTGAAGTGATAAATTGAATGATGATATTTATCTCCTAATTACATCACTCCCAGCCAGTTGGAGGTATAATGATGAAGGATTACTATGAAATTTTCTTTTTTTTTTTTTTTGCCAGTCCTGGGCTTGAGCTCAGGGCCTGAGCACTGTCCTTGGACTTTCTCATGGCTACAACTCTACCACCTGAGCCTCAGCACCACTTCTGGCTTTTTCTATATATGTGGTACCAAGGAATCGAACCCGGGTCTTTGTGTATGCTAGGCAAGCACTTTAACCACTAGGCCAAACTCCCGGCCCTACTATGAAATTTTCTATCAGAAAATATTTATGCTGTTGATTTCATACATTGTTGAGGTTCCAGAGGATAATACCTTGTTTGTACATTCATCAAAATGGAGACTGCTTGTTCATGCTTTTGCAAAGTTTGTGTCTACATGGGATGAAAGAAGGTCTATGGCTTCATATTCTGCAGTCTTGATAACATCATTACAATGCTTTTAACTTTCATATATACAATATAATGTATTGAGTTTTATTGCTCATCACAGTTTCATAATATGTATAGCACATATTAATTTTATTTGACTTTATATTTTACAGATTAAAATGCATATACAATTTATATGCTACGTCCCCAAAATGAGGTATCACTGTATAACATTCATTTGCAAATTCTCTGTAAGATTGAAGAATAGACTTAAGAATCATTCTTTCAAATTTGAACATAAAATATCAATTTTATTTTTTTGCTACAATGTGCCAAAATAAACATTTAGAATCTCCATGTGGCTCATTAAAATAGTATGACATACTGATTTTTTTCTAGATTCTGGATACAAATTAGTATTGAAGAAATTCAGTATATTTCTAGAATAACCAATGGAATCCCTCTTCACTGATTGATTTAAGATATTTTATATACTGTATATTTAATCTCAAAATAGAGTTGACACAAAGTGAGTTAGAAGACACTGAAAACATGTAGTAAATGCAAAACCCCATAAACTAGTAATTAACCACAGAAAAAGGTCATAATAAAATAGAATTTTTTCTCAGAGTAAACATTTTTGCTTTCTCTTTGTATATTTTTTATTGTAATTAATAGAAGGGTTACATTATATTCACCAGATAGAAGGTTGCATTACTTCACAAACATTGATACCGTTTCTCATGTTTTGGCCCTATTTCCCTTCCTCCAACCCACCCCTCATATTGTTTTCTCTCCTTCCCTATCCTATTTCAATTAACCAGATAAACATATATATAATATACCAGATAACAAGTTAAAATACTATAACAATATGAGATAAGGGACAGGGAAAAAAGATGAGAGATAACAGTACATTAAGAACAACAATCACTCATTAGCATCATACTATATGTCTTTATGTATCTAGGTTTTGCTTTATTATAAGTCTCTGCTAGTAGAGCCCAAGGTTTCTACTGATTATGACAAATGAGGGAAACCATTGAGCCTATGTTCCTTTTGGTCTGGCTTACTTCAGTTAATATGATTTTTTTCTAAGTCTTTCCATTTCTTTACAAATGGGGCGATGTTGTTCTTTCTGATGCCAGCATAGAATTTCATCGGGTATAAATACCACATCTTCTTGGTCCAATCATCAACTGAGGGGCATCTTGGTTCATTCCATATCTTTGCTATGGTAAACAGCATAATGAAAATAGATTTTTTTAAAACTCTGATGCACAAGATATTCAAGGAAGAAGTTATAAGTCCACTTAATTTTGTTTTACTCTAAGTGTGATCATGAAAATTTAATAATAAGCTCAAATAATCTATACTTTTCAGTAAGATAATATAAATACTATTTAAATTTTCCTCAAAAAACAACTATCTTATGGTTTTCTGAAGTAAGCCTTAATTATATCAGACATTCGAAATTATTGAAATTTGTAAGTAAAAAGGCAACAAAATGCACAAGGTAAAGCAAGACAAATCACTAAATGAAAATATACACGTTTGGAAAGTTTTTTTTTTTTTGCCAGTCTTAGGGCTTAACCTCAGGGCCTGGACATTGTGTTTGGGCTTTCTCAAGGCTAGCTCTCTGACACTTGAGCCACAGCACCACTTCTGGCTTTATTTCTGTGTATGTGATACCAAGAAATCGAACCCAGGGTTTCATGCATGTGGTGCAAGCACTCTACCAATAGGCCATGCTCCTGGCATTAGAAAATATTTTAAAACAAAAGATTTTACTTTATTTTATTTTTTGAAACAAGTTCTTAGGTAAAAGACGAGGAAAATCTTTAAGAGCAAAAGTAAAGATGATTCTTTTAAAATGCATGGCATAATTTACATGAATAATCAAACAATGCTAAGGATGAATTAGTTATTATTTATTATTTGTATCGACATTTATTAACTGGAAGTATTAAATGTTATTATTTAAATTAAATTAAGAATACATTATCAACACCCAGTTCAATCAAATAATAACTTGGTTTTATGGGTTTGTGAAGTACATAGATAAATAGATGCAAAAAAACTGATTTAGAAGACTATATAACTAGAGAATACAAATCTAAGAAATAATCCTTAAAAACTCTATATATGTCTCTAGAGATAAAAACTGGTATTGAAGATTAGGAAAAGGAAAAATGAACAGTAAATCAAATTCAATACAAATTAGTGTGATGATGCTTTTAAAATTTGATGGAGAGAAAAGGGAGTGAAAGTGCTGGATGCTGTATGTCTATAGCAGCATAACCGAATTCAAGAGTGCTGATAAAAAGAAATCGATTATCACAGCAGCTTTAGTTTGACTACTAATATTTTGTATGTCTGAGTCTCTTCAGAATGTACCTGGCCCTACCGTGTGCCTTGCTAGATCTCGCTCATTGAATGTCCTATGTTTTCCGTCTCAAATCCACCCACAGTCCTTCGATCAATCTAGAGGTATTGGGTCAAGATGAAGTGAACAAATGCGATTTAATCTCTTAAAATTTTTATAGTTTCTTTTTTTTTTGCCAATCCTGGGCTTGAGCTCAGGGCATGAGCCCTGTCCTTGGACTTTCTCAAGGCTAGAGCTCTACCACTTGAGCCTCAGCACCACTTCTGGCTTTTTTCTATGTATGTGGTACCAAGGAATTGAACGGGGGTCTTCGTGCATACTAGGCAAGCACTCTACCACTAGGACAAACTCATGGCCCCTTTTTTATACTTTCTTTTAAGGAAATTTAGTATGTTATAGTTATCTAATACATATTTAAACTGTACTTTTTAGTATGATTTATACATTTTAGTGAGTTGGATATGGCTGTAGACATAATATCCTTTGTGACTGTAGTTTAAAATATTAGAGGAAAGCTTTTTGGTAATTAATAAGATTTTGAGGAAAATAAAAATACTTCATATATACAGTCTTACAGCAATAATTTCTAATTTTTTCTCTTTATCTTAACATTTTTCCTTATTTTATTTATATGTTAGGATTAGTGAAACTTATTTTACAATACTATTCCACAAGTAAGCAATTATTGTAGAAATGGAATTTAAATTCAAGTCTTCAGATTTTAGTTATATTCAATCTCTTGGAATCTTGTATTCCTTACTTATAATTCCTTAACCACATTTTACTCTTATCAAGTGAAATAAGTCAAAATGAAAAGAACAAAAGGTGTATGGTATCTTTAATATGTGGCTATTAGATCCAAACAGTATAAGATCGATGACTCAATATTTGCTTACCCAATGTTATGAACATGGTATTGGAAATATAAACACAACTACATAGACATAAAAATTGATGACTAGTCATAATGTTTTATTACATAGATTAGTATATATCTATGACATACAAACCCTCAGCCTAATTTTAATTATGTTCTAAAATCTAAGTGCCTGTGATTGTATATAGAGATTCCCTTCTTGAATACTTATTTGTTAAATACATCATTTGTAATATGATGTAAAAGTCTATGTTAATAAATTCTTTAATAAAAAAAGAATTTAGTGTAATGTGAAGAAAAATGCAAATCACATAACTTAAACTTTCAAAGAAATCTGTTTTTTTTAATCATTTGCTTATTGTCTTAAAGACTTTGGCCTTCTGTATTCAAAATAACAAACATGATAGCAACAATTTCACAATAGTATTATTTCCACAAATACTAGTCTTCATTTTTTAACTGTAAAGTTTCATTTTCATTATTAAGGAATGTTTATAAGCATAAATAATTTTTATTAATATAATACTTAAATTGTTCATAAGTATTTAAATACTCAAATCAAATTTATTAAGCATAAAATTAATTTATATCTTTGCAGCCTAATGGTCCAAAACTTGACTTTAAAAGGATATTACTCAACTTTTTGATGGAAAGTAGTAAACAATATCTTGTAAAGTATTGGAAAGTATTTTCATATTACTGAAATTTTAGTTTTAAAAAGAATATCTACCAATCTCATTCCCAAGTGCAATGCTTTCTTTCAGAACAAATGAAAACTGGATAAAAATGCTTTTATGGAAAAATACTCCTAGATTTATGAGGTAATACTTTAAAAATTCATTGTTAATTTGAAAATAGCGTGACTATTAAATACACTGAATATCTCTAATCTAGCAACCATTATAGCTTTGTCGCATGGTATAGTGTTAAGTGCCATCTGTTTAATGTTGTGGTTGCATGGATGACTTGAGTTGTCACCTAGCACTTCCCATTAGCGCCAGAACAAGTATGATTTCATTTTTAAATGGGTATCACTGTCACATTATTATTAAGTTAAAAGTTGGGCCAGGAGTTTGGCCTATTGGTATAGTGCTTACCTAGCATGCACGAAGACCCAGGTTCAATTCCTTGGTACCACATACTTAGAAGAAAGCTGGAAGTGGTGCTAAGGCTAAAGTGGTAGAGCTCTAGGCTTAAGAAAGTACAAGGACAGTGCTCAGGCCCTGAGCTCAACCCCAGGACTGGCAAAAAAGGTTTTAGAACAAGAGGCCTGGAGCGTAGCTTAATGGTATTGTGCTTGCTTAGCATAAATGAAGCTCTAGGTTCGATTCTCCTTGCTAGATATGCAGAAAAAAGCCAAAAGTGGAGCTGTGGCTCAAGTGGCACAGCATTAGCCTTGAGCAAAGTTGTCCAGGACAGTGCCCAGGCCCTGAATTCAAGCCCCAGAACTGGCAAAAAAATTAAAAACAAAGTTGTAAGACAAGTGACTGGAAGTCAGAAATCTATTTTATTCTCAATGTTAGTTACATATTGCATCAACTGAGTAGTGTGTTTTACAATTGCTTTAATAGTAGCAGAGATTCTATAATGAAGTTCTATACTTGTTTTCTGTAATGTGAAAGATCATTTTCCTTCTAGAATTATACAAAACAAGGGCATGAGTCACACTGAATATACATTGGTGGTATATCATGCTATATATTCAGCAACCTAACATAAAATTCAAAAGAAGAAAATTCTTGATTTGTGACAAGAAAGTAAATAAGAGGATGTTCAAGATTCACAAGGAAACTTGACTGTTTTCTATTTTTTCATTGACATGCCAATATACGAAGTAATTATCTAGTAAATTGTTGGAATTGAATAAGCAATTTTGATGGGAACTCTTATTTCAGAGAGCACTATAATTTCACATTATTCATTGGCCTATAATTTCTATTTTGATTTTGAAGAAATTTCGAATAGTTGGTGCTGAATAATGTATATTTATTAAAAAAACATGAAACCTTTCATTCTTTAACAAAAGATATGTAGTTTTTTTTTCAAATGAATGATGGCTTTTGCTTTAACTCAGGAAATTAAGGAATGACATCATGCCATCTCAATCTATTGTTCCTGTTTTGCTTTATGTTAACATCCTTTTCAGGCACTTGGCTTCTGGCAGCTTAAACTTACATAAAAAGCGCTCTGAGAAAAGGGATGATGAAATTCTCAATGGACTTGTTGTAAGTGGAAAGAGAAAATTTCATGGTTAGTACTGAATCATACACACAAATTTGAATAATTCACAATAGTTAGAGAGAACACTTTATTAGGTACTTCTGAGTTATGTGATGAATCATGGATCTTAAACTAAAAGTAGAAACATCAATTGATGTTACCACAAGAAAGAGGGACTTGGGTACTTACCAAGGAGATGAAAGTCCATGCAAAATGACAGTTGAGACTGAATATCTGAAAGTTAGGTCACTCATCTAAAAAACAAATTAACACAGAAAGCTTTATAATGTAGCTGTTAATATTAAATTTAAAGCTAGGTGTGGTGGCTCATGCCTGTAATCCTAGCTATTCAGGAGGCTGTGATCTGGGAATTATGGTTCAAATCCAGCCTGGGCACTGAAGTCCATGAGACTCATGGCTAATAAACCACCAGAAAACCAGAAAGTAGCTCTGTGGCTGAAGAGTAGCCTTGAGCTGAAGTGCTCAGGGACAGCATCCAGGCCCACAGTTCAAACCCTATCACCAACAAAACAAAAAAAAAACAAAAAAGAAGAAATTTGATATCATATAAAACTTCTTGTATTTGATAGGCTGACTTTTTAAACTCTCATCTCTTCAGAAGGAATCTAGGATTCTGAATAGCTCCAATATTAATATATGGGTAAAAGACCTTCAGATACATACACATTCCCACATAATCATCCATACAAAGGTTCCTGCCCTGCATGATGGGTACATGAAATTTGTGGTCTAATAGGGGCTCAGAAAATCTACCTGAGGCATTTTTTTCAGCCATTACTATTATATGCTTAATCAAAACAAGGCAAATTGATGGCTTCTGTCCAGAAAAAAAATCTTAACTATAGAAACTACAAATGGTTTAATACCAATTAACTTACAAAACTGTTATCAATAATCAAATTACTCTTAAAACAAAAGTAGTTTGATAAAAATAGTTTCATCTGCTATGATTAGGGAAAACACTATTTTAAACCTATAGTACAGAAACTATGGAAAGTTGAGTTAAGCCTGATAATTTTGTACATTAGGTACTGAGGAGGAGAATGTATACTGAATCTTCATTTAGCAGAGCATAATCAAAATTGGATGAATACTCAACAGAGCAGAAATATCTACTCCTGTTACCTAATGAGATATTTTGAGTTTTTTCCAATGCATTTATATTTAATGTACCATATTTTGTAGTTAAGGGACTTATAAATAGTGACCTTAAAAATTATATAATCTTACAAATTTGCAGACATTAGCAAATTATTTATATCTTAACAGATTCTGAATAGAAATTTCCCACAAAATCTTTTAGATCATTCCCAGATATATTATAAAATATAATCATAAACAACAGTCAAACCAATGATCTTCCTAGATCTAACTGTTATATTCTAACAGATAATTTTGCTTGGGTTTATGATTAAGATTTATCCTGTTAGTGAAAATCAGGATGGCCAATTATATGGTAACCAGGTAACAAAGAAAAAGTAATGTAATATTAATTCCGCTCAATTAAATGGGGAAAATAATAAAAACAAAAAGACAAAGGACAAAGAGTGAACCAATGTAGCAGCAATATTCATTAAACAATATGTTGGAAATGAACTTCACAACTTAGAGGGGGAGATAATGTGGGAGAAAAACATGGGAAAGGGTAACAATGTTCAAGAGATAATGTATTCGGTACCTTATGAATGTAACTGTAACCCCTTTATACATCACCTTGACAATAAAATAAAAATTTTAAAAAAAACATATAAAGAAATAATAGTAACAAAAATATAGTTTGAATAAATCATCAATAATTTAAAATGGGATGGTTGTACATCACTATATATGTATATATATACATATATACACATGGAAATTGCAATATAGACAACAAACAAATATTTACATGGAAGTGGACACCAGTGACTCATGTTCTTAATCCAAGATACTTAGGACAAGTGAAGATAGAACCGTTCATTTTACTCCATCTGCAAAATAATCAGCAAACCACACACACACACACACACACACACACACACACACACACACACACCACACACACACACACAGAGAATCCAGGGCTGGAGGTGTGACTTAAGTATAATAACCTGGTGCAAGGATCTGAGTTCAAAACTCATTATACCAAAAAGATTATACTTTAAAGTAGGTAAATCATAACCCCAAATGCCAATATACTATCATTAATAGGAAACAAAACAGTACCTACAATAGAATAATAAAACTAATAATAAAGTACTACAATTAAGAGACTATCATTGGTAATAACTATTCAAGTAAATAACTATGTTACTAAATAAGGAAAGGAAGGGCTTTGTTAACAGTAGAATACTGATACTAAATGATATGAGTGCAGGAGAACAGGTATTTTACATCAATCAAAATATAATATTGGAGCAGGCAAAACTCTTCAAAAGATGCTAAATTTGGAAGAAAGTATGAAAAGCTTATTACTTTTCCTGAATGTAGTAATCATATAAAGGAATAATTGAAGTATTTAGGCTTGTGGATCACAATTAACATCAGAATCATATTTTTAGTGACTGGTAGAAGAATATTATGATTATGTAGGTACCTGACAAGGGTACTAAATTCATGTGCTAAAAACACATGAATTGAATTTATATTTCAAACATACCATACAATCTGCAATTGAGAATTGATTTATTTAAAAATAACTAGAAAACATTAACATTTCAGGAAATAAAAGTATTTCTTGAATTTTTAATGCCAAATACATAAAGAATCTGAGCATAGGTAGTTAGTTTCCATAATTCTAGCTACTCAGGAGGCTGAGATTTGAGGGGCATAGTTCAAGTCCCAGTACTGACACAAAAAGGCAAGTATTCTTGTTTCTTCTTGCTTCTGTGTTAGGGACTTTTCTACATACTGTGAGCACTGTTCATATATTTTTCTCTATGCAAATAAAGCAAAGAGATTTTGGAATCCAAGAGTTCGGAATCACATTTATCCTGCTTAGTTCCTCTATCTTTAACTGTATCTTTGTTTATATTCACATCTTATCCTTCTTTACATAAATACAATTCCAAATTGTTCTCTGAAAAGGAAAAAGACTTGCCATTAAATATGTGGCATAGAGTTGTGAAACTGTCCTGGTTACTAGGTGGTTGCATCTATGAAAATGAGACATGAAATAATATAATCATTTTGGTTACAGGTCTAAAGACAGATTCTCCTATCAATTTTCATAGTTACAATTTTCACTGACATATTTTGAGGCTCATATACTATTTGTGTCTTTAATAGAATCTAAGTTTGGAGGAAATATTGTATTATTTATATCCTGCACTGACAAATCTGTAACACCATATAGGAAATAAAAACTGCAAAAGAAATGCAGAGATAAGGAATTTTACTTAATATCAACACCAACAGATATTGTTAAACAGAAAAGTGAAAATAGTAAATGTATAGGATTTAAACTAAATTCAAGGACTGTTACATCTAATTGGAAGATTAACTACTTTCAACCAAAATGAAATATTAATAAAATGAAACATATGTTGAGTTTTGTTGATATCATAAAGTTGAAAGAACAAAACAGGCATTTTTCTCTCCCTAAAATTCTTGTAGCTAATATGTATATTAGGCAATGCCAAATACATTCTTAAATTTCAATATACAGATGAAGTAAAAACATTTTAAAATAGTTGCAGAGTATGAAAATGATTTTTTGTCAATCAAGGGACTTCAATGCTGGACCTTGGCGCTGTCCCTGAGCTCTTCAGCTCAAGGGTATCGCCCTACCCCTCGAGCCACTGTGCCACTTGTGGTTTTCTGGTGGTTAATTGGAGATAAGAGTCACAGACTTTATTGCCCACGCTGGCTTTGAACCGTGATTCTAAGATTTCAGTCTCCTGAGTAGCTAGGATTACTGGCCTGAGCCACTGTGCCTGACTGACAGTCATTTTTTTATACATCAGAATCCACAAGGTACCATAGAAAAATGTTGACTAGTGACATTTCCTGTAACCTGGCTGATATATCCCATATTTATAGTTGACTAGCATCCATTGCACTTGCAGGTTTAGGCATTCTTCTCTTGACTTCAAATTGTAAAAATTTCATGATATCCCCATGAGAAACTAGTTTGCTACTGCAGTAAACTAAAGTTTATTTTTGTTAATAACAACTAAAGCATTTTCCTGAAATATCATTAAATTGCAAATAAAAAGACAGGAAATTGGCCAGATTAACTTACAATGATACTAAGGGTATAACAACAATTATTTTGGAAAATTTGACAGATGAATAATGATAGAGCCTTAAATACTTTTAAAAGCTTATGTCTAAAGAGTTACATAGTTAATAATAAAGTTAAAAGAATAATACAGGAAAGCATGTCCAGAAACAAGGACATACTAGCACAATGATGTTCATTGCAGCACTATTTACCAAAGCAAAGATGTGAAACAACCCAGATGCTCCTCAGGAGATGACTGGATCAACAAGATGTGATATTTGTACACAATGGAATTCCATGCTGCCATCAGAAAGAATGAAATTGCCCCATATGTAAGGAAATGGAAAGACTCGGAAAAAATCATATTAAGTGAAGTAAGCCACTTTCAAAGGACCATAGACTCAATGGTTTCCCTCATTTGTCATAATTAGTATAAACCTTGGACTCTCCTAACAGAGGATTGCAATAGGGCAAAACCTAGATACATAAGACCATATAGGATGAGGCTAAATGAAAGTATCTCCAGGATATGGAACCACGAGGCTTATAATGTGCCATTGGTGTTCTTAATGTACTATGTTATTTCTCATCTTTTTGGTTGTTTCTTGGTTATTCTCATATTGTTACAGTATCTTAGTTTTCTATCTGGTATATTGTATCAATGTTTATTTGTTTATTTGAAATATGATAGGGATGGGAGAAAACAAGATGAGGGGAGGGAGTGAGGGAGGGAAATGGGGACAAAAACATGAGAAGAGATATCAATGTTTGTGAACTAATGCACCTTCTATCTGGTGAATATAATGTAACCCTTCTATTAATTGCAATAAAAATATATTAAAAAAGAAATTGAAAAAAAGAATAATTCATAATGGGACTTTCATGGAATGCTCAGGGCTTATTAATATGAGCAGGTAAAGAAAATTTTGTGTAGAAAATGATAGAAAATTCAATCCTCATTCATTAAAACAATCTGTAAAATCCCTATCATTCTACCTACTCAGGAAACTGAGATGTGAAAATCAATGTTTGAGGCCAACCTAGACAGAAATGTTAGTAAGAATCTTGCCTCCAATAAAAAGCTAGAAGTGATGTTGTGCCTCAAGTGGTAGTTTTGAGCACAAAGAGGTTAAGATAGAGAACCCAGGCCCTGACTTCAAGCCCTAGGGCCTGAAATACAAAAACCCTCTGTAAATCACGCTGACAATAAAACTAAATTAAATTTTAAACAATTAAGAAAGAAACAAGAGGGATAAAATATCTGTTAACTACTTCTGGATGAAAAAACAAATTAGCTGGCCATTTGTTGCTCATGACTACAATGTCAGTTAATTAGGAAACTGAGATCCGAGGATCATAGTTCAAAGCTAACTTGGGCAGAAATATCCATGAGACTCTTATCTGTAGTTAATTATCAAAAAGCTGAGAGTGAAGCAGTGGCTCAAATGGCAGTGTGCTAGTTTTGAATAGGAAAGCTCAGAGAAAACACCCAGTCTCTGAGTTCATGTTCAAGGATCACCATAAGAAAAAGAAGGAGGAGGAAGAGGAGGAGGAGGAGGAAAAGGAGGAGGAAAGGGATAAAAAGGAAAATGTGAAATTTCAAACAATTAGGAGAATGCAAATAACAAAAACATATCAGATCTTTGTAAAACTGTAGTCAAGATATATAGCAATAATCAAGATGTATCATGAACTGACTTCTTGAATTTAAATCCTGTACAATTCCTTAAAGTTAGGAAAGAAAAAATACTATTGTTATGTCAACAGTATTTAAAGTGAAATAATTAAATATTCAAGTCAAATTAGAAAATAATGTAAATATACATACACACATAATACCAATAGAATATAATCAGTGTATTAACAAAGATAAAGGCTTGCATTAATGAACTGATAAACAATAAATCACCACCTAGTCTAACTGAGAGAAAATAAGGAAAAGGACAAACAGAAGTAGAAATGCAAAATTATGGGTGTTATAGAACTGATACAGGATAACTGTATAAATTGTCACTGGTCAAACTTACGCTAGGTAATCTCTATGTCAATAAAATAGATTTCCTTACAGAAGTATTAACTTTTTATACTGATTTCAGATGACTATAAGTGATTTTCCTTTAGAAAAGTATATACATGTTGCAATTTCCCAAATAAGACAGGTTTCAAAGAGCCTTCTGAGGTATTTCCACCCAATTTTGAATAAACAATTCAGTATGAAAATAGGTCCAACTATTCGTGGACCTGGAAATAGATGTTTCTCAATTCTTGTTTTAAACACACACAAAACTGACTCATTAGATCTTACAAGGACTAGCTCCTGAAAGCAAACCCTATATGTGTATGTATTATCTATTTATATACATATGCATAATAAAGGAAAAGGGAGAGAGAGATATGCTAGATTTCTACATAAAGCCAGCAGTTAAAAACTATATTCATACAATAATATAGCAAGATGGTTTGGATTTCTTTTTTGGAAATTTGCTATATTTAATAACAAGGAAACATTAATATAAAATTCACCATAATGAAAAGTACTGGAAACAATATATAGTTTGTAAAATTGTGTGGGTCCTTTTTACATAAATATACATAAATATAAAATAGGTAGCAAGAATGAAAATTTATAATATGTTGAGAAAGGCAAGGTGTGGAAAAGTTTTGCATTTAAAAATTATTTTAGAACTGAGGAAATGGAAAATCCTCCCATGCTCCTGGATTGGAAAATTTAACATCCTGAAAATCGCAATCTTGCCAAGGGCTATCTACAAATTCAATGCAATAGCCATCAATATCCCAATGTCATTCTTTAAGGAAATAGAAGCAGCAATAAAAAATTTCATATGGAATACTAAAAGATTCCATATAGGAAAAACAATTTTTAGCAGAAAGAACAGCACAGGAGGTATTTCAATACCAAACTTTAGACTCTATTGCAGAGCTATAATTATCAAAATATTTTGGTATGAGAACAGGCCTGAAGACCATTGGAATACAACTGAGAACTCAGATATTGACCCACAGATTTTTGGCCACCTTTGATAAGGGAACCAAAAAAATAGAATGGAAGAAAGACAGCCTCTTCAACAAGTGGTGCTGGCAGGACTGGTTAAGCACCTGCAGAAAACAAAAATTGGATCCTTCTTTGTTAGCATGCACTAGGATTAATTCCAAATGGATCAAAGACCTGGAGGTAAAAGTAGATACACTGAAAAACTTGCAACAAGGAATAAGAGATAATCTAGGTCTCCTTGGCACAGGTCGAAACTTTCTTAATAAGGACCCCGAAACACAACAAATCAGAGAAACTCTGGATAAGTGGGACTACATTAAACTGCAGAGCTTCTGTATGGCAAAAGGCATAGCTAGCAGACTAAGTAAAAGCCTACAGAGTGGGCAAAGATCTTCACTGACCATACAGCAGACAAAGGCCTCATATCTAAAATATATCAACAGCTCAAAAAATTGAATCACTCCAAATTAATCTCTACAGAGGCAACCATCCCATTAAAAGATGGGCCAAAGACTTAAAGAGAGTCTTCTCTGAAGAAGAAATAAAAATTACCTATAGACACATGAAGAAATGCTCGACAACTCTGGCCATAAAAGAAATGCAAATCAAAACAACTCAAGATTCTACCTCACTCCAGTTAGGATTGCCATGATCAAGAAATCTAATAGCAACAGATGCTGGTGGGGATGTGTCCAGGAGGGATCACTACTACACTGTTGGTGGGAGTGCAAACTTGTTCAACCACTATGAAAAGCAGTATGGCAGTTCCTCAAAAGAATGAACATAGAGCTTCCCTATGACCCAGTAATTCTACTAATTGGCATTTACCCAATCATCCAGAAACAAGGACATACTAAATCCACTAGTACAACGATGTTCATTGCAGCACTCTTTACCATAGCAAAGATATGGAACAAATCCAGATGCCCCTCAGTTGATGAGTGGATCAACAAGACGTGGTATTTATACACAATGGAATTCTATGCTGCTGTTAGAATGAATGACATTGCCCCATTTGTAAGGAAATGGAAAGACTTATAAAAAATCATATTAAGTGAAGTAAGCCAGACTCAAAGGAACTTAGGCTCAATGGTTTCCCTCATTTGTCAAAATCAGTAGATACCTTGGGCTCTTCTAGCAGGGATTTGCAATGGAGCCAAACCTAGATACATAAGGCCATACAGTATGTCGCTAAAGGAAAGGACCTCTAGGATATAGAAACTAAAGCCATATAATGAGTGATTGTTGTCCTTAATGTGCTATGTTATCTCTCATCTCTTTTGCTGTCCCTTGGTTATCTCATATTGTTACAGTATTTCACCTGGTTATCTGATATATTGTATAAATGAGTATTTGGTTATTTGAAATAGGATAGGCAAGGGGGCAAAACAAGGTGAGGGATGGGGTTGGGGGAGGGAAATGGGGACTAAAACATGAGAAAGGTATCAATGTTTGTGAAGTAATGCACCTTCTATCTGCTGAATATAATGTAATTATAATAAAATATATAAAAAAGTTAAAAATCATTTAAAAATATTCCAGCATTATGTTGTGAAGCTTTGATTAAATTTCTCTATAATTTTAAGATATTTGCAGTTACTAGGCCTTTGTGGTGAAAAATTTGAGTGATATAATCTGTGAAAGAGTTGGAAAGCTAGTGCAAGTATATCGCCTCATTTCCTCCTGTAGTTTGTGCCTGAAAGTTAATCATTGCAGATTGATTTCTTTAGCTTATTTGCTCTTGAACTCTGTGTTACTGTAAACACATTAGGGAAAATATGATATGCTAAGTCAGTTCACAACAGGAAGTCAGTAAGGATAAAATGTCAAAGGACCACTGGAAGTAGAGTTTCCTGGTTAAGTGAAGAGAGTTCAGAGTGAAGAGACAGATTTAAGTCTTGTCTATAAAACTTACTCGCTGTTTAATTTCTATATGCCAAATAAAAAGGAAAGCTATGAATTTGCTTGCTTCTTGAAACTGTTGATTTATTGATGAAGTAATCCAAATACTTAGAATAATGCTTTGCTTTCATTAAGTTTTGAGTAGATATTCAGTAGACATTATCTCTTATTATTGGAATTCTAGCAATTGAAAAAATTGTCAAACATCCTGTGTGAAATAAATAATACAGAATATACAAACTTGAAATTTATGTTCTCTAATTTCAAGGAGATCATAAGAAACCTAAGGAAATAACAGATATGTTTTTCTCCTAGTTTTAAGCTCAAAGCATACAAAGACATGTTAAATACTGGCAAAGAGAAGAGCTGCTAAATGTGGAAACCAGTACAAAGAAAGCAAGGGGGAGGAAATCAAAACATAAATAGCCATCTTGCCTCATACATATAGTCAAAGTCTTATGTAGGCAAAAGGGAGGAATGTATATAGAGATCTGATTTCTTTCTCATTTTTTTAAATAAAGACAACAAGGAAGGTCAGTGGCAGTAAGGAACAATTCCAGCTCACAACTTCTATAACAGGAGTGTGATTGCAATACAGATCTATTTTTGCAGCGCTTACTTTTCTTCATAGCCCTTCTCTAAAGCTGTTAGCATTTAGAAATAGGTTATTCAATTTTCCCCTTCTCCTTATTTAAATCTTTCCTTTTGGCAATTTCATCATCTGTACCCTGAGAAATGTTTTGTCCATAGTAATTATCTTTTAAATTTACACACTAAAATAAATGATAAAAGTTCAATTTGTACTGTGCCCTTTGGTATAATTTTATCTTCTCACTCATGATGAAAGAAATCAGGCTTGCTTTAACAACATAAGCAAGGATGTGTTTTTCAACAGCCTTGCTCACATTTAAACACCGTCAGTAGATCAGTGCTGCAGGAAAATGGAAAAATTCTGGTGATTCATTTTTTCTCACATACGTAGACACATTCTAAGACTCTAATCAAATACATACGTAAAAAAAAGAAGGAAGGAAGGGGTTAGTTATAATTAGAATACTAGATTTGAGGCTGAAAAATTATTTTCAGATGCTGAGCTAGCTACTGAGGATAAAATTACTGATATCCTTTCAGTTCCTGTTGGTATTGGCTCAGAAAGTGGGACAGACCTATGCCTGAAGATAGAAGCTAGCTGTGAGATTATTTTCAGGAAATGGGAGATGAGAAATACAGGAGAAACTAAGAAGATCCTCAGCACATGCAACCTTCTATATAGAAATTTCCCTCATCTTCATATCCCAATATGTGTTCTCATCCTTGATATATCATAATACTGAAATCATATAGCTTCATAGCAATTCAGTTAGAAGTGTGTTATTTATTAAACTATTCCCGATGTCCTCTACCTACACTGAGCTTTTCAACAATACAGGTGAAGTACTTTGAATTCTCATTCTACAGATGATGAAATTGACAGGAAGAATACATAGCCTATCATTGTACACCAAGAAAAGACAAAACTTGAATAAAGGTACATAAATCTAAACTTGTTTTAGAGATAGTTCTTTTAACATTTATATTGAGCTACCTCCTAATATTAATTAACTTAAAATTGTGCCATAGTTGTTATATACCTTAGTTCCTTCCAAACATGATTATTACTTGTTCTGGTAATGATTATGTTTAAAACTGTTAATAGGGTATTGTAGCTCTAGTTATAGTGGACACCTTACAAATGTCTTATTCATAAAACTAGAGTGCAAATATCTGAAGAATAAGAAATATAATGCTTTATAGATCTAGAAGAATGAACACATGTGGTTTTTTTTTTTGATTGGCTGCATGAATGAGAACATTAGGTACTTGGAAAATCTCAATAAAAAAGATTAGTGTGGCATTATAATAGCTAATGATCACAGCATTCTAGGAAACTGGAATCAAACTAGCTTTCAACTACCATCCAGAATTTCACTTTCTGCCTAAAAACAAAATCAAATCAACTGCATCTTGAACGTAATCTGTGCCTAAATAGGTAAGTAAAATGATCAATTGAAAGAAATGTTGAAAAACAAATTGTGGATCAGATGAGCTAAAAGAAAGATGAAGAATTTATCTTGTTTTAAATTAGGCTCCCATGTGCCAATCAATTTACACATATTGTCTCTGTCATAAATAAATGGCATGGTTTAAATATTGAGCTCTCTCAAAGACCTCTATATCCTATGGTGGTGCTGTTTGAAATGTGGAGCCTACTTAAGTGTTCTTAGGTTGTTAGGAACATTGTAAGTATTGTGGATGGAACATACCACTCTTTTATGTTGATATGATACCTAAAGCTCCGTGACCACTTGATTATTAACTGGAACTTCTAAAACTGTAATCCCAATTTAGATCTTCCACTTTGAAAATTAATTGCTAGATACATTTCATTATAGTGATGCACAAGTGACAAATATAACAGATTTTCAAAAGTTTGGGTTCATAGCAATAGGAAGAGAATGCAGAAAGATATGTCATGGATTTTCTTTTTTAATCATTTTTAAAAATCTTTTAAAAAATTTTGTGAGGGGGTGTGGGGGGGGAGGGAAACGGGTACCAAGACATGTGAAAGGGTATCAATGTATGTGAATTAATGCACCTTCTATCTGGCAAATATCATGTAACCCTTTTACTAATTACAATAAAAAAATAAAATAAAAAAAAATTTTGTGAAGTGGGGCCGGGAGTTTGGTCTAGTGCTTGAGTGCTTGCCTAGCATGCATGAAGACCCGGGTTTGATTCCTTGGTACCACATACATAGAAAAAAAGCCAGAAGTGGGGCTGAGGCTCAAGTGGTAGAGCTCTAACCTCGAGAAAGTCCAAGGACATTGCTCAGGCCCTGAGCTCAAGCCCAGGACTGGCAAAAAAAAAAATTGTGAGGGTTACAGTTACATTCGCCAGGTAGTAGGTGCATTACGTCTCACACATTGATACCCCTTATCTTGTTTTTGTTCCCCTTTCCCTCCCTCCACCCCTTCCCAATCATCTTGTTTTCCCCACTTCTCTTCCCTATTTCAAATAAACAAATAAACATGTATACAATATACAAAGTCAATACAGTAACCACGCGACATTAAGTGTAAGGGGAAAAAAAGGGGAAAATAACACAGTACGTTAAGAACGTCAATCACAAAAATAAATCTCTTGTTTCCATATCCTAGAGTTTGTTTTGTTTAGTTTCATCCAATATATACATACGGAGATATGTACATTTGGAGCTATTGTGATCCTCTGATTCCAAGATGTGTACTAATTATTACAAATGAGGGAAACCATTGAGCCTATGTTCCTTTAGGTCTGGCTTACTTCACTTAATATGATTTTTTTCCAAGTCTTTCAATTTCTTTCAAATGATGCCATGGATTTTCAGCTTTCACATACCCCCCGGTTCCCACTATCAACATCCTTCCTTGAAGTAACTTAATAACACATGGTCACACAACATCATTATTGCCCAACATCTCTAATCTATAATAGGTTTTATAACTGATGATATTCTATATGTATGAAGAAATATCTAATGAATCTTCTAGTATATATATATATACATTATGGAATATATATATACATATATTTGACAATATAGTATATATATCTGTAATACATCTATAGTATGTAATAATTTCCATGTCTAAGAAATACTGTTCAGCCATTAATTCTTCCATCCCTTATTGCACTAGCAAACACTAACTTTTTACTGTCTTTATATTCCTCTTTATCCAGAATATCATACAATAGAAATCGTATTATATGTAGGTTTTACAAATTAGCTTCTTTAATTCATTAACAATTTTTGACTATTTTCCCAAGTTTTTTCATGGCTTATTAGCTTATTTTTAGTACAGAATAATATTCAATATTCCATTGTTTGCATGCGTTAAACATTGTTCATTTAACTACTGAACGATTTATTTATTCCTTTCAAATTTTAGTGATTTTGAATACAGCTACACTAGGTTTTGTTTAAGATAACTTACCCCATTAAATATGATTATACTGTTGGTTATATATATATATATGTTCATTATATATTCATTAGTAAGTTTAAGAATGCACCTTTTACTCCAAGCTTACTAAGAGGTTTATTTCAAATAATTATTGCTTTTTATGAAGTGATTTTCTCTACCTGTTGATATAAACATAAAATTATTTTTCATTATTTGATACCTTAATATTTAAATATCACAAGAACTTTGAACAACATGATAAATCCTACCCAGTCACAGTAAATATTTTTCTACATTATTGGCAATGTTTTGCTAATACATACTTGAGGATTTTTATATTTTATTAATAATTGGTAATGGTTTATAATTTTTTCCTTTTTGGTGTTTGGATAACATCATCTTAATAAAATTATTGACTCTGGCTTTATCTCCAAATGAGATGTAGAGAATTGTTAAAATTTAATTCATAAATATTTTCTAGAATATATCAGTCAGTCTGAAATTGATGATTTCCCTTATTGTAGGATACTAATTGTTGACTCCTTTATTGGATAAAGAGATATTGTTTGTCCATTTCTTCTTGTATGAGTTATGGATTCATTTTATGCACATTACCAAATTTATGGTTTTGGAATTATTAATCATATTTCATTTTCTTTTGAATGTTCATGAATTCTGTTCTGACATTTCACTATTTTTATCATCTTTTAAAATTATATCTACTCTATCTTTACTCATTTCTTGCCTGTATAGATCTTTATTTTAAAAAGATCTTTTCATGCCTTTAAAAAATATAGTAGATTCAAATCTATGGCTTGCATTTTCATTTTCTGTTTCATGTACATTTTTGCTTGTTCAAATCATATATATAGATAGATATTAAGCATTGTTATATCATCATGTTCTTTTTTTCATATACTTTTTATTGTAATTAATAGAAGGGTTTCATGGTATTTGCCAGATAGAAGGGGCATTAATTCCCATACATTGATACCCTTTCACATGTCTTGGTCCCCATTTCCCTCCACCCCACTCCAAACCCTCATCTTGTTTTCCCCCCTTCCTTATCCAATTTCAAATAACCAAATACAAATATATCCAATATATCAGATAACAAAGTGAGATACTGTAACAATATGAGATAGCCAAGGGACAGCAAAAGAGATGAGATGTAACATAGTACATTAAGGATGACAATCACTCATTATATGGCTTTTGTTTCTATATCCTAGGGGTCCTTTCATTTAGCATCATACAATATGGCCTTATGTATCTAGGTTTGGCTCTATTGCAAATCTCTGCTATGAGAGCTCAAGGTTTCTAGTGATTATGACAAAGGAGGGAAACACTTGAGCCTATGTTCCTTTGAGTCTGGCTTACTTCACTTGATATGATTTTTTCTAAGTCTTTCCATTTCCTTACAAATGGGGTGATGTCATTCTTCTGACAGCAGCATTGAATTCCATTGTGTATAAATACCACGTCCACTCATCAACTGAGGGACATCTAGGTTGGTTACGTATCTTTGCTATGGTAAATAGTGCTGCAGTAAACATCATTGTGCTGGTTGATTTAGTATATCCTTGTTTCTGGACAATTGGGTAAATGCCTAGTAGTGGAATTGCTGGGTCAAGGGGAGCTCTATATTTAGTCTTTTGAGGAACTGCCATACTGCTTTCCATAGTGGTTAAATGAGTTTGCACTCCCATCAACAGTGTAGTAGTGATCCATCCTGGCCACATCCCCACCAGCATCTGTTGTTGATAGTTTTCTTGATCCTGGCCATTCTAACTGGAGTGAGGTGGAATCTTAGAGTTGTTTTGATTTGCATTTCTTTTATGACCAGAGATGTTGAGCATTTCTTCATGTGTCTATAAGCCATTTTTGTTTCTTCTTCAGAGAAGACTCTCTTTAAGTCTTTGGCCCATCATTTAATGGGATGGTTGTTACTTTGGAGATTAGTTTTGGAGTGATTCAATTTTTTGAGCTGTTCATATATTTTAAATATGAGACCTTTGTCCGTTGTATGCTTGGTGAAGAACTTCTTCCATTCTGTAAGCTTCCTAATTAATTTACTAGCTATGACCTTTGCCATACAAAGGCTCTGCAGTTTAATGCAGTCCCACTTATCCAGCCTTTCTCTGATGTGTTTTGATTCTTGGTCCTTATTAAGAAAGTTTCGACCTGTGCCAAGAAGGCCTAGTGTATCTCCTATTCCTTCTTGTAAAGTTTTCAGTGTAAGGATAACTGACCTAAGGTGATAGACAGGTAGAATATTTGAGTAGAACATTTAGATGAACTTAGATAAAGCTTATGAAAATAAGAAGAGTAATAAGAAGAATATATAGAGAAAAGAGGGAGGTAGACATAGGAGATTTTAATGATACAAATTTTAAAAAGAAAAAAGAAACAAAACAGCAACAAAATAATAGAAGACAGAAAACACACACACACACACACACACACACACACACACACACACACACACACACACACACACACACACAAAGAAAAGGTGGGGGGAGATTCCTCAGTATTGAGAGTTCTTACCCAAGAGTTACGAGGGTTGAGGACCAGGAGTTTAAAATCAGGTGACTGTAACAATACAGATATCATTTTTATTCAGACTGTAGCCAGAGCTATCTCTGTGTTTCTAGGAATGACCACAGTGACAGAAGGAATGCGGGAAAAAAGAGGAGAAAAAAATTTTAAAAAGGAATGAATCATAACATTAGAAAAAAAGTGTAGGTTAAATGGCAAAGAGAAAATAAGAACACCTAAAAATGCAAATGAAAAGGTGTAGAAGAACAAAAAAAAATGGTATTCTTCAGTTGTTTTTTTTGGGGGGTGCAGGATAGGAAATTGTGTCTCCACTAAATTTGGGATCCAAACACTTCACAAAGTCTTTTTCTCTTGTGATTTGGCTTTGCGGTTTTTTGGATCTGATTGCTTGACTAGTAAAACAAAGCTGAAAGATTCACGGGCGGCTTTGTTTACCAGTTCGGTGGCCAGTGCAGGGGACTGACTTCAGCATCATTGGGGCCAGATATCTGGCTAAGGGATCTCTGGGAAATCCTTTGCCAGTTAGAATGATGGCGTTGGCAGCAACACCTCTCAGCTTCCAATTGCTTTGGCCGGGTCTTTGCCAGCAGTCAAGATGGCGCTGCTCTCAGCTTGTGGGGGAAGGGTTTCCTTCCCAATGCTGTTCTGCGAGCAGAAGTGGAAACTTCTCCTCAGAGGTACTCACAAATTACTGGATTCTCTGGTTCTATGAAACTGGCAGGTCTGCCCACGGCCGGGTGACAGCTCTGGGTTCACGCAGGCTCTGTGTGACTCTGTCTGCAGCCGGCAGGTCTGCGCCGCCATGAAGCACTGACTGCTCCGCAGCTGGCGGGGCTCCACGCTGTCTTCTCATGCCGGTATTCTGCCTTTTTCCTGTCTTACTGAGATCTCTGTGGCGCTAAAGCTTACTTAGGATTGATTTTTGGTAAAGAACTGCCCCCTACACTGCCAGAACTTGAATCTTGGTGGAGCTCAGTATGACTCACACTGAACCGCCACCATCTTCCACCGATCTTTCTGTGTTTTTCCCTAAAAAATAGTGTTATTTCTGTGTTTTTTTTTAAATTAATTTGTCAGGGTGCTATATAGAAGGGTTTCTGTTATATGCAAAAGTTAATGAGTACAACTTTTTTCATTAATATATATATATATATATATATATATATATATATATTTTTGCTAGTCCTGGGCTTGAGCTCAGGGCCTGAGCATTGTCCTTGGACTTTCTCAAGGCTAGAGGTCCACCACTTGAGCTTCAGCACCACTTCCAGATTTTTTTCTATGTATGTGGTACCAAGGAATCAAACCTGGGCCTTTGTGCATGCTAGGCAAGCCCTCCACCACTAGGCCAAACTCCTGGCCCCTCATTATTGTATTTTGTATTAAAGAATTTATTAACATTGACTTTTACATCATAGTATAAATTACATGCTTAACAAACAAGTAAGTATTCAAGAAGGGAATCTCTGTATACAATCACTGGCACTCAGCTTTTAGAACATAATTAAAATTAGGCTGAGGGTTTGTATGCCATAGATTAATCTATGAAATATGATATTATGTCTATAGAGTCATAAAATTTTATGTCTATGTAGTTGTGTTTATATTTCCAATACCATGTCCATAGCATTGGGTACACAAATATTGAGTCCTTGCTCTTGTACTGTGTGAATCTAATAGCCGCATATTAAGGATACCATGCACCTTTTGTTCCTTTGGTCTTGACTTGTCTCACTCAACATGATTCACTCCAGATTCATCTTTTTGAGCATTGTTTCCCCTCCCATGTTTTTCTCTTCCTTTCCCTCCACCCATTCTTCCCAATTTGCAAAGTTCATTTCCAAAATGTCTTATGAATATTGATGCTATACTGGTTAACCCTTTGTCCTTTGTCTCATCCTCTGTTTGTTCACCTTCCCTTCCCTAATTCAAATAAACCAACATATGTGCAATATACCAAGTACCAAAGTCAGATACAGTAACAACAGGGGACAAAATAGGGTTTTATCTCTGTGGGTTTAAAGAAAATTTTTCTTAATCTTTTGGTTTCTAAATTTGGATATGATGTATCCAAATCTATTTCAAATATGCGCAAGTCCAGCTTGATTTTCTTTAATCCTCTTTGATTTTGACATTGGTATCTGACACTCATGCAGTATGTGTTTAATCACTTCTTCATATATTTCATCCTTTTTTCTTTTTTCTCCTAATATGCATAGTATATTTCATATACTTTCTGTAATTTTTCCCTGGTTCTTTGACATTCTATTCAATTTTTCAAGTAACAAACCTATCAGAAGAATTTCTTCTTCTTTTTGTTTCAGTTCATGATATCATTAAATTTCTTTATATCTCTCTGCTTAAATTGTCTTTTTTTATTGCATATTGCCTTATTTTCCTACTAGAGTTTTTGGAATATTATTCTTAAGTGTTTTATGTTTCTGGTATGACGATTCCTAACAAAGGTTAAGGATATTGTTATTGTTGTTCTAAAAAAAAAAGCACTTCTCTGCCTCTTGTGATTGCAAGATGTGTGAAAGATCATTATATAACAGATTCCTCTGTTCTATGTCTATATGTAGAGAGAAGACTCTGCTTTCTTTCAGTGGATTATGGGCAAAAGTATAGGTTTTGCCATCTCCTTTTCTCACACTTTTATTTGAGACTAGCTATTTTAAAATTTTACACAAGATTACAAACATCAGAATACTTCTAAGCAATTAAAGCACAAACTTTTAAATATTTGGCCAAAATTTCACTGAAAAAATTGGCTCTTTTAAAAAATGCAGTTTTCCTGGTTGCCAGGTAGTTATTTTTTAAATGTAGGCTACTGTCTTTGGGGGCTATTTTGAATCAAGAGAGAGAGAGAAAGTTGTTTAAACAAAACAATTAGTAAGTATAACCAGTAATTACTTATTAGAATTTTAAAATTATTTTCCAATACTGGTTTTCTGTGTAATTTAATCTGTAGTTGCAATATTAAATATATCATAAATTATAATTTCAGTGAAAGTCTGCAGGGATCTAGTTATAATGATGTTATTAACAAAGATTACAATAAATATATGCATAAATGTTCAAGTTCAAAAAAAAGCCATTATTATGACAATTCTATGTGACTACGAATATGCTAGTAGAAATTCTATAGTCAATATCTTTGGAGAATCTATATTGAGTGGTGTCTACTAAAACATATTATAGCACATATTATAGCACATATTTAAGAATTATATCATTTTTATACAAAACAAATAAAAAATAGTCCATATATCAATACTTGTGCCACAACAAATACTAAAGGCAGGCCAACACTAATAGCATTGGCAAGCATGAGTGAAAAGCACAATATGCTCAATTGAGAGCTGATTATGAGCTCATCAGCATTTCTATTAAGCCCAATTCATTGTTAACATGATGAGTGAAGAATATCCTATTATTACATACTGCTGTTAGATCTGGACAACATTTAAAGAATATTGTGCTTGCTATTCAGTGGTAGAGGGTAGTTTCAGATCAGTGTAGAAGTGTCTCACACCTCAAATCCCAGAAATTTAGAAGGGGGAGATATGAGGATTACTGTTCAAACCCAGCCCAAGTAGGAAAGTCCATGAGACTTCTCTTCAATCAACTACCAAAAAGCTAGAAGTGGAGCTATGAATAAAGTGTTAGAGCACCAGACTTGAGCACAAAATCTGAGGGTCTTCTACTACACCCTGATTTCTAGCTCCAGAACTGGCTTATGAGCACTCATTTGCAAACACACACACACACACACACACACACACACACACACACACACACACACACACACACAGGCATTATAGTACTAGATAAAGAGATCAATTCCAATTACCTGTAGGTTTATTTGGCTTTTTCTCATTTAAATATAATATTTTGAAAGTTAATGCAACAATCCTGAACAAGCCATTCAGTCATGACTGCTAAGGAAATAAACCTTTCAGAAAATGAAGGCCATTTCAGTCCAGGACCAAAATACCTGTTGAGAAGAAATGACAAAGGCAAAACTGTAACAGTTGTAACAAGTGTCTTCTTGAAACTGCTTGGTCTATTCCTGAAAATAGAATTATTCTATTTATATGCCTTCCATATTTTGATGTGATAATATTTAAAATTATATTTATTAATATTTTAACACTTTTCCATTTCTCTCTAATCTAATAAAAAGTATGGTAATCATACTTAATGTTAAATATCATGATTTAGATTATAAGAAAATAAAGCCATACTTGACCCAAGGCTCTATAACCTCCAAACTTATAGACCCCTAAACCCTGTAGAAAAAGCTAATGGAAGCCCTGAGTTCAAGCCTCAGTACCATCAGACACACACACACACTCTCTCTCTCACACAGACACATGCACACACACACACACACACACACACACACACACACACACACACAATGTGTCTGGCTTTGCAGATCATCTAAATATCTACCAGATACAGAATGCTTCCAAGTTCTCATACCCTGTCCAGAGTGGGTGCCAGGATGGGTGCCACATCAACAACTTGGCTGGTATCATCTCACCCTCACCAACAACTGACGGGCAAGCAGGATGACCTTTAGGCAGAAAGTGTAGAGCCAAGTGTTCATATTCACTCATTTGTAAAATACTGCATTGTCTAATTTAAGCCCTGAGATCTTTGGCATACCAAGCTATATATTGACAGATCACATTTGCACTTTTTAGATTTAAAGTGGGATGGAGCTCAGATCTCCCATTTTCCAAGGGGTATCAAAGTTCCAGGAGAAGTGAGACACACCAGATAAATACATCAGCCATAGACAAATGGTCATTTCCTGAGTACATAAAGCCTTTGGTCAATACAACCCCAATCACAAGAAATGGGTTGCACTCCCAACTTGTCTAATCCCCAGGGGTAAAGAAGAGCCGTGTTACCTTTCGCATCTGAGCCAACTATCCCTCAGACTTCAAATTCATTGTGGTTCTGTGTGGAAGTACAGCTGTTACCAGCTTTTCCTAGCCAGTAAATGATAACTAAAACCTGCAAAACAACACAAGGCACAAGAACAGGAGAATTTGTTCTCAAGCATGATGTTTAAACTCTTCATGGGAATGTAAACTAGGACAACCACTCTGGATAGCAGCCTAGAAGCCCTTCACAAAACTAAATATAGACTGAGGCAGGAAGTTTGGCCTAGCAGTAGAGTGCTTGCCTAGCATGCACGAAGACCCGGGTTCTATTCCTCAGTACCACAAACATAGAAAAAAGCTGGAAATCGTGCTATGGTTCAAGTGGTAGAGCTCTTACCTTGAAAAAGCCCAAGGACAGTGCTCAGGCCCTGAGTTCAAGCGCCAGGACTGGCAAAAAAAATCCTAAGCATAGACTTTCCTAACGACCCAGCCATATCATTCTTCAGCATCTACCCTAAACATCATGAGTCAGGATATGATAACAACACCTGTACATACATGTTCACTGCCACACTATTCACAATAGCCAAGATACGGAAACAGTCCAGATGCACCACAATAGATGAGTGGATCCCCCCAAAATGTGGTACCAATACACAATGAAATTTTACACAGCCATAGGAAAGAATAAAATGTCATTTGCCGGGAAATGGATGGAACTAGAACAAATCATTTTAAGTGAGGTAAGCCAAAGTTAGAGAAACAAACAGCACATGTTCTCTCTGGTATGTAGAAATTAGATCTAAAATATACTTGGATATGATAAATTATACAGGATTCTAGATATTCACATACAATGAGACAAAAGAGAATGCTCTTAGGAAAGAAATACAAAGGTTCAATTGCCAAATATTTATCAAAAAATAATGTACATACTGAAACAAACTCTAAGATATGGAAACAGGAGACCTCTTTTTTTCCTTTTCTTTCTTTTTTAGTTTTCAGTTTTTAATGACTCTGTCTTTTTTTTACCTTATATATGGTGTATTCAAGAGTACATCTTTGGAAGGGAATGGGGAAGGAACAGAACTCAAGGAAAAAGGGGTGAAGAAGTACAGCACTGGAGCTCACTGAATACTGATGAACATGAATTATACAGCTACACAGGTGGAGACAGGAGTGAGGGACTAGGAGACAATGAGGGAACAGAAGACACTGTACAATAGGAAATGTATTCACTACACTATTCATGTAATTGTAGCCCCTCTGTAATCACCTCTATAATAACAATAAAGTAAATTAATAATAATAATAAAAAGAAAAGAAAGCCATAATGGGTGGTATAGGCTGAATTGGATACCCATCCCAACTGATATATTGAAATGATGCCTCAGTACATGAGGTTGTGACTGCATGTTTGAAAACAGGCTTTCAAAGAACTGACTAAAATAAAATTAAATTTTTAGTGCTGTCCCTCATCTAATGGATGTCCTTTAATTTTTTCTCTTTTAAAAAGAGCAATTTCCCACACAAAGGGACAGCAGACAATTTTATACACAGAAAAAAAGCTGAATGGGTTGATAACAGATGAAATTAAAAGTGGTGATGTGTTTATCTTGAAGATTTTCCTCCAAAGCAGTAAGTTACATAAATTGCTGTTGCTTAAACATTTCATCTGGCCATTTATTATGGAATATGTATTAACTAATATAAGGCATATGATTGACATGAAAGAGCTATGAACAAGAAGTGAATAAACATCATCATAGGAACTTAGAAGGACCTACCTGTCAATTGTGAAGCCTTGAGTTGAAACTCTCATATCGTCCTACACCAAAGAAAAGAAATAGCTTTCTTCAGCATCTTTCCTCAAACACTGCACATGTATTATACATGTATTAATAAAATTGTAGAGCTCATCTCATAGATCTTTTTACACTGATGTCCTTCTACCATCATTACGTTATTATTCTATATTGTCTACTAGAATGAATTTTTTGAAAGTAAAAAGTATATATTTGATTCAATTTTAATACTGTTCCAGTGCTAGAGTCTGGCAAATAATGGAGAATGGATGTTTAATAAAGTATTAAAAGAGTTGTGCATACATTTGCAGTTTTTCTGTCCTTGTTACTGTTAATGATAATATTTGATGCATGTTATTCTGTTTTTTAATTTTTATTTTATTTGTTATTTATTTATTTATTTATTTATTTATTTATTTATTTATTTATTTTTATCAGTTATGGGTCTTGAACTCTGGGCTTGGGTGCGGTCCCTTAGCTCTTCAGCTCAAGGCTAGCTCTCTATCACTTGAACCACAGCACCAGTTCTGGTTTTCTGATAGTTAATTGAAGATAAGAGTCTCACAGACCTTTTGTGTCCAGGCTGACTTTGAAATGCAATCCTCAGATCTCAGCTTCCTCAGTAGTTAGGGTTACTAGCATGAGCCACCACACCCCCCCTTTAATTTCTATTTTATTATCTATTTTTTTGTCTGTCATGTTGCTTTAACTCTGGGCTTCACCTCTAGTCTATCACTCTACCCCTTGTCCCACAGTGCCACTTCCGGTAAGGGTCTCGTGGACTTTCTTCTCTGCTCTAGCTTTGAACTGCAATCCTCAGACCTCAAACTCCTGAGGAGCTGAGATTACAGACTTGAGCCACCAGTACCCAGATTTATATTTTTGTAGTTGGACTAAGGACTTGCCACTTAACAAAGCAATTTATGAATAAAATGCATTTTGATCATTTTCACCCCCTTCAACATTCTAACCTATCTTTCCCCACCCATATATATATATCTCCTCATTCTTCTTAATTTCATAGGATATACATTGAATGATTGACTACATACTCTCTCTCCTTATCTTTATTCTTCTACCCCTATCTCCTTGACCCTCAGTCCTTTTAAGTACCTCCTTCCCAATGTTTATTTTGTTGAACTTGAACAGTGACTTTTTAAAAAATTGCACTGTTAGTAAAATGAACTGTTTCTTGAAGGAATCTCCCTCTGTGTCTGTATCAGTCTGTGTCTCTTTCTCCTTCTCTTTCTATCACTGTTGGTGATCAAACCCAAAGCCTTACATATCTTTAGCTTTGTTTCCCAGAATAGCATATAGAGTAATTTATTCATGTTAACTGTGAAGATGAACATTTCAGTCAATTATTTGGAAACATTTTCTAACCAACACAAAATATCTGGTTAGGTAGAAATATCTATGTGATTGACTATATTTTTCAGTTTAAATCCAGATGTTTTGATGTCATGTAGGCACAGTCTATTGCTCACAAAAATGTAATCTTTGTCTAAACATTAATACAGGTCTTTTCTCAAAGAATTATGAGTTATGCTACTTTCATTTCCTTGTAACTTATTTCAATTTATGCATTTTTCCAGCAACATTAATGGGCAAGAACCACACTATGCATGAATATAACAAATTTTTGAATGCATAACTAGGAGTAAAAATTTTCTTTTCTGACAGACTTTCCATAAAGTATTGGGGCATGGTGGCCATCTCTGAGGCCTGTTCACCATTCCGGCTCAGCGGCCATTAAAGAGCTTTGGCCAGGCATTCTTCGCATACCTCTCTTGAGGTATTTCTGTGTATGTGACTCAATTGAACCCCCTAGTGCAGGTCCTCAGCCTGCTCCCGCTTTTCTGCACCAGTCCCGCCCAGTACCTGAAGGTTTGACCGGACCCTTAGTGATAGCACCTTGGTCTTTTTTCTATTGGTTCCTTTCCCTTTACTACCTCCACTTTCCCCCACAGTATATAACTAAGTGCCAAATGCAATAAAAGAGAGATCTGCTGTGCTTTCATGGCTGACACACCTCCTGGCTCAGTGTTGATTTTTCCCCGGCAATTGGGGTAGGGCTGGGTTATCGATACTTGCCATCTCACTCAGCTCCGTGGGACTTCAGGCTGGCCCTGGGTATCCCTCTCATACTGCTGTTGCTGGAGAGCAACAATAAAGTACTATCTGATAGCTATGTCCTTGTCACATACATGCTGCCACATATCAAGCTTGTCCAAAACACAGTAGTTACAGAACATTTACTGCAAAAAATAAATAAATAAAAAGATTTTTCAATGGCTGTAATGTTTCTTTGACTTCAAACAGAAAGGATTTGTAGAATCCTGTTTTATAAAAATAAGTGTTAACACATTTGCAGAAATTATACTCTTTTATTTCAACTTATAATCACAAATAATAAAATATAATGGAAGAAAATCCTTCCAAGGTACTCATAAGGCCATATAGGTACACAAACTAGTGTAGTGTTTTTATTTAATAACTGCAAATTTTTAGGAGCAATAATCTTTCCAATTTATTTATTTATTTTTAGTTCTTGGAATCAATCACATAAGCTGTAGTAAATTTGATCACCAACTTTTTAACATTTGTTTGGACTGACTTACTGTTAAAGTACTTACAGTAAATCTAGCTAAATCTGTCACCATGTCAGTAGTAATAGCTGAGTATAATGAAGTTCAATCATTTAAGCATCTCTATATATTCATCCTTAATCATATGGAAAATGATCTTATAATTTATACTGTATTTTTAGTGTAGCATTTTAGATTAATTTAATGATTTTACATTGTTTAAATGTCCTTTTTTCCTATGATTGTATATCTACCTAGTGAAAATCTATAACATATGACTTTGTTTAACAAACAATTTATAATCACTTTACATATGCCCATTCTGTTAATTATGCTACTAAACAATCTTTAACAGTTGACAGCATTTTGGCAGATGCAGCCAATTTTATTATTATTTACATTGCAATCTCAATTCTGCTTTTTATAAAAAAAAATTATTGCATTCAAAATTAGCCTTAGGGTTATTTTCAAACCACTTGTGAGAAATGCTACTTTTGCTTAAACTTGTCTATATCAATGAAGCTGTTATCCTAAAAGACAAGAAAAGTTTACTAAATTTAGAATGAAAGGTTGTTCCCCTATACTGTATTGGGAGCACTGAAGATTTGGAAGCTGATTTCAAACAAAGCACTTACTAATCTATTATGAACTCATATCATAAATTGAAGTACAGTTTGCTAGAGAGTCTCCCCAATAGAAATGTCACTGAAAGCTCTCAATGAAGTCAGGTTTGAGATAACAAATGAAGATAAGAGAAACAAAGTCAAGTTATTTATCTATTATTTTTCTATAAGTTCACATCTTGCTCTTGATAAAATTCATGCATTCTAATGATCATCATTACATAAAGTTTATTTTCATATGTCAGATTATTACTGGTTGCTCATGCAACAGTTTATTGAACTCAAACAGAAGTATGGGGCATTATAAATGCAACACATAATTACATTTTGGTTGCAATAGGAGAAACATTATATTATATGTCTAGTCGTCATAAACAGTATTGAAAATCAGATGAGAGTTATTTCTTTAGAGGGTGAAGGCTTTCTATAAACACTCCAAAAGTAGGCTATAAATTAGAATTGTCATCCAATTGGGTATGGTAACCTTCTTTGTAGATACAGATATCATGGCAGTCCCAAATTCACAAAAACTAATAAAACTTCCAAACTTACTCTCAAAACAAGCTAATCCAGAAAAATTCCACAAAAGAGAATCCAGTTGCTCTCTATCAAGAAAATCAAATATCAAGTAAATTTAGCTTGATTAATTTTTTCAATTGGTTCTCTTGTTATTGTAGTAAAAAACTATCTCACTCACATAAACCAGAGTAGTCTGTCAGTAATTATTTCACATTTACAGAAAAAGACTGAGAAAGAGAGATTGAACAAGAGAGATATATTACTTAAAGACACACTGGGACTTTCTACTCAACAAGACTGGGCATGTCAAAAATGGTTGACTCTTTCCCCAAATGCTGTATTTCTACTGCTACCTCTAACACTGATGTATTGAGCTGCCAGAGTAGAATGTTTATCATGATCCAACCCACAGATATCGTGGTCACAGTAGTGGTTGGCAAAGTACTTCATGATCTTTATGCCTAAATGATGTCCAGCAGCTCACGTTTCACTATCATCACAGGAAGCAACTTCTTCCTATTCTTCCTGTGACCTTGGATGATAAAAAGACATAAAGGGGAGTCTAACAACCTTCTGTATCTAAAAGAAAATGACATCTTTTAAAAATGACCTCAACTCTTTCTACAGAAAATAGAGTTATTATCCTCCCTTCTCCTCCCTTCAATTGCAGCCATTTTCTGCCCTCCAGTATGTGAGGCCACCCATGGCATGTAAAATTTAGTGCAGGTAAATCCAGTTCACTGGAGGAATGACCACAGAAAAGAGAAGAAAAGAAGTTAAACAAGACAACTGTCAGCTGATGCACTGAATCCAAAACAATCAAAAGAAAGAACATCAATCATAGTGCATTTCCACATAAATGACAATAAGTTATGAGCAAGGACAGTGGACAGGGGTTAAAGTAAAAATAAGATAATCTGAATTTCTAGGTAAAAATTCACCTAGAGAAATGTTGCTAACAGTTGGATAAACAAAAAAATAATTTATTTCTAAATGAATCAGAATTGCATTAATTGGAGTGCAAAAATGGTCAAGGGGATAGATCATTGGTGTAGTTGTCAGGAAACTTACATTTGCAGGTTTGCTGCCAACTATAGTAAATTGCTTTGTCGTTTAGCCCTTAGTAGAGATGATGGCAATCTTACTTTTTTCATTCCTAATGTGATATTTTCAAGATGTGAGATATAAAGTGTTGGATGCAGAGCAGAGAATATTTCTAAATTTAATTATGAGCCCATTTGTAATTGAGTAACTGCTTTACAAATATTTTTGAGCTGTGATGCAGTATCCTATATTATATTTGGTGTTGTGAAAAGTTAAAGAGTATGTAAGCTTCATTATGAATATTCATGAAAGTATAGTATCAGGGACACTTACAAATACAAATATTTGTTATTTAGGCAATATGGGAAAGATTCAATGTGGGAAAATTTCCAGGTCTGTATACAAATTAACTATTACTGTATACCAAGGTAAAACATGGAAAACTTTGCAGAGACAGAGAACTTTATGAAAACTGTAAGGTTGTCTACAGTATTAACAAAGGTATGAACAGGGCATCTCTGAGAGGAAAATATAAGCAGAAAAGTCATGTATGATTTGTGGATTGCTAAGTTGCCTTGCTTAGCTTTACCATTTAGTATGTGCAGGGGATATGTTGAGAACAAATTTAGAAAATGTAAGGAACAGAACACAAGAACTATCATATCATGTTACAGAATTCAGACTTGGAAAGAACAAGAAACATGACATGTCATGAAATTGAGCAAAAATGGTAATTTTATATAACTCTAAATAAATTTCAGTACAGAAATATTATAAGTAAACTGTCTTCGATATTAGAATAATTCCAAATGTTTAATATTGTAAAACTATGTAAGATAGTAGGTTCACAAGGATTGTTTTGAAAGAGGGAGGAGAAAAGAAATAAAGACAAAAAGGAAGAGACTGGTTTGAAAAATGGATTTAATAAGGTTTTACTGACTAGTTGAGTTGTTTGAGTGAGAGTGAAGATTTCAGAATGACTATAGCATTTATGAAACTTGGCAATATGGAAGATAAAAATAAGTAAGTGGAGAGGAGGTGAAAATAAAAATAATGAATTCAAAATAATGAACTACATTTTGGTTATGTTCAGTCATGTGTATAAGCATTTAATCTAGGTGAAATGTTCATATCTTCATTCAACAGTGATGCAGAGCACTGAAGGGGATAGCTCTTTCTAAAGATATAGATTATGATAAATCATTTGAACAGAAATATTTTGAATCATGCATACAGATGAAGACATTTTCATGAAAATTATTAAAATGTGAATTGTATAGAACCAAAGACACAACTTTAGGTAATACATGGAATAGGAAATAAAAAAGGAAATTAGATCACCAGAGGAAACAAATAATCAAAATAATGGAAGCAGTCTTAAGGCTGAGGAATAAGAGGACAATAAGAGGGAGGGCTGAGGAAAGACTGGGATTTAATGTTTAGGAAGTTGTTAATGACCTTCAAAAAGTTATAATAGTGAGGTAGAGAAAAGTTTCTTGACTATAACTAAGTTAACAATGAATATGCAGAGATATGAAAGCTGACCTCTTTAAGATTGCTAGTAATAGCAAGAAGGTCACTGAAATGTTATAAGCTTTTTTGTATAGCACACAAGAATAATTTGGTTCTTTAATTATTGGTTTGTTTTTAATTAAGTATTTCTTACACCAGAGTATATTAAAGAGTAAAAGAAAATTTTAAAGATTAAAAATATTGATTAATGAATGCAATACTCATACCAGTAGGAAACAGGATTGTAGTTTAAAAGGAAGAGGGATATATGTTCCATATAGTAAAAAGTAGCCAGATACTTTTATCTCACACCTGTAAACGTAGCTACTAAGAAGACTGTGATCCTAAGGATCATGTTTTGAAGCAAGCTCAGGCAGAGAAGTCTACTGACTCTATTTCCAAAATAACCATCCTGGGCAGGAGGAATGTCTGAAGTGGTACATTTGTAAAGAAATGGAAAGACTTGGAAAAATTATGCTAAGCTAGATGCCCCAAATCATAAGCTACATGGTTTTCTTTCTCTTTTTCTTTATTTTTCCATTCCTGGGGCTTGAACTCAGGGCCTAAGCACCTGTTCTTGGGCTTTCTCAAGGCAAGAGCTTTGCCAGGTAAGCCACAACACCACTTCCAGCTTTTGTTATGTATGTGGTACCAAGGAATCAAAGTCGGGTCTTCGTGCATGCTAGGCAAGCATTCTACCACTAGGCCAAACTCCCAGCCCGAAGTGCATTCATTTTTAAATCAGCCTCCATTTCAAGTCAGATTTTAATAGAATTTATATAATCAAAATAAATGGATGTGTATTCATCATCACAAATAAAAAATGGTTATATTTCACCCTTATTCATTTTAATTAGAAATGACACTAAGTCTGCTCTGTCTTGGGTTTCTGAATCAACATCTCTGACACAATTAACCAGTCAATTCATTCAAACATTCAGTCATTACAGTCAAACTATTGGCTTAATGATATTTTCTTTCCCCAGTTAACTGGCTGAAGTCACTAAATCAATTGGTAGTTCAGCAGTGGGTGGACATATCTATAGCAATTATATAAAAAGAACAGTAAAACTATGCTGTTATTTAGGCCAAATGTTACACATCAGAAAAAGAGCAGATAAAAACCTAAACTATTCTATTTGGTGATAATAATGTAACCCTTCTATTAATAAGAATAAAAAATATATGGAAAAAATACTTAAACTAGTTCCTGAAATGTATCATCATAGGAATATCCTTCATTTTAGTTCATTTTATTTGGACTCATTACCACGTTTAACTTTTTTAAGTGTACATTTTCAACCATACATTTGGCAGCTAGCAAAGATGAAATACTTTATGAGCATTTATCCAGTCATAAATTATAGCCATTAAGCACATCTCATGATGCCAAATTACAGAAACTCAAAGAAAACAATCGCCATATGTATCTGAAGTTTCTACCCCAATAGAAAAAGTGGAAATATTAAGTTATTTACATATATGAAAGAATTATTTTAAGCCTACAAATAAACCAGGACATTTATTGATTTTTGTGACTGCTCCATTCATCAAATGCCTTCTAAATGGTCTATACTTCTGGTTGCAAAGGCATCATGTGCAATTAAGCATTGTGGGAAATGTTAGCATACTATGACTCAACAACATTAAAGTGCTAAAAAGGAAAGGACAAGTATAAAGATAAATTAAATTCACATGAAAATGCTTCAATAATTTGAGATACTATATTTAGTTAAATCAAATAGCATAGAAAGTTTAAGTGTGTATACACTGCAGTGACGTTCTAATCGAGGAGCAAATGGAGAGTCTTCCCAGATATGAATAATATTAAAGACATTCTGACATAAGGATATTAAAACAAGAGTATTCTCTATTCATGATAATATGCATACTATGGCTTATATAAATACTAAGTCATTTTCGTTTTCTGAAATTATTATTATATATTTTCCAACTTGTACAACTATGAATAAGAACTTGTTTTGTGATCATTATAAATGAATCTCTGAAGTCCTCCCCATTGCTTAACATTTCTTGATTCAGCTGTTTTTGGTGCTCACTCCCCACTACTACTACACTGAATAATCTAGTAGGTACTACTCATTTTTACCTACTTATATTTAAAGTATGGTTAAAATTTAAAAATAATTTCTCAGTTGCACTCATCTTATTATTGTCATTACAATAACTTTGTCCAGAATCTAATCATGTATACAATATTACTGAGTACTTTTATATTCTATGGTAAAGTAGAAGTAGGGTATAAACAGGATACCCATTTGCATGATAAAGATGGAACTACTGGATTAAAAACTTCTTCATAACACAAAACATTTGGATTTTAAATAGTGCAATTTTATATTTAAAGAAAAGTAAGCACTTGACTTACTTTCATAATGTTGTAGCACCATTCCAATCATATCATCCTAAAGGTAGCCTGACAATCAATAAAAAGGAAGTAGCTTTTCTGTATTCTTACATACATTTTTTGTTTATTTCATGCTTTTGTCCACCTATATGACTGTTCTTTTCTGTGTTATGGAGATTCACTGATGATCAATACAGACACACACTTATCCTCAATGAGATTATTGCCTATTAAGGCATTTCACCAATTAAATATGTTTATTATATAGTAAGAGTTACAATATTGAGATCATAAGAAGGAACACCTAGCTGATACAATCAGCATAGATGTATACTTAAAGGTAACTGGAGGCAGTTAAAGAAACATACTTTTGGTTTTTGTAATCATTATTGTCAGTGTTTAAATGTAAAACCTGAGCGACAGAAGATGGCACCGAGATGATAGTGACGCTGCCTAGCTCTCTCTCACAAAAAGAGAGAGCCAGGGAGTCCCATGAGCCAACTACCTTAAGAAATCCACAACAACAAACTCAAAAAGCAAAGAAGGACTCAAACCGGAAAAGAAATCCAGATAAAGCTTACATCCAACTTTCTCAAAGAGTTCGGAACGCAAGGACCCCTCCCCCACCCCTCGTGGCCGGCTCTGAGCCATGAAAAGCAGCAGCGGAGGGCACCAGGACGGCCAGCCCCGACCACTGCAGAAACCAGCATAGGACCTGGCCAGCGAGCCACAGAAGCAGCGGAACCCAGACGCGGAACCAGAACAGCAAGCAGCGGAACCCAGACGCAGAACATAGGCGGCGGTGGAGACCCGAAGGGAGTGAAAGACTCCCCACCACCGTGGAAGACCCACAGACGGAACGCAGAGGCGTGAGTAACACAGCGGGTCCCCAAAACCATCGGGAAAGCAGAGCTGGTGCCAAGCAATAGAACTTAACTCAGACCCCTCCACCCCGAGAAAGGCTGGCAGGAGCAGGGGAGCAAGGAATTAAGAATCCTGTCCCTTCCCTCAACAGCCCCCTCCCTCAGGCCATTGACTGGAGACTAACAGGCGGCAGTGCTAAGACCCAGCACCCCACCAAGGGAGGTGGAGCTGTCCCAACTCCCACCCGCCCAACAGGCTCATCTCCCAGCCCTCTGACTGGAGACTGACAAGCGGGCTACACTAAGACTCAGCACCCCACCAGGGGAGGCAGAGCTGTCCCCGCTCCCACCCACCCAACAGGTTCCTCTCCCAGGCCACTGGATCTGGAGAGTGGAGGGCGCTGAGTCCCTGCCTTACAGCAGCGGGTGGGGTATGCGGGAAAATAGGAGCCACCATCTGCCCCCCCCTCAATTCTTGAGCGGGGCATCCTCCAGCTGGGAATCCTGAGCAAGACACCATGGAGGGGCCCCCCACAGTCACAGACTCTCTGACAAAGCAGTGGAAACACAGCAGGGATCTGAAGGGCCAACCAGCAGCCAAGCTTGACTTCTGAAAATCAAAAAGGCGGGGCTCCGCCCTTGGAGCCCACGTCCTCAGCTGGGCCTCGCCCCTGGGAACAGAGCTGTCTCGTGCTGGTCCTGCTGAGAGCCCCTGGAAACTCTCAAAACACAGACCCTTGGCTAGGGCCTCCCCTGCAGGCAGCACAGGAAAATGTCTGCCCAGCGCACTCAGACTGAAGCTCACAGATCCATCCCACGGCCCACTGTGAGGGCACTGCTTGGGCTGAGAGCTAGTCGTGCAGCAACACATAAGTTTTATCTAATACTTCCCAAACTTTGTATGCAAATACACTACCTACTTACCAACTTAGGTTAGTTATCCTTACGCTATACATTTTCTTCATTACTATAATAATCTTACACTCCTACGTTAATCCCCTTATACCTCCCCTGATCTCTCTCATTCTATTTTTCTATCTCTGGTCCTCTGTTCATCTTTCCACCCTTATAATGCATGGATCTACACTTGATGGCTGTTGAGCAATACTGTATATCTAGGTGTTCAATTATACTCTAGGTTCAGAGGGATTTACAATAGAGATTGGATTGAGAGGCTTATTGTTTTGGTCATAAACCGCTTATCAGAGGTTGTATTAGTCTGGTCTGCAAGTGCACAAAAAGAAAGAGTGATAACACCGATAACACCAATAAAAAATTGTGAACATCTAGGGTCTGCCAGCTACAGAGGTCTAGGTTGGTTATATCTGAAAAACTATAATAGTGTTTAGTATTAATCTTGCTCCCATTTTCAAATGGGCAGAACAAGAAACTCAAGAAAAATGTCAAATCAAGGAATAACATCCCCCACCCAATATAAACAGACAATGGAACAGTCACTGGCAAACCTAGAGGAGAGTCTTCCAAGTGCTATAGAAATGCAATTGATAAACATCATTAATGAAAAATGTGAAAATATAAAGAAAGAGATAAGGGAGGAAGCCATAGCTAAACAAGAGGAAACCAAAAACAAGCTGATAAGTGAAAAAGAAGAAGCCAGAAAGGAGGCCATAATAAAGGTTTTTCAAAGAAAAATGGATGAATTCATAGAATCCAGAAACAAAAAGGTTGACCAAACTCCAGCAAATGTCCAAAGAAAATAAAGCTGCTGACCTAACCACTCAAATGGAAATCAAGGAGCTAAAGAAATCCATACATGATCTAAAAGAAGAGTTGCAAGGTATCAAAAATGAGCAATTAGAAGCAAGGGAGATGAAAAATAAAGTAGATAGCTTTGATAGCAGGTTAGACAATGCAGAGGAGCACACAAAATACCAACTCCTTTGGGACACGGCAAAGGCAGTACTCAGAGGAAAATTTACAGCGCTGAGTGCCTACAACAACAAGTTGGAAAAATCGCAAACCAACAAATTAATGTCTCACCTTAAGCTCCTGGAAAAACAGCAACAAACCAACCCTAATCCCACTAAAAGGAAGCAAATTATTAAAATGAAAGCAGAATCAAATTATTTGGAATCCAAAAAAAACTATAGAATGAATCATCAAAGCAAGGAGTTGGTTCTTTGAAAGAATTAGCAAAATTGACAAACCCATAGCAAATCTTACAAAAAAAAGAAGAGAGCATATAGAAATAAAAAAAATCACAGACGAAAATGGTAATGTCACGACAGAAATTACCAAGATCCAGAGTATCATGAGGGAATACTTCTCAAACCTTTACGCCAACAAATTTGAGAATCTAGAAGTAATGGATGTATTCCTAGCCAATATTAACATACCCACACTAAACCAAGAAGAACTAATCCAACTAAACAGGCCTATTCCTAGCTCTGAAATAGAAATGGCAATTAGAGAACTTCCACTTAAGAAAAGCCCAGGGCCAGATGGATTCACAGCTGAATTCTATAAGGTCTTCAAAGCAGAGCTCACACCAATACTCCTCAAGCTCTTCAACGAAATTGAAAATGAAGGTTCTTTACCAAACTCATTCTATGAAGCCAGTATAACCCTCATCCCCAAACCAGACAGAGATTCATCAAAGAAAGAGAACTAAAGACCTATCTCTTTGATGAATATCAATGCAAAACTTCTCAACAAAATACTGGCCAACCGTCTACAACAACTTATCAAAAAACTTATACATGATGATAAACCAGGATTCATCACAGGGAGGCAAAGCTGGTTCTATACACGCAAATCAATTGACATAATTCAACACATCAACAGGAGCAGAGACAAAAATCACATGATTGTCTCAATAGATGCGAAAAAGGCATTTGACAAGATCCAACACCCCTGTAGGTTAAAAGCTCTGGACAAACTAGGAATCCATGGAACATTCCTCAATATAATTAAGGCTGTGTATGACAAACCCACTGCTAGTATTACACTGAATGGTGAAAAGCTAAAGCCCTTCCTTCTAAAATCAGGAATGAGGCAACGATGCCCACTCTCTCCACTCCTTTTTAACATAGTATTAGAATTCCTAGCCAATGCAATAAGGCAAGAAGCAACCATAAAGGGGATCCAAGTAGGGAAATAGGAAGTAAAACTATCCCTCTTTGCAGATGACATGATTCTGTATTTAAAGAATCCTATAGATTCTACTCCCAAGCTCTTTCAGCTGATTCAAAACTTTGGAAGGGTAGCAGGCTATAAAATTAACCCTCAAAAATCAACTGCCTTCCTTTATGCCAACAGTGAGAGGAACGAGGCAATAATCAGGAAAGCAACTCCTTTCACAATAGCCTCAAAGAAATAAAGTACCAAGGAATTAACTAAGAATGTAAAGGACCTTTTTGATGAAAACTTTAAAACCCTAAAAAAGGAAATTAAAGCAGAACTAAGGAAATGGAAAAACCTCCCATGATCCTGGATTGGAAGTATCAACATTGTGAAAATGACAATCTTGCCAAGGGCTATATACAAACTCAACGCAATACCCATCAATATCCCAATGGTATTCTTTAAAGAAATAGAAGAGGAAATCCAAAATTTCATATGGAATAATAAAAGACCCTGTATACCAAAAACACTTCTTAGCAGAAAGAGCAGCACAGGAGGAATTTCAATACCAAACTTTAGACTCTATTACAGAGCTATAATTATCAAAACAGCTTGGTACTGGCACAAGAACAGGCCTGAAGATCAATGGAATAGAACTGAGGACACAGATATTAAACCACAGACCTATATCCACCTAATCTTTGACAAGGGAGCCAAAAAAATAGAATGGAAGAAAGGCAGCCTCTTCAACAAGTTGTGCTGGCAGAACTGGTTAAGCACCTGCAGAAAACTAAAGTTAGATCCTTCTTTAACACCCTGCACTAGAATTAACGCCAAATGGATCAAAGACCTGGAGGTAAAAGCTGACACACTGAAAACTTTACAAGAAGGAATAGGAGATACAATAGGCCTCCTTGGCACAGGTCGAAACTTTCTTAATAAGGACCAAAAATCACAACAAATCAGAGAAAGGCTGGATGAGTGGGACTGCATAAACTGCAGAGCTTTTGTATGGCAAAGGTCTTAGCTAGTAAATTAATTAGGAAGCCTACAGAGTGGGAGAAGATTTTCACCAACCAAAGAATGGACAAAGGCTTCATATCTAAAATATATGAACAGCTCAAAAAATTGAATCACTCCAAAACTAATCTCCAAAGTAACAACCATCCCATTAAAAATGGGCCGAAGACTTAAAGAGAGTCTTCTCTGAAGAAGAAACAAAAATGGCCTATAGACACATGAAGAAATGCTGAACATCTCTGGTCATAAAAGAAATGCAAATCAAAACATCTCTAAGATTCCACATCACTCCACTTAGAATGGCCAGGATCAGAAAACGAATAACAACAGATGCTGGAGGGGATGTGGCCAGGAGGTATCACTCCTACACTGTTGGTGGGAGTGCAAACTCATTCAACCACTATGGAAAGCAGTATGGCAGTGCCTCAAAAGGCTAAGCATACAGCTCCCCTATGACCCAGCAATTCCACTACTTGGCATTTACCCAACCATCCAGAAACTAGGGCATACTAAATCCACTAGCACAACAATGTTCATTGCAGCATTATTCGCCATAGCAAAAATATGGAACCAATCTAGATGTCCCTCAGTTGATGAGTGGATCAACAAGTTGTGGTATTTGTACACAATGGAATTCTATGCTGCGGTCAGAAAAAAACGACAATGCCCCATATGTTAGGAAATGGAAAGTCTTAGAAAAAATCATATTAGGTGAAGTAAGCTAGACTCAAAGGAACATAGGCTCAATGGTTTCCCTCATTTGTCATAATCAGTAGAAACCTTGGGCTCTACTAGCAGAGATCTGCAATAGAGCAAAACCTTGATCCATAAGGCCATATAGTATGAAGCTGATTGAAAGGACCTCCAGGATATTGAAACAAAAACCATATAACGAATGACTGTTGTCCTTAATGTACTATGTTTTTTCTCATCTCCTTTGCTGTTTTAGATATCTCATATTGTTACAGTATCTCACTTTGTTATCTGATATATTGGATGCATTTGTATTTGGTTATTTGAAATTGGATAGGGAAGGGGACAAAACCAAGACGGCGGGGGTGGGGTGGAGCGGCAGGTAATGGGGACCAAGACATATGAAACGGCATCAATATATGTCAATTAATGCACCTTCTATCTGGCAAATATCATGTAACCCTTTTATTAATTACAGTAAAAATATGTAAACAATAAAAACAAACAAATAATAAATGTAAAACCTAATCTGAGAATTGAAACATCTGTAAGTTTTAAGTAGTAGGAGTGATAAGATAAATGGTATACAATGCTTATACACAAGACCTCTCTCAGTTTATATGTTTGTGGCTAAATTTTTTTGAGAAAGTATTCAGGGAATACAGGAGAAAGGCATTAAACCCTGCCTTACCTTAATCTATGAGGCAGTAATTCACAATATCAACTTTCATTCATTTTGATATGTAGGAACATTATGTCCAGTAAATTTTAGAGAATACATGTATTATTTATGTCTAATTCATGCTGCATTCTTATAATAAGAACAATATTTTCATTACATACATGGTTTCAAATTCTTTGAGCAATATTTTCATTTCATAAATTGTTTCTAAGACTTTATTTCTATTATAAAGGCCGTGTTGAAGATACTTTAACTGCCACAACTTTTCTTTCCTATATATTGAGATATTGCCATTTCCTCTTCTCTCTTACAGTGATTAATTCCACTATGGATTCTCTAACACATTTTCTGCCTTCTAAGCCCTTTGTATACATCTTTATTTTATTATATAAACCAAGCATGTGGTTCCAACCTAAGCCATATTATAATTCTCTTTGCTATTGAATTAAAAAAACAACTTTATTTCATCTAGAAAGATAGTAATAGTAAATTATTTTAAGGAACTTTATACATTTTTCCTATTTCTATTTGCACTTCTTCCTATCTGGCACATCTTTTCTACTAATAGCTTTATAGGTTCATCATATTGGAACTCAGCCAGGCTTTCTTCCTGTCTTGCAATTTCTTTTCAAATGACTTGATTGGCTTTTCCCATTGCTGTAACAGTTATACAAGGAAACTGTGAACACAGGGATCAAAAATAAGCTACTTAATTATTTAACAAAGTAATGTCTGCTTCTGTATTAGAAGGTAAGTAAACAATGTTACAATGGTATTTAGTGAAAATCATCTTCAAAACAGACAGAAATGGAAAAGGGTTGATCAATTATTTAACTAACAAAATACATGCATATGTATCACAGGGTAAGTGAGTAATCCTAAAAATGGTACTTAAGGAAAATGATCTTTGTAATATACTGGGTCACAAATTTGCACCATAGTTTTCCAAAACAGATTATCAGTATAGGTAGTAGATGTTACCCAAAAACCTTTTGGAGGTGATTGGGGAACTAAATGCATATAGCCTCATCTCCCTTCATTTTATGTTTAACAAAAAGCTTGTTAAATGCTTTTTGGGGGTTGATTTTTCCAAATTCAGGACTTTGTAAAAATCACAAGTCAATAGAGTACATTGTTCAGTGTATCAACTTTCTTTTCATATTATGTTCTTTTTCCATACTAGTCATCCCTTGCACATAGTACATATTGAAGAAACAAATCTTGAAAGAGTATGTGAATAATGAAATGAACAAAGTAATTGTTCCATTATTTTACTGTACTCCATGCTTGTGTTAACCACTATATTTATAGTATGATTTCTAGGAGCATTTGCGACCAAATAATTTTTGAAAGAAATATTTAGTGTAGCCACAGTCACTTGTGATCTTACAAATTCAGATAACTTAGACAAGAAGTTCTTGCCATTGAAGAACTGGTTAAGCTCATGATTGAAAAAGAGTGAATAAGATAAAGAATATCAAAATAATGTCAAGAAAATGAATAATAAAATGATTATTAAAAGCCATGACACTTTAAAGTCAAAACAACTAGCTGAATATCAACAATTTCTATAGTCTACTGTAATGTTTTCCCAGAAACAGAATGGGAAAGAGATCATAGTGGGTCTTGGAATGTCTTCAAAATATAAATTATACCCCATAGAAGGGAAAGAGAAGAAATTTTTAATTTAATTTCTGACCATTACACTTTTTCTAAACGTTGTTATTTACCTCAGAATAAAAGTTTCCTCAAGGTTTCTGATAAAGTATCTCTCTGTGTTCTCTATCATCAGACCATTGGATACAGTAGGTGGGAATGGAAAAGTGAATGGAATAAAATTTCATACAGGATACTTTGGAAGGTTATTTTGGCTTTTCCTTCTTACTTATGTGGTCTGAATATTTTAATCTAGGCTTAATGACTGCTGTGCAATTGCAAATACTCAATATTTTGTCTTAAAAATCTAAATCACATTTTTTTGCAAATTATTATTTAAAAGTTAAAAAGTGAGTTTAGCCTGAGGGATATAGAAAGGAAGGACACACAGACAGACAGACAGACACACACACACACACACACACACACACACACACAAAATACACACAGGATAAAAGCTTATTTGGTCACTTAGGCTTATATTTTTCTCCAGTTTTAGTTGAAAATTGTTAATTTTATATTTTCTTTTCCAAGTTTGTCTTTCTTTTCATCTATATTCTTATTTTCTATCATTCTTCCTTTTCTCTTGCCCATTTCACCATTCATGTTAAATTCTAATCTTATCTCTATCAAGAAAAAACCTAGGTAAGCCAATTTCTGTGGTCGGACTTTCTTGGATGAAGAATAAACAGGCTATACTATATTTTTGAACTCTCATTTCTGACATCATTTTATTGTACTTTTAACCAAGGAGAATAAACAAAAAAATTTAAAAAAAACAAAATTAGATGACACCAAAGATTTAGTATTTCACTTGAAATGTTCCTCACATGTAAGGTTAAAAAATACTTACTCTCCTATAGAAAAAGGAAGACAATGTATTACTTTGTTTTTAATGACTATTTTATATATCCTTATCTCAAATTTGTTGCCTTTTTTCAAATTTAGTGGAAATATGCCAGACGGATTTTTTTATTTGCCACTTACCATGACATTCAAAGCAAAGAATTAAATGGGATCAGATGTCTCTGTCCTCATCCTTCTAAAAGCAAAGCTAATATACTCCCAATGAATTTGGAAAGATAACATAGCCCTTAATGTTTTTCATTTAAATTTATTTTACTTGTCTAGAATACAAATTGGACACTATCTAGTCAGTTTTAATTTTTAATTATTTTTAAATTAATTATTTCTTTTATTGGGGTTTTAATCTACCGGTCAATTAATTCACTAGTTGATTTCGAATTGTTCAGTTTGTGTTTATATCTTATATTGTAGAATAAATTATGAATATATGAATAAAAAGCACAAAAGACATCTTTCTTTTTATTTACCCTTTGATTGGCAACTAACTTCCTTGTATGGACTATTTTGGAAATGGTCTCATTTTTGCTCAAACAGTTCTGCTGCTCCTATTTTACACTCAGGTCATTTTTTAGTTTAGATTTAGACCTCACATATTAGATAAAAGATGTAACTTTTTTCTTTTCACTGAGAATAGGTCAATAAAATGTTCATGGATTTCCAGTGAGGTTGAATGAGAATAAGTCATAAAAATCCATCTCAACTAAGACTGAAGACTTGGAGATTCTAACTAAGAGCCCTCAATATAATAACAGTTTCTTCTTATCTTTTTCACTAGTAGAGAAGGACTTTCTATGCCATCTAAAACATTATATATTGAGCCATAACTTTTTGTCAGAGGAGAGACTTTTCAAACATTGTGAACTTAATTTTTCTTTCTGCTAAATTTCTATATCCATTAACTTAAATAGGAACTGTAAACCACAAGAAATAAACAATTGGTTATATACATGAATAAATATTTTCCATGATAATTTATTCTTAACTCTCAACAAGTCAATTTGGGTCATTGTGGAGAAACCAAAACTTGATGGATACATAAATGGTGTATCTTGTAATCAAAAGAGAAAACATCAAAGTGAAATTATAAATTTCATTCCATTACGCAAAATAAAAAAGTAAAATAGTAAGAAGTTATTTTGATTTAAACTTTATCTCAATAATGTAGGAATGGACACTTTTAAATATATAACTTCCAACTTACTAGTGTGTCTTTAATCTGCTTTTGAAAGAATCATTAAAATAACTACGTATCAATTCTAAATAAATGCTACCCTAACCCAAGCCAATGCTAGCAGAAGCCTTACATTACTACAGCTTGTCATTAAATTTATGTGAATTACTTGGATATATAATACAATACTGCAATTCTGTAATATACATTTATTTATAATTAATTCATTTTTTTACAATTAGCAGCTCATACAAAATCATCTCCACATTACGGACACAGAGTTCATCAATCATTAGAGATAATTTAGAAGACATTTAGATACCAGGTGTCAGTCAGTGGCTCATGCCTGTTAAGTCAGTTATTCACAAGACAAAGATCTGGGCCAGAGGTTCAAGGTAGCCCCTGAAAAATATATCTACAAGAGTTTACCTGCACTTAGGCAGCAAAATGCCATACTGGAAACATGACTCATGTGGTATAGAGGCAGCTTTGTTCAAGAAACTAAAATAAGGTTGAAGTACTAAATTCAATCTCTGGTCCTTGTACAAACACACACACACACACACACACACACACACACACAAACACACAATAATGACAGAGAAGAATTTTAGAGTAGAGCAGAGGAAAAGCTCATTAGCTGCAAAATTTCTTTTCTTTAGCATTCTGTAGAATAGAAACTCACATTTCAAATGTTTTGCCCAACTTTAGCCACTTTTCAGTATATATATTAGGCATAACAGCCTATTTAATAGGTTAACTGATGTCAAATATCTTATGTCCCGTGTTCTTTTTTTGTGTGTGCGTCATGGGCTTTTACTTGGCTTGGATGCTGTCCTTGAGCTCTTGAGCTCAAGGCTACCACCCTACCATTTAGCGAAGCCCCACTCCCCATTTTCTAGAGGTTAATTGGAGATAAAAGTCTCAGGTCCTTTTGTGCCCAGGCTGGCTTTGAACCTTGATCCTCAGATCTCAGCCTGCTGAGTAGGCGTGAGCCACTGTGCCCGGCTATGTCCTGTGTTCTTTAAGGTGCATATGTAGTTCTGAGAATTTCCTTATCTGGAGTTCTGCAAGGTTCCCCTTTTGTCTTTTGGTTCAGTTCCAAATAGCAATGCAATAAAGCTCGGAAAGCAGTAGCTTACAAAATCCAATCCAGGAAGTAAAACTTGAGAGGCAGGCATACAGAAAAAAAAATATGTAGCTCTTGTCATTGTTCGAGACACAGTCTTTTAATTATTGATACACAAAATATTGCTTATCCTATTTTCAAGCCTGCATTTCTAAATTAATAATTTGTCACTTTTTAATAATATTTATTTTATTGTAAAGGTGATGTATAGGGGCGTTACAGTTACATAAGTAATATAATAAGTACATTTCTTTTCAGAGTGTAACCCCCTCTCCTGTTTTCTCCCACTTTCCCTCCCCTTAGCTCCTCAACCCTCAAGTTGTAATGTTAATTTACAACATAGTGTCTTGTGAGTATCACTGTAGCAATTTGTTATTCCCCTTCTCTTGCACACATCAGGTAAATGTTTATAGGAGACACAGGGAACCAATATTAAAAAAAAAAAACAGTGACCACTGGGGGTAAGCCAAAGGGGAAAATAAACCTAAAGAAAAAAGAAATAACTTCACACAATACACTAAAAATGCTCTTTTTTCCATACTTTGGAGTTCATTTTCATTAGCATCATTTTGTATGTTCATAAGTACATAGTTATTGAGTTATTGTGATCCTGTCCTAGGAAAATCCCAGACATACACTAATTATTACAAATGAGGGAAATCAGGCAACCTATGTTTCTTTGGAATAGGCTTCTTCACTTAATTTTTTCCAAGTTATTCCATTTTTTCTGAGTGTTTCCGTTCACTCAGTACGATGTTTCACTTCCATTTCTTTGCAAATAAGGTCTATTTTGGAAAATGTTATATATGTTGCCAAGAACGTATATTCTTGGGTGAAATATTCTGTAGATGTCTGTTAAATTTAATTGGTCTATGTAATTGTTTCGATCTGAGTTTTCTCTGTTGAATTTTTGCCAAGTTGAGGTACTGAGAGGCAACAGTGATATGTAAAAAGTCACCAACAATCAATGTGCTTGGATTTTATGTGGGGTTTAAAGGTAAGTAGTATTTGTTTGATGAATGTCACTACTCCAGAATTTTTTGTTTGTAAATATTTAGAGTTGTTATATCCTTCTAGAAGAGAAAACCATCTATTGGGATGTTTTGTCCTTTTTAATAATATTAATTTGAAGTCTATTTCATATGATATTACAATTGACAGTCTGGCCTACTCACTGGGGAATTTGCTTGATATATTTTATTCCAGCCTTTCAACTTCATAGTAAGTTTATTCTTGTGGGCAAGGTGTGTCTCTTGAAGAAGGTGTGTCTCTTGAAGGTGTGTCTCTTGGGGTTTTTGGTTTTTATGTTTTGGTATTTATTTTTTATTTTTTCCAAGGGTTTAAACTTGGGGCTTGCTTGGGCACTGTCTTTGAGTCTTATCAAGGCTACTCTTCTACCACTTGAGCCATAGCACCCTTTCTGGCTTTTTCTGTGGATATGATAGCAAGGAACCAAACCATAGCCTTGTCCATGTAAGGCAAGCATTCTACTATTTGTCCACACTCCTGGCCATGGATCTTGCTTTGTGATACAACTAGTTAGTCACTGTCATTTAATTGGAGAATTAAGACCATTAATTTTGAGAGTTCGGGTTGAGAAATGTTTGATAGTTCCTGTTATCTACCTTCCTAGCAGCTGTGCCTGGTCAATTCTTACTATGATTATTTCATTTTCTGTTTAGGGGGCCATTTCTATTCCTGTATCATGTTCTTGTCGGTTTTATATGTGTAAGACAGTCTTTAAGTATCTTTTGTAATACTGATTTGGTGGACATATATTATTTCAAGATTCTTTGCTGTGTGAGGTTATTTGTCCCTCAGTTATGAAGGAGAGTTTAGCTGGGTACACTATTCTGGGTTGATAGTTGTTTGTCTTTAGCAGGCTCTTTTTTTTCATGGTATCTGCTGAGAAATCTGTAGCTATTCTGATTGGTTTTGCTTTATAAGTGATTTTTCTTTTCTCACTGACAGCTTTAAGGATTCTTTCCTTGTTCTCTGTAGCTCCTGTGTAGATTACTATACAGCAGAGAGATGTCCTGTACTAGCTTGTTCTATTTTGTATTCTAAAGGTGAATTCTGTATGAATGAGCCTATCCTTTTCAATGTCTGGAAAATCATCCTCTAGTATTCTGTTGAATCTATTTTCTCTTTCTTTAGTTTCCTTCTTTAGACACCCTTCATTACCTATTAGCCTTAAATTAGGCCTTCTGATTGTGACTTGGGTCTCTTATTGGGACAAATCTTATTTCTTATATTTGTATTATATATTTCTTTTTTTTCCATAAAGTCTAGACTATCTTCAACCCCATAGATTCTATATTCTGCACCATTTAATCTACTGTCACCCTTTTCTATATTGATTTTAATTTCCTGCCTTCTAATTGGTCAGTTTTAATGGTTTCAATTTCTTTTTAAAATTTTAATGTATAGAGGGGTAACAGTTACATTCGCCAGACAGAGGGTACATCACTTCGCACACGTTGACACCCTCTCTCATATTTTGGTCCCCATTTTCCTCCCCCCATCCCTCCCAATCATATTGTTTTCTCCCTTCCCTTTCCTGTTTCAAATAAACAAATAAACGTACATACAATATACCAGGTAACAAAGTCACATACTGTAGCAGTATGATATTAACCAAAGGGCAACAAAAGAGAAGATAAATAACATAGTACATTAAGAACAACAGTCACATAATACTCAGCTCTTGCTTCCATATCCTGAAGATCTTTTCACATAGTCTCATCCTATATGGCCTTATGTATCTAGGTTTTGAGCTATTGTAGTCCTCTGTTAGGAGAATCCTAGGTTTGCACTACTTATTACAAAGGAGGGAAAACATTGAGCCTATGTCCCTTTGGATCTGGCTTACTTCACTTAATATGATTTTTTCCAACTCTTTCCAATTCTATGTTATTCTTTCTGATGGCAGCATAGAATTCCATTGTTTATAAACACCACAACTTCGTGATCCAATCATCTACTGAGGGGCACCTGAGTTGGTTCCATATCTTTGCTATGGTAAATAATGCTGCAATGAACATCATTGTGCTAGTGGCTTTAGTATGTCCTTGTTTCTGGATGATTGGGTAAATGCCAAGTAATGGAATTGCTGGGTCATAGTTGAGCTCTATATTTAGTCTTTTCCATAGTGATTGAACAAGTTTACACTTCCAACAACAGTGTCGTAGTTATCCCTCCTGGCCATATCCCCACCACCATCTGTTGTTATTAGGTTTCTTCATCATGGCCATTCTAATTGGAGTGAGGTAGAATCTCAAAGTTGTTTTGATTTACATTTCTTTTATGGCCAGACATGTTGAGCACTTCTTCATGTGTCTATAGGCCATTTTTATTTCTTCTTCAGAGAAGTCTTTAAGTTCTTATTGAAGCTTTGTTTTGGATCTTGCTGAATTTCTTTACTTCCTTGATTTGATTTTCAAAATTCTTTCTCAAACCCTTTGGCTGAATGGCAATATTATCTTTGGAATTCCTTTCTTTCTTTTGTGATTTATTCAGCTTACTCTTTGTGGATTCTAAGAATTTATCTATTAATGTATTTTTTTTGCCTCATTATTTTTCACAAATAGCCATATGCAGACCTTCAGTCTTTTCATTCAGTATTTTTACCAGTAGTGTTGTTAGAGCATTTTGAGAATTATCCTCTTGAATTTTCATTGATCACTCTGTTACCTGTTTATTTTGAGTAGGAGCTAAGGTTCCTGACTTGTCATTTTTCTTGTGTTGCTATGGTTTGTTTTGCCCATTTAAAAATGAAACCCAATTCAATATCATACCTGAGCAAAATTTTAACACATAAACCCACCAACGGCCCTGTGGCTGCAAGGCTTTAGAAGCTCACAATCAGATATAGTTATTTCCAGTTTGTATATTCTTTTAGGATACAAAAGAAGATCCTATGCCACTAAAGATCAGTTTTAAGACGAAAACAAACCCTGATCCAGGTAACTGCCAGAGATGTTCTTTGTTAGAAGAGGTGGATTGTGATTCAGGAGCAGGAATTACACATAGTTGTAATCAGTGAACAAATCTTTCATGAATGGAAATATGAGCTGGAAGGATAACTCAAAGAGCAACCTTGACACAATAAACATGAATATAGTAACAATCTAGCTCAACGTCAAACAACCAGGGATCAATGGACTATAGCAAACAAACATGGAGATAGGATGAGAAATTAGAAATTAGATGAAATTAGAACAGTGATTAAAAGATATAATGAAAAGTAGAAGGAGGAGAAGGGCAGAAGAACGTGAGAAGGAAAGGAACAGAAGGAAGAAACTAAAGGCTAAATTGAGAGAAAAATATAAAAAACCTAAATAAAAATAAAGAATTTACATGTATATATAAAGTTATAATACTCACATTAAATACACTAAGATTGAGAAATAGGTAAGTGGGTAACAAAAATATAGCCTGAATTAAGTATGCACATAAAGAAGGGAACTTAGTTATCACTGTAGGCTGTGTATCTAGGAATAAACAGAACGGCAATGAGGAAGAAAAGAAATGGGCAGAAAAAGAAAAAAATTAAATAATAGAAAAAATTAAACAGAAAAAAAATCTTCAATTTATTTGGGGAATCTTATATCTTCCCTATATCTGCTATCCTGTCTCTTGATGGATCCTTGTGATAAGTTTTACTAATAGCTTTCTCAAATCACTTTGTTTGAGCAGACAGAATGTTTTACCTTAAAAACTTTGTCATTCCTCCCAGACTAACTCACTGGGAGAGGGGATCTTCCTTCTGTCTGATGCAGGAAGGAGGTGGCTGATTTCTGTAGTTTGGAGTGACTGCAAGTAACATGAGGGTGGGCAGGGTTGTGGCATGTCTGTAGTCAGTTGCTTTTTCCAGAGAGGCTGGCTCCTGAAACTATCTTTTAGCCCAGCATAGAGCTGCTGTTAGCTTTTACTGCTTATCCACTTTCTTTTTTCCAGGAGATTTTTATAGAATTTTAGCTTTCTAATTCTTGAAGTTGACTCAGCTCCAGGTTTAGCTGCTATATGACTGAAATGCCTTTGTTTCTGCAGAGATGGGGGGACCACCTCTTCCTGTGCCTACCTGGCAAAGTTATTTCTTCCTGGGAGGAGCTTTATCCTTCTGGATATGGCAACCTTCTCCTGGGTGGAGTTGACTCTCACTGGTCAGAGTCCTTTGCCCTGTTGAACACTGTTGACCCAGTCGCTGCTACACCGGCTTGAGTTCTCTGCTAGTTACTCTGGCAGACTCTATGCAAATATCAATGATGGCATTCTTTCCAAGTGCAGAAGAGGGCTACTTCCAGAAGTTGTTCTGTGACAAGAGGTGAGGATGTCTTTTGTGGGGTATACACGCGTTCCCTTTTTTGGGGGGACCCCCCCCCTAATTTGTGTCCATCTGTGGCCACCAGGATGAGTATTTCCGCTTGTAATCATCCAGTTTGCACTAGAGATGAATGAAGGACAGTGCAAATTTTGTCTCTAGTACCTTCATCCATGCTGAGTCTGGAGCCACTCGCATTTGTTCAAATCGCAGGTTGCCTGAATTTTTATTTTCCTGCCAAAATCTCTGTACATATTATAGCTCACTTGGTGTGACTCACTACCTATGGACTTTACACTGGGATGCTAAAATTGGTTTCTTAGAAACAGCTCAGAGAGACCCCAGATGTACCTTCACCATCTTCCTCAGCCTCTAATTTGCTATTTTTTTTAAATTTGCTTCTCTGTTTCATTAACCCTCTAATGGAGTATGGTGAATGTAATGCCTGAATTCTAAAGAAGCTTTTAGCTGATTTTTACTACCAGATTTTCCCATCTTAAAATCGTACCCCATAACCAATGTCCATTACTACTCATCCTATCATCACTGTCACACTGCTGTTTCTTAATTTGTGTTCATCATCTAATATACTACTCTGGTAAAAACTTTTAAAATTGCAAATTACCCAATCAAATCTCTCTGCTTAATTTGTAAGGTCTTTGGGAATATATATATTTATATAACATTTTTCTCATTAGCATGTATATGGTACATCTAGTCAGGCTTTCAGTTAAATTTATGTTCTTAGGGGAACTACATATTCCCTTTTCCACGTCTGTGCACATTGAGCTAACCACCTACTTATTCTACCTGTTTTCCTTTTCTTGAATACAAAATGAGAAGAGTGGTTATTATAAAGATAAAATGACTTGTGTAAGGTACCAGTCATATATTAAGTACTATATAAATGTTTATTAAGTATATAAATCAAGAGTGAATATTTCTTTCATTTCTTTTTTTTAGTTTAAATGACATGAATTCATTTTTTATTGTAATATATAGAGTTGGTTGCAGTTATATTCACCAGATAATATTGCATTACTTCTCATACATTGATACCCATCTCAGAATTTATTCTTGAACATAAGTTGTAAGATCATCTCACAAGGAGAATTATCAAAGCATCTCTCAAGTGTATTTGGCCTTAATCTATTCAAATAACTAAATATGTTTGTAAATTGAAGGCATAAGCTGAAGAATTTTATATATAAAGTGGCAGAGAAATAAAAGTTAGTTAATTTCTTCCGAAAGTTAAAAAAAGGAGGAATCAAACAATTTATTAGTTATTCAGTTTTTTATGTTTACCTTCTTTCAGTGAAAACAATCTAGAATGACTTCCTTTTGGTCTGCAAGGTACTATGTGAAATGTTTGAAAGTTGTGCTGCATAAATATAAATTTAAAGTATAACTTTCATATATGAAGTATGAAATTTCAATTAATTGAATTAACACACAAAAATGATGACATATTTAAATCCTCAGTGAAATGAAAAAGAAAACTCAAAAATATATCAGGAACAGACTACATTTATTATTAATATCTTTTATACATAAAACTCTGATGTATCAGAAAGATTTGATTGAGCATTAATATATATGTATATATAAGTTGTAAGTTTCAAGTCCTTTCAAAAGAAAAAAAACATAAATTAGGCTTTCAAATTTAGAGTTAGAAATATTCTTTAATCCCTTCTTAGAGATCTGAAATACAACAATCAGAAAAATGCTCTTAAATATTAAGAATTTCTCTTGTTCTGCAGTTCTGGATTTGAACTCATGTTTGCTACACAGTTGTTCTTCCACTGAACCCTACCTCCCATGTACCACCGTGCCCAGTTACTTTCTGGTGAGATAGAATCTACTGCAGTTTCTGTGCAGATTGGCCTCAAATCATAATCCTCTCATTATCAATTTACTAAGTTGCTTAAGATGACTGACACAAATCTTCATCACCCAATCAAACATTGTAATTCTTTTTCAAGAAATAGTTCTAATTTAACCTACAAACTTATAATTAAACTTAATTGTAAATGCCCTGCTTAATGTTTCCTCTGCTTATTCGTTTTGCTCTCAAGTTATCTTCAAAACATATATTCCATTATCCTTCAATAGAATACTTAATTACTATTGTTTATAAAAACATGATTCAGCAATTGTCTGTATGTTTCTTACAGTTTCCAACTCTATAAATGGTTTTCTTAAAAATGAATAAGATTTTTGTCAGCAAGATAATGTGTTTCACATGATGAGATTGCATTTGCTTACAACAGGAGAGGTGAATGTATTGAAGGAAGAGAGGGCAAAAAAAAAACAAGAAAAAGCAAGAAGATGAAGCAAGAGGAAGTAGAAAAGGCCAAAGGAGGACGGGACTTACCATTATCAATTATTAGTTGTTGTATGTATTGAAGAGACTTTTGAAAGTACTTAAACATAGGCCCACTGATCTTACGTGGCTTGCTGGCTCTGGATTGATGCTCTACTACTTGAGCATTCTGCTGGCTAAATGGAAATAAAGTCTCACAGACTTTTCTATCCAGGCTCCCTTCAAACTGCCATCTTCCAACTTCCAGTCTTCTAAGTAGCTGGGATTAGAGGCATGAACCATCAGTGCATAGCTCTATTGGGAATATTTTTTTAGGTCTGTAGAAAATTTCAATACCCATATTATTAAGAATAGAGAGTGTGTAACTACTATCTGGCAGTCCTGAAATGCAGCATTTCTTCTAGACTTTTTTTGGGGGGGAGGGCTTGGTTTTGTTTTACTTCTCTAGATTTAAGAAATTTACAAGAGAAACAGGATGAGAAGAAGGAAAGAATGATGGAAAGAAGTAATGGGAGACAAAGCCATCAGGGAAAGCACAGTGTCTCCTCCATACCCGTTCCTTTCACTACCTAGAGAAAGGATAAACAAATAAAATTAGAAAGGATAAACAAATAAAATTCAACTGACTCAGATATTTCCTGAATAATTAAATCTTCACTCAGCATTCCACTGGTCACCAAATATGTCTCTTAAAACTTTGCCTGTATTCTATATTACCAAATATCACCCTCAGTTATATATTGATTTACAGAGATTTCAGTTATTTTTGTGATACTCAATTATTCTGGCGAAATGTAAGTTATTTGAGGTTAGGGATTTTCATTACTATTGTTTCCTATACTGTAATATTTAAGACATACTGGGTAATAAAATATATAATCACTTTTTGAGTAAAGAAAAGTGTAAAGTTTATTGTCCATTATACCAAACTGGAAGAAGCTTGCACCAATCTACCTAACTTTATCTTAGGGAATTTTTGTGAGTACCATCTGAAGAGCTAAATAATTTGTATGTGTCCCAGCTTCATTATTTCCCTCTGAGAAAATTCTAGATGGTAAAAAGCAGAATGCCCTAAACTGAGCCAATGTTTAGTTTACTAGGAAAGTTTCTAATTATTGCTTACTGCTTCCTTGGTAAAAATCAAGCAGACAGCATTAGCTAAACTTTTGGCAGTTTTGACTATAGTTTTGCTTATATAATGGTGTCTACTCTGCTTGATAATTGACTTATTGTCTCAGCAAATCACTTTAATCTAGACCTTTCATGCTGTGATGACATTGATCACATATAAAGAGAGAATTAACCCATAGCCAAAGAAATGTTCGATCATGTGGCAAAGAATGTGAATCAAGGATAAAGTCTCTCAACAATTTTCAGACACTTTAAAGTATAGCTAAGTAATTTAATTTCATTTTTACATAATTATATCCCATCAATATATCATTCCTTTTGTCTATACCATTACTGAATTTGAGCACTCAGATTAGAAGTTAAGAATGAGTCACAGGGCTGTATAGTCAGAAATTGAAACTGGGATGGTTATATCTTATCATTATGAGTAAATTTTAAACCTTAGTATATAATAGGCACTGTATTAAATGTGCTATCTGGTTAACTTCATCTGTGACCAATTTGATGAAAGTCAACACATTCTTGTATATTTTTTGTATTTCTTTTTTTTTTTGCCAGTTTTGGCTTGAGCTCAGCCTGGGAACTGTCATTGTATTTTCTCAAGGCTAGAGCTCTACCACTTGAGCCACAGCACCACTTCTAAATTCTTTTTTTTATGCATGTGGTACTGAGGAATCAAACCAGGGTTTTAGTGCATGCTAGGCAAGCACTCTCACTCTACCACTAGGCCACACTCCTGGCCCCCATTCTTGTATATTTCTAACAAGCATATAAAATAGGATGCTTTGAAGAGAATACTTTGACAAAATGAATTTCAAAAAAATTTAACATTTGAACAGAGTAGTACAATAGCATAATGGACTAAAATTATGGAAAGATAACTGATGACATCATATTTTGAGTTTACCCTTTACACAATTAATATTACTATAGGCAATTACAACATAAATAATCATTGAAATAAAGAACATGATTAGAAGTTCATACAAAATGGACAAAATGGGAAGAACTTTATCACGTATAGGTCAGAGATAATTTCCTTCATTATGCCAAAATAGTAAATTTCTTATATAGAAGGAATTGACATTTATTCTAAATATACATTGTAATTGTATCTTACTTTAATGTTGCCTAGATTAAAATAAAATATATTAGGGACAAATTAATGATTTATAGTTTTTTCAATATTGTGTCTTCAAAAGTTTTTACAAAAAATTATTGTTGGTTGCATTAAACACTCAAAGAGGCTTTGATATAGCAGAATACATAAAAGAAACAGACTCGATAATAACTGTATCATATATCACAACATTTTGGAGTTCTATCCAAACAAGTAATATACTTTCAGAATACAATACAGCTTTTCCAATAGCCACAACTGATACTGATATACAATCATTCACTATATTACAACTTTAGAGACTTAGATATTTGCTCTACTAAAAAAGCAATAAATGATTTTATATAATTAATAGGCATTATGTCATGATGAAAGATTAAGCAGATGGGAAGACAGTAGCATGCTATTTGCCTATTTAAATAAAGACTTGCTCTGTCTTATAGCTTATTATTTTTTCATTGTTGCAAATTCCACACATATATTTTGATGGGTGATTTTTTTAAAGTTGAAATAAATAGAATTAGAAAATGCACTTCTCTCAATACATTTCTTTTTTATATATTTTTATTGTAATTAATAAAAGAATTACATTATATTCACCAGATAGAAGGTGCATTACTTCACATACATTGATACCCTTCCTCATGTCTTGGTCCCCATTTCCCTCCCCCCCACTCCCACCCCTCATCTTGTTTTCCCCATTCCCTATCTAATTTCTAATAACCAAATACACATTTATCCAATACATCAGATAACAAAGTGAAATACTGTAACAATATGAGATAACCAAGGGACAGCAAAAGAGATGAGAGATAACATAGTACATTAAGGACAACAATCCCTCATTATATGGCTTCTGTTTTATATCCTAGAGGTCTTTTCATTTAGCTTCATACTGTATGTCCTTATGTATCTAGGATTTGTTCTATTGCAAATCTCTCCTAGGAGAGCCCAAGGTTTCTACTGATTATGACAAATGAGGGAAACCATTGAGTATGGCTTACTTCATTTAATATGAATTTTTCTAAGTCTTTCCACTTCCTTATAAATGGGGCGATGTCATTCGTTCTGACAGCAGCATAGAATTCCATTGTGTATAAATACCACATCTTGTTGATCCACTCATCAACTGAGGGACATCTGGGTTGGTTCCATATCTTAGAAGCAGGCATAAAGGGGATCCAAATAGGGAAAGAGGAAGTGAAACTCTCCCTTTTTGCAGATGACATGATTCTGTATTTAAAGAACCCTATAGACTCTACTCCCAAGCTCCTTGAGCTGATTCAAAACTTTGGAAAAGTAGCAGGATATAAAATTAACCCTCAAAAATCAATTGCCTTCCTCTGTGTGAACAGTCAGAGGAAGGAGGCAACAATCAGGAAAGCAACTCCTTTTGCAATAGCCTCAAAGAAAATAAAGTACCTAGGAATTATCTTAACTAAGAATGTAAAGGACCTTTTTGATGAAACTTTAAAACCCTGAAAAATGAAGTTATAGCAGAACTGAGGAAATGGAAAAACCTCCCATGCTCCTGGTTTGGAAGAATCAACATCGTGAAAATGACAATCTTGCCAAGGGCTATCTACAAATTCAACGCAATTCCCATAAATATCCCAATGGCATTCGTTAAATAAATAGAATAGGCGATCCAAAATTTCATATGGAATAATAAAAGATCCCGTATAGCAAAAACACTTCTTAGCAGAAAGAACAGTGTGGGAGGAATTTCGATAGCAAACTTTAGACTCTATTACACAGCTATAATTATCAAAACAGCTTGGTACTGGCACAAGAACAGGCCTGAAGACCAATGGAATAGAACTGAGGACCCAGATATTAAATCACAGACCTGTTGCCACCTAATCTTTGACAAGGCAGCCAAAAAATAGAACAGAAGACTGACAGCCTCTTCAACAAGTGGTGCTGGCAGGACTGGTTAAGCACCTGCAGAAAAATAAAGTTGGATCCTTCTCTGTCACCCTGCACTACAATTAACTTCAAATGGATCAAAGACCTGGAGGTAAAAGCTGACACACTGAAAACTTTACAAGAAGGAATAGGAGACACACTAGGCCTCCCTGGCACAGGTCGAAACTTTCTCAATAAGGACCAACAAACACAACAAATCAGAGAAAGGCTAGGTAAGTGGGACTGCATTGAACTGCAGAGCTTTTGTATGGCAAAGGACATAGCTAGTAAATTAAATAGAAAGCCTCTCCGTACATTTCATTCTCCCTTTTCAGTCTCAGTTTTTCACTGGCTGTAACTGGAAGGCTGCCCAAATTCCCATTCAATGCTTTGAGAAATAAATTAATTTTTTCGTATTATTAGAGGAAATGATGATCCAATTATAAGTAATGGGTAAATATTTTTATTTGGTAAAATGTATTTTAAAGCAGAGTATACTGTTGAATAAAACATTAAGAAATCTACTCACATAAAAATAGTAGCATCAGGACTGGAAATTTTGTCTAGTGGTAGTGTGCTAGCTTAGCATGCACGAAGACCCAGGTTCGATTCCTTGGTACCACATACATAAAAAAAAGCCAGAAGTGGTGTTGTGGCTCAAGTGGTAGAGCACTAGCTTTCCTTGAGAAAACCTAAGGGCAGTGTTCATGTCCTGATTCCAAGCCCAGGGCTTGCAAAAAGAATAATAGTATAATATTAAGAATACCAGGAAAATTTCGGGGATTTTTTGTTTGTTTGTATGGAGGGGTTACAGTTACATTCTTCAGGTTACTTCTCGATTATTGTTACCTTTCTCTCGTTTTTGTCCTCCTTTTCTTCCCCCACCCTGTCCCAACGCTTTTGTCTTCCCCTTTCTCTTCCCTATTTAAAATAAGGAATGGTATTTTTTGCTTTGATTTTAAATATGTTTGGTTTTGCCAATCCTGAGTTTGAAGTCAGGGCCTGGGTACTGCTCTTCCCAAGGCTAGTGCTCTACCATATGACCCGGAGCACCACTTCTGGCTTTTTCTGTGTACGTGCTACCAAAAAATGAAATCCAGGACTTAGTGCATGCTAAGCAAGCACTCTACCACTAGGCCACACACATGGCCCCAACAGGGTATTTTTTAAGTCATTATATTGGAAAATATCTATCAATACTTTCCCAATACTAGACCTTAAGCCAACTTTTCTAGAAACAAAATTAATTCATTATATTAAAATTTTTATTTACATATTAAAATATTTCTTCTTTTGCTTTCTATATTTTAAAAGCATACACCTTTAGCATTATTGAAAAGGTGTACATTGTATGGCTAACACAGAACTCCCATTATCCTAAGCGTTAAATAACTTCTACATGATCATATTTGTGAGATGATGGAAAGGATCATCTAATTCCACGAAGAATTTCCATCTATATTTCAGGAGTTTGTACATCTCTTACTAGAAATTGATCTTTTCAGTTCCTTAATAACTAAGAAAAGAGAATAGCACACATATATAGTTCAAAAATTTTATTGTAAATCAGATTGACATGGAAGACCCTTTTAGAGGATAGCCTCATATCAATTGCTTCAGTTGATTTGGGTGAAACCTAGAGATTTGCTGTTCAAAAATAATTTTAGAAATAATGGATGTGAGATTTTTTTTAATGTCTCCAAAGGGATATACAGCGGGGTTAGAGGTTAAAAAAAAGATTTCACTACTTCAAAATGGGGCTTGGAACATTCTCTTCTATTTATATTTCATTAATATGTTAGGTACATTATTCTATTTTGCTTGTTTAGAGTAAGTATATTTTGTAAAGGTTTCCAAGATTATGTGACTAAATCTCAATTTCCACCCCCCCAAGCACTATTTTTTTTCATCCAACATTCAGTTGATATGTCTGTCTTCCTGATACTATTACTTTGTCTCTGTCTCTGTCTCCAGCTCTCTCTCTCACCTGCTCTCTCTCTCTCTGGGTTTTTGTGTGTGTTTGTGTTGTGTGTGTGTGTGTGTGTGTGTGTGTGTGTGTGTGTGTGTGTGTGTGTGAAATTGAGAGACAGTGAGAGAAAAGGATTTTTATTCTTGCATTCTCAAATTCAAACATTCTGGTTGTCTGCTCTTTTGGAATTTGTTTCTGCACTGTTTGATAGCGCTGTGTATTTTTTTCTCTGACCTTGTCTAAGGTTTTTTTCTTCAAAATTCAGACCATGTCTTTTCTTATTTTCATTAATTGCTTCTCTAGAGTAAAATTAATTCTTTGTAAGGAAAGTTACATAGGCCTCTGCCTTTCCAATCCTTATGGGAACATCAGTGACAGTAATAAATGGGCCAGGTGTGGTGGCTCACTCCTGTAAACCTAGTTAATCAGGAGGCTGAGATCTGATTATCATGATTCAAATCCAGCCAGGGCACTAAAGTCTGTGAGACTCTTATGTCCAGTGAACCACCAGAAAACCAGATTTGGTGCTGTGGCTCAAGGGGTAGTATGGCAGCCTTCAGCTGAAGAGTTCAGGGACAGCACCCAGGCTTACAACCAACAAAAAAAAAGTGATAATTGTCTTCTAAGTGGAGTGAGGTGAGAGACATGCAGTTTGGTAAAAAGACAGGAGGGAACATTACGTTCAAATGGAGTCACTGGCAGAAAAATACCATCCAAGAAATTAATAAATCAAGAAAATCCAGAGCATGCCATGCTGTTTCACTAACACAGCTACGAGTCCCTCATGAAGTCTGTTAAGTGATATTCTTTAGGTAACTAAAATTCCCTTTTGTGTGTGAATTCATGTTAGATGTAAAGTATACCTGTTTCCAGTCTCTTCCTCCTATGTACATTAAGCACTGACCACTTTCCCCAGTTTTTCTGACTTGACCTGAAACAGTAATAAACTTATCTTTTGTATTTGCTTGCCTTCAAGTTACCAAGAAACACTGTAAAATCCCCATATAATCTTGAGAAGGACAATGCATTAATCCTTATTATGGTATTGCATATGTCTAGAGGAAAGAGGAAAATGCTTAAAATGGTTCCAGCTAATTTCAAAGAGAAAGGCATAAAATGCTGCCTGAAGCAGAAGCCTGGCAAAGACTGCCTATATCATCACAAGCAGCTGTTCTCATACAAGAAACTAGAATGAAGAAGATCATACATTCCAGCTGGAGAACGGAAGTGGAAAGACTAAATACATAATTTTGATTAAAACTGTTCTTCTCTAACTTTCCCACATATTTCTTTGTAAACATTTTCCTTTTTATCCTCAAAAAAGAATCAGTGTGTTTCGCAGAGCAAACACATACACACACACACACACACACACACACACACACACACACAAATGAATGTGCACCAATAATAACTAGAATGATTAAGAATAATGTAAGTTGCTCTCGTAATCATGGGTAAGAATCTGTACCTCCATAGCTTATGGCATGCTCTTTTAAAATAAAGTGAAAATTCTGGGTCAATTTTGTAATTTCTTTTTTATTATTTTTTTATTGTCAGAGTAATATATACAGGGCCTATAGTGACATTCCCCAGGTAGCAAGTGCATTACTTCTGACACATCATTAACCCTTTTCAGCTGTTTGTCCCCATTTCCCTCCCCTACGCTTGCATTCCCCCCTTCCCTTTCCTATTTCAAATAAACAAATAAGCATGTATACAATACATCAGGTAACAAACTCAGCTACAGTAACAATATGAGATTAACCAAAGGGCAAAAAAACAAAAGAGAAGAGAAATAGCAAAGTACATTAAGAACAACAATCACACAAGATAAAGCTCTTGTTCCAATGTCCTAGAAATCTTTTTATTTACTCTTATCCTATATGACCTTATGTACCTAGGTTCTGAGCTATTGTAATCCTTTGCTAGGAAAGTAATAGATGTGTACTAATTATTACAAATGAGGGAGACCAGGGTGGGGGGAGGGAAAGGGGGACAAAAACTTAAGAAGGGATATCAATGTGTGGGAAGTAATGCACCTTCTATCTGGTTAATATAACTGTAACCCCTCTATACATTGAAATCTTTAAAAAAAATCTTAAAAAAAGAAGAGCAGATGAGAGGAATGAATTCTGCCTCCAATGCACAGTGCTGATTTCACTGGACATGTTACTCAATTCAAGTACAGAGGCCTTGTAGTCTGGACACCCCAGTGAGCATGGGGTCCTTCAAATTTCTGGAAGATAAAACTATCCAGGATAATTATAAAATCTTCTTGTCAAAAAGTTCTTCTGCAGGAGTATAAACATGTTATAAGATAGAAAATTAAAGGAAAGACAATCCAAAGTACTTTCAGAGTGCTCAGTGGCTTTGACTGTCATCTTTTCTTATTATAATTTTAAAAAGTACATCATTATGGAGACTCTTACGTTAATTCAATACAAATAATTCACTCAACAATAATATGATGCACATTAATCAAATCAGCCTTTCCATGTCTTCCAGCATTAATCATTTTGGGGTGTTGGGAATTTCATATCTAGCTTACCATTTTGTTTTTCCCGGTAGCTACCCTTATGCAATAAAGAATAACTGAACTAGGCCCCACCTGTTTGTTTTGGTGATCCTTACTGATTTTCTTTCTCTTTTACACTCCAATCTCATTTCAAATGACCACAATCCCATCCTATTCTATGAGATGAACAGAGTGCTTTTTTTAAATGACATTTATTTTTATTGGTTGCTCACTGCTTTCTCCCTGCAGGACCCTTAGTTTTCCTTAAAAATGACCCATTAACTTTTTTTTGTCCAGTCCTGGGCTTGTGCTCAGGGCCTGAGCAGTGTCCTTGGACTTTCTCAAGGCTAGAGCTCTACCACTTGAGCGTCAGCACCACTTTTGGATTTTTTCTATGTATATGGTACCGAGGAATCAAACCCGGGTCTTTGTGCATGCAAGGCAAGCACTCCACCACTAGGCCAAACTCCCAGCCCAGCATTAACTATTTTTTTTATTTCCTAAGTTTAGTATTGGCTTGAACTCAGAACCTCACATCCTTGGTTGGAGCTTTCTGCTCAATGACTGTACTCTATCACTTGAGCCATACTTCCACTTCTGGCTTGTTGCTGGGTATTTGGAGACAAGAATCTTCTAGATTTGTTTGTTCTGACTGGTTTTGAACCGCTATCCTCAGATCTCGGCCTCCTGAGTATCTACAATTATACTCATAAGCCACTAGTTTCTGGTTTATTCATTTTAATTAGCTTATAATAGTTATACAGAGGCTCCTGTTCAACATGTCAATGTATGTGCATAATACATCTTGATCAATGTTGCCTCTTTCATCTTCTCCCAACCCCACCTATCCCCTCACAGTTCCCAGTTCCACCTTCCCAGATGCATGTTCAGTATGATGACGCTATTTATCCTACATCCCTCTGTTGCTAAGCAGTTTTGTGTTACTGTTTACTCTTTGTAATTTGACCTTGACCACTGAGATTCATTCAAAGTCTGTAAATTTTTTGCCTTAAAAAATAGGAAAATAACCTATTACTCTACCATAGAAATAGAAAAATTAAAATTAAATTCCCAACATTCCTGTCTTACTTGTAAGGAAGAACATGAGATTCATTCTTACCCCAAAACATAAGAATAGAAATTGCCTTTGTTGGCCTCATACCTAAAATATATCAACAGCTCAAAAAATTAAATCACTCCAAAACTCATCTCCAAAGAAACAACCATCCCATTAAAAGATGGGCCAAAGGCTTAAAGAGAGTCTTCTCTGAAAAAGAAATAAAAATGGCTTATAGACACATGAAGAAATGCTCGACATCTCTGGCCATAAAAGAAATGAAAATCAAAACAACTCTAAGATTCCACCTCAGTCCAGTTAGAATGGCCATGATCTAGAAAACTAATAAAAACATGCTGGAGGGGATGGGGAAGGAGGGATCACTACTACACTGTTGGTGGGAGTGCAAACTCGTTCAACCACGATGGAAAGCAGTATGGCAGTTCCTCAACAGATGAAATATAGAACTCCTCAATGATCCAACAGTTCTACTCTGTGGCATTTACCCAATCGTCCAGAAACAAGGACATACTAAGTCCACTAGCACAATGATGTTCACTGCAGCAATATTTACCATAGCAAACATATGGAACCAACCCAGATGCCCCTCAGTTGATGAGTAGATCAAGAAGATGTGATATTTATACACAATGGAATTCTATTCTGCAGTCAGAAAGAATGGCATTGCCTCACTTGTAAGGAAGTGGAAAGATGTAGATAAATTCATATTAAGTGAAGTAAACCAGACTCAAAGGAACATAGGCTCAATGGTTTCCCTCATTTGTCATAACCAGTAGAAACCTTGTACTCTCCTAGAAGAGATTTACAATAGAGCAAATGACACTAAATGAAAGGACCTCCAGGATTTAGAAACAAAAGCCATATAATGAGTGATTGTTGTCCTTAATGTACTATGTTATCTCTCATCTCTTTTGCTGTCCCTTGGCTATCTCATATTATTACAGCATTTCACTTTGTTATCTGATATATTGTATATGTGCATATTTGGTTATTAGAAATTGGATAGGGAAGGGTTGAAAACAAGATGAGGGGTTGTGGTACGGGGGAAGGAAATGGGGACCAAGACATGAAAAAGGGTATCAATATATGTGAAGTAATGCACCTTCTATCTGTTGAATATAATGTAAACCTTCTATTAATTATAATAAAAATATATGGCAAAAAAGAAAATTTTCGATTGGCATGAAGTTTGAAACACTAAAAATAAATTGCCTTTGTTTTTTAATTAAAAAAATCCACCCCCTTTGGGCCCCTCTACCACTTGACTCTGATGCAGTTGTAAGGCTGGAGTTGAGCAGTAATCTTACAACTATGGGAGGACAAGCATGAGGAAGATCCAAGGCAGTGCTGGGGCAAACTTCCCACCACCCAGATGAAACGGCAAAGCCTAGATGTTACCAGTGAAATAAACTCTCAACATGATTGTGTTAGTCTCATTTTCTACCATCATCCATGAATATAATATTAACAGGAACTATTTTCATCATATAATAATAAATCTTCTAGGTATATCTTTTAAAAAAACAGAAACACATGAGGGAAACCATTGATCCTATGTTCCTTTGAGTCTAGCTTACTTCGCTTAATATGATTTTTTTCCAAGTCTTTCAATTTCCTTAGAAATGAGGCGATGTCATTTTTCTGAAGGTAGCATAGAATTCCATTGTGTTTAAGTCCCACATCTTCTTGATCCAATCATCTACTGAGGGGCATATTTTCCATATCTTTACTATGGTAAATAGTGTTGCAATAGATATTGTTGTGCTAGTGGCTTTAGTATGTCCTTGTTTCTGGAAGTCTAGGTAAATGCCATGGAGTGGAATTGCTGGGTTATAAGGGAGCTCTATGTTTAGTCTTTTGAGGAACTGCCATACCGTTTTCCAGAGTGGTTGAATGAGTTTACACCCCACCAAGAATGTAGTAGGAGTCCCTCCTGGCCACATCCCCACCAGCATCTGTTGTTATTAGATTTCTTGATCATGGCCATTCTAATTGGAGTGAGGTGGACTCTCAAAGTTATTTTGGTTTGCATCTCTTTTATGGCCAGAGATGTCCAGCATTTGTTCATGTGTCTATAGGCCATTCTTAATTCTTCTTCAGAGAAATCTCTAAGTCTTTAGCCCATCTTTTAATGGGATGGTTATTTCTTTGAAGATTTGTTTTGTAGACATTTAATTGTTTTTTAGCTGTAGATATATTTTAGAGATGAAGCCTTTGTCTCTTGTATGGCTAGTGAAGATCTTCTTCCACTCTGTGGGCATTCTATTTAACTTGTTATCTATGCTCTTTGCCATACAGAAACTTTGCAGTTTAATGCAGTCCCATTTGTCCAAGCTTTCTTTAATTTGTTGTGTTTCTGGGTCTTTATTAAGAAAGTTTTGATCTTTTCCACGAGACCTAGTTTGTCCACGCTTCTTCTTGTAAAGTATTCAGTGCATCTTTTACCTCCAGGCCTTTGATATATTCAAGGCCTTGGAATATATTCTGGTGCAGGGTGACATAGAAGGATCCAACTGAGCTGGGAATGGTGGCTCACACCTGTAATTGTAGCTAATCCGGAGGCTGAGATATGAGGATCGAGGTTCAAAGCCAACCTGGGGAAAAAGGACCTGAGACTCTTATCTCCAACTAACCTCTAGAAAAAGGGAAGTAGTTCTCAGTTCAAGGGTACAGCCTTGAGCTGAAGAGCTCAGAGACAATGGCCAGCCCTAGTTCATGCCTCATGGCCCACACAAAAAAGAATGATCCAACTTTAGTTTTCTGCAGGTGCTTAACCAGTTCTGCCAGGACCACTTGTTGAAGAGGGTGTATTTCTTCCATTCTATTTTTTATCTACCTTATCAAAGATTAGGTGGCCTTAGGTCTGTGGGTTGATTTCTGTGTCTTCAATTCTATTTCATTGGTCCTTAGGGTGTACTTGTGCCAGTACCAAGCTGTTTTGGTTACTATGGCTGTGTAGTAGAGTCTGAAGTTTGGTATTGATATTCCTCTAACACTGTTCTTTCTGCTAAGAATAGTTTTTGCTATATAGGGTCTTTTATTATTCCATATGAAACTTTGGAGTGTTTCTTCTATTTCCTTAAAGAATGATATTGGGATATTAATTAGTATTACATTAAATTTGTCGATAGCCCCTGGTGGGATTGCCATTTTCACAATGTTAATTCTTCCAATCCAGGGGCATGGAAGATTTTTCCATTTCCTCAGTTCTGCTTTAATTTTCTTGTTCAGGTTTTTAAATTTTCTTCATAAATTTCCTTTACTTTCTTAAGTTAATTCCTAAGACCTTTATTTTCTTTGAGGCTATTGTAAAAGGAGTTGCTCTCCTGATTGCAGTTTTGCTCCTCTCGTTCTTGGTATACAGGAAAGCGGTTGATTTTTGAGGGCTAATTTTATAATCTTCTACTTTGCCAAAGTTTTGAATCAACTCAAGCTACTTGGCAGTGGAGTCCATAGGGTTCTTTAAGTAAAGAATCATGTCATCTGCAAAGAGGGAAAGTTTCACTTCCTCTTTCTCTATTTGGATCCCCTTCATGCTTCTTGCCTTATTGCTCTGGCTAGGCATTCTAGTACTATATTAAATAGGAGTGGAGAGAGTGGTCATCCTTGTCTCTTCCCTAATTTTAGAGGAAATTGCTTTAGCGTTTGCCATTAAGTTCAATACTATCTGTAGGTTTGTTATACACAGCCTTTATTATACTGAGGAATGTTCCATGAAATCCTAGTTTCTCCAGAGCTTTTAGCATAAAGGGGTATTGGATCTTGTCAAATCTTTTTTCTTTATCTATTGCAACAATAATGTGATTCTTTTCCTTGCTCCTGTTGATGTGATGAATTACATTAACTGACTTGCATATATTGAACCAGCTTTGCATCCATGTGAAGAATCCCGTTTGATCATAATATACCATTTTTGATGAGTTGCTGAAGATGGTTAGCCAGTATTTTGTTGAGAAGGTTTGCATCAGTATTCATCAAAGAAATGAGTCTATAGTCCTCTTACTTTGATGAGGCCCTGTCTGGTTTTGGGATAAGGGTTATGCTGGCTTCACAATTTTGCAATTTTATATCCTGATTAAAATGTGTTCTTAAAAGTTCATAAAGACTATTATACATATACCTTTAAATAAACATGATTATTGACTAAAAGAAAGGAAGAACCTAATGGCATATAACATATCAGAAATTATATAACCTTGAGATAATAATTCCAAAGTTAAATGTTGCTATGAAAGATATTCACTGGTTTTAAAGCAAGAATACAGAGAAGGATCAGAACAAACTAAATGGTTTACCTCACATCTAGCATACCAAATCCATTCTTAACAAGAAACTTCACGAACATGTAAAAATTTCCTTGCATATATAAAATTTTAGTGTAACTTAAATACCACCAGCATTGTTCAATGAGAGGTGATACTTTATAATTTGTAGTAAAGAAAAAATTTCCCCATAGGTAAATAGCTTTTTTGTGTGTGGTTCATGTGGCTTAACCTAGGCCCTGATGCTGTCTCTGAGCTCTTCAGGTCAAGGCTACCGCACTACCCTTGTGCCAATCTCCACTTCCCTCTTTCTAGAGGTTAACTGGAGATAGAAGCCTCAGGTTCTTTTGTGACCAGGCTGGCTTTGAACCTTGATCCTCAGATCTCAGCCTCCTGAGTAGCTAAGATTACAGGCATGAGCCACCGTGCGCAACTAGGTAAATATCTTTAATAATTTAGCAAAAATAAATCCCTAGGAAGAAAAATTCAAGCAAAATGCATATTTGCAAAACAAATTATAATCTACTAATCTATGCATCAATCCAAATATACATGATCATCGCTGGAAACAAGTTATCAGGAAATTAAAATTAAGAGCAAGATATTTTCAACAGCCCTAAAAGCAAAGAATTACTGTAATAATTTATTGACAGATGAGTCAAATAATTATAGTGTGGGAAATCAGAAAGTTATAGATAAGAAGTCACTTGTATTTAAGGAATTGCTCAAAATGTATTCTCAAAAATATATGATTAGGAATATTTGCCAAACATTTAAATGGGTGCAAAATATTTGGAAAACTTTAATTTTCTAAAAACAAGTGACTAATTAAGTAGTTTGTGTGAGAGAAAGCATATAAAAATAATAGGACAAAACCAATGTGAAGAATCAGGTTTATCTTTGTGATTGTTGATCTTAATGTACTATGTTATTTCTTTTCTCTTTTTCTTCCCTAATAGTTAATTTCATGCAGTTATTGTAACTGACTTTGGTACCTAGTTAATAGTATATATATATTTATTTGTTTATTGAACTTAGTGAAGGAAAGGGGAAAAAGAAGATTAGTAGGGGATTGGGGAAGGGAAACGGGACAAAAGCATGAGGAGTACCAATGTATTAGAAGTAATGCACCCACTACCTGACAAATGTAACTGTAACCCTTCTATATATTACCCCTACAACAAAATAAAATTTTAATAAAGAACCATACCAACAATTGTCCCTTGTTATTCAACTGTGAAATCATAGTACCTTTACAAAATGGTGCAGAGGAAATTCTGTTTCATATATAGAAGACTGAATCTTGACCACTGTCTTTGATTTTGTGCAAAATTGTCTCAAAATGATTCACAAACATTAAAATTTTAAACTATGAAAATAACAGAGAAAAACATAGGTTAAATACTTCTAGATATTGCTACAAACAATAATTTCCTAGATAGGACTCCAAATGCATAGGAAAAAAAATTGATGTTTGGAATTGCCTCAAAAATCAAAAGCTTGTAAACATCTAAAGGGATAGTCAAGGAAGTGAAGGGTAAAGTTGCAAAAGGGAAGAAAATATTTTTCAAATATTTAAGAATCACTATCCAGAATACAAAAATAACTAAAAAATTAATATAATTAAAAATGGGTGTTTTATCAGAATAGAAATGTGTTAAAAACTGGTAGAAGAAGGAAGATGGCGCCGAGACAATAGGGACGCTGCCTAGCTCTCTCTCACAAAAAGAGAGAACCAGGGAGTCCCACGAGCCAACTACCTTAAGAAATCCACAACAACAAACTCAAAAAGCAACGGAGAAGGAGTCAAACCGGAAAAGAAATCCAGATAAAGCTTATATCCAACTTTCTCAAAGAATTCGGAACGCGAGGACCCCTCCCCCACCTCTCACCTCTGGATCCAACCCCCGAAAGCCGCGGAAAGCCGCGAAAAGAGGCAGCTGGCGCTGGCTGCAGCTGTGGGTGCCGGCTCCACGCCGGGGAAAGTGGCGGCGGGCGCCGGCTCCAAGCCACAAAAAGTGGTGGCAGTGGAGGGCGCCAGTCCGGGACCCCAAATGCTGCAGAAACCAGCACAGAACTGGGCCAGCGAACGGCGGAAGCAGCAGAACCCAGACGCGGAACCAGAACAGCAAGCAGTGGAACCCAGACGCAGAACACAGGCGGCGGCGGAGACTCAAGCAGAGTGAAAGACTCCCCACCACCATGGAACACCCGCAGATGGACGCAGAGGCGTGAGTAATACAGCGCGTCCCCAAACACATCGGGAAAGCAGAGCTGGTGCCAAGCAATCGAACTTAACTCAGACCCCTCCACCCTGCCCGAGAAAGACTGGCGGGAGCAGGGGGCAAGGAATTTAGAATCCTGTCCCTTCCCTCAACAGCCCCCTCCCTCAGGCCATTGACTGGAGATTGACAGGCGGGCTACCTAAGAGCCAGCACCCCACCAAGGGAGGCGAGGCTGTCCCAACTCCTGCCCGCCGAAGGGGCTCAACCCCCAGCCCTCTGACTGGAGACTGACAAGCGGGCTACACTAAGACTCAGCACCCCACCAGGGGAGGCGGAGCTGTCCCAGCTCTCATCCACCCACCAGGCTCCTCTCCCAGGCCACTGGATCTAGAGAGTGGAGGGTGCTGGGACCCTGCCTTACAACAGCGGGTAGGGGGTGCGGGAAAATAGGAGCCAGCATATGCCCCCCCTCAATTTTTGAGCGGGGCATCCTCCAGCTGGGAATCCTGAGCAAGACAGCACCGAGGGGTTCCCCACAGTCACAGACTCTGACAAAGCAGTGGAAACACAGCAGGGATCGGAAGGGCCTACCAGCAGCCAAGCTCCCCTTCTGAGAATCAAAAAGGCATGGCTCTGCCCTTGGAGCCCACATCCTCAGCTGGGCCTCACCCCTGGTAACAGAGGGGTCTCCTGCTGGTCCTGCTGAGAGCCCCTGAAACTCTCAATCCCCAGACCCTTGGCTTGGGGCCGCCCCTGGAAGCAGCACAGGAAAACGTCTGCCAACCGGGCTCAGATGGAAGCTCGTAGATCCATCCCATGGTCCACTGTGAGGCCACTGGTTGGGCTAAGAGATAGTCGTGCAGCAACATATAAGTTTTATTCTAATACTTTCCAAACTTTATACTCAAATACACTACCTACTTACCAACTTAGGTCAGTTATCCTTATGCTATACCTATTCTTCATTATTACAATATTCTTACACTCCTACGTTAATCCTCTTGTACCTCCCATGACCTCTCTCATTCTATTTTTCTATCTCTGGACCTCTGCTCCTCTTTCAACCCTTATACTGCATGGATCTACACTTGATGGCTATTGAGCAATACTGTATATCTAGGTGTTTAATTATTCTCTAGGCTCAGTGGGACTTAAAGACAATAGAGATTGGATTGAGAGGCTTATATTTTGGGTATAAATCGATTATCAGTGGATGTATTAGACTGGTCGGTAACTGCACAAAAAGAAAGAGTGATAACACCAATCAAAAATTGTGAACATATAGTGTCTGCCGGCTACAGAGGTCTAGGTTGGTTATATCTGAAAAACTATAATCGTGTTTAGTATTAATCTTGCTCCCATTTTCAAATGGGCAGAACATGAAACTCAAGAAAAATGTCAAACCAAGAAACAACATCCCCACCCAATGCAAACAGACAGTGAAACAGTCACTGGCAAACCTAGAGGAGAGTCTTCCAAGTGCTATACAAATGCAATTGATAAACATCATTAATGAAAAATGTGAAAATATTAAGAAAGAGATAAGGGAGGAAGCCATAGCTGAACAAAAGGAAAACATAAACAAGGTGATAAGTGAAAAGAAGAAGCCATAAAGGAGGCCATAATAAAGGTTTTTCAAAGAAAGATGGATGAATTCATAGAATCCACAAATAAAAAGGTGACCGAACTCCAGCAAATGTTCAAAGAAAATAAAGCTACTGAGCTAACCACTCAAATGGAAATCAAGGAGCTAAAGAAATCCATACATGATCTAAAAGAAGAGATGCAAGGCATCAAAAATGAGCAATTAGAAGCAAGGGAGATGAAAAATAAAGTAGATAGCTTTGATAGCAGGTTAGACAATGCAGAGGAGAGAATTTCCGGGGCTGAACATAATTTAGTTATTATAGAGAAAGAACAGAAAATGAGTCAATCCAAATCTAGGAAAAATGAGACAGCGCTTCAGGAGGTACAAGATACAATTAGGAAGCCCAATTTAAGGCTAATTGGTATTGAGGAGGGTCTGGAGAAAGGGGTCAATGGTATTGGAAATATACTTCAGGGAATCATCTCAGAGAATTTCCGAAATATCCAGAAGGGCAGACCCATCCAGATACAAGAAGCTTTTAGAACCCCAAACAGACCTGACCAGAAAAGAACATCTCACCGCCACATCGTAATCCAAACTGGATCAATAGAAACCAAAAAAAGGATCCTAAAGGCAGCCAGGGAAAAGGGTTCAGTAACCTATAAAGGAAAACCAATCAGAATAACCCCAGATTTCTCAGCAGAGACCATTCAAGCAAGAAGTGACTGGAAGCATATATGTCATGCCCTTAAGTCAAATAACTACCAACCAAGAATACTGTACCCAGCTAAGCTCTCATTCATAACTGAGGGAACAATAAAAACATTCCATTCCAGGGAAAAGCTGCAACAAAATATGTCGCAACAAAACCAACACTACAGAGAATTCTCAAAGATGTTCTATACATAGAAAACCAAAATAAATGCAATATAGGGAAAGAAATGGCACCTAAACAGCATACCATCTAAGTATCACAATAACTGTCAAGACACAGGCCCTAATAAAAGCTTTTAAAAATGGTAGGAACTAATAAATATCTCTCAATCCTAACTCTCAATATCAATGGACTTAACTCTCCAATTAAACGGCATAGACTGTCTAGTTGGATCAAAAAGCAAGAGCCATCGTTCTGCTGTCTTCAAGAGACACATCTTACCCAAAAAAACAATCATCTTTTGAAAGTGAGAGGTTGGAATAAACTCTATCAAGCTAACAGCCCCCATAAACAGGCTGGAGTTGCCATCCTCATATCAGATAAAACTAAAATTAGTAAGAAAAGACAAAGAAGGTTACTACATACTGCTAAAGGGATCTTTCCTCCAGGAAGACATAATGATCCTAAATATTTACACACCCAATCCCGGAGCTCCAAACTTCATCAAGCAAACTTTACTTACACTGAAATCATACACAGATCAAAATACAGTGATTGTCGGTGACTTTAACACACCACTCTCACCTATGGACAGATCAACAAGGCAAAAACTCAACAGAGAAACCTTAGAACTGAACAACTATATATACCAACTAGATCTAAGAGACATCTGCAGAATATTCCACCCAGCAACAACACAACATACGTTTTTCTCAGCAGTACATGGAACATTTTCCAAAATGGATCACATGTTAGGCCATAAAACAAACCTGGTCAGATTCATAAACACTGAAATTATTCCATGCACACTCTCAGACCACAAAGGCATCAAATTGGAACTGAACACACATCTCCACCAACGAAAACCCTGTAACTCATGGAGACTGAACAACACATTGTTGAATCACCAATGGATCATCGAGGAGATCAGAACAGAAATCCAACAGTTTATGAAATTTAACAGTATGGAGCACACAAAATACCAACTCCTTTGGGACACAGCAAAGGCAGTACTCAGAGGAAAATTTATAGCGCTGAGTGCCTACAACAATAAGTTGGAAAAATTGCAAACCGACAAGTTAATATCTCACCTTAAGCTCCTGGAAAAAGAGCAACAAACCAAGCCTAATCCCAGTAGAAGGAAGCAAATTATTAAAAGCAAAGAAGAATTAAATGATTTGGAATCCAAAAACAGTATAGAAAGAATCAACAAAACAAGGAGTTTTTTCTTTGAAAGAATTAACAAAATTGACAAGCCCTTAGCAAATCTTACCAAAAAAAAGAAGAGAGCATATCAAAATAAACAAAATCGCAGATGAAAATGGTAATATCATGACAGAAATTACCACAACCCAGAATATCATGAGGGAATATTTCTCAAACCTTTACGCCAACAAATTTGAGAACCTAGATGAAATGGATGAATTCCTAGCCAATATTAACCTACCCACACTGAACCAAGAAGAACTAAGCCAACTCAACAGGCATATTTCAAGCTCTGAAATAGAAATGGCAATTAGAGAACTTCCACCTAAGAAAAGCCCAGGGCCAGATGGATTCACAGCTGAATTCTATAAGGTCTTCAAAGCACAGCTCACACCAATACTCCTCAAGCTCTTCAACGAAATTGAAAATGAAGTTTCCTTACCAAACTCATTCTATGAAGCCAGTATAACCCTCATCCCCAAACCAGACAGAGATTCATCAAAGAAAGAGAACTATAGACCTATTTCTTTGGTGATCATCGATGCAGCTAGTAATGGCAGAGGGGTCCACTAGCACAATGTTGTTCATTGCAGCATTATTCACCATAGCAAAAATATGGAACCAACCTAGATGTCCCTCAGTTGATGAGTGGATCAACAAGTTGTGGTATTTGTACACAATGGAATTCTATGCTGCTGTCAGAAAGAATGACATTGCCCCATTTGTTAGGAAATGGAAAGACTTAGAAAAAATCATATTAAGTGAAGTAAGCCAGACTCAAAGGAACTTAGGCTCAATGGTTTCCCTCATTCGTCATAATCAGTAGAAACCTTGGGCTCTACTAGCAGAGATCTGCAATAGAGCAACATCTTGATACATAAGGCCATATAGTATGAAGCTAATTGAAAGGACCTCCAGGATATTGAAACAAAAGCCATATAACGAATGATTGTTGTCCTTAATGTACTATGTTGTCTCTCATCTCCTTTGTTGTCCCTTGGTTATCTCATATTGTTATAGTATCTCACTTTGTTATCTGATATATTGAATTTATTTGTATTTGGTTATTTGAAATTTGATAGGGAAGGGGGGAAAACCAAGACGGGTGGGGGTGTGGGGGGGGAGGGAAATGGGTACCAAGACATGTGAAAAGGTATCAATGTACGTGAATTAATGCACCTTCTATCTGGCAAATATCATGTAACCCTTTTACTAATTACAATAAAAAATGCAAAAAAAGAAATTTGTTAAAAACTAAATACTCTTAAAATGTAGGAAATGAATAATAGGAAATTAAAACAGACTCTGGAAATAAAGCCAATGGAATGAATGAGGATAGATGAATTCAAATTATTTTAGATGCATGTAGAAAAACAACACAATGAAAGCTTCTGAAATTCTTTTAAGAAATGGGAGTTTAATGGATCATGATAGAGAGGCTGGCTGTAATGTAGCACACTACACTCATATGGTATTATCATAATGAAATGTGCCAATAAAAATCATTCTTTAGAAAAGAGGAAAAATGGCTAATATCTGCACAGTAAAATTATCAGTATTATTTTAAATCTAAAGTACTGTGTGATACCTAGTTTAGTAGCTACTTTTTTGACAGATACCTGTTTGGGGGGGAAACAACTTAAGTGAAGAAAATTTTATTTGCCTCTTAGTTTCAGTTTTCACGATTTTTTCTTTTGTTTTTTTGTGTTTTTGTTTTTGTTTTTTTGTTTTTTGCCCTCCTATGCTTAGACAGTACAGCATTGCCATAGGAGCACATATTATAGGAGAGTTTCTTTACTGCCTAGTGAGCAGGAAGAAGAGAGGGAGTAACAGGGAGAGAGAAGAGAGAGAGAGAGAGAGAGAGAGAGAGAGAGAGAGAGAGAGAGAGAGAGAGAGAGAGAGAGAGAGAGAGAGAGAGAGGGAGAGGGAGAGGGAGAGGGAGAGGGAGAGGGAGAGGGAGAGGGAGAGGGAGAGGGAGAGGGAGAGGGAGAGATCCCAGGAGATGTGATGCCACATGATTCTGTGACTTTTTCATTATCTACAATCACAAATGTATTACCATTGAATGCCAATGTCTTGTCACCAGAAAAGCAGCATCTCAGCATTCTTCAGCAATTATTATATTACACTTTATCACAAAGCAAAAATCCTGAGATGGCCTTGATCATTCATTGTCCCATGTAGAGTGCTGAGGCTTTGCTATGTTAAAAATTTGGGATTATAATGAAAAATATCTGGGATGATTTCTGAACTTCCCTGGAGACATTTTTTGTTCAATTAATTGTCTTGATGATTAGCATCTGTGCTAATCTTTTTAGCAAGTGGTTATTGGGTTACATTCTACTGTTCCTGGGTAACATCCATTTTCTCCTAAACATATGCATTTGGTATGGTTATTTTTTGCAGAATTAAAAGCTTGCCAATTGTTTGGTGAGTTTCATTTTGCTCTTGAGTTTCGCACTAAGTCTAACTAAAAGAAGTTAACAATACCCATCCAATATCTTGAATTATTTGCTTTTTACAATTTTTTTCCACAGATAAACTTGTCTATCAGTCTTAAATCTAGCCTTCCATCAAGCTCTAGAGCATTGACACAGCTCATCCAAGTTATTTGCAGAGTGTAATTAGGTGGAATTCACACAAAATTTCAAATGACATCCTAATTTCCATGAAAATTTGTAATTAAGTCAAGACTCTCACCAGTCACCTTTAATGAACTACTCAGAAAGCTCTAGTTCTTTCCTTACCTTTTCCTTCAAAATGTCCCAAACTCAGAATTCAAAAACTTCTCCTATAGTAATTGGAATATAACAGCAATAATTTCACATTTTTTCTTGCCAGTCCTGGGATTTGAACTCAGAGCCTGGGCACTGTCCCTGAGATTATTTTGCTGGCACTCTATCACTTCAGCTAAAATGCCACATATGGCTTTTATCAACTAGTTTATTGGAGATAAATGTCTGGGTCTTTCCTGCTTCAGCTGGCTTTGAACTGTGATCCTCAGAACTTAGCCTCCTGAATAGCTAGATTTATACGCATGAGCCATCAGAGACCTGCTTATAATTTTTTCATTATCTATTTTCTATATTGCTGTTATTGTTAATGTAATGAGATTTCTGAGTCTGGATACTTTATAAAGAAATTACAATTTGCCGGATTTGGGCTCTGGCCAACGCCCCAATGCTACAAGCACCACATTGTGACTGAATCACATACAAGGAAAAATCAACTACAGGACAGAAAAATAAAGCTCTGAGGAGCTAGTAATGAACTCACAGTAGGTTTTACTTCTTATTTGTGTGTATGCTTGTCCTGGGACTTGAACCCAAGGCCTAGGCACAGTATCTGACAGTATCTGAGCTTTATGACACAAAGATAACATTCTACCACTGAGCCACAGCTCCATTTTCACCATTTTTGGTGATCAATTGCAGATAAGGATATCAGACAATTTCTTGCTCAGGCTGCCTTCAAACTTAAATCTTCATATTACAGGCATGAGCCTCACTTCTGTTTTTTTTTTTATAACAACAACATTTATTTTCTACTGTTTTATGTTTTATTGTATATATACACATATGTATATATACATATATATGTAAATATATGCTGGGCGCACTGGCTCACTCCTATAATCCTACTCAGGAGGCTGAGATCTGAGGATCAAGGTTCAAAGCCAGCACAAAAGAACCTGAGACTCTTATCTCTAATTAACCTCTAGAAAATGGGAAGTGGGAATTGGCTCAAGGGTAGGGCATTAGCCTTGAGCTGAAGGGCTCAGGCACAGCACACAGTCTGAGATCAAACCCCATGAACCACACCAAATATATATATATATATATATATATATATATATATATATATATATATATAATTGTATATTAAAGGTCCTGAAGAGAGGATTACAGTTACATAAGTAAGGGCTCTTTTTGAATACAGTTGCCCTGTCCCTCATTTTCTCCCACTTACCTATCCCATTTCTTTCCTCCTCATGTTGTAAAGTTCATTTCCAACACAGTGTCCCTTTTTGTCACACCCCTATCAATATCTCTTGTTGTTAGATTTCTTGATAATGGCCATTTTAAGTGGAGTGAGGTGGAATCTCAATATTGTTTTGATTTGCATTTGTTTCATGGCTAGAGATGTTGAGAATTTCTTCATATGTCTATTAGCCAATTTTATTTCCTCTTCAGAGAAAACTCTAAAACTTTAGTCTACTTGTTAATGGGATTGTTGTTTCTTGAGGATTTGCTTTTGGGAGACTGAAAGTATCAGCCAGTGCCAAGGAAAACTAATGCTTCCCCTATCCATTTCTGTAATATATTTTCCATGTATTTGATTTTACACTGACGTGTTTGATTCATTTAGAGTTGGATCTAATTTCAGTTTTCTGTAAATGTGTAAAGACTTCTGTCAGCCCTATTTTTGAAGAGGCTGTCTTTCTTTTATACTGTTTTTGGTTCTCTTTTATCAAGGATTGTGTGGCCATAGGTCTTTGAGATCATTTCTTCTGTCCCATTGATACTCAGGCCTGTTTCTTTACTAGGACCATGTTATTTTTACAAATATGGCTTGATAATAGAATTTGAGGGTGGTTTTGGTAATGCTCCAGCATCGTACTTCCTGCTGATGAAGAACTCTCCTTCCTTAGGTTGGAATTCTTTCAGCTATCTACTTGTGGATTCCATAAATTCTCCTATTAATCTCTGGTTAGCCTCATCACATTCACACATAGTAATATGCAGGGTTTCAATCTTCTCATTCAGCATATTTACCAACAGCTTTTTAAAACTGTAAGATTAGGGGTCAGTAGTTTGGCCTAGTGGTAGAGTGCTTGCCTAGCATGCACAAAGACCCAGGTTCGATTTCTGGATACCACATACATAGAAAAAAGCCAGAAGTGGTGCTATGGCTTAAGTGGTAGAGTGCTGGCTTTGAGAAAACCCAAGGGCAATGCTCAGGCCCTGAGCCCAAGCCCAGGACTGGCAAAAAAATGATAATAAAATAAAAACTTTAAGTTTATTATAAGGGTGATGTACAGAGGGGTTACAGTTACATATGTCAGGTAGTGAGTACATTTCTTGCTGGACTTTGTTATTCCCTCCAACAGTTTTCTCCAACTTTCCTTCTCTCTGCCATCACCTCAAGTAGTAGAGTAAATTTCCACCATATTGTTTTGTCTGTATTGCCGTTACATTGGTTCCCACTTTGACCTTTGTCCCAACATTTTGTTATTCCCTTTCCCTTCCCCAATTCAATAAGCATAAATACAACACACCAGGTACCAAAATCAGATACAGTGGCAACAGAGAATAAACCATAGCGGGAAAAACAAAAGAAAAAGAAACCAGCATCTTTATAAAGCACTTTGAAAACTATTGTCTAGTTATTTAATTGTGTTCTACTGTCTAGTTATTCTGAGAGTTTAGGTTCATTGACTTACTACGTTTCTTGTGTTTCTATGGCTTCTTCTGCCCATTTTCAAATGAAAGCCACTAATATTGGACAAGATAACACCATTATAAGAAAAGAACCAACCCAGCACCTTGTAGTTGTATAAATAAATGTTAGAGGTTTGAAATAATAGATAGGTATTCCCCTATTTAAATCACATTTTCTTTGTTTGGAAAGGGATATTATGGTTTAGGACTACAGTGATTACATATAGTTGTACCTATTGAAGAAATTTGTTGTAATAAAACAATCTGAACCAAAAGGATAACAATATGAACCATTTAGGCTCAGTCAAAATTCAATCAAATATAGTCTATCTCAGACACAATTAGGGATCAACACACTAAAGTAATTGAGGAAGGGTGCAGGAATGAAAGAAAAGTGTTAAAGTGAAATTGAAAGAAAAATTCAGGCATATAATGAGAAATAGAACAAGGATTCTTTTGGGCCACATCACCTACAGCATCTGTTGTTATTAGATTTATTGATAATGGCAATTTTAACTGAAGTGAGGTGGAATCTCAAGGATGTTTAGATTTGCATTTCTTTTATGGCATACATCATTCCAGACTCTTCTTGCTTTCATGGTCTCTGTTGAGAAATCTTTGTTATTCACTAGATAGAAGGTGCATTACTTCACAAACATTGATATCCTTTTTCATGTCACGGTCCCCATTTCCCTCTCCCCTCCCCCCACTCATCTTGATTTCCCCCCTTCCCTATCCAATTTCAAATAATCAATTAAGCATATACAAAATATATCAGATAACAAGGTGAAATATTGTAACAATATGAGATAAACAAGGGACAGCAAAGGAGATGAGAGATAACATAGTATATTAGTGACAACACGCAATCTTCTCAATCATTATATGGCTTTTGTTTCTATATCCTGGAGGTCCTTACATTTAGTGTCATACTCTATGGCCTTATGTATCTAGATTTTGTTCTATTGCCTTCCTATATTTCTATATTCCTATATTGCTTTCCTATATGCCAACATTGACAGGAACGAGGCAAAAATCAGTAAAGCAACTCCTTTTGCAATAGCCTCAAAGAAAATAAAGTACCTAGGAATTAACTTAAGTAAGAATGTAAAGGAACTTTTTGATGTAAACTTTAAAACCCTGAAAAAGGAAATTAAAGCAGAACTGAGGAAATGGAAAAACCTCCCATGCTCCTGGATTGGAAGAATCACTATCATGAAAATGGCAATCTTGCCACGGGCTATCTACAAATTCAACGCAATACCCATCAATATCCCAAAGTAATTCTTTAACGAAATAAAAGCGGCAAACCAAAATTTCATATGGAATAATAAAAGACCCCGTACAGCAAAAACACTTCTTAGCAGAAACAACAGCGCAGGAGAAATTTTCAGTACCAACTTTAGACTCTATTCCAGAGCTATAGTGACCAAAACAGCTTGGTACAGGCACAAGAACAGGACCAATGGAATAGAACTGAGGACCCAGATATTAAACCACAGACCTATCGCCACCTAATCTTTGATAAGAAAGCAAAAAAAAAATAGAATGGAAGAAAGACAGCCTCTTCAACAAGTGGTGCTGGCAGAACTTGTTAAGCACCTGTAGAAAACTAAAGTTGGACCCTTCTTTGTCATCCTGCACTGGGATTAACTCCAAATGGATCAAAGATCTCGTGGTAAAAGCCTATAGACCGAAAACTTTCCAAGAAGAAATAGGAGATACACTAGGTCTCCTTGGCACAGATGGATTGTAATTTGACACGACAATGTCCTCTTCTGGTCTGGTCTGTTTGGGGTTCTAAAAGTTTGTTGTATGTGTACGGGCCTGTCCTTTGAATATTTGGGATGTTCATTGCTATGATTCCCTTAAATTTAATTAACCCCATTCTCCAGGTCCTCTGGAAGACCAGCTATCCTTAAATTAGGCTTTCTAATGGTATCTTGGAGTGTCTGAAAAGATATGTCATGTTTCTTGGATTTTATTTGAATAATTTTCTGGTCTTTCTCTATAAAATCTAGGCTCTCTTCAATTTTGGAGATTCACTTTTCTGCATCATCTAACCTACTATCCATATTTCTACTTTGTTTTTTTTTTTTTTATCTCCATCCCTTTTGTTGGTCATTTGGATTGCTCTTACCTCTTTTTTTTTTAACAGGCTATTTTTTATTTCTTTTTTTTTGCCAGTCCTGGCCTTGAGCTCAGGGCCTGAACACTGTCCTTGGACTTTCTCAAGGCTAGAGCTCTACCACTTGAGCCTCAGCACCACTTCTGGCTTTTTTCTATGTATGTGGTACCAAGGAATCGAACCCGGGTCTTCGTGCATGCTAGGCAAGCACTTTAACCACTAGGCCAAACTCCCGGCCTATTTTTTATTTCTTATTGTGATTAATAGAAGGGTTACATTACATTCACCAGACTGAAGGTGTATAACAAACATTGATACCCTTTCTTATGACATGGTCCCCATTCCCTCTCACTCTCCCCCCCTTATCTTTTTTTTAATATTTTTATTGTAATTAATGAAGGAGTTACATGATATTTGCCAGATAGAGTGCATTAATTCACATACATTGATACCCTTTCACATGTCTTGGTCCCCATTACCCTTCCCCCCCGTCTTGGTTTCCCACCTTCCCTATCCAATTTCAAATAACCAAATACAAATAAATCCAATATATCAGATAACAAAGTGAGATATAGTAACAATATGAGATACCCAAGGGACAGCAAGAGAGATGAGAGATAACAGTACATTAAGGACAACAATCATTCGTTATATGGCTTTTGTTTCAATATCCTGGAGGTCCTTTTAATTAGCTTCATACTATATGGCCTTATGTATCAAGGTTTTGCTCTATTGCAGATCTCTGCTGGTAGAGCCCAAGGTTTCTAATGATTATGGCAAATGAGAGAAACCATTGAACCTAAGATCCTTTGAGTCTGGCTTACTTCACTTAATATGATTTTTTCTAAGTCTTTCCATTTCCTAACAAATGGGGCGATGTCGTTTTTTCTGACAGCAGCATAGAATTCCATTGTGTACAAATACCACAACTTGTTGATCCACTCATCAACTGAGGGACATCTAGGTTGGTTCCATATTTTTGCTATGGTGAATAATGCTGCAATGAACATTGTTGTGCTAGTGGATTTAGTATGCCCTAGTTTCTGGATGGTTGGGTAAATGCCAAGTAGTGGAATTGCTGGGTTATACAGGAGCTCTATGTTTAGCCTTTTGAGGCACTGCCATAACGCTTTCCATAGTGGTTGAACCAGTTTGCACTCCCACCAACAGTTTAGTAGTGATCCGTCCTGGCCACATCCCCTCTAGCACCTGTTGTTATTCGTTTTCCTGATCCTGGCCATTCTAACTGGAGTGAGGTGGAATCTTAAAGTTGTTTTGATTTGCATTTCTTTTATGACCAGAGATGTTGAGCATTTCTTCATGTGTCTATAGGCCATTTTTGTTTCTTCTTCAGAGAAGACCCTCTTTAAGTCTTTGGCCCATTTTTAATGGGATGGTTGTTACTTTGGAGATTAGTTTTGGAGTGATTCAATTTTTTGAGTTGTTGATATATTTTAGACATGAGGCCTTTGTCCATTGTTTGGTTGGTGAAGGTCTTCTCCCACTCTGTAGGCTTCCTAATTAATTTACTAGCTATGTCCTTTGCCATACAAAAGATCTGCAGAATAATGCAGTCCCACTTATCCAGCCTTTCTCTGATTTGTTGTGATTCTTGGTCCTTATTAAGAAAGTTTCGACCTGTTCCAAGGAGGCCTAGTGTATCTCCTATTCCTTCATGTAAAGTTTTCAGTGTGTCAGCTTTTACCTCCAGGTCTTTGTCCATTTGGAGTTAATTCTAGTGCAGGGTGACAAAGAAGGATCCAACTTAATTTTCTGCAGGTGCTTAACCAGTTCTGCCAACACAACTTGTTGAAGAGGCTGTCTTTCTTCCATTCTATTTTTTTGGCTTCCTTGTCAAAGATTAGGTGGTCATACATCTGTAGTTTAATATCTGAGTCCTCAGTTGTATTCCATTGGTCTTCAGGCCTTTTCTGGTGACAGTACCAAGCTGTTTTGATAATTATAGCTCTGTAATAGAGTCTAAAGTTTGGAATTGAAATTCCTCCAGGGCTGTTCTTTCTGCTAAGAAGTGTTTTTGGTATACGGGGTCTTTTATTATTCCATATGAAATTTTGAATTGCCTCTCCTATTTCCTTAAAGAATGACATTGGGATATTGATGGGTATTGCAATAAATTTGTAGAGAGCCCTTGGCAAGATTGTCATTTTCACAATGTTGATACTTCCAATCCAGGAGCATGGGAGGTTTTTCCATTTCCTTAGTTCTGCTTTAATTTTCTTTTTCAGGGTTTTGAAGTTTTCATCAAAAAGGACCTTTACATTCTTAGTTAATTCCTAGGTACTTTATTTTCTTTGAGGCTATTGTGAAAGGATTTGCTTTCCTGATTATTGCCTCATTCCTCTCACTGTTGGCATAGAAGAAGGCAGTTGATTTTTGAGGGTTAATTTCATAGCCTGCTACCCTTCCAAAATTTTGAATCAGTTCAAGGAGCTTGGGAGTAGAGTCTATAGGATTCTTTAAATGCAGAATCATGTCATCTGCAAAGAGGGATAGTTTTACTTACAATTTCCCTACTTGGATCCCCTTTATGCTTGCCTCTTGCCTTATTGCACTGGCTAGGAATTCTAATAGTATGTTAAATAGGAGTGGAGAGAGTGGGCATCCTTGTCTCATTCTTGATTTTAGAGGGAATGGCTTTAAATTTTCACCATTAAGTGTAATACTAGCAGTGGGTTTGTCATACACAGCCTTTATTATATTGAGGAATGTTGCATGAATTCCTATTTTCTCCAGTTGCTCTTAGCTCTTATTCCAGATCTTGCATGGACTTCTTTACTCCTTGATTTGGTTTTGAGTACTCTCTCAAATCCTTTAGCTGAGTAGCTATACTTTTATAGTCTTTTTGTTGGAAATCATGCAAAGTTCTGTTGGTGAATTCCATGATTACACCTATTGATCTTTGACAAGCCTGGCATATAACTTCATTCGTGCTTTATATCTTTTCTTTGATCATGTTTACAAGTTTACCTTTTGAGGACTCTCCTCCAGTTTTTTCACTGACTGCTGTCTTGCCTTTTGATCTCGAGTGGGAAATGAGATTCCTTAACTCACCATTTTTCTTGAGCTTCTTGTTATGCTGATTGAAAATGAGAACAAGACTAATAGCACACAAGATTACAATTTTAGGATAAGAACCAACCCAGAGCTCTATACCTGCATGGACTACAGAGGAATCACAATATTATACAGGTAGTTTCACCCCCTCTCCCCTTTCATGCACTTAATAACATACCCAGTATACCACCACCAAATAGTTTTAAGGCAAAACTAACCCAATCCCTATGAGTTTTAAATCAGTCTGGACCTACAATATAACACAACAAGTACAGATACAGTCTAAGTTAACAACAATCAACTGTAGATCCACGAACTATGGAAATCAAAGAAGGCACAAAGAACCAGAAATAGCGAGATTTAATGAGAGGCAAACAGAGAAAATAAGAGAAGAGTAATGTAGGGTGGGAAAGGAATAGAGTGAAGATATCAATAATAAAAAATGGAAATATTAGGGGAATTTAATGAAGTAATATTAAATTTCATAATATTAAGATTGAAAAATAGGGGAATGAGTAATTAATTTCCTTGTGATGATCAGTTTTACTAAGTTTTAGTTGATTTTTTCAATTTGTTTGAACGGGCAGAAAAAGTTTTGCCGTACAATGTTGGAGTCTTTTGACTCTCCTCCCAGGTTAATTTACTATCATGGTGATGTGCTTTTTGTTTTCCACAGGAGAAAGTTGTCCTGAATGTGGGTGGAGTTGAATCCTACCTGGAATCAACAGTGAGCTTCAGAAACTGTCTCTGACTCAGCCTGGAGCCACTAGTGTTTTTGCCAACTCATCTGAGAATGGCCTAGATGGGTCCACCTCTATCTGTGTTTAACCTAGGAGGAAAGCTGCCCTGCTATTGGAGGTATTTTTTCCTTCAAGGCAGGGAAGTGACATCCAGGTTGAGAGGACACTGATTAGACTTATCTGCACTTCCAAAAAATGGAGTTGAAGGCACTGCTTCTCAGGCTCCATGTATCTGCTAGCTGGTCTGGCAGGTTTTTGCTAGTAGCCAAGATAGCACTGTTCTCATCTTGTGGAGGAGAGACCATCTTCCCAATGCTGCTTTGTAAGAAGGAGTGATAATGGTTTTTGTGGTGTACTCACGTTTTCCCTTGGTTTTCAGGACTGGTTGTGATCTATGTCCATCTGCATCCAGCAGGATGAAGATTTCTGCTAATAGCCCCCAAGTCTGTGCTGCAGGTAAGTGAAGCACTGAGCACACTACTCTAGGACCTTTGTCTTTGCACTGCCACTTTGGAGAGTGTCAGTTGCTACCATAGCCACTACTGCTGGCGTGGGCTCAAATCTGTCTTCTTAAGCAGGCTGTCTGACTTTTTCCTGTCTGGCTGAAAATATCTGTACTGTTACAGTTTACTTGATATGACTCTTTAGCCACAACGTTTTCACTAGATTGCCAGAACTGGTATGTTAGTGAGAGCACAGATGGACTCAAACTGAACCAAAGCAAATCTTCCCAGAATCCAAGATCTTGTTGTTTAAATGGGTTCTTCATTAATGCACAATTGTATACATTGGGTTGAAAATTTTTTTTTGTCGGTTGTGGAGCTTCAACCCCTATGCATTGTCCTTGAGTGATTCCACTTAAGACTACCACTCTACCACTGGGCCTGGGTGTTGTTCCTGAGTTCTTCAGCTCGAGGCTACTGCCCTACCCCTTGAGCCACAGCCTAGTGGTTAATTAGAGATAAGAGCCCCATGGTCTTTTGTGCTGTGACTGGCTTTGAATCTTGATCCTCAGATCTCAGCCTCTTGAGTAGCTAGGATTACAGGCATGAGCCACTATGGCCAGCAGAGAAAATTATTTTTTATTAAAGAATATATTAACATTGATTTTTACATCATGTTTCAAATGATGTGTTTTACAAACAAGTATTCAAGAAGGGAATCTCTATATACAATCAATGGCACTTAGTTTTTAGAACATAATCACACTTAGGCTAAGGGTTTGTATATCATAGATACATATTAATCTATGTAATAAAATATTATGTCTATAGAGTCATGGGTTTTTATGTCTATGGAGTTGTGTTTATATTTCCAATACCATGTTCATAGCACTGGTTATGCAAATATTGAGTCCTCGCTCTTGTACTCTTTGGATCTAATAGCCACATATTAAGGATACCATGTGCCTTTTGTTCCTTTGGTTTTGCCTTGTCTCACTCAACATGATTCGCTCTAGATTTATCCACTTCCCTGCGAATGCCATTATTTTATCTTGTCTGTTGGCTATGTAGAATTCCATTGTATATATATACCACATTTTCTGTATCCATTCAGTTGCAGTAGGGCATCTGAATTGTTTCCATCTGCTGGCTATTTTGAATACAGCAGAGATGAACATAGCTAAGCAGGTGTCCTGATCATATCTTGGTTTATGATGTTCAAGGTAGATGCCCAAAAGTGGTATGGCAGGATGGTAGGGAAAGTCAATATTCAGTTCTTTAAGAAACCTTCACACTGCTTTCCAGAGTGGCTGAACTAGTTTACAATCCAACCAGCAATGGAGTAGGGTTCCTTTTTCTCCACAACCCCACCAGCAATTGTCATTGTCTGAGTTCAAAGTCTTGTCCATTCTTTCCGGTCTGATATTGAGGTCTCTGATCCACTTTGAGTTAAAGCTTGTGCATGGAGAAAGTCTAGGGTCAATTTTTAGCTTTTTGCATGTGGCTGTCCAGTGTTGCCAGGACCAACAATTGAATAGACTGTGTTTGTTCCACTGTATATCTTTGGCTCCTTTGTCCAATATAAGATGACTTTAGGTATGTGGTTTTTTTTCTGGATCTTCTATTCTGTTCCATTGAAGTTCTGGTCAATTTTTGTTATAAGACCATGCAGTTTTTGTTATTATGACTTTATGGTAGAGTTTGAAGTCTGGTATTGTAATACCACTGGCATTGCTCTTTTTGCCTAGAATTGTTTTGGCTATTCAAGGTCTTTTCTTGTTCCATATGAACCTTTGGATTGTATCTTCTGTTACAGTAAAGAATGTCTCTGGGATTTTGATGAAGTTTGCATTGAATTAGTATATCAATTTTGCCAGTATAGCCATTTTCACTATGTTGGTTCTCCCTAACCATGAGCATGGGATGTCTTTCGATTTCCTAGTGTCCTCTTTAATTTCTTTTGTTATGCTTTCTTAGTTTTCATTAAATAATTCCTTTACATCTTTGGTTAAGGTAATTCCTAAATATATTATTCTTTTGGGGGCTATAGCGAATGGGATATTCTTGATTTGGCCTTCTGTTTGTGTATTGTTGGTGTACAAGAAGGCTACTGACTTCTGAAGGTTAATTTTGTATCTTGCCACTTTGCCAAAGTAGTTTATTAATTCTAGGAGTTTGGGAGTGGAACTCCCACTCAAGTAGAGGATCATGTCATCTGCAAATAGGGATAGTTTAATTTCTTCTTTCCCTATGTGGATCCCTTTGATGTCATTTTCTTGCCTTATTGCTCTGGCTAAGGGATCCAGCACTATATTGAAGAGAAGTGGAGATAGTGGACATCCCTGTCTAGTTCCTGATTTTAAGGTATATGGTTCCAGTCTTTTACCATTTAGTATAATACTGGATGTAGGTTTGTCGTATATAGCTTTAATTATTTTAAGGAATGTACCTCTTATTCCTATTTTTTCTAGTGCTTTCAACATGAATGGATGTTGTATTTTGTCAAATGCCTTCTCCGCATCCACAGAAATTATTATATGATTCTTATCCTTAGCTCTATTGATGTGATGTATTACATTGATTGATTTGCGAATGTTATAACAGCATTTCATCTATGGGAAGAAGCCTACTTGATCGTAGTGTATAATATTTTAAATTTGTTTCTGGAGTCTGTTGGCTAGTATTTCATTGAGGAGTTTTGCATCTGTGTTCATTAGACCGATAGGTTTGCAGTATTCTTTTTTTGTTGGGTCTTTCCTTCGTTTGGGGATGCGAGTAATATTAGCTTCATAAAATGAGTTTGGCATTGTTCCTTCTGCTTCTGTTTCTCAGAAGAATTTCAGTAGTATAGGTGTTGCTTTCTCTTTAAATGTCTTGTAGAAATCCGAAGTGAAACTATCTGGACCTGGGCTCTTTTTGGTTGGAATTTCCCTGATTGCTTCCGCAATTTCATTGTAAGAGATTGGCTTGTTCAATTTTTTTTACCTCTCCATTGTTCAATGTGGGTCACCTATATTTATTTAAGAAATCAGCCATTTTTACTAGGTCTTCTTGTTTCTTTGAATACCGGCCTTGGTAGTACTTATTCATAATGGACTGAATTTCTTGGATATCAGTAGTGATTGTTCCCGTGGGTTATCTAATCTTGTTTACTTGAGTCTTCCCTCTCCTTTTTTTGATTAATCTTGCCAGGGGTCTCTCTATTTTGTTGACTCTTTCAAAGAACCAACTTTTTGATTTATTAATTTTGTGTATGGTAGATCTTATTTCAATCTCTGATATTTTATTTTTGTTTTTTCTGTCCTTCTAGTTGTTTAGAATTAACTATTTCTTGCTCCTCTAGGTGTTTCAATTTCTTTTTTAGATTATTTACATGCTCTTTTTCTGTCTTTTTAATATGTGCTATTACTGCGATAAATTTTCCCCTTAGAACTGCCTTTGCTAACCTAGATACTAAAGGCCATACAGTATGACACTAAATGAAAGGACCTCTAGGATATAGAAACAAAAGCCTTATAATGAGTGACTGTTGTCCTTAATGTACTATGTTATCTCTCATCTCTCTTGCTGTCCCTTGGTTATCTCATATTGTTACAGTATTTCACTTTGTTATCTGATATATTGGATATATGTGTATTTGGTTATTTGAAATTGGATAGGGAAGGGGGAAAATAAGATGAGGGGTGGGAGTATGGGGGAGGGAAATGGGGACCAAGACATGAGAAAGGGTGTCAATGTATGTGAAGTAATGCACCTTCTATCTGGCGAATATAATGTAAGCCTTCTATTAATTACAATAAAAATATATGAAAAAAATTGAAAAGGATAAAAAAGAACTGCCTTTGCTGTGTCCCATTAGTTCCTTTGTGATGTCTCTTGATTGTTATTAGAAGTTTTGAATTTCTTCTCTGATCTGATCTGTAATGCAGGAGTTATTCAGAAGTGTGTTATTTTGCTTCCAAGTGTTTGAATGGTTTTTGACTTTTACTGCATTGTTCAGAACTGGTCTGACTCCACTGTGATCAGATAGAATGTATGGGATTATATCAGTCCTCTGGTTCTGTGTGGGAAACCAATATGAGTGTGGGGTCTAACAGAGTTATACTCGAAAGGCCTATATTGAGGACAAAGGGTGAAGAGTACAATCTGCTTGCCTTCGTGCAAGGGTGGAGTGACCTTTTTGCCTAAATTCTCATGAATACCTTATCTATTGACTATTAATTTGTCCAAAGTGTTGTAAAAACATCAGCACATTCAATTTTAGTACATTTTCATGAACCCCCAAAGAAATTACATGCCTATTAATATTCTTCTTTTTTCTCCTCCAAAATAGATCTGCAACTGTTGTAGCCAACATGGACCATAGTCACTTATCTATATACACTATATGTATTTAAACTTTCTTGGCAATTAAAATTGTACTTCCTAAATAACTGTTACAAAGTATTTTTGGAACAACATATATATTTTAACAATCCACCTTGACCATGAGAGTCTCTGATGACTAATAATATGCTGCATTTATGTGACACAAAATTGTTTAAATATTACATATAAGTGTTTAGATATCACATATAAGATAACACATATCACATGATATTTTTCTATGACTGGTTTATTTCCTTTAATGTTTTCCATTTATTCAGTCATAGAAATAAATTTTTGACATTTGCAACAATGTGACTACTTTGAAACTTTATGGAAAGTGAAGTAATCCACAAAAACAAGTACAATATGATCTAACTTATATGTGTGATCTGAGAAGTCTAATTTAAAATAAAGTGTGAATGATGGCTACCAGAAGGTGAGAGACTCTGTAAATATTAATCAAAAACACAAATTTTGTTTAGAACGAGGAATAATTTTAAGTGACTTGTTGTACACTATAGGAACCAGAATTGTGAGAAAGAATGTAAAATAGATGGATATTGCATGTTACATATCTTCACTTAGCCAACCTATCATATATGCACACATGAAATATTCTTTCAGTATAATAAATTGAATTTTTATTTGTTAATTATAAAATAAAACTTCCATTTCCGTTTCTCTGGAGAATAAAATCAGCATGAGAGTATAGGCTGTGGTCTGTGTGAGAGGGATCTGCTACCGTGCTGATTTATGTGGGTGCTATTAGAGCAAGCTTTTTTCCCTTTCTGGCTATAAATTGGAGGCTATCCTGACGTCTTTCCCTTTCAGATGTCCCATATTGCACCTCACAACATGGAAGCTTCATATTCAAAATACAAAAGTTTATAGAGTGAAAGAGTGAAGCAACATAACCAAGACAGAAGCCCCTTATTTTTCTAAACTCATCTTGGAAGTGACATTCCCATGTCTCTTACTTTTTTCTCTTTATGAGATGAAAGTCACTTGGTCTACTATCCATTCAAAAGGAAAAACTGATGATTGCATTCCACACGTATTTTATTTTTTGGAATGTACAGCTTCAGGAGTCAAAAGAATACAAAATGTTTATCTTTTGGAATAAATCACTAATTATTTGTAAGAAAATTTATAAAGTTAGTAAAAAAGACAAAGTTTTGAGAAGCACTACCAATCTATAATCAATATTATATTACATATTGACCAAAATAACTTACAAAATTTCACATACCTGCTAATATTGAAGCAAATCACTAGAATTTTACAAGTTCACTGAGATAAGTCAGTTGAAATATATTGTACATTTACTTATTTTCACATTTTTTGAGGGACAGTCTTGGTGACTGAACTCAGGGCCTGAGCACTGTCCTTGGGTTTTCCCTCAAAGCTAGTGCTCTACCACTCGAACCACAGCAACAATTTTTCTCTATGTATGTGGTACCGAGGAATTGAACTCTGGTCTTTGTGCATGCTAGGCAAGCACTCTACCACTAGGCCAAACTCCCGGCCCCTATTTTTACATTTTTTATGAATCAAACATGTTACGAGTATGGGGTAGGCCCTGAGTATACAAAAAATTAACCATTGATTTAAAAAAATCTGTACATTAGAAACAACTAAATTTTATAAACACTTCCATTTGTAATACTAGGAATATGGACTGGTACATATAGAGAATAGAATTAACTTCCAGATATGCTTCTTGTCTACACTTTATTTCAGTATATTTACTTTTCTTTGTTTCCACTCTGAACTCCCTAATTAAATCACACTTCAATTTCATGCACACAAAGAATGACATATCTCTCATTTTCAGAATTTATCACATTTACTAATTTGCATACATTGCAATCATTATTATTTTGCAAATAGATTATTTTTTACCCCACAGAAAAAGGATGACATCCCATATCTTTGTGTGTGTGTGACAACCTCATTGGGAATTTCTTTTTACTTTCAATCGTTTGCAGATTAAAAAAAACACATTACAAAAAAGTTTTCTAGTGGGAAAAGAGAGAAGGAGGGATTTTGAACAGGTGAGAAACTAAATCAATATAAGATCAAATAAAACTAGGAGACTTTTTTTTCCTACAAGCTAATGGACAAAAAGCAATGTAATCTTTTCTCCTTTGCCCTCCTAAGTTAACTTAGAAAAACATAATAAATGGTATTTAAAAGTATTCAGTCCATTCATTTATTTTACATCATTACTATTTTTCTAATATGAGCATGTTTGCTTCATAATTAATCTAGATTTCATACTTTTCAGTATTGTCCTTTAGTTACTTGAGTTATTCTGAATGTACTGTGAGAATCTGGGTTCCCAAAACCATGTAAAGGTTTTGTGAGTAAGATAGGTGATTTTAGTGGATCTTATGAGAATGTAAATGGTATATGGTCTTATCTTTTATGAACTTGGTAATGTTTTTGGTGTTAGTGTACATACTATTAAAGAAAATTATCTAAAATATTTCTATCTTAGATTTATATTTACAAGTTCATACATTTAAAAGTAGAATTAATTCTCAAAAATACTTTCAGCTTTTCAGTTGTTTTCTGTTTTTATGGTCCAACTATATGGAATGGTTGTCAGGCTCACATAGTCCCATAAGTTTCTTCCCACACAGAGCATTGATTCTTATGGGAGCTTATGTTTGGTCTGGTCATTCTATCTGTCCTATATTGCAATTATTGGTTTTAAAGAATTAAATGATGAATATAAACAAAGAAGCAAGTGCTCATAATTTCAGTACAGGTCTATGTCTACGATTTTCTTTAAATCAGTGGTCCCCCTGTTAAATTACATATCACAGATTAAAACATTCATTCTAAAAGTGTAGAGCATTTTACTATCTTAACACAGTATGCTCATTAATCAACAATGTTTTTGTGTTTCCTCTGAATTCACTGTTAAATGCCATCAAAATATTCATTTAGAAACATGTAGATTTCAAATATCAGAATGGGCTCCAGGGGTATATACTAAGAGGACTAGAATCTGACCTCTTTCTTATTATTAATCTATGTCTCACTATCCTTTAAATCATTTTTGTGCTTCTGATATATTCATAACTTTATAACTGGGAGAAAGTCCTGGGTAAATTGTTCTGTCATTTTCCTTGATTTCCAGACTCTAATGTGGTCATGTTTGCTAGCCTAAAATTGGACCTACAGTGTTACTTTTTTCAACTTATTTTTAGGGAATATAGTTAGTATAAAATATATGTGCTTTTTATGAGATATTATTACAATCCTTTTTTATGTTCAAGAATGTTTATTATATTGTTGATCATAGCTCTATGATTGTAAACCACTTGATACCTGATTGAAGTTAAAGAAATTTTGATTTACAATCCTCATTTCAGACATTCTATCTTGAAAAAATTCACATGAGGGACTTTACTACCAATAACACCTTTCTGTTAATGTGAATAAGATGGCTCAGTTAATTCATGATAAATGTCAAACATGGGAGTCTGCTTGTTATGTTGTGTTCAATCACTAACAACTATAATGGACATTTTATAATTTCTACTTTCCTCCTGGTTTTATGAAGATTATTCTCATATACAGAGCTAAGTAATTAAATCTGTCAAATATTAAGTCAATTTTAAGGGCAGTTTTCACTTACTACCTGGCTACCATAAGTAGTGGTAACCTTGAATTTTGAGTCCTACTGAACACATAACATATAGCATTGTTTGCTTAAAAATCATTTCTTGTTCACATTTCTACATGTGTAATCAAAATTTAGAACCAGTTTGGTTTAATAGCTTCAGTTGTCTTGCTACACTTCAGTGTCTTTTTACAAATTTAGTGCATTCATGGATGGAGAAAAAAATGAATGAGATTAGGGTACAAGAATGATAAAACATACTGGATACTAACAGCAGCAACAAGTCAGAAAGTAAACAAAAACAATGGGCTATGGCCAGGCATGTAACTTCAAATTTGGAGGAAGCATATAGAGAAGGACCATGATCTAGAGGCCATCCTTGTGCAAAAAAAGGGCAAGGAGTCATTTACAATGTACCTAAAGTAAAAAGACATGGGGCTATGGTTCTATTAAGTTTGAGTACACTTAATTAGAAATCTAAAGTCCCTGAAAGGATTTCAAATCTCATTATAGCTTTTCTAATAACTGGGAAAAAGGAATGAGATGAATGTAAAAAGAATGAAGGAGAAAGAGAAAAGAGAAAAAAAATACGTGTATGAATATAAGTAAAACCTGTTTCAGAGATAGTTAAATTAGCTGGTAAACTAATTTCCCAAAATACATTCAAGTGCTATAATTCAATGATACATTTTTGTTTCACAACAGATGGGCTAAGAGAGAACTTGTCTCAGTGCCTATATTATAAAATGTATCCATTTTGCATTTAAAAGAGACATTACCGGGCGGGGAGTTTGGCCTAGTGGTAGAGTGCTTGCCTCAGCATTCACGAAGGCCCTGTTTTGATTCTTCGGTACCAGGTACACAGAAAAAAGCTGGACGTGGTACTGGGTTCCAGTCGTAGAGCTCTATCCTTGAGAAAGTCCAAGGACAGAGCTCATGCCCTGAGCTCAAGCCCAGGACTGGCAAAAAAAAAAGAAAAGAGATATTAGTACATTGAACAGCAGTGCAAAGAATTAGGAAAACTTATCTAAAACCTTAAGTATTTTCACCTTAGGCATTTGGTGACAAATCAGTAACTCTGAAAAAGAAGTTACCATTTCCTACCTAGATAAGTTTATAAGTGGAATGAACACTTCTTCACAATGGTGACAGGCCAGCACTGGTTATCTGAATAACCAATTGAGATACAAGAGCTAGTAGAATAAGATCATTATAAACAATTCCCTCACCAGTACTTAATCATGTTAAAATAAAGTGACTGACAAACACCATGGCAGCAAGCCATACATCTTTGAAATCACAGACAGCACACAATCATCCTTTGTATCCAGTTCAGGTAGAAACAATTCTTAAAGCAAAACTATGAGACCATATGTCAAGATTCTCATGTGGATATGAAGCTCTTTCCACTGAGCCACATGATTGGATACTGGAATATGGTTTGGTCACTAATAAGTCAAGAATGACCTAAATTTAAAGTAACAAAGATATGAACTTTTTTTCATAAATAATTCTCATTGTGATTAATAGAAGGGTTACATTATATTCACCAGATAGAAGGTGCATAACTTCACAAACATTGATACCCTTTCTCATGACATGGTCCCCATTTCCCTCCCACCCTCCCCCTGCTTATCTTCATTCCCCCCCTTCCCTATCCAATTTCAAATAACCAATTAAGCACATATAAAATATATCAGATAACAAGGTGAAAAATTGTAACAATATGAGATAACCAAGGGATGGCAAAAGAGATGAGTGATAAAATAGTACATTAAGGACAACAGTCACTCATTATATGCCTTTTGTTTCCTTATCCTGGAGGTCCTTATATTTAGTGTCATACTGCTTGGCCTAATGTCTCTAGATTTTGTACTATTGTAAATCTCTGCTAGGTGAGCCCAAGGTTTCTACTGATTATGACAAATGAGGGAGACTATTGGGCCTATGTTCCTTTGAGTCTGGCTTACTTCACTTAATATGATTTTTTCTAAGTCTTTCCATTTCCTTACAAATGGAGCGATGCCGTTCTTTCTGACAGCAGCATAGAATTCCATTGTGTATAAATACCACATCTTGTTGATCCACTCATCAACTGAGGGACATCTGGGTTGGTTCCACAAAGATATGAATTTTTGAACATAGAAAAATAAAACTTTATTGTTAACAAAGTAAAGCACAGCAAGATAAAAAACTTTATAATGGCTCTAAACAATAAATCAGTTTTCTTTTCTCATATAACCCCAATCCCTAGTATAGTATTTTTCAACATGCAATTAGTTACAATTATCTAATCTTATACTTTTTTGCTATAGTTAATGCCAGAATACTCTAAATATATATTTCAAACTACTGAAGAAATGATGAAGCTAGTGCATTTATTATTTAACAAGTTTTCTTGATGTTCATCAACTAGGCACTCTGAATACTATATTCTGCAAGAACTGCCTAACAAAGAATTTGAGAAAATCAAAACTTTACCTAACTTATTTGGGATGTTTGTTTTGAATATACCAAGTTCTGGTTGGAATTTTGGAGAGTTATGAAGGAACAGCTTGTTAAAAACATAATAAGAAACAAGAGCTATATAATGTGTGATTGTCATTCTTAATGTACACACACTAATTACAGAACATTATTATTATTATTATTATTATTATTATTATTATTATTATTGTTATTTTGCCAGTACTGGGCTTAAACTCAGGGCCTGAGCACTGTCCTTGGGCATTCTCAAGGCTACAGCTCTACCACTTTAGCCATAGCACCACTTTTGCCTTTTTCTATGTATGTGGTACCAAGAAGTTGAACCCAGGTCTTGATATATGCTTGGCTAGCACTCTACCACTAGGCCAAACTCCTGGCCCCTATTATTGCTGTTATTGTTGTTATTATTATTAATAATAATAATAATAATAACAAACTTTTAGCATTGTGGTCATTGCCTAACATCTCTTGAAACAGTGATGTTTTATCAAAAAGTAAAATTTCATTGAAGTTATTCTTAGTTTATAATCACCAACACAAGGAACTATCAGATGATCTTACAACTTGATGGTACAATATTAGTAAACCTTTGGTTTGTGTAGTAAAATTGAGTTAATCAGGCTATATATCATCAGGAAAGACGATAATGATAAAGAAAGGTAAGCTCAATTTCTCTTTGATAGAATTGCTGCTAAGTCTCTCAGGTGACTTGCATTTTCTTATCAGGGCTAAAAAATAACATGAATAATAAAATTTAAAATATGGAAGCAATGTCCACTGTTCAATGTATTATTTTCCTTGAATGACCCAGTGTTGCTGTATAGTACATATGTACCTGGGTCGAGCATATAAGAATATACTATTAATTTGGCTAATAAAATACAAATAGAGGATAGCCATAATTATTCTAGTAATATACAATGTTTAAGAGCTATATACTATCTCTTGTTATGTCCACCATTGTTGATTCCCTTCTTGTTGGAACAGATGGATCTGTCTTCTACTGAACACCAGATGAAATCATTGGCTTGCATTTAGGGGCCATACTCTATGAAAAATATATAGTACAAAAAAAACAGAAACACATTGAACATGTGAAGGACGTTGAAATAGAGAACAGCAGAATCATATGGACCCTCTCACAATCACTATAATGCATATGCTCATTGAGTCGAATGACAAGCAGAATTGTCTACTCAATTTAAAATCTCTATTCCCTAATTCTGCAATAAGGAATTATATAAATTATATAAATGGCAACTCCATAATGTTGCAAATTGTGTAGTTCTTTGATGACAAATTATTATCTGGCAGAAATTGCACACGATATATATTTAGCTAAAATTTCCTTTCTGTTGTGTTGTGGACAGTTTGATAAGAGGTGGAAATAAAATAATCAAACCTAATAATTCTTCACCAAAATGTCTTCAGCAGGATTCAACTTTAATGTGGACAATATGAAGTTTTTTTAAAGTAAATCAATTTTAGGATGAATGTAGCTGCAAAGGTTAATATGTAATCAATATATAAAACTCCAACAGGCTGAAAATGATATAAATCTAATAGGATAAGAGTAAATTATAATATTTTATCATAAATATCAGTTGAGAAGCATGACTTTCATAATAATGGAAGGAACACTTGTGGAATCTATTGCTCCAGAAAGCCATGTAAACACTGACAGTATTATAAGGATCACCATTTTCAGAACATAAGAAAATAACCAGCTTTCCAGCAATCTGAAGAAAATTTATGCAAGAAAAAACATAGCCATCACAAAAATAAAACAGTTGAGGAATTTTTAAAATTTTTTTAAATGTTTTTTATTGTAATTAATAAAAAGGTTACATGATATTTGCGAGATAGAAGGTGCATTAATTCACATACATTGACACCTGTTCATATGTCTTGGTCCCCATTACCCTCCTCCCACCACCCATCTTGGTTTTCCCCCCTTCCCTATTCAATTTCAAATAACCAAATACAAATATATCCAATAAATCAGATAACAAAGTGAGACACTGTAACAATATGAGATACCCAAGGGACAGCAAAAGAGATGAGAGATAACATAGTATATAATGGACAAAAATCATTCATTATATGGCTTTTGTTTCAATATCCTGGAGGTCCTTTCAATTAGCTTCATACTATCTGGCCTTATGTATCAAGGTTTTGCTCTATTGCAAAACTCTGCTAGTAGACCCCAAGATTTCTACTGATTATGACAAATGAGGGAAACCATTGAGCCTAAGTACCTTTGAGTCTGGCTTACTTCACTTAATATGATTTTTTCTAAGTCCATTTCCTAACAAATGAGGCAATGTCGTTTTTCTGACAGCAGCATAGAATTCCATTGTATACAAATACCACATCTTGTTGATCCATTCATCAACTGAGAGACATCTAGGTTGGTTCCATATTTTTGCTATGCTGAATAATGCTGCAATGAACATTGTTGTGCTAGTGGATTTAGTATGCCCTAGTTTCTGGATGATTGGGTAAATGCCAAGCAGTGGAATTGCTGGGTCATACGGGAGCTCTATGTTTAGCCTTTTGAGGCACTGCCATACTGCTTTCCATAGTGGCTGAACCAGTTTGCATTCCCACCAATAGTTTAGTAGTGATCCCTCCTGGCCACATCCCCTCCAGCATCTGTTGTTATTTGTTTTCCTGATCCTGGCCATTCTAACTGGAGTGAGGTGGAATCTTAAAGATGTTTTGATTTGCATTTCTTTTATGACCAGAGATGTTGAGCATTTCTTCATGTGTCTATAGGCCATTTTTGTTTCTTCTTCAAAGAAGACTCTCTTTAAGTCTTTGGCCCATTTTTTAATGGGATAGTTGTGACTTTGGAGATTAGTTTTGGAGTGATTCAATTTTTTGAACTGTTGATATATTTTAGATATGAGGCCTTTGTGCACTGTATGGTTGGTGAAGAACTTCTCTCACTGTGTAGGCTTCCTAATTAATTTACTAGCTATGACCTTTGCCATACAAAAGCTCTGCAGTATAATGCAGTCCCACTCATCCAGCCTTTCTCTGATTTGTTGTGATTCTTGGTCCTTATTAAGAAAGTTTTGACCTGTGCTAAGGAGGCCTAGTGTATCCTCTTTTCCTTTTTGTAAAGTTTTCAGTGTGTGAGTTTTACCTCCAGGTTGAAACATTTGGAGTTAATTCTAGTGCAGGGTGACAAAAAAGGATCCAACTTTAGTTTTCTGCAGGTGGTTAACCAGTTCTGCCAGCACAACTTGTTGAAGAGGCTATCTTCTTCCATTCTATTTTTTTTGGCTCCCTTGTCAAAGATAAGATAGTCATAGGTCTGTGGTTTAATATCTGGGTCATCAGTTCTATTCCATTGGACTTCAGGCCTGTTCTTGTGACAGTACCAAGTTGTTTTGATAATTATATCTCTGTAATAGAGTCTAAAGTTTGTTATTGAAATACCTTCTGGGCTGTTCATTCTGCTACGAAGTGTTTTTGCTATATGGGGTCTTTTATTATTCCATATGAAATTTTGGATTGCCTCTTCTATTTCTTTAAAGAATGACATTGGAGTATTGATGGGTATTGCATTGAATTTGTAGAGAGCCCTTGGCAAGATTGTCATTTTCACAATGTTGATTCTTCCAATCCAGGAGCATGGGAGGTTTTCCATTTTCTTAGTTCTGCTTTAATTTCCTTTTTCAGGGTTTTAAAGTTTTCATCAAAATGGTCCTTTACATTCTTAGTTAATTCCTAGGTACTTTATTTTCTTTGAGGCTATTGTGAAAGGAGTTGCTTTCCTGATTGTTGCCTTGTTTCTCTGACTGTTGGCACAGAGGAAGGCAGTTGATTTTTGTGAGTTAATTTTATAGCCTGCTACCCTTCCAAACTTTTGAATCAGCTCAAGGAGATTTGGAATAGATTCTATGGATTCTTTAAAGACAGAATGATGACATCTGCAAAGAGGGATAGTTTTACTTCCTCTTTCCTTTCTTGTATCCCCTTTATGCTTGCTTCTTGCCTTATTGCACTGGCTAGGAATTCTAATACTATGTTAAAGAAGAGTCCAGAAGTGGGCATCCTTGTCTCATTCCTGATTTTAGAGGGAATGGCTTTAGATTTTCGCTCTTAAGTATAATACTAGCAGTGGGTTTGTCATACACAGCCTTTATTATATTGAGGAATGTTCCATGGTTTCCTAGTGTCTCCAGAGCTTTTAATATAAAGGGGTGTTGGATCTTGTCAAATGCCTTTTCTGCATCTACTGAGACAATCATGTGATTTTTGTCCTTGCTCCTGTTGATGTGTTGAATTATATTAATTGATTTGATATGTTGAACCAGCTTTGTTTCCCTGTGATGAATCCAGTTTGATCATAGTGTATAATTTTTTTGATAAGTTGTTGTAGACGGTTGGCCAGTATTTTGTTGAGAAATTTTGCATCGATGTTCATAAAGAAATAGACCTATAGTTCTCTTTCTTTGATGAATCTCTGTCTTGTTTGGGGATGAGGGTTATACTGGCTTCATAGAATGAGTTTGTTAAAGAACCTTCATTTTCAATTTCGTTGAAGAGCTTGAGGGGTATTGGTGTGAGCTCTGCTTTGAAGACTTTATAGAATTCAGCTGTGAATCCATCTGGCCCTGGGCTTTTCTTAGGTGGAAGGTCTCTTATTGCCATTTGTATTTCAAAGCTTGAAATAGGCCTGTTTAGTTGGGTTAGTTCTTCTTGGTTTAGTGTGGGTATGTTAATATTGGCTAGGAATTCATCCATTACTTCTAGATTCTCAAATTTTTTGGCGTAAAGGTTTGAGAAGTATTCCCTCATGATACTCTGTCATGACATTACCATTTTCGTCTGTGCTTTTGTTTATTTCGGTATGCTCCCTTCTTTTTTTGGTAAGATTTGCTAAGGGTTTGTCAATTTCATTAATTCTTTCAAAGAACTAACTCCTTGTTTTGTTGATTCTTTCTATAGTTTTTTTTGGATTCCAAATCATTTAATTCTGCTTTGATTTTAATAATTTGCTTCCTTCTACTGGGATTAGGGTTGGTTTGTTGCTCTTTTTCCAGGAGCTTAAGGTGAGACATTAACTTGTTGGTTTACGATTTTTCCAATTTGTTCTTGTAGTCACTCAGAGCTATAAATTTTCCTCTGAGTACTGCCTTTGCCGTGTCGCAAAGGAGCTGATATTTTGTGTACTGCTTATTGTTAAATTTCATAAGCTGTTGGATTTCTGTTCTGATCTCTTTGATGACCCATTGGTGATTCAACAATGTGTTGTTCAATCTCCATGAGTTACAGGGTTTTCGTTGGTGGTTTTGTGTGGTTCGTTCCAATTTGATGCCTTTGTGGTCTGAGAGTGTGCATGGAATAATTTCAGCATTTCTGAATCTGTCCAGGTTTGTTTTATGGCCTAAGATGTGATTTATTTTGGAAAATGCTCCATGTGCTGCTGAAAAAAACGTATATTGTGTTGTTACTGGGTGGAATATTCTGCAGATGTCTGTTAGCTCTAGTTGGTCTATGTAGTTGTTCAATTCTAAGGTTTCTGTGTTGAGGTTTTGCCTTGTTGATCTGTCCATAGGTGAGAATGGTGTGTTAAAGTCACCAGCAATCATTTTGTATGGTTTCAGTGTAAGTAAAATTTGCTTGATGAAGTTCGGAGCTCTGGGATTGGGTGTGTAGTTTAGGATCATTATGTCTTCCTGGAGGAAAGATCCCTTTAGTAGTATGTAGTAACCTTTTTTGTCTTTTCTCACTAATTTTAGTTTGAAGTCTATTTTATCTGATATGAGGATGGCAACTCCAGCCTGTTTATGGGGTCCGTTAGCTTGATAGAGTTTATTCCAACCTTTCACTTTCAAAAATGTTTGTTTTTTGTGGTAAGATGTGTCTCTTGAAGACAGCAGAATGATGGATCTTGCTTTTTTATCCAACTAGAGAGTGTATGCCATTTAATTGGAGAGTTAAGTCCATTGAGAGATATTTATTAGTTCCTACCATTTTTAAAAGCTTTCATCGGGGCCTGTGTCTTGACAATTCTTGTGGTACTTAGATGGTATGATGTTTAGATGCCATTTCTTTCTCTGTATTGCATGTATGTTGGTTTTCTATGTGTAGAACATCTTTGAGAATTTTTTTGTAATGTTGGTTTGGTTGCTACATAATGTTGCAACTTTACTCTGGAATGGAATGTTTTAATTGTTCCCTCAGTTATGAATGAGAGCTTAGCTGGGTACAGTATTCTTGGTTTGTAGTTATTTGACTTAAGGGCATGACATATATGCTTCAGGTCACTTTTTTGCTCACATGGTCTCTGCTGAGAAATCTTGGGTTATTCTGATTGGTTTGCTTTATAGGCGATTAATCCCTTCTCCCTGGCTGCCATTAGGATCCTTTGTTTTGTTTCTGTTGATCCAGTTCGTATTACGATGTGGCAGTGGGATGTTCTTTTCTGTTCAGGTCTTTTTGGGGATCTAAAAGCTTCTTGTATCTGGATGGGTCTGCCCTTCTGGATATTTGGGAAATTCTCTGAGATGATTCCCTGAAGTATATTTCCAATACCATTGACCTCTTTCTCCAGACCCTCCTCAATATCAATTAACCTTAAATTAGGCTTCCTAATTGTATCTTGGACCTCCTGAAGCGCTCTCTCATATTTCCTAGATTTGGATTGACTCTTTTTCTGTTCCTTCTCTATAACAACTAAATTATCGTGAGCCCTGGAAATTCTCTCCCCTGCATTGTCTAACCTGCTGTCAAAGCTACCTAGTTTATTTTTCATCTCCCTTGCTTCTAATTGCTCATTTTTGATGCCTTGCATCTCTTCTTTTAGATCATGTATGGATTTCTTTAGCTCCTTGATTTCCATTTGAGTGGTTAGCTCAGCAGCTTTATTCTCTTTGGACATTTGTTGGAGTTTGGTCTCCTTTTTGTTTGTGGATTCTATGAATTCATCCGTGTTTCTTTGAAAAACCTTTATTATGGCCTCCTTTATGGCTTCTCTTTTTTCAGTTATCACCTTGTTTATTGTTTCCTCTTGTTTAGCTATGGCTTCCTCCCTTATGTCTTTTGTTATATTTTCACATTTTTCATTAATGATGTTTATCAATTGCATTTGTATAGCACTTGGAAGACTCTCCTCTAGGTTTGGCAGTGACTGTTTCATTGTCTGTTTACAATGGGTAGGGGATGTTGTTTCTTGATTTGACATTTTTCTTGAGTTTCTTGTTCTTCCCATTTGAAAACGGGAGCAAGATTAATACTAAACATGATTATAGTTTTCCAGATATAACCAACCTAGACCTCTGTAGCTGGCAGACACTAGATGTTCACAATTTTTGATTGGTGTTATCACTCTTTCTTTTTGTGCACTTACAGACCAGTCTAATACAACCATTGATAACCGATTTATGACCAAATTAATAAGCCTCTCAATCCAATTTATATTGTATTTAAGTCCCTCCAGACCTAGAGTATAATTGAACAGCTAGATATATAGTTTTGCTCAACAGCCATCACGTGTAGATCCATGCAGTATAAAGGTTGAAAGATGAACAGAGGACCAGAGATAGAAAAATAGTATGAGAGAGAACAGGAGAGGTACCAGAGGAATAACGTAGGAGTGTAAGAGTATTATAGTAATGAAGGAGAGGTATAGAGTAAGGATAACTGATCTAAGTTGATAAGCAGGTAGCGTATTTGAGTACAAAGTTTGGGAAGTATTAGATAAAACTTATGAAAGTAAGAAGCGTAATAAGAAGAATATATCGAGAAAAGCTGGAGGTAGATATAGGAGATTTCAATGATGAAAAATTTTAAAAAGAAAGAAAAAGAACAAAGTAAGACAAAACAACAACAAGCACAAAAAACAAAACAAAACAAAAAACCCATACAGAACGAAAAACAGAGAAACAAAATACAAAACCAAAAAAGCAAAAACAACAACAACAACAACAATACCACCGCCAACAAAACAAAATCAAAAAAAAGAAAAGAAAAAGAAAAAGGTGGGGGGAGATTCCTCACTATTGTGAGTTCTTACTTAAGAAATACTACGTTTTAGACCAGGAGATTAAAAAGCATGTGACTGTGTCAATATAGATATCTTTTGTATTCCGACTGTACCCAGAGCTGTCACCATGTTTCCAGGAACAACCACAGTGACAGAGGGATGCGGGAGAGAAAAGAGAAAAAAAAAGTGTAGGTAGGATGGTAAAGAGAAAATAGGAACACCTATAAATGCAAATAAAAATAGGGGTGGAAGAAAAAAACTCCAAAAACAAAGAAAAAGAACAAAAAAAATTAAAGAAAAAAAAAGGGTATTCTTCGGGATTTTTTTCTTGGGGGGGGTCAGGGCAGGATAGGAAACTTGTGTCTCCACTAAATTCGGGATCCGAACAGTTCAGAAAGTCTTTTTCTCTTGTGATTTGACTATTAGGTTTTTCGGGTCCGATTGTTTGGGAAAATGAAGCTGAAAGATCCGTGGGGGGCTTTGTTTACCAGGTCTGTGGCTGGCACAGGGGACAGACTTCAGCAGCTCTGGGGCCGGATTTCCAGCTAAGGGATCTCTGGGAATTCCTTTGCCAGTAAGAAAGATGGCTCTGTCAGCAACACCTCTCAGGCTCCAATTGCTTTGGCCAGGTCCTTGCCAGTTGTCAAGATGGCGCTGCCCTCAGCTTGTGGGGGAGGGGCTCCTTCCCAATGCTGATCCGTGAGCAGAAGTGGAAACTTCTCCTTGGAGGTACTCACAAATTGCTGGATTGTCCAGTTCCGTAAAGCTGGCAGGTCCGTGCACAGCCGGGTGTCGTCTCTGGGCTCCCGCAGGCTCTGTGTGGCTTTGTCTGCAGCTGGCAGGTTGAGGCGCCAAGAAGCACTGCTGCTCAGATTCAGAAGAGCCGCTTTGTCTCTGCGGCTGCTCTGAGCGTCTGGAACCCGTCCCCACTGTCTTCTTTGTGCCAGATTTCTACCTTTTTGTTCTGTGACTGAGGTCTCAGTATCGCTAGAGCTTACTTAGGATCGATTTGAGGTATGTACTGTCCCCTATGCTGCCAAAACTGGTATCTTGGTGAGAGCTCAGAAAGACTCAAACTGAACCGCTGCCATCTTCCGCCTATTTTTCTGGTTGAGGCATTTTTTAACGTATGCTATTCACATTTACCTATCTCTAATTCCATGGTAGATTTGGGGGAAAAGTATTCTTTTGTCCATGAGGTGGAAGGAAATAAGATTTGAAACTGAAAAGTCTCATCCCGAGCATTGTCACAATTTGACCTGCCTGGACGCTTCCTGTAAAAGCTTCATACACAGAGTATTTGTGCTATTTGATCTGGCTCAGAGCTTGTCCCCAAGAAATCCCTATCCCCAAGGTGCTCTCTGAAAACAAGCAGCTGCAAATTGTTTAATGTTTCTGCTGTCTAAAAGCCATGGCATTAGTTAGGGCAAACAAGAGCCTAGCCAAATGGAAGATCTAGTAAGATGCTTACAGGGGCTTCAAAAACTCTGCTATGTTTTTGGGTGAACTAGAAGTTCACAGATATTTCAGTGTGTTCCGATTATATAAAATGTAGACTTTATAGACAATTAATTTAAAATATTTTCTAAAACAGATGAAGGCAGGTGTTGGTGGCTCATACCTGTAACCTAGCTACTCAGGAGTCAGATCTGGAAATCATAATTCTAAGCCAGCCCAGAAAGGAAAATTCTGTGAGACTCATTTCAAATTAGCCACCAAAAAGCCAGAAGTGGAATTGTGGATCAAATTGTAGAGTGCTAACCTTGATCAAGAAACCTCAGAGACATGATAAGGTCCTGAGTTTAAGCTATACAATAGACACAGACACAGACACAAGAGACATACACACATACCCACCCCCCACACACAAGATACATAAACAGGATGGTATAGAGCTTATACAACTGGTCAAATATAGTCAATAGAAAATATCCCCAAGGGTACCCAGATAAAATGTTAATGACTTTAAGTTAGGTAATACAAGTATGCTCAACGAGTGAGGAGTCCATGTCTAAAAATTCAGGCAAAATTAAAAAATAAAATGGGATGGGTATTATACCTGGGATGAATATTAAGGGTATGGGACATATGATAGGAAGACATAAAAGCTAGATTAGGCTAAATTTATTTACATAGGGAAACTATAAATGAATTAAATGTCAAACAGAGGTTTGCCACTTAGTGTTATAGCTCAGGAAATTAGAAAGAGCTCTAATACTTTGCTTGCTTGGCTAAAATAGAGAAAATACATTTGCATGTTTTCAGATTGGAAAAGGCTGATCTCCCTTTATGTGTCCCAAAGGCCCCTGAATGAAAAGGCCAGTGAAGGAAAGACTCTAGTACACTACAGATAGTTTATATGGTTAATCTTTATTTCAGCCTCTCCCAAATAATTTATGACCTTGTACCAAGTAATTGAGTTAAAGGATATAGTCGGAGAATCGAGGAACCAGTTGAGAATGACTATATACTAACTCCAGGAGAATGAAAAAAATCACTGAAGCCCTCCAATTACAGTAGAGAATTATCATGGTAAGGTGGTCAGAGGGGTTTGGTCCAGATCTATCATACATTGGGACTATCTATCATACATAAGTTCTGCTTATTCCATAGTTAGTCCTCCAGTTCCAGAAAGTTAATTGGAACAGTATTACCTAGCATCTGGCACAAACATTTTTGATCCTCAAAACCATGGGATGATGAGAAATGTCAAGAGCATACCTTTATAAATTACCTCCACCTCAAGAAAATAAAAAGAGAAAGAAATGTATCCCTGGAAGAATTACAAAAATTAGTGTAATCATCAAAGACTTATAAGACGCTCTGATGGTGATTCCTACCAGATATCCATTTAACTATCCTATGTGGCCTGTGCAATGGATTATCATAAAGCTTAACCAAGTAGTGATGCAGTTGCTGTAACAGATGTGATTTATTACTCAAACAAGTTAGTTCATCCTCTGGAATCTCGTATACAGCTACTGATCTAGAAAAATCCTTCTTCTTTATCCTAGATCATCAGGACCACAAGAAGTAGTTGCGTTTTAGATGACATAGGTTCTTATCTGAAGAGTATATCCTACCCAATACTCTTAAGTTTTTAGTGATCGTTGCATCTTCTGTTCTACACAATATCATATTCATGATATAATGAAGATTGCCTCTAGTAAAGGAGGAATACCGATTGTTATAAGACATTTGTATATTAGAAAAATAAATCTGAGACTCATTCACTAGTCCCTGTTTCAGTGATATTCCTAGGGGCTCACTGTTTTGAATGTTTAGTATTCATTCTAAGATAAAGGGTAAAGTGGACGTTGGTCTTCTCTGTAAAAAAAAAAAGACATAGTTGGGCTAGGTATGGTGGCTCATGCCTATAATCCTAGACACTCAAGAGGCTGAGATGTGAGGATCTCTGTTGGGGACTGACTGTGGGGTCAGTGACCGTGACTGTGGGGTCAGTGACCTTGGACCCGCACAATTGAGTACACAAGGAAGTAAGCTCTTATCATGATTTTGGGCTGTGTCAATAGCTTCTCATTTAACCTGTTTGGGACTTGATAGCTTCTCATTCAACCTATTTCAGACTTGATACTGTTTGTACGAATGTAGCCCCTGGCAGTTCCCTAGTTTAAAGAAGTGTATTTAAGATTCAGAACTGGAAATAAACTGGGCTACGGTCTTGGGCTACAGGCTTCTTAAGCTGTGGCTCCTGATTTGGGCTGTAGCCCTCCTGAACCCCATCTGTTTGTCTCTCTTCTATTTTTTCCTAGTCCTTGCCCCCTATTTCAGGAATCCCAATCTGCAAACCCTGGTTTGCTGCCGGTTGGCCCCGGCATCTGGCGCCCGAACAGGGACCCTGAAAATCTGGGACGAAGGTGAAGGACCCCTCCCTGTGGTGAGTAACACATCGTAGGACTATTAAGAGAGGATCTTAAGAGAGTGTATAGTCAGGAGTAAAAATTATGGGTCAAGTTAATAGCCATAGGTTATTTCTACCGATCTTAACAGGCCTACTTGAAGCCCACGGAACGTGGGTGGAAAAAGGGGTGCTTCAGAGCTTCCTACAGTTTGTCGAGGAGGCATGCCCGAGGTCTATAGAGGAGGAATACCAAAAAAACCTGGCAGCGGATAGGAAAAAGAATTCAAGAATATTATAATGTATATGGCCCCGAAAAGACCCCAGTAGAGGCTATTGATGTATGGAATTTAGTAAGTGAATGCACAGATCCTCAACATGAGAATGCTGAACTTAATCTTGAATTAAGGGAACTTTATGAATTAAAGGACCCTTCTGAAAACCCTGAGGCTGAGCCATATGCTGCAGCCCAAGAGAGTCTAAGTGAGATCTTGAAAAGGGAACAACAACCAGTAGATATTGAGTATCAGAATTCAGGTTTGAATATCAAGGAGGAAAGTTATGATGAGTCAATGGAGGGCCGGATGGCTACGATAGAGAAGAAGTTAGAAGAAATGCTACATTTTCTATCAAAAATGGGGATGGAGCAGAGAGCCCCCCCAGAAGTAGGAAAGAAAGATGACCCTCAGGCCACTATGGTGTCTGATTCTAAACCTTACCCCTCACACCCACCGCCATCAGCTGCAGCCTTACAGCCTCAATCCCTTTTTCAACCTTTAGGCAAGCCTAAAGGCCCTAGCAACAAGTCCCTTTTAACAGGCACTACAACCAGGCACAGTGCATCGCAATTAAACCTGACTCAGGCTGCTAGAGAGAGGGAAGATATTTCAGGGCCTCGATGCTTCCTTAGTTTAGTTGATCATGATGAACAAGTATACCATCAACCTGTTCCTGTTAAACTGTTACAGGATTTAAAGAGTGCCTGCTCCCAATATGGGCCAACTGCCCCTTTTACTCAAGTAATATTGGAGGCCGCGTGTGCTGGTATTGCATGCCCAAATGACTGGAAGCGACTTGCCAGAGCATGCCTTAGTGCAGGAGAGTACTTATTATGGGAGACAGAGTTCACTGCAGTGTCGGGCTAAAATTGAAGCAAATAGGTCTAAGAACCTGCCTTACACTGTTGATCAGTTGTTAGGAGAGGGAACCTATAAAAACACCGAAGATCAATTGGGTTATGCAAAGGAGGCCTATTTACAAATAAATGCTGCGGCGAGAGAGGCTTGGAAAAGGTTACGCAATTCCAATCGTACAAAAAATCTAGTAGAAGTTAAACAGGGACCGAATGAACCTTATCTAGAATTTTTGTCTCGATTAATGGAGACTGCAGACCGCCTAGTACAAGATGAGAATGTAAGGAAGATTATAGTTAGACACATAGCCTATGAAAATGCCAACGCCGCCTGTCAGGCGGCTATCAGACCCCATAGGAATAAGGGAGGAATCACGGACTTTATTTCACTGTGTGGTGATATTGGACCCTCCCATGTACAAGGCCTTACTTTAGCCACCGCTCCTCAAGGAAAGGCTGTTACTGAGTTTCTAAAATATAGAGGTCAGCGGCATTCTCGGGATGCTAGACCCCCAGGGCGTTGCTTTTCTTGTGGACAAATAGGACATTGGATGACGCAATGCCCATGCCAGGCCAGGCAAAAGAGAGAAAAATCACCTGGCACATGTCCACGCTGTGGTAAAGGGAAGCACTGGGCTAAAGATTGCAAGTCAGCAACAAATCGCAATGGCCGCCCGTTTTTGGGAAACTGGAGAAGGGGCCAGCCCCTGGCCCCGCAAAACCATGGGGCAGTCCCTCCCTCTTCTTGGCCACAAGTGCATCTTCTAACAACCCCCCAAGATCAGTCTCCAGCCTCCTCCATGCCACCCCAGGCAGTGCAGGATTGGACCTCTGTTCCTCCACCTGCTCAGTATTGACCCCAGAGATGGGGACACAAGCTCTCCCCACGGGGGTCTTCGGCCCCCTTCCCCCGGGAGTGGCTGGATTGCTGTTAGGGCGAAGTAGCTCAGCCCTTAAAGGGATACAGATTACACCTGGCAAAATTGACCAGGATTTTACTGGAGAAATCAAAGTTATGGCCTCTGCCCCGAAACACGTGGTATCGATCCCAGCCGGTCAAAAATTAGCACAACTAATACTTGTGCCTTTACCTCCTGGGGAGACTGCTAATTCCCCATGTGGACAGAGAGGATTTAGATCTTCTGATATCTATTGGGTACAAAGCATAAAACAAGAGAGGCCTGAGATGACTATATTTATACAAGAAAAGCCCTTTAAAGGAATATTAGACACTGGAGCAGATGTGTCTGTGATATCTAAAAAACATTGGCCAGCCCAATGGCCCCGGACAACCTCTATGACTTCCCTACAGGGGATGGGGTATGCAACTCACCCACAGCAGAGCAGTGCAATTCTTACTTGGAGAGATGAGGAAGGGCACTCTGGTCATTTTCAGCCATTTGTCCTGGATCATCTGCCAATTAATTTATGGGGTCGTGATATCATGGAAAAAATGGGAGTGTATATGTTTAGTCCTAGTGCTGCGGTCACTAAGCAGTTACTTGATCAAGGCCTCCTCCCCTTTAGAGGACTAGGCCAAGCAGCACAGGGGGAGCCAGAGCCACTCCAACCCCAGTCTCACTCACAGAGACAAGGATTAGGGTATCGTGGAGAGAGCTAATGGATTATTAAAACATCAAATTGCTAAAATACAGAAAGGAGAGTTGTATCCCGCTAGCCCTGTGAATATACTTAATCATGCTTTATTTGTTTTAAATTTTTTGAATTTGGATTCAAATAATTTATCTGCTGCTCAGCGATTCTGGGAAAAAAGAGAGCAGCGTGCTTTTGCCTTAGTAAAGTGGAAGGATCCCCTAACTGGTGCTTGGCATGGACCCGATCCTGTTCTAACCTGGGGTCGAGGGCATGTATGTGTTTTTTCACAAGGAGAAAATGACGCCCGCTGGCTGCCTGAACGCTGCGTTCGGATCGTGGAGAGTGACAGTGGCCATCCAAGCAGCGACTCACTGGGCCTACACCCCCAACCCTCTAGTGGTGCATCCTGCGACGTGGGAAGGACCTGAGTTATTTGTACATGTCAATTGGGACTGCTACTGATCCACTTGTTCCACACATTCATATGAGCTGTGTTTCTCCTCCTTTTACTATTATGTAGGGACCTTTTAACATATTCATTGACTCTACACAATTTAATATGTGACATTATTTTGTCTTTACCATCCCTCTTCTTAATAACCTTTTTTGTAAAAGATGCCCAGGTGAAAAGCAAAGGCCTCCAGAGGTAAGTAGAAGTCGGCTGACCCCCTTGTATGTCTGCGTTTTATTTTATTTTATTTTATTTTATTTTATTTTTGTTTGTTTGTTTGAAAAGGTGCACTGTGGGCCTAAAACAGAGGCCTGGGTGGTCAAGGGACACCTTGACCCCCCCTCCCCTTCTGAGTTTCTTGTCGATAACAAGGCATAGCTGAGAGTCCCACCAGCAAGACATGTCTAAATCTAAAAATAACTGTTTGGTGAAAACATTTATTTGAGCTCATGTTTTTTTGTGTTAAGTGTATCTGATTGAGTCCAATTTTCTTGTTATATGTCAATGTCTGATTATTTAAAAGTCTCCGTTTCTCTGTCTTGTTCGTGTTACATATTTTTCCTTGTCCAGTTTTGTCTTTAAAATTGGTACCATTTCTAAGTATGGATCCGTATGGTTTTCTGTGCGTACTCAAGCACACATCCTTGTTATTTTTTTTTTGAACATTTCTGGGCCTAGCATGGCCGCTCCCCCATGTCTGCAGTTGTAAAAAGCCCTGGAAAAATAAATTCCAGCTAAGTTGCCTTGCAAAAAGTTTTGTTTTGAACCTGGTTCTCACCTGTAAGAGTAAAATTGGCAAAACTCTCTTGACACAAACTTCCGGAAATTGAACGGCCGATATTAATTTTGCGCGCTTTATAATCTTTGAGTATGAATGTGTGTGAATGAGTGAGTGAACATGTTCAAGGTTAAATTGTCAGCATGCTGTATAAAACAATGGATAAATTTATACTTAAACACAAAGACAATTGGGTAAATCTAAGCTTAAAACTTCAACAAAATTATTAGGTTTGAATGTTTACTATGTCTCAAAGGATTATTGCATTGTCTTAAAGAAAAACTGGTAAATATTTTTCTAGATCCTGAAATCTGCATTTTATTGCAAGGCATACAGCTGTTTACATTGTAAACATTGTATCCTGTTTAGCACAGAGGTGTTAGGGAATTTGGGATTTATTACTTTAAGTTAAAGTTTGGAGACATGTATTAGAGATTTAAATGTAAAATTGTTCATTAACGTCAGAAACTTTGTCTGTCTGTCTTTTCTTGCAAACTAACACTAGAAATCTAATGGTAAAATGTGGATAATGTGATTAGTATTTTAAAGGAATGTTTAAAGGTTTATCTCTGTATGATTTGGTTTCATGTTACTGGATTGCAATTGGATGTATCTTAGAAAAAGGAGGAAACTAAGTTCAGACTTAGATTTTTGGTGCACTGATGATGTTTGTAGTTCTTGCATTAAGGAAAAACATATTTGGGTTTAAACTGTGGGAGTTCTAGGCAGCAATCTTAACTGAAAAAAAAATGCCTCTTTTAAAGGAGGCCTGAAGGCAAAGGGCGTTCCTTGAGCCCAAGGAGACCTGGAGAAAAGGGAGTGCCTTGAGCCCTTAAAGGTTTTTCAAATGCAAATGAAGACTAAAATGTTAAGTGTTTAAGTTAAAAAGTGTAAACGTTTTAAAGAACATTAGAAATGGGTTTCTGAATAATATTTGAAAGTGAAGTTGTCTTAAATGTTTTAAGAAAGAGAAAAAAGGAAAATCAGGACTACCAAAGTAACTTCCAGCTAGCCCATGGAGAAGAACAGCAATCCTTATTCAGATGTAACTTTGGCTTTTACCAGGTTCTAGGTAAGCTCATGCTTAGAGACTGATTCTGTGTTGACCACCTTGTTGCTTTAATTGGAGTAACGTGGCCTTTTGTAGGACTCAGTGATCTGAAAACTGCAGTTCTGAGCCAACCCCGGGCAAAGCAAAGTCCCTGTGAGACTGTGGTGTCTAATCTGGCAGCAGAGTGCTAATTGAGGCAGAGTTGCTTTGGAGCTCAAAGTGGCAGAGTGCTAGCCTTGAGCTGGAGAGCTGAGGGACAGTACCCAGACCCCGAGTTCAAGTCCAGCAACCAAGCAAGTGAAATGCCCATGGGATGTTTATTCCTGTGTGGAGAGACACTACTGGGACAATGAAGTATCCAGATGCAGAAAGCCTCTGCATGGATGGCAGAGATGGTGTCAGATCCTAGAGTCACTCGTGCTTGGCCATTCAATATTAATCAGAGCCGGGAGGTCATAGAATAGTTTGTAAGAATGCCTTACTAATGCCCATGCCTTTCATAACTGGGCAGGAACTTGTCAATCATCTGTGATAGTGGTAGTTTAAAGTTCTAACTGAGTAAAGTTTGATTTGACTCCAGCCACAAGTTCAGGAAAGTTTGTGGATCTGACAACTAAACCATTGTTTAAGGTTGCAGAAATTTAGTTCCCCAGACAATCAAGAAAAAGCCTTTGCAAATGGGTGCTATGTAAGCTACACTATTGTAGCCAAAGATGGTTTGTGCAGTTGTTAAATGTCAAATATGATCTCTAATTTGGAGTAAATTATTGTTCCTAATATCTAATCCTTGCAACCCCTTGATAAAACAGGCTAGGCTTCTTAAGGTCCCTGGTCAAGCACAGAGACAACACCCCTGAGTCAGCTTGAAGAAGTCACAGAAGTTGAATCTCCGCCCATCAATCCCCGTTAGACCAAGGGACCAAAGTCATTTTTGGAAAATGTGACAGGATAAATTAGGGGTATAGAAAAGAGTAAAAAATTGCACTTGTGTTTCTTTTAAAATAAAGACGGGGGAGATGTTGGGGACTGACTGTGGGGTCAGTGACCGTGACTGTGGGGTCAGTGACCTTGGACCCGCACAATTGAGTACACAAGGAAGTAAGCTCTTATCATGATTTTGGGCTGTGTCAATAGCTTCTCATTTAACCTGTTTGGGACTTGATAGCTTCTCATTCAACCTATTTCAGACTTGATACTGTTTGTACGAATGTAGCCCCTGGCAGTTCCCTAGTTTAAAGAAGTGTATTTAAGATTCAGAACTGGAAATAAACTGGGCTACGGTCTTGGGCTACAGGCTTCTTAAGCTGTGGCTCCTGATTTGGGCTGTAGCCCTCCTGAACCCCATCTGTTTGTCTCTCTTCTATTTTTTCCTAGTCCTTGCCCCCTATTTCAGGAATCCCAATCTGCGAACCCTGATTTGCTGCCGGTTGGCCCCGGCAGATCTCAATTCAAAGCCATCCTGGGCATGAAAGACCAAGAGACTCTTACCTCTAATTAATCACTAGATAATGGGAAATGGCACTATGGTTCCAGGAGCTTTAGTCTTGAGCTGAAATGCTCAGGGCCAGTGCCCAGGCCCAAAGTTCAAGCCCCATGATCCAAAATAAATAAATAGATAAGTTAATTAATTAATGAATTAATTAATTAAGAAAAGACATAGTTGGGCCAGGAGTGTGGCCTAGTGGTAGCGTGCTTGCCTAGCATGCACGAAGACCCAGATTTAATTCCTCCATACCGCATACATAGAAAAAGCTCAAGTGGTAGAGCTCTAGCCTTGAGAAAGCCCAAGGACAGTGCTCAGGCCCTGAGTTCAAGATCCAGGATTGGCACAAAAAAAGTTAAATTCCATTGAGGATATTTGGATTTAGAGGCAATTTATTCCTTCTTGGAATGAAGCCTATAATCGAACTACATGAAAAACTGATAGATTTGAATCATTTCCAAAATAAAATAAGGAGGTGAAATAGTTCCAGGATGCTGTTCAAGCTGTATTCTCACTTGGACAATATGATGTGCATAGAGATATATTTGACTTTTTTTAAGATTCCCTACAGGTGGAAAATAGCATAGGAGTTTATAATTTATAATTTTGCCCTGCTAATCTTTCTTGACATGATAATGAGCTACAGATGAGATTGAACACTTGAGAATAAACCAGTAAATTACATACGTTCAACTTAGGGTTTCCCACAGAAACTGGTTATGTGATCCACCAAGACATACGATTTAACATAGAAACTTTCAGTTATCAAATGGAAATTATGCACATACACAAACATGCATATGCATATATGATTGGGCATGAGCAGGGAGTAAAGGAGGCACAAGTAATTTAAGGACCCATCTTGATGTCTGCAGTGTCCATACACTCTGCTTTCTTTCTCCAGCGTATATTCATAGCTTCATGACATGTTATCTGTTATTACTTATTAGTGTGAAAGAAAATGGCCTGATTTACAGATGACTCTGCATAATAAGCACAGGCCATTTGGAAGTGAACAGTTGCAGTCCTATAGCATGTCCTAGAATATCTCTTAAGAAGAGAACAAGCAGTATATCTATGTTCACAACAGTTAATATATCTGGATGCACATATCACTTGGAAGGGCAAATGGACAGACATAATTGTACATGGATTTGAGCATGGATATACAGGTTAAGAAGAAATATGGCTGGAAATTTTGTGAGGAGTACATCAAGTTAGGAGAAGTACATCAAATAAATTTCTTAAGTGAGTAAAAATACAAGGATCAGTATATTGCATGACATACAAACCCTCAGCCTAATTTTAATTATGTTCTAAAATCTAAGTGCCAGTGATTATATATAGTGATTCCCTTCTTGAATACTTGTTTGTTATATGTGTCATTTGAAATATGATGTAAAATCAATGTTAATAAATTCTTTAATAAAAAGGGATTGTAGCATAGGAGTTTTTTGTCAGTCAAATGGATAAAATATGAATTTTTTGCTATCTATCAGCTTTCTTTCTCTAGGAACCCCTCTCATTTCCTAAAGGGCTCATAAACAAAATGGTATAGTTGTACGGAATGAAGTTATACATGGATTTAATAACATAGGTTCCAATTCAACATGCAGTATCTGAATATGGTCACTCATAAATGCCTAATCTACTGAAAATGAAAATAAACATCAAAATTCTGGAGATAGCTCTATTCTATGAGTGATCAGCCATCCAGTTGACTCTGGGTTGATTAAATGGGACTGCTTTCATCATGGAAGGTTCAATATTTTGTCTTTATTGGAATAGACACTCAGGATGTGAATTTGCCTTTTTGCATGCAATGCTCCTGCCAAAATTGTCATCTCTAGGCTTAACAGAATGTCTTATCCATCATAATGATATTCTACACCATATTGCTTCTGGTTAAGGAAGCCACTTCACAGAAATAGAACTGGAGCATGGATTCATGTTTATAGAATTTTCTGGTCTTAACATGTCCCCTGAAATCCTAAATCATTTATAATGAAACATTATTTTGAGACTGAAACTAGGCTCACTTTTAACTCCTTATGTTATTCAATAGGTCATGAAAGGAATTACAGTGTTAACTGGGGGTGACTCTTCCTACCAACCAAGTGGAAATTTCACTATATGGAGGTAAGAAAATGTGTTTTAAATATAAGAGATGTTTTAGAGTGTCCTTTAACATTTCTATTCTCTGTGATTAAGGTAAATATAATATCTACAGCAATTCAACTGAGGGAAATATGATGGTTCTAGACAACTCAGGAGTGATGGTTTGGATCACCCTGTGCAGGGAATAAATGACTAGCTGAGGTGCTTAATAAAAACAAAGTGAATGAAGAAATGCTAATGAAAATTATCTACAAATAAATAAAACCAAGTATCCAGTTACAAAAACAAGGATTCTTCATTTTATGAATGATATACATATCTATATTACATGTTTAAATTTTGACATGTCTCCTTGTCAAGAAATACTGAGTTTGTGGAAAGAGTTAAATATAGCTGATATTACATCATAGTGTTGAAGTTACAAGTCATAATGAGAAGAGAAAGCATCATTTGAGTTTACCTTCTCTCTAGAAGGTAAAACTAAAACCACTTTTTCCACGTTAAGAGGGATTATAATTCTGCTCTCATTTTTGCTTGGATGGTGTATATGGTTTATGAAGATGAACATGGGAGCCAAATTGACAAGTTGTGGACTGTTAATGGTTAATTTTAGGTATCAGTTTAACTAAGATTAGAATTCCTAGATATCTGGTACAGTGTTACTTCTTGGTATGCCTGTGATGGTGTCTGAATTAGTAGACTGAGTAAAGAAGAGAATCCTTTCTTTCTTAGAATATTTTCTGAAGAATATTTTATGTAGCATGTGGAAATTGTGAAAAAAAACTCAGCTTCAAAAGCACATTATCCAACTACCATAATACACACACACACACACACACACACACACACACACACACACACACACACACACGTGTGCACACACATGAACCTAGAAATCCCTTATTGGTATGTTTATCAGGAGATCCCTGATCAGTACAAATGGAAAAAATTATACTTGACATTTTCTCTCTCTGTTTTGTGGCTGTCCCTTTCTTCCTCCATCTGACATTCACTAACATCCACTAGGCTTTTGTTGAAACACTTCAACATGTACTGGTCTGCTCTTTGTTATGGATTGATAATTTTTATTACACCTTGAGAGCCTGAAAGTAACTGCTTTAGGAAATGGCCCAAACATTTCCCTGTTTCTTTGAATTACAAGAAATATTTGGGGCTAAAGGACTCAGCGGAGGGGCCTCATATTGTGAAATGACTCATGTGCTTTTAAATATTAAATATTTGAAGGCCTTCATCTAGCACTAGTAGAGTATATTTTGCCAATAATTTTACTGTGATAATACTGAGTACAATAATTTCCTTATTGGAGATGAATATACTCTCATTTGTACCTTAATTACCTGTTTTCATTGATAATCAAAGGCATGTGTATCACTGAAAACTTACCAGAAAAATATTGTCCATAAACCTGAAGCTATTAATAATTTCTTGAAGAGTTCATGATTTCAGCCAATATGTTAAAATTATACTCTCTCACTTATGTATAAATAAAAAGGAAATAACCACAAAACTGAAAATCCCTGGGGGTTATGATAGTAGAAGTACTTATAAACTAAATGTTCCATAGATATTTGCTTTGATTGTCATTTGCATCAAAAGACAATTGTTTTATTTTTTTGGAAAGGACTAGATAAACAAGGTGACATTTTCACGATCCAAAGTGATATGTACAACTACCACAATCCCTAAAGTTCATTATTTCTCATCTTAGTAAAATTAATGAAGTCATTAACAGTAGCAGCATTGGTAATCCACTGCACTCATACAGAACGGTTAGTCGTAAAATGAATGCATATATATCCGTGTGCTTTGAAAACTTCATATAGGCCGCATCTTCATATTGCAGTATGATTTATTTTCATGATAAAAATCCAAGAATGTGATATCTGGTTTGAATGCTCAGGTTTGTTTTTAATGAGAAAAGAATCTTTCCCATTAAGAACAATTATAAAATCCATGTGAATTAAATGGTATAAAATTATGTACAGCTATGTATATGTATACATATCTGAATCAAAAAGCTAATGAGGAAACCCCAAAGTCTCCAGTAATAAAAATCTATATAGGGGTTCGGAATGTGGCTAAGTGCTAGAGTGCTTGCCTAGCATGTATGAAGCTTTGTCACATAAACAGAAAAGCCTGGAAGTAGCCCTTTAGCTCAAGAGATAGAGGGCTAGCACTGAGCCAAAGAAGTCCAGGGCCAGTGCTAACAAAAAATTCTATAGGAGAGAAGACCTTGTTATCTGATATATATATATATATATATATATGCTTAATTGGTTATTTGAAATTGGATAGGGAAGGGGTGAAATCAAAAAGAGCTGGGGGAGAGGGGAGGGAAATGGGGACCATGGCATGAGAAAGGGTATCAATGTTTGTGAAGTAATGCACCTTCTATCTGGTGAATATAATGTAACCCTTCTATTAATTACAATAAAAAGTAAAGTCATATATGGTTTAGCCTGTGCTGTCACTGTATCTGATTTGGTATCTGATATATTGTATATATATTTATTTGAATTAGGAAATGAAAGGGGAACAACAAAATGATGAGACAAAGGTCAAAAAGTGAACCAATGCAACAGTGATACAAGATGATACGTTGGAATGTCATTTACGTACACAAAATGGCTGAGTTTGCTGTTTAGAAGACTGTTTTCTGTTTTTTTTAAATCTTGTTTTACTTGGTCTCATTCTGTTAAACTTTATCACTTATACAGTATTCTCTCAAGGGAAATTTATTTTCTCATTTTCCTAAACATGTCACAAACATCTTGTTCTATTCATTTGTACCTGTCTTCAAAGATCATGCTGTCAAGTTCTTCTAACCAATCCCATCAAAACTCAAACTCTTGATTGTAGTATTACAGCTAATTTTAATTGTTCTCTAATTAAAATGAAAGCTTTTAAATAAAACCTGAATATGGATGATTCATATTTCATTTATTACTTATATTTAAACATTATAGAAACATTTACCCCTTTATAAAGAAATGAACCTTGAAGTCACACTGGTCCTTACTAAATATCCTAAATATCCTCTAGTTTAAACTTTAAAGGAAGCCTTGGAAATGTTAGTGATTGTGTGTGGGTTTCTTGTATCTATAATATGATATGCCTATGAGCTACTGTGAATTTTCTTTAATTTTTCTGTTCAGTTTGGACTTTTCTGGGAAATTGTTTTACTGGTACCCAAATTAAAGAACAAACCTTGTAACTATAAAGATAACAGTAAGTAGTAACAATATTTACTCCCTCAGAGGTATGTTCTTGTGTTTGAAAGCTAGAGATATCTTACAACCATTCCAGGGTTTTCAACTATAATACAGCTGTCTTCACTTCTCTTCCCCTAATCTTTGTTCTGAAGGATAAAATCTCAGGATCCTCCACTTCTCTTCTCACCATTATGAAGGTAAAATTTCAAGTAGCGGAGGTAGAAAAAGAGTGGGAATATCTAGAGAAAATGAGGAAGCACACAAATAGAGGGTCAAGGCAAGAAAGGGTGAGGTGCCAATACTGAATAAAGAGAGAAGGCTGGGAAAGTCCTGGTTATTAGAAGAGTTCCAGCTTAGTGACCAGGTGTCTCAGATAATATAGGTCCAGGAGCTATAACAGTAGCTACTTCAGAATTATAAACCTAGTGACTACATAGCTGAGAGTCCTAGCTCCTCATGCTTGTTGTACTGGAGCTAAGAAGTACTTCCTCCTGCTGCCTCCTGTTGTCTATTGATCACCACTGCTGCTGGAAAGAGAGGATTACAATACTTAAATCCTGGGGACACCTTTGGTCAGAGTCCACACCAATGAGCCTCCAACATGTAGCACTTGAGCAGTTATAGTCCCCTGTCTTACAGGACTTCGCCTGTAAACCTCTGGATTTGCAACCCATCCCCTAGGATTCAGACACTCAAGGGCCTTGGACAGTCAGCACCAGAAAAGGAACTGCTCACCTACCTATAATTTCTATCCAAGTAGAGTAAAAGGACCTTAGCTAACTAAATTGTAACACTCCCATGTTGACTCCAATGTAGAGTTGTCGAAAATCTTTTGTAGATTGAGTTCTGTTGGTTCAATATAATTCAAATCTTTTCCTTAAAAGTAAATTCTATGACTTTCAATAGACATGTAGAAAAAATACTAGCTTTCCAATTCTAATTATCAGGTTTCATTTACATTATAAAGAGGGAGATATATGCCTATCATTGTATTTCACTAGAAGGAAATAGTTGAGGCAAAAACAATAACAATCTCACTATTCTTTTGTTTGGAAGTCTCAAAAATTTTTAAATTAAAAATTAAAGGCAGGGGCTGGGAGTTTGGCCTAGTGGTAGAGTGCTTGCCTACTATGCACAGAGACCCGGGTTCGATTCCTCGGTACCACATACATAGAAAAAAAGCCAGAAATGGGTGCTGTGGCTCAAGTGGTAGAGCTCTAGCTTTGAGAAAAGTCCAAGGACAGTGCTGACGCCTAGTTCAAGCCCCACAACTTGCAAAAAAAAATTAAAGGCAAAATAAAGTTCATCATTTGTTTACAAATCATTAAGGTAAAACACAAATAATACAGCTGTGTCCTTATTTCCTCTGAAGTCACTATTCTTATAGGTAAGAAAAATCAAGTCTCAACTAGTAATATATGAAACTTCAGATTCATCTAAACAAATAGGGATAATAAATATATCAATACTCAAATGTCAAACATCATATAAGTAGTATATATGAGAATGCTCCTACATTCTAGTTGATCATTGTCACTCATTTTATTTGGCTGCTGTTCACAGTGTAGCTTAATAGGATGCTAGTTAAAAGATGTCTATAGCAATATATTATAACATTTGAAATTTGTTTTTTCATTTCTAATGTCACACTGAGCTCTTGATGAGAGAAATTTTGAAGACTATTAGAAACATTCTTACTAATTATAAACTAAGAATTTAAATGTAAACCTAGATACAAGGAACAATTATAACTATTATGATTGCTATATCTGGGCCTTTTAGTGTATTATTACCAACCATTTTAAGTAATGATTACCTTTCTAAAGGGTGGAAGATTTTTACTTCGAAATTATAGCCCACTGTGAGACAAGATAAACACTGGCAGCCTGGATTGTTTCTTGCTGAGATGTTGCATTAAAGCATTCAGAAATGCCTTCTCTAAAAAGTGATGTGACCCTTTTTATTACCTATGTTTTAGATCTATAAGCCTTTCAACTGGGTTTCACATATCCATTGGAATATTTATTTCATTTTTAGGTTTAGAAACAAAAATCATTTATACCACTTCAAAAATTTAATAGTCTGGAAATACTTCATATCATAAATGAGGCAGCAGTCAAGAGAATTTTTCAGTATATCTTGACCTTCCACGGGAAATAGTTATACGGTTAAAGGACAATCCAAAGACAGAGTCTTTCTTTCAAGGTAATAGCATATACATTTATTCAACAAGGTAGCCTTTTCCAAATGTCAAAGTTTCAGCCCCAAAGCATTTCCCTGAACTCACAGTAGAAAACACAGCTATTTAAATAAAACTTCAATTTCCATCAGCATTCTTTCACACAATTTATCTCTAACAGGCAAGATTCCATCAGTCTGATTGTGATTGATATATAGAAATAAGAAGGCAAAAGTGGTACTGTTTTATTTTTACATTTTCCTCAATTTAATAATGTTTTCAATCTGTACTGTTTCTTTGATATATTGAAAAAGTTATTATACACAAGTTGTAAGATATTTCTTAATTGTATATACATATTCACAGAATATGGTATTACTGCTGTATCTATTTTACAGACAAAGATATAGAGTTAAAAGTATTGGGGCTGGGAGTTTGGCCTAGTGGTAGAGTGTTTGCCTAGGATGCATGAACACCCAGGTTTGATTCCTCGGTACCACATACATAGAAAAAAGCTGGAAATGGTACTGAGGCTCAAGTGGTAGAGCTCTAACCTTGAGAAAGCCCAAGGACAGTGCTCAGGCCCTAAGCTTAAGCCCAGGACTGGCAAAAAAAAATATTGCTTGTCTGTAACTAGTTAGTAAGTGGGGAGCTAGAATTTTGACAAGTTCTGCCTGCCTGCAATATTTAAGTTACAAAAAATAAGTTTTACTTTCCAACACCAAAGTCAAAACCTCATGAATTTCTGGAAAACTGTCATTACTTATCTCAGTGACCGGAAAAGCACTAAATCTTCAAAAGCACGAAATGTTCATTTAATTTAGGTGGCAGAAAAGCTAAAAGGGTCAACGAAAATTTTTTCCTGGTTGTTTTCTTCTCAATACATTTTGAATTCCATTTAAGAAAGCAAACCATCATACTACAAATGCAATAACTTGGTTGGTATAGGAAGGAAATGGTGACAAAAACCTATGTCATAGTTCCTGGTATTTAGTCCTGGTAATTACTAAAACTTCATTTACTGTGTGATGAATGATGTTCAGTAATATTGCTAACTAGAGAAAAATTAAAACAAGTTACACATCTTTGCTGTACAAAATCATGGCAATTAAAGTAATATCGAATGTGCAGAAATATATAAAGTCATCTAAAATTAATGAAAAAAATCTGTTGTATTATGTAGTAGAAACTATGTTTAAAATTATATTTTAAGAAAATTATCTAAGGAATATTTTTTACTCATTATTCATTAGGAGAGTGAGTATTAGGTGTAAAGTGATTTGATTCACTTTGTGAGCTTCCTGTCATTGTGACAAAAATATCTGCAAAAACAATTAAATATAAGAAATATTTATTTTGACTCACAGTTTTGGAGGTTACAGTCCATGGTCAGTTTTTTCCATTCTTTCTGGACTTGAGATAAGGTAAATAAATCATCTTGGTTGTGGAAGCTGACAAGAAAGAAGATACTTCATGACTACTGGGAAGTAGCGAGACAGATGCCTGACCTGGTAGGCTTCTTTCTCCTTACCCATTTCGTTGCATCTGAGCCCCAAAGCTATGACATTTTTCTCTATATATTTAGGGTAGGGTTCTCCTCATAGTTAATTCTTTTTGGTAACACTGACCTGGACTGATGCAGATGTGTGTTTAACTGACCTTCCTATCTAACCAAGTTGACAAAATTAACAGTCAGAATCTATATTCTATAAAGTATATTCAAGAACATTTTCTTATGCCACAATGAAACTCCAAATAAGGAAAGTAACAAGGTCACAATTCTACCTAGCATATTTTAACTACGCTATGTATAATCAAAAGTACAGTAATTCCTTTCCCTATAACCTCAGTAGTTCCAGTATTGCTCAAAAATTGAAACAAACTCTCATTTGAGACTTAAGACACAACTCCAATTCCCTGTAAATTTTTAAAGGAAGTATACATATTTCCAGCATTCACAGAGTAAAAATTTCCATTCTAAAAGGAAGAATTGATAATGTAATAAGAGCTAGAAACAAAGGCCAATTAAATCCCATCAGGTAAACAGTTAAATGTAGTAGATCTATGCCTAACATCTACATTTTGTTCTATCAGAATTCCCAAACTATTGAATTTATCCGTCCACATTCAGCATGGGTCTTGAACTTTTACTTATCTCAGGAAAAAAAACACCCTCACAAATACAGTCAGAAGTACTCTTTACTTGTCTCCTATGTACATTTCAATCCAGTTGACAACCTAGATTAACCAACACACTCAATACAAAGACATTTGACTGTGTTTGGAAATGTTATTAGACACCGCCAAGAAAAATATGGATACATTTTAAAGTGTTTTGAATAAACATACAGCTTGAACAGTTAGTAACTGGTTAAATCCTTTCTGTCTTCCTCAGAAATATATGAGTATTAGTCACTTCTGATACTTGAGTTGTCTATCACACTCTTTGTTATATAATATGAAGGAAAGAGCATTGAATCTATTCTTTCCCTAGATGTGGTATGAACAGACAATTTACTGCCATCAGAAAGAACGACATTGCCCCATTTGTAAGAAAATGGAAAGACTTGGAAAAAAATCATATTAAGTGAAGTAAGCCAGACCCAAAGGAACATAGGCTCAATGGTTTCACTCATTTGTAATAATTAGTAAAACTTGGACTCTCCTAGCAGAGGATTGCAATAGCTCAAAACCTGAATACATAAGTCCATATAGGATGAGGCTAAATGAATGGACCTCCAGAATATGGAAACAAGAGCTATATAATGAGTGAATGTTTTTTCTTAATTTACTGTTATTTCTCATCTCTTTTGTTGTCCCCTGGATATTCTCATATTGTTGCAGTATCTTACCTTGCAATCTGGTAAAGGGTATATGTTTATGTGTTTGTTTGAAATAGGAAAGGGAAAGGGTGGAAACAGGATGATGGAAGGAGGTGTGGGGTGGGGAGTGGGACAAAAACATGAGAATGAGTATCAATGTGTGAAGTAATGCTCCTTCAGTCTGTATAACTCTAACTCCTCTGTTATTTCCAATAAAAATCAATTAATAAAATGTTTCTATCATTCTTTTTTAATTAACCACATTAAGTTTGCACTGAATAAAGGTTTTTTTCATTTATTTTTATTGTAATTAATAGAAGAATTACGTTATATTCACCAGATAAAAGATGCATTACTTCACAAACATTGATACCCTTTCTCATATCTTGGTCCCCATTCCCCCCCACCCCTGCCCCTCATCTTGTTTTCCTCCCTTCCCTATCCGACTTCAAATAACCAAATACGAATATATACAATATATCAGATAACCAGGTGAAATACTGTAACAGTAGCTGCTAAAAGAAATACAGCAGGTGAAATGATGAGTTGGCAGAAAGGGGGGAGAAAAAAGCATTTCCATCTGTGAACATGTTATAGAAGGATATTTGTTTAAGTGAAAGGAATGAGGCAACAATCAGCAATAGCATCGAAGAATATAAAATACGTAGTAATTAACTTAACTAAGAATGCAAAGGACCTTTTTGATGAAAACTTTAAAACTCTAAAAAAAAGGAAATTAAACCAGAAATGAGGAAATTGAAAAACCTCCCATACTCCTGGACTGGAAGAATTAACATCGTGAAAATGGCAATCTTGCTATCTACAAATTCAATGCAATACCTATCAATATCCCAATGTCATTCTTTTTTTCATACATTTTTATTGTAATTAATAGAAGGGATACATTACATTCACCAGATAGAAGGTGCATTAATTCACATACATTGATACACTTTCTCATGTCTTGGTCCCCATTTCCCTCCCCCTACCACCTCTCATCTTGTTTTCCCCCCTTCCCTATCTAATTTCAAATAACCAAATACAAATATATCCAATATATCACATAACAAAGTGAGATACTGTAACAATATGAGATAACAAAGGGACAGCAAAAGAGATGAGAGGTAACATAGTACATTAAGGACAACAATCACTCATTATAAGGCTTTTGTTTCTATATCCTAGAGGTCATTTCATTTAGCATCATACTGTATGGTCTTAGGTATCTAGGTTTTGCTCTATTGCAAATTTCTGCTAGGAGAGCCCAACGTTTCTACTGATTATGACAAATGAGGGAAACCATTGAGCCTATGTTCCTTTGAGTCTGGCTTACTTCACTTAATAGGATTTTTTTCTAAGTCTTTCCATTTCCCAACACATGGGGCGATGTCATTCTTTCTGACAGTAGCATAGAATTCCATTGTGTACAAGTACCACATCTTGTTGATCTACTCATCGACTGAGGGACATTTGGGTTGGTTCCATATCTTTGCTAAGGTAAATAGTGCTGCAATGAACATCATTGTGCTAGTGGATTTAGTATGTCCTTGTTTCTGGATGATTGGGTAAATGCCAAGTAGTGGAATTGCTGGTCATAGGGGAGCTCTATGTTCAGTCTTTGGAGGAACTGCCATACTGCTTTCTATAGTGGTTGAATGAGTTTGCACTCCCACCAACAGTGTAGTAGGGATCCCTCCCAGCCACATCCCCTCCAGCATCTGTTGTTATTAGATTTATTGATCCTGGCCATTCTAACTGGAATGAGGTGGAATCTCAGAGTTGTTTTGATTTACATTTCTTTTATGACCAGAGATGTCGAGCATTTCTAGATGTGTCTATAGGCCATTTTTATTTCTTCTTCAGAGAAGACTCTCTTTAAATATTTGGCCCATCTTTTAATGGGATGGTTTTTTCTTTGGAGATTAGTTTTGGAGCTGTTGATATATTTTAGAGATGAGGCCTTTTTCCGTTGTTTGGTTAGTGAAGGTCTTCTCCCATTCTGTAGGATTCCTAATTAATTTACTAGCTATGTCCTTTGCCATACAAAAGCTATGCAGTTTAATGCAGTCCTGCTTAACTAGCCTTTCTCTGATTTGTTGTGATTCTTGGTCCTTATTAAGAAAGTTTCGACCTGTGCCAAGGAGACCTAGTGTAGAAAAAAACCTGTTAAGTGAAGTAAGCCAGACTCAAAGGAACATAGGCTGTATGGTTTCTCTCATTTATCATAATCAGTAGAAACCTTGAGCTCTCCTAGCAGAAATTTACAATAGAACAAAGCCTAGATATATAAAGCCATACAATATGATGGCAAATGAAGGGACCTCCAGGACATAGAAACAAAAGCCATCTAATGAGTGATTGTTGTCCCTAATGTACTATGTTATCTCTCACCTCTTTTGCTCTCCATTGGCTATCTCATATTTTTACAGTATTTCACCTTGTTATCTGATATATTGTATATATGCATATTTGGTTGTTTGAAATAGGAGAGGGAATGGGGAAAACAAGATGAGGGGTGAGGGTTGGGAGAGGGAAATGAGGACCAAGACATGAGAAAGGGTATCAAAGTTTGTGAAGTACTACACCTTCTGTCTGGGGAATATAATGTAACCCTTCTATTAATTACAATAAAAATATATGTAAAAAAGTGGATTTGTTCAGTTATGTACATTTTGACTGGCTCTTGTCAATGGTCACTAAGTTAAAAAAAAAAGAAACCGTACATATATGTACCTACAATAGCGTTGCTGTAGGTACACGTGTATTTTGGAGTTCAACAGATCAGAATTAATATTGAGTCTCTTTAGTGAGTAATGTCTTTAAAAATATAATACCTAAAGTGGTGTTGTTTGGAAGTGGTTGAGTATTTGAGATCTGAGTTCTTGTGGGACAGGATTTGGCCACTGAGGTGTAATTTAGAAATGGGATTGATGTTTTCTTCTTTCCTTTTGCTTTCTGCTGGAAATTCCCTACCATTGTTATTAATCACTCCTGCCAAAGCCACTAAGTGGTATTTTTACCTGATCTAAGAATAGAACCTCCAGAAAACTGAGCAAAAATGTGTGTTATGTTTATCTGTTACATATCTTATGCTAAGTTACTAACATGGGGGAAAAACAGTGTTATTTCATTGGACTGTGGTGAACACATATGCATATGTATGCATATACACATATCATCTTACCCAATAACTGGTATGCTCTATTTGCTAGAAAAATTACAATTGATATCACGTGTGTTTATTATTGTTGTATTCTTTTCTTCTAAGTATAGGGGAAAAATATTACTGAGCTGGCAAACCTGCACAGAGGGGCTTGAAAAATTTATTCCTATAAGAATGAGTTCAAAATCATCTTTCTACTCACCCAAAAAAAGTCACATTGATTTCAATTATATTTAAGAATTCAACATGCGTAAAATGCTACAATTCTTACTGCCTTTCCATTTATTTCAGTGGAAAATGGTATACTTTTTTCCTTTGGAGTAATTTCTCTATTTATTCATGACATTTGACTTTCTGAATTGTAAAGTGTATAGAAGTGGAAGAAATTCTATTGTGGTCAATTGTGCATTTAGCATGTGGGCTGTGGAAGTGCTTGTAAAGCATACTGGGACTCTTTCAAATGTATCCCTATTATGTAAACAGTGAGTGGTGCTAAATAATGAGCTTGTCTCAGGCTTAAAATTCTCTAGACAGCACCACCCCAAACCCAGCTTCTGTTCACTATGAATTACTAGCTAGGAACAGGATAATGAGTCCCTTGCTTTACATACACAATATATCTTCTACAAAGAAAGCTATGAGAGGCTGCTAAGTTTTGATTGTATTCTCTTCAATGGATTTGTCCATTTCTTTCTTTCTGTTTCCTTTTGCTTTCCTGTTTTCTAGAAATTAATTTCTCTCTTAAACATTCTTATCTATGGCCATGTTTTTTAGTCAAGTGACAGTACACTTTTTTGACTAGAGTTTGTTTTGTCTTTAAGAATACAAGGGACAATATTTAAAGTTTATCTACTCAACTGAACTAAGGAGTATTTTCTTGATTGTTAGTGGTTGTTAAAAATGAGAAAAGAAGTCTCAGAAACGTTTATTGGCAAAGGTATCTTATTTATGTTTCATTGCTCAAATGCTAGCACTTTCCCTTTTAATGCTTGTGCTAGAATATCCTCTGCCTTTTATCCACTGCACAGCCTCATCATCCAATGCATTTGAAGGCACTATTTAGCTACTGAGAAAAGAAAGGGTTAATCATGAAGTTTATCATATTTTGCTTCTTTGCGCCTCCTTTAAGCATCTTTCACTTGAATCTGGAGAAATGCACAGAGTTTATAATTCTGAAAAGATTGTTATGAAATTATCTGTATTTTTCTTTCCTTTTCTTTTTTTTTCCAGTCCAGGAAGTAACCTGGAAATGGCATCTCACACCTGTTATCCTAGGTCATAAGGAGACTGAGGTTTGAAAATCACAGTTCGAAGCCACCCTGGTCAGACTACCTGTTAAACTCTTATCTCCAATACACTAGCAAAGAAGCTGGAGATAGAAATGTGGCTCAGTGATAGAGAGCTAGCTTTTAGAGACTGTGCCAGCCCTTGAGTTCAAGCCCCAGGACTAGTAGAAAAACAATGGAAGCAAAAGTTGCTAATTAGACACACATCTAGGTTGTGCATGAGTTTATTCATTAATGATAATATCATAAACATGTCTAAAAGATTTAATATTACTAAGAAATATCTTACTTACTCCTAATAGCAACTAATCTAGAATGCTACCCTTGAGAGACAATGCTAAAACACAGTACCAAGGCCATGAATGGAAACCACTTCCCTGAAACAAATCTCTGATTGAAATCTATATTCAGCTTTACTTCTGAATCAATATCAGTATCTCCTAACATAAATAAATATTTCAAAAATGATCCAATCCAAGTATCTTCCCGGTATATGCACTTTTTCTATAACATCAATCTTGTTAAATACCTCCAATGACCCTAAGTTCACATATTAGGAATAGGCAATTTTCCTTACATAAAGCATCATGTTAAACATTATTTTATCAAATAATTTCTCTTTAATTGTGAAAAGTCAAAGCCATCGAGATAAATGTTCTCATTTTACATTTGTACAATGAACTACTCATAAATATGAGCAACACTGTAAGTAGAACTTAGTTCTTCACATTTCTATCCAGTTCATTTTCCACTACATTACACTTTAGTGAATTAAATCCATATATGATAGACTTATCTCTGGGAGCACTGCTGATATTTGAAAGCAACACTCGTGTTCACCACCACTTCCCCACACTCTTCCTATGCTTTTACTGGGTAATATTCTGTGCTTCTTTAACTATTCCTTATGTGTTATGATTGTTGAACTCTTCTTTCTCCTTCTCCTTCTAGTTTAGTGCCAGTTTAGTTTGATGCTCTTTCAGTGCATGCTTTAAAATATGGTAATTCATAACAAATAGGATTTTCTAGTGCAGAGTTGTACCTGTGACTTCATCTGAACGCAGCCTGTTATACAAATTTTATCTCTCATTATTTTTGAGTTTTGGCAATCACATGTTATTTTGAGCTCTATCTCTCCCTTTTAAAGTTTCTTTTAAAAATGTATTTGAATATACTATCTTTGGGTAGTTGTACAAATGCTTTGCCATTCAACAAAGAGCAGTTTATGAATACAGTGCATCTTAATCAATGTCACTCAATTTGAAATTCAAACCCATTCCTCCTACACCTCCCCTCAAATTTCTTGATTATTTAGGATCTATAGTGATATTTTTTATTTTACTATGGGGGAGGTAAAGGGGAGTTATAGTTACATTTGTAAGATAGTGAGTACATTACTTCATGAACTTTGTTATTCCTTCCCATCTTTTTTTCCCACTTGCCCACCCCTCCACCTTCTCCCAATCTGTAAAGTTAATTTCCAACGTATCTTCTTATGAATATTGCTGTTACATGGGTTCATACTTTTCCCTTTGTCTCATCATCTTATCTTTCTCTTCCCTTCCCTGATTCAAATAAATAAATAAATGTGTATACAATGTAACATGTACCATAGTACATGTACCAGAATAAACATAAGGGAGAAAAAAAAGAAAGAGAAAGAAAAAGAGAAAAAAATAAAGAAATAAGTTCACATTATACATTAAAAACAATAACGACAAGGATGAATCTGTTATTTACTTTATTTAGGCTTTGACATAGATTTCTAAACAATTATACTCTTTAAGCTTTTGAGTTATTGTGCTTCTCTGCTAGGAAAATCCTAGACACATACTAATTATAATAAATGAAGGAAATCATGGAGCCTATGTTTCTTTGGGTCTAGTATACTTCATTTTATATGTCTTTTTTCAAGTCTTTCTACTTCCTTACAAATAGGGCAATGCCATTCTTTTTGATAGCAGCATAGAATTCTATGGTGTATATATACATCTTCATAATCTGTACATCTACTAAGAGGTATCAGTGTTGTTTACATATCTTAGGTATGGTAAATAATGCTTCAATGAACATGGATATTTGGGTAAATGCCAAGGAGTTGGATTGCTGGGTCATAGGGGAGCTCTATGTTCAGCCTTTTGAGAAATAGCCACACTGCTTTCCAGAGTGGTTGAATGAGTTCATACTAATACCAACAGTGTAGTAACTTTCTCTTCTGGCCACATCCCCACCAGAATCTGTTGTTATTATATTTCTTGATAATGGTCATTCTAACCAGGGTGAAGTGGAATCTCAAAGTTGCTTTGATTTGGATTTCTTTTCATGGGGCTTGAACTATGCCTGGCACTGTCCCTGAGCTCTTCAGCTCAAGGTTACCACCCTACCCCTAGGCCTGGGCATTGTCCCTTAGCTCTTCAGCTCAAGGCTACTGCCCTACCTTTGAGTCAATCCCCACTTCCCATTTTTTGGAGGTTACCTGGAGATAAGCGTCTTAGGTCCTTTTGTGCCCAGGCTAGCTTTGACCCTTGATCCTCAGATTTCAACCTCCTGAGTAGCTAGGATTACAGGCATGAGCCACCACTCCCAGTATGGCTGGTTTTTTTTTTTTGCCAGTCTTGGAACTTGAACTTGGCCTTGGCACTGTCCTTGGACACTTTTTCAAGGCTAATACTCTACGACTTGAGCCACAGCACCCTTTCTGGCCTTTTCTGTGTATGTGATATGGAAGAATCAAATCCAGGGTTTCTCGCATGCTAGGTAAGCATTCTACCACTAGGCCACACTCCTGACACCTGAAATTTATTTTGCTATTTAACAAAAGTTTATATAGACAATGCATCTTGATCTATATCATCCTTTAAATGTTTTCACTACTTCAACCCACCCCTTCCCATATTTTGTTTAATTTTGTAGTATATACAATGAGTTTATAAATGTATTTTCCCCCTTTGCTCTTTGCCCAATTCCCATTGGCCTTACCGCACCCTCTTACAAATGCGTATTTCCTGTTATTCACTTTATTTAGTCTTTGACATACAATTTCTAAACAATTATACTCTTTAAGGTATCTGGCAAATCTACTATACTTCACTCAATAATTTATTACCACTTGTATGCCGCCTAATATGTTTATTTGTAGATATACATGCACATTCTAGGTACCATAAATGAGATAAAACATGCAATCTATTTCTCTGGATCTGGCGTACCTCATCTAATATTTTTCCAGGTCCTTCCATTTCCTTATGAAGGATAAAATATCATTCTTTCTGATGGATGAATAACATATTTTTGTGTATATATATGTATATATCACATTTTTTTATTCATTTCTCCGTTGTTATCATCTGGGATGATTCCATATCTTAGCCATTGCAAATAGTGCTGCAATGAATGTGTTGTGCTGGTGGCTTTAGGGTTCCTTTGTTTGTGCTAGACCACAGGGTATCTTTATATTGAGGTTTTAGCATATTGCCCGTATTGCTTTCCAGAGTGATAAATGATCATTCTAACTATACTGAAGTAGAATATCATGATTTTTAAATGTATGTATTTTCTTTATGTACTTGCTAAAAGAAATTGCCCATAAACAGAGTAGTTTATGAGCAGAGTGCCTCTTGATCAATGTTACCCTTTTTAATATTCTCACAATCTAATCCCACCACACACCTTTCTGTGTTTTTCTTAAGTTTTAAGTTACATATTAAAATTTTGGCATTTAGGGAAGGGGGGAATCAAGATGAGCGGGGGGAGAGTGGGAGGGAAATGGGGAACATGTCATGAGAAAAGGTATCAATGTTTGTGAAGTTATGCACCTTCTATCTGGTGAATATAATGTAACCCTTCTATTAAGCACAATAAAAATACAATAAAAAATTGGCATTTAATGAAGCAGTTTATGTACAGAAATCATCTTGATCTGTGTCTGTCCTTCCTTCTACATCTCCCTCCATCGATCCACGTTTCCCTTATTTTTCCAGTTCTGTGGCACTTTGCATTCTACTCAATTCTCCTGTTCATTCTTCTACCTCTTTCTCCTTGGCCCGCCCCACTTTGCAAGTAACCATTTCCTGGTACTTATTTTGAGCATTTGTCCAATGGAGCACAAACAAGAATACTCTAAAGCTACCACCCCAAACATAAATTTATCATAACCAAGATATGGAATCAGCTTTAATGTCACTTGAGGATGAATTGATCCAGAAAATGTGCTGTATAAACACAATCAACTTTTACTCATTCATCAGAAAGAATTAAATGAATTATTAAATTACATTAGATTCCATAGAGAGCACAAATAGAACAAATCTGTAGAAAAATCCATCAGTGGTAATTTGCATTTTCTTTTTGTCAGAAGCTTTGAACATTTCGTTTTGTGTCTAATGATCATTTTTACTCCTTCTCTTAAGGCTCACTTTAAGCTATTCTCCCATTTATTAATTGGGTTGTTCTTCCTTTGTGGATTTATTTTACAATATTGATCATTGAGAGAGAAGAAAAATACACAAATTCATATGGAATAACAAAAGATGCCATGTAGCAAAAGTCAATTTTATCAAGAACAATGTTGGAGCCATAACAGTACTATAACTTAAATTATTTTACAAAGCCATAGTAATGAAAACTCCTTTGAACTGGAACAAAAGTAGGCATGAAGTATTTTATAGAAACTAGTTTGAAGCAAATATGGATTTATTGTTGTCAAAATAAAATTATAACTCTGAATGAAGTAGCTCTGTGGACCACTGGAACAGAAAACCCAAAAAATGAACCCACAAACCTATAGCAACCTAATATTTGATAAAGCCTCTTCAATAAATGGTTATGGCATAATTAGATATTCACATGCAAAAAACTGAAACTAGATACTTTTATATCACCTTGTACTTGCATCGATTTAAAATGAATCAGACCACAGGGGGAATAATGAGTACAAGAAAATGCACAAAAAATACTAGAACAATGCTAACAATAATTTGAATCAATCCTAAACATTAATATTAAAATCTTAGAGACAAAATATAGTTAGTCTATATGCTAAAATCTGTGAAAACTGATAAAGTAAATCTACAATAAATCAAACTATTATAGCTATAACATGTCTAGGAATAGACTTAATATCATTCAATACCAATTATCGCAAAACTAATGGTGGAATACACATAAGGATCTGTATGAAAAAAATATGATGCATATAGAGGTGGTATTACAGAGAATGGTTAAAGGATACGTCATTTAAATAAAAATACTGAAGAACTGAATTTGCATCTACTTTCTACTGTATTATAAAACAAATGTGATAGGAAAACATAAATGCTTCTTTATCTAGTGTGCATTAAAGGCAACTAAATTATTTGTTTAAACACAGATTTGGGGGCCTTTACATGGAAATTCTGGTACTATAATTATGAAGTAGGACACAATAATTTGTATCTTTAACAAATTCAGAGGTAATGATATTGATGCTGACAAAGGTATGAAATTTCAGTTACAATTACTAAAAATATTTAGAGATGGAAATAGGAGAACATTTTCACAACCTTGAGGGAGAAAATAATTTCTTTATCAGAATACACATCCCAAACTGTAAAAGTTTCATAAGCTTGACTACATAAAGTTTTTTTAAAAAATATTTTATTGAAGATGGCGCCGAAACAATAGGGATGCTGCCTAGCTCTCTCTCACAAAAAGAGAAAACCAGGGAGTCCCACGAGCCATTTATCTTAAGAAATCCACAACAACAAACTCAAAAAGCAACGGAGAAGGACTCAACTGGGAAAAGAAATCCAGATAAAGCTTACATCCAACTTTCTCAAAGAATTCGGAATGCGAGGACCCTTCCCCCATCCCTCGCCTCCGGCTCTGAGCCGGGCCCTCCAGCCCCGACCCCTACAGAAATCAGCATAGGACCTGGCCAGTGAGCTGCAGAAGCAGCAGAACCCAGACGCCGAACCAGAACAACAAGCAGTGGAACCCAGACAGGGAACACAGGCAGCGGAGGAGACCTGAGGGGAGTGAAAGACTCCCCACCACCATGGAACACCCACAGACGGAATGCAGAGGCGTGAGTAGCACAGCGAGCCCCCAAACACATAGGGAAAGCAGAGTGGATGCCAAGCAATAGAACTTAACTCAGACCCCTCCACCCTGCCCGAGAAAGACTGGCAGGAGCTGGGGGGCAAGGAATTTAGAATCCTGCCCCTTCCCTCAACAGCCCGCTCCCTCAGGCCATTGACTGGAGATTGACAGGTGGGCTAAATAAGACACAGCACCCCACCAAGGGAGGCGGAGTTTGCCAACTTCCACCCGCCCAACGGGCTCAACTCCCAGCCCTCTGACTGGAGACTGATAGGCGGGCAGACACAAAGACCCAGCACCCCACCAGGGGAGGCAGAGCTGTCCCAGCTCTCATCCACCCACCAGGCTCCTCTCCCAGGCCACTGGATCTGGAGAGTGGAGGGTGCTGGGACCCTGCCTTACAACAGCGGGTGGGGTGTGCGGGAAAATAGGAGCCAGCATCTGTCCCCCCTCAATTCTTGAGCGGGGCATTCTCCAGCTGGGAATCGTGAGCAAGACAGCATGGAGGGCCCCCCCACAGCCACAGACTCTCTGACAAAGCAGTGGAAACACAGCAGGGATCTGAAGGGCCCACCAGCAGCCAAGCTCCCCTTCTGAGAATCAAAAAGGTGCGGCTCTATCCTTGGAGCACACATCCACAGCTGGGCCCCACCCCTGGGAAGAGAGCAGTCTCAAGCTGGTCCTACTGAGAGCCCCTGGAAAGACTCAAACCCCAGACTCTTGGCTGGGGGCCACCCTTAGAAGCAGCACAGGAAAACGTCTGTCCAGCTCTCTCAGACTGAAGCTCCCAGATCCATCCCATGGTCCACTGTGAGGCCACTGGATGGGTTAAGAGATAGTCATGCAGCAACACATAAGTTTTATTCTAATACTTTCCAAACTTTGTACTCAAATACGCTACCTACTTACCAACTTACCTCAGTTATCCTTACGCTATAACTTTTCTTCATTACGATAATATTCTTACACTCCTATGTTAATCCCCTTATACCTCCCCTGACCTCTCTCATTCTATTTTTCAATCTCTGGTCCTCTGTTCGTCTTTTAATCCTTATAATGCACGGATCTACACTTGATGGCTGTTGAACAATACTGTGTATCTTGGTGTTTAATTATTATTTAGGCTAAGAGGGACTGAAAGACAATAGAGATTGGATTGAGAGGCTTATTGTTTTGGGTATAAATCGCTTATCAGTGGTTGTATTAGACTGGTCTGTAAGTGCACAAAAAGAAAGAGTAATAACACCAATCAAAAATTGTGAGCATCTAGTGTCTGCCAGCTACAGAGGTCTAGGTTGGTTATATTTGAAAAACTATAATCGTGTTTAGTATTAATCTTGCTCCCATTTTCAAATGGGAAGAACAAGAAACTCAAGAAAAATGTCAAATCAAGAAATAACATCCCCCACCCATTGTAAACAGACAATGGAACAGTCACTGGCAAACCTAGAGGAGAGTCTTCAAAGTGCTATACAAATGCAATTGATAAACATCATTAATGAAAAATGTGAAAATATAAAGAAAGAGATAAGGGAGGAAGCCATAGCTGAACAAGAGGAAACCATAAACAAGATGATAAGTGAAAAAGAAGAAGCCATAAAGGAGCCCATAATAAAGGTTTTTCAAAGAAACATGGATGAATTCATAGAATCCACAAACAAAAAGGAGACCGAACTCCAGGAAATGTCCAAAGAAAATAAAGCTACTGAGCTAACCACACAAATGGAAATCAAGGAGCTAAAGAAATCCATACATGATCTAAAAGAAGAGATGCAAGGTATCAAAAATGAGCAATTAGAAGCAAGGGAGATGAAAAATAAAGTAGATAGCTTTGATAGCAGGTTAGACAATGCAGAAGAGAGAATTTCTGGGGCTGAAGATAATTTAGTATTGATAGAGAAAGAACAGAAAACGAGTCAATCCAAATCTAGGAAATATGGGAGAGCACTTCAGGAGGTCCAAGATACAATTAGGAAGCCTAATTTAAGGCGAATTGGTATTGAGGAGGGTCTGGAGAAATATGTCAATGGTATTGGAAATATACTTCAGGGCATCATCTCAGAGAATTTCCCAAATATCCAGAAGGGCAGGCCCATCCAGATACAAGAAGCTTTTAGAACCCTAAACAGACCTGACCAGAAAAGAACGTCCCACCGCCACAATGTAATACGAACTGGATCAATAGAAACCAAAGAAAGGATCCTAAAGGCAGCCAGGCTAAAGGGATCAATAACCTATAAACGCAAACAAATCAGAATGACCCCATATTTCTCAGCAGAGACCATGCAAGCAAGAAGTGACTGGAAGCATATACGTCATGCACTTAAGTGAAATAACTACCAACCAAGAATCCTGTACCCATCTAAGCTCTCATTCATAACTGAGGGAACAATAAAAACATTCCATTCCAGGGAAAAGCTGCAACAATATATAGCAACAAAACCAACACTACAGAGAATTCTCAAAGATGTTCTATACATAGAAAACCAAAATACATACAATATAGGGAAAGAAATGCACCTAAACATCATACCATATAAGAACCACAAGAACTGTCAAGACACAGGCCCAAATAAAAGCTTTTAAAAATGGTAGGACCTAATAAATATCTCTCAATCCTAACTCTCAATATCAATGGACTCAACTCTCCAATTAAACGGCATAGGCTGTCTAGTTGGATAAAAAAGCAAGAGCCATCGTTCTGCTGTCTTCAAGAGACACATCTTACCCAAAAAAACAATCATCTTTTGAAAGTGAGAGGTTGGAATAAACTCTATCAAGATAATGGACCCCATAAACAGGCTGGAGTTGCCATCCTCATATCACATAAAATAGACTTCAAACTAAAATTAGTAAGAAAAGACAAAGAACGCTACTACATACTACTAAAGGGATCTTTCCTCCAGGAAGACATAACGATCCTAAACATTTACACACCCAATCCCGAGCTCTGAACTTCATCAAGAAAACTTTACTTAAACTGAAACCATACATAGATCGAAACACAGTGATTGTTGGTGACCTTAACACACAACTCTTACCTATGGACAGATCAACAAGGCAAAAACTCAACAGAGAAACCTCACAACGGAACAACTGTATAGACGAACTAGATCTAACAGACATCTGCAGAATACTCCACCCAGCAACAACACAATATACATTTTTCTCAGCAGCACATGGAACATTTTCCAAAACGGACCACATCTTAGGCCATAAAACAAACCTGGACAGATTCAGAAACTGAAATTATTCCATGCACGCTCTCAGACCACAAAGGCATCAAATTGGAACTGAACACACATCTCCACCAACGAAAACCCTGTAACTCATGGAGACTGAACAACACATTGTTGAATCACCAATGGGTCATCGAAGAGATCAGAACAGAAATCCAACAGTTTATGAAATTTAACAATAAGGAGCACACAAAATACCAACTCCTTTGGGACACAGCAAAGGCAGTACTCAGAGGAAAATTTATAGCGCTGAGTGCCTACAACAACAAGTTGGAAAAATCGCAAACCAACAAGTTAATGTCTCACCTTAAACTCCTGGAAAAAGAGCAACAAACCAACCCTAATCCCAGTAGAATAAAGCAAATTATTAAAATCAAAGCAGAATTAAATGATTTGGAATCAAAAAAAACTATAGAAAGAATCAACCAAACAAGGAGTTGGTTCTTTGTAAGAATTAACAAAATTGACAAACCCTTAGCAAATCTTACCAAAAAAAGAAGAGAGCATATCAAAATAAACAAAATCGCAGACGAAAATGGTAATATCAAGATAGAAATTATCAAGATCCAGAATATCATAAGGAATACTTCTCACACCTTTATGCCAACAACTTTGAGAATTTATAAGTAATGGATGAATTCCTAGCCAATATTAACATAACCACACTGAACCAAGAAGAACTAAGCCAACTCAACAGGCCTATTTCAAGCTTTGAAATACAAATGGCAATTAGAGAACTTCCACCTAAGAAAAGCCCAGGGCCAGATGGATTTACAACTGAATTCTATAAGGTCTTCAAAGCAGAGCTCACACCAATACTCCTCAAGCTCTTCAACGAAATTGAAAATGAAGGTTCTTTACCAAACTCATTCTATGAAGCCAGTATAACCCTCATCCCCAAACCAGACAGAGATTCATCAAAGAAAGAGAACTATAGATCTATTTCTTTGATGAACATCGATGCAAAACTTCTCAACAAAATACTGGCCAACCGTCTACAACACATTAAAAAAATTATACACTATGATCAAACTGGATTCTTCACAGGGAGGCAAAGCTGGTTCAACATACGCAAATCAACTAATATAATTCAACACATCAACAAGAGCAGAGACAAAAATCACATGATTTTCTCAATGGATGCAAAAAAGGCATTTGACAAGATCCAACACCCCTTTATGTTAAAAGCTCTGGGAATCCATGGGACATTCCTCAATATAATAAAGGCTGTGTATGACAAACCCACTGCTAGTATTACATTTAATAGTGAAAATCTAAAGCCATTCCCTCTAAAATCAGAAATGAGACAAGGATGGCCACTCTCTCCACTCCTCTTTAACATAGTATTAGAATTCCTAGCCAGTGCAATAAGGCAAGAAGCAAGCATAAAGGGGATACAAGTAGGGAAATCGGAAGTAAAACTCTCCCTCTTTGCAGATGACATGATTCTGTATTTAAAGAATCCTATAGACTCTGCTCCCAAGCTCCTTTAGCTCATTCAAAACTTTGGAAGGGTAGCAGGCTATAAAATTAACCCTCAAAAATCAACTGCCTTTTTTTATGCCAACAGTCAGAGGAACGGGGCAATAATCAGGAAAGAAACTCCTTTCACAATAGCCTCAAAGAAAATAAAGTACCTAGGAATTAGCTTAACTAAGAATGTAAAGGACCTTTTTTGATGAAAACTTTAAAACCCTAAAAAAGGAAATTAAAGCAGAACTAAGGAAATGGAAAAACCTCCCATGCTCCTGGATTGGAAGAATCAACATTGTGAAAATGACAATCTTGCCAAGGGCTCTCTACAAATTCAATGCAATACCCATCGATATTCCAATGTCATTTTTTAAAGAAATAGAAGAGGCAATTCAAAATTTCATATGGAATAATAGACCCCATATAGCAAAAAGACTTCTTAGCAGAATGAACAGCATTGGAGGAATTTCAATTCCAAACTTTAGACTCTATTACAGGGCTATAATTATCAAAACAGCTTGGTACTGGCACAAGAACAGGCCTGAAGACCAATGGAATAGAAATGAGGACCCAGATATTAAACCACAGACCTATGGCCACCTAATCTTTGACAAGGGAGCCAAAAAAATAGAATGGAAGAAAGACAGCCTCTTCAACAAGTGGTGCTGGCAGAACTGGTTAAGCACCTGCAGAAAACTAAAGTTGGATCCTTCTTTGTCACCCTGCACTAGAATTAACTCCAAATGGATCAAAGACCTGGAGGTAAAAGCTGACACACTGAAAATTTTACAAGAAGGAATAGGAGATACACTAGGCCTTCTTGGCCCAGGGCGAAACTTTCTTAATAAGGACCAAGAATCACAACAAATCAGAGAAAGGCTGGATAAGTGGGACTGCATTAAACTGTGGAGCTTTTGTATGGCAAAGGACATAGCGAGTAAAATTATTAGGAAGCCTACAAAGTGGGAGAAGATCTTCACCAACTAAACAACGGACAAAGGCCTCATATCTAAAATATATCAACAACTCAAAAAATTGAATCACTCCAAAACTAATCTCCAAAATAACAACCATCCCATCAAAAAATGGGCCAAAGACTTAGAGAATCTTCTCTGAACAAGAAACAAAAATGGCCTATAGACACATGAAGAAATGCTCTACATCTCTGGTCATAAAAGAAATGCAAATTAAAACAACTTTAAGATTCCACCTCACTCCAGTTAGAGTGGCCAGGATCAGGACAATGAATAATAACAGATGCTGGAAGGGATGTGGCCAGGAGGGATCACTACTACATTGTTGGTGGGAGTGCAAACTCATTCAACCACTATGGAAAGCAACATGGCAGTGCCTCAAAAGGCTAAACATAGAACTCCCCTATGACCCAGCAATTCCACTACTTGGCATTTACCCAACCATCCAGAAACAAGGGCATACTAAATCCACTAGCACAACAATGTTCATTGCAGCATTATTCACCATAGCAAAGATATGGAACCAATCTAGATGCCTCTCAGTTGATGGAGTGGATCAACAAGATGTGGTATTTGTACACAATGGAATTCTTTGCTGCTGTCAGAAAAAATGACATCGACCCAATTGTTAGGAAATGCAAGACGTATAAAAATATATATTAAATGAAGTAAACCAGACTCAAAGGAACTTAGGTTGAATGGTTTCCCTCATTTGTCATAACCAGTAGAAACCTTGGGCTCTACTAGCAGAGATCTGCAATAGAGCAAAACCTTGCTACATAAGGCCATATAGTATGAAGCTAATTGAAAGTACCTCCAGGATATTGAAACAAAAGCCATATAATGAATGACTGTTTTCCTTAATGTAATATGTTTTCTCTCATCTCCTTTGCTGTCCCTTGGTTATCTCATATTCTTACAGTATCTCACTTTGTTATCTGATATATTGAATTTATTTGTATTTGGTTATTTGAAATTTGATAGGGAAGGGGGGAAAACCAAGAGGGGGGGTGCAGGGTGGGGGAGGGAGGATAATGGGTACCAAGACATCTGAAAGGGTATCAATGTATGTGAATTCATGCACCTCCTATCTCGCAAATATCATGTAACCCTTTTATTAATTACAGTAAAAATGTAAAAAATATTTTATTAAACGTGCATTAGAATGCTCCAAGAAAATACTTGTCTGCATATACAATATGAATCATGATTATCGAGGACATGGAAAGAACATTTACATACCAATAGGTTTCTATCTACCCACGAGAAATGTGCAGAGCAAAAGTGCCGTTACAAAGGAAAGGAATCATGATGACTTATAAAACCACAGAGTAAGTTCAACCTTAAAAGTCATAATTGCAAAAGAAATTAGCCATGGTAAAGTACAATTTATACTCACCAGTTTGGCAATAACTAATACAATGTCAATACTGAAAGCAGTATGAATCACTAGATAGTTTTATTTGCTATCTGTGGAAAAAAGTTATCATGGGAGAGAAGTTTGACATTATCTCCTAACGTTGAAGATATGAATTACAGTTTATGACCTCAAACATTACATTTTTCTCATGGTGTATTACCAGTGGACTCAGAGAAGAAAGCTCATAAAAGTGCCATTAATAACAGCAAACCCTGAACACCATCCTAAAACCCACAAAGATGTTCCAGGATAAAGAATTGATATAACACTTAACAATAAAAAGTGCTGTAGTAGGTACACACAGTGGTATGCATTAATGTCCAAAATATACTTTAGAGCAACAGGAAAACATCACAGAAAACTATATACAACACTGCAATATTAACATAAAGTTTAAAGTAAAGCTAAAATTAAAATGTTGTTAGTGATTGCAGCTGTAAGAATGTTAATGAATGCCAAAATAATTATTAACACAAAACTTATAATTATGTTTACCTTTTCAGTGTAAGATGACATTATAGGGATACAAAATGAAGGGAAACTAAATTCCTATAGTGCTTCTGATTCTTAAACTGATATAGGAAATTAGAAGATTCTTATGCCATTACTAATTTTCATTATATTGCATAATGTATTCTGGTCATTTGATACATATATATATATGATAGTAAAAAGTTTGCAATAACATCTCTTATTTTCCAATTCACATTAAAAATTGTGTCATGATTGCTCAATCCTCAGTACTCCTTCTGTAACAAATCATTGTCTACTCTTCCATATAATGCACCCTCTTTCCATAAATTTCCTGTTCTAGCTCCACAACTTGTATGTTCCCAGTTCTCTTCATGACTTTTGTGAAAAGAATTATTCATTCTTAAAATACAAATACATATACAACATATGCAAGGTATATGTGTTGGGTTTTCATATGCAAAGTTAAATGAGAAATCCCTCCACAGTTAATATACTTTAATCACACACAGAGCTTGAAAGTCAAATTCACTAACAAAAATAGAGCATTCCCTTCTTAATGCTATATCTAAATCTTTTAGTATTGAACTTAGAGTTCAGTGAAAATCTATCCAGATAATAACTCTTGAAAGTCAGCTTCTTCAAACTTGACTACATGGCTTAGCACATTCAGGAAAATTTTTCCAAGAATCTATCACATGTTGCCTTATTCTTTTTATATGTATTTGCTTTTTAACTAAATTAGTAGTTTGGCACCAAGTATTTCAACACTTTCTTGGCCTCTGATTATTTCCTGTGTTTAACATCTGTCCTATTATAATATTCTTCTTTGTATCTTGTTTAATATTTTCTATCTTGGCCAAATATTCAATAAACATTTGCTGATTATGGAATTTGCTTAAAATTTTTATTAGATAGGGTTTATCCAAAATTATACAGGCTTAAATGCATTCCTAAACAACTAGTGAAGTAAATACAAAAAGCAGTCAAATGGTCTGCAATGAAGCACAGGCTTTTCCCTTCATTAGGGCCTTGTAGGAAGATAAAAATCACTAAACTACCTTAAAATTTATTTCATTAAGTCATCTGAATATATAATTTGCTAGAAATGGAAACACTGAATAAGTAGACATCATATTACTGATGTTGAAGCAATACAATGAAATGTCAAAGCTCATGGGTATTTTTGCCTCATATATGTATGCATATTTCCTTGCAAACTCCCTCTCCTGAAGTTCCCACACAAGCAAAAGTAAAATATTACCCAGATACATGCATACACCAGTTTAGAATGATAATATAATAATGTTCATAAAAATATTGCTGCACTAGCAATTTTCTTATACCTGCAAAATCACTGAATTGAGTCAAAATTATTTGGTAGATAAAATAAAACATTTCTTGTCTTTCCTAGAACTCTTCATCCAGTCCAATTGTAAACTTTTGTAATGAGCTGTCACATTGTAGTGCCTATTCTCTTGAAGTCTCTCTGAAACCTGCAGAATTTGGACATAAAAACATTGGATTGCTAAGGCAGCAGAACAATTCTATTTTTGTCCCCAGACCTGCTTTCTCTAGATCTCTTGGTAGATGTAAAGAAAACTGATCAAATATTTCGCTTATAAATAATATTTGGAAAAAACTACATGACACAGTATCAATAAGTTTATATTTGCAATGAAAAGAAATGAACGAGAATTTCAGACAAACTTGCCTTCATCAGGCTTCCAACATTTCTCTGTGTGTCTCTAGCTTATCTAACTGCTTTATTTTCATTATATAAACATTGTTGTCTAAGTGAAGGACTCACATAAATGATAATGTGCTTTAATAAAAAATAGAGCTTAAAAGTATAGTATACCAACTAAAAGATATAGGAATGCTATACCCAAAACTTCAGATTTTCAACATATTGCTCAATAAAAGACTACCTGAATGTTGCTATGGACATGGTATTGGAAATATCAATATAACTACATAGACTTAAAAACCTATGACTCTATAGCAATAATGTTTTATTTCATAAATTAATATGTATCTATAATATACAAACCCTTAGCCTAATTTTGATTATGTTCTAAAAACTAAGTGCCAGTGATTGTATATGGAGATTCCCTTCTTGATCACTCATTTGTTCAGCATGTCATTTGAAATATGATGTAAAAATCAATGTTAATAAATTCTTTAATAAATAAAGACTACCTGAATAATAAATTCCCAAAGCATTGACTGAAAAGATTAGCTGAATTGGGCTTTGGAAAAAGATTGTCTTCTTTTAATTTCCATATTTTTAAAAATTAATATTCTGTTGGTCTTAAATTCTACCTCTCTTACATAGGAAAAAGTGGATTTAGAACATTAAATGAAATTACTAAAATGTTGTAGCCTCTGACATTTGTTCATATTGACTTTAAGAAAAAGTAAGGCCTATGATTTTTTTAATTTTTTTGTTGGGATGACGTACAAAGAGGTTAAAGTTACATTCATCAAGTAGTTAGTGGGTGTATTAATTCTTGAACATTGTTTTACCTTCCCATATTTTTCTTCCACTTCCCCTCCTCCCACTCCTGCCACTCAGCTTCCTTTCTCCTTATCTTCCATTTTTCAAATAAACAAATAAACATAAATACAATAAACCAGGTACACATTCAGATACAGTAACAACATAAAATAAATCATAAGGGGAAAATCAGAGAAAAGAATTAGCTGCACATAGTATGCTGAGAACAACAATCACAATGATAAACCTCTTGTTTTCCTATCTCGGATTTCATTTTGTTAGCCTCATCCTATGGGCCATATGTACATAGCTTTTGAGCTATTGCAATCCTTTAGTAGGAGAGTCCTAGACATATACTAATTGTTACAAATGGGGGAAACCGTAGAGCCTATGTTTCTTTGGGTCTGGCTTCCTTCACTTAATATGATTTTTACAAGTCTTTCCATTTCCTTACAAAAGAGATGATGTCATTCTTTCTGATGGCAGAATAGAATTTCATGATGTAAATATACCACATCTTCATGACCCATTCGTCTACTGAGGGACATGAGAATTGGTTCTGTATCTTAGCTATGGTAAGTAATGCTAAAATGAACATGTTTGTGATGGTAGATTTAGTATGTCTTTGTTTCTGGATATTTGGATAAATGCCCAGGAGTGGAATTGCTGGGTCATAGGGTAGCTTTATCTTTAGTGTTTTGATGAACCTTCATACTGCTTTCCAGAGTGGTTGAACAAGTTTACAGTCCTACCAACATTACAGTAGTGATCCCTTCTGGCCACAGCCCTGCCAGCATCTGTTGATATTAGATTTCTTGATAATGGCCATTCTAATTGGGGTGAGGAGAAATCTCAAAGTTGTTTTGATTTGTATTTCTTTTATGGGCAGATATGTAGAGCATTTCTTTATATGTCTTTTGGCCATTAATATTTCCTCTTCAGAGAAGAATCTCTTTAAGTCTTAAGCCCACCTTTTATAATAGGATGGTTGTTTCTTTGAGCATTTGTTCTTGATTTAATTTTTTGAGCTGTAGATATATTTTAGATATAAGACCCTTACAATCTATGGGCTTTCTATTTATCTTGGTGAACATGTCCTTTGCCATATGGAAACTCTACAGTTCGATGCAGTCCCATTTGTTTTCATGTTTATTGTTTCTGAGCATTTATTAAGAAGGTTTCCTTGTCAGGAGTTTGGCCTAGTGGTGCTTGCCTAGCATGCACGAAGACCCAGGTTCAATTCCTCAGTACCATATACGTAGGAATGGAAGTGTTGGTATGGCTTAAGTGGAAGAACTCTAGCCTTAGAAAGCCCAACGACAGTACTCAGGCCCTGAGTTCGAGCCCTAGAGCTGGCAAAAAATCATTATTAAGAAAATTTCCAATGTGCCAAAAAGTCCTAGTGTATCTCCTATTCCTTGCTGTAATTTTCATGGACTCCACAGTTTCCCTCATTTTTAAGAATTAGTATATGCCTAGAATTTTCTTATTGGAGGACCACAATAGCTCAATAGCTATGAACGTATGATCATAGAAGATGATATTAAGTAAATGAAGTCCAGCATATAGAAACAAGAGATTTTTCTTTGTGGTTTTTGTTTTTAATGTACTATGTGAAGTTCTTTTTTCTTTTGATTTTTCCCAGTATGGTTTATGCCCTGTTCTCAACATACATGATTCTCAACATGGAATATTGAACATATATTATTTGAAATAGGGAAGGGAAGGGGAACACCAAAATGGTGAGATAAAGTATGAAGGGTGAATAAATGCAACAGTTATAGTCAAGAAAATATGTTGGAAATGAATTCTACAACTTTTGGGGGGAGGGAGGAATGGGAGAAAAATGTGGAAGTGGACGTCAATGTTTGACAAGAAATGTTCTCATGGGCACAGAAGCATAGCCCAGTGGTGCTCACCTCCTAGCATGCATGAAGCCATGGAGTTGATTCCTCAATAACACATGCACAGCAAAAGCTGTAAGTGATGCTTTGGCTCAAGCAGTGTTCAAGGTCAGTGTAAAGACCCTGAGTTCAAGCCCCAGGACTGGCAAAAAAATAAGAAAAGAAAAATAAATGCACATACTACCTTACACATAAAGCAGTAACCCTCTATACATCACCCCAACTACAATAAAAAAAATTTAAAGTACTAGAAAAATATCTGGAAACAATAAAATCTGATGGTTGACTTTGAAAACATGTGCTACCCTTTAAGGGTATAATTACTAAATAATTATGAAATGATTGTGATGATCATTTCTCTCGAAAAGCTTAGTTTGTGACAGAAACTCATGCAGATGGCAGGGCCGGGAGTTTGGCCTCGTGGTAGTGTGCTTGCCTAGCATGCACGAAGACCCGGGAAAAAAGCTGGAAGTGGTGCTGTGGCTCAAGTGGTAGAGCTCTAGCCTTGAGCAAAGTCCAAGGACAGTGCTCAGGCCCTGATTTAAAGCCCCACAACTGGCAAAAAAAAGAGAGCAAGTGACAGACAGCAGGGTTCCCCACATCTCCCCCTTTTTCTTTATTTATGGAAACTCATATCCAACTTAGATAAGGAAAATATGGGTCCTGCTGCTACAGAAATGGGTCTGGTGGGCCAAAGAGGACTTCAGAAATGGGATTGGGGTAAATGGGAATCAGCCCCCATGTCCTCCCCAACATACTTAATTGTTCATATCACAGTCCCCTGCTTAGGCGTCAAGTTCATTACTCTGGGCCTCCACAGTTCCTGTTTCTTCTAGTTCCCATGCTGGGGTAGAAGTAGGATGAGGTAGCTTTGAGGAGAGTCTGTGGCATCCATGTATGGCAGAGCAGTCCAGGGTGGTTTAGGTCAATGTCCTGGGCTGTACTGGTGAGGTCATGAAGGTGGAGGCAGGACTCAAGTCAGCTGCCTGTAGCTGGTGGCGGTGTCACTGAGAGGCCATTTCCTGGTGGCAGGAACCTGTGGATTGCCTATTCCTGAAACTTGAGAGTTAACAGAGAGGCTGGATCCTGCCAGGTGTTAGCGATCATGTTCTTTCATCGGGCAAGGGGCAGGGGAGTTGGGTGAGGTAGCATGGTGCCCCAATGCTTATAAGCAGGGGAAAATCCTTTAGATTTGACATTTAGAATTTTAATGTAAGGGGCCAGGAGTTTGGCCTAGAGGTAGAGTGCTTGCCTAGCATGCACAAAGACCCGGGTTCGATTCCTCGGTACCACATACATTGAAAAAAGCTGGAAGTGGTGCTTAGGCTCAAGTGGTAGAGTGCTAAGCCTTGAGAAAGTCCAAGGACAGTGCTCAAGCCCTGAGCCCAAGCCCAGGACTGGCAAAAAAAAGGTTAATGTAAATAAAGTTTAATGTAAATAAAATATCAACAAGCTTATCTTGAGGCCTATTGTCTTAGGTACCTGTATCCCCTGATTTTTATTTGTTTTTAAGGGGCCAGTAGCCAAGAGTAGGCTAGCTAAAGTCCTAGGAGTGAAATCTGGATGAAGATTCATCTTCTATAACTTCTTCAAGCTGACTCAGGGGCATTGTCTCTATGCTTGACCAAGGACCCTAGAAGCTTAGCCTACTTTACAGATTGATAGGCACATAGCCTCAGGATCACAAGCTTCTTTCCTGAATTTGTGGCTGGTGTGAACCCATAATCTGCTCAGTTAAGGATTAGAGCAAAATTAGGATTTTAAACTATCCACTATTACAGATGACTGAGAAGCTCATGCCCAGTTATGGAGTAAATAGACATATACATTAGTAAGGCATGCTTACAAAGCAGTCTATGACCTCTTGGCTCTGATTAATTTTGAATGGCCAAGCACAAATGACTCTAGGATCTGACACCATCTCTGCCATCCAAGCAGTGGCTTACTGCATCTGAATACTTCATTGTCCCAGTAGTGTCTCTCCACACAAGCATAAATGTCCCATTGGCATTTCACTTGGTTTGTTGCTGGACTTGAACTCAGGGCCTGGGCACTGTCCCTCAGCTCTCCAGCTCAAGTACTCTGCCACTTTTAGCTCCAAAGCAACTCTTTCTCACTAGCACTCTTCTGCTAGACACCACAGTCTCACAGGGACTTTGCTTTGCCCGGGCTGGCTCAGAACTGCAGTTTTCAGATCAATGAGTCCTACAAAAGGCCACTTTTAAAAGCAACAGGGTGGTCAACTCAAAAATAGTCTGTAAGCATGATTTTACCTGGAACCTGATAAGGGCCAAATTTAAGGATGTGCTGTTCTTTTCTGTGGGCCTGCTGGAAACTGTTACAAACTTAGAAGGGCAAATTAAAATAGCAATTAAATAACCATTTTGTTAGCCCTAATTTTCCTTTTTACTCTTATTAAAACCCTTTTTCCCAATTTAATACATTTTAAAAAATACTAATCACATCACCTACTTTACAGTCAGATTTCCAGTGTCAGTTTTGCAAGGGAGAGGCAGGATGAAGCCCTGTCTTTTCTAAAAACAGATAGGCAAGGTTTTTGAAACTGATAAATTCTCATTTAAATTCCTGATACTTATGTCCAAATTTAAACTCAATAAATTCCAAGTTCCCTGATGCCTTTTTGCTAAACAGAATACAATGTTTACAAAGTAAACAGCTCTATTCATTACAACAGTAGATTTTTGAAGTAGTTCCTCTTTAAAACAATACAAATCCCTTGAGGCATTTGGCTTTGCTTGGAGTTTAGACCTAGATTTAACAAACTACTCATTTTTTGTATGTTAGTTTTAAGTATAAACTTGTATACTTGTATACAAGTATAATCTCGAACATGTTTGCTCACACACATTCACACTCAAACATCTATAAGCAGGCAAAATTAATATCGGCCATACATTTTCTGAAGTTGTCAAAAGATTCAAATACAAGGATCCGTATTTAGAACTGTTACCAATTTCAAAGACAAAACTGGACAAGGGAAAACATGTAACGTGGACAAAACAGAGAAGCACAGAAGTAACCTCCAAATTTCTGATGGCATGCCTGGCCTTAAATTATTTAGCCGGCCAGCTCAGGCCATCCTCAAGCAAAAGGGAAAACAAAACAAGAAAATTGGGCTGGGTAGATACCCTTAGACACGTCTTGCCCATGGGACTCGAACCCACACGTCCGCTCAGAAGTACCCCCAATATCCACAGGAAACCTAAGAAGAAAATTGGGCTGGGTAGAATATACTTAGACATGTCTTGCCCATGGGACTCGAACTCACGTCTGCTCAGACATATCCCGAAATCGACAAGAACCCTAAAAGAGGTCAAGGTGTCCCTTGACCATACTGTTTTAGGCCACAGTGCACTTTGGAGAAAACATGGGGTGTTGATCGACTTCTACTTACCTCTGGAGGCCTCTGCTTTTAATCTGGGCATCTTTTCCAAAAAGGGTTGTGGGAGGGGTGATAAAGGAAGACCACTGCTTATAGAAAAAAAGGCAATCCTTTATCTCAATAACAAGAAAAATGTTAGAAATTGATGAAAGACTTGGGAGCAGTGGTTGGGTGACCCCCCTGGGAATATTTACTGCAGGGCAGGGAGGGGGAGAAGCTTCTAGGCCACCCTGGCCCTGTAGCTGGGCCGGGAAGCCAGCCGGGAGCCAGGAGCCTGCCCGCAGCAGAGTCTCTAGAAGGCAGGAACTTCTTGCTTTTCCTAGATCCGCCAGGGCGGATTGCTGTCTGACTGAGGGTAAAGAACACCTGGCAAGTAACCATGGGAGGGATTACTGAGGGAAGGGCTCCCTACCCTAGAGGATTCCTGAGGGGCATGAAAGAAGCATGGGAGATAACTGAGGGAAGGGCTTCTCACCCCCAGGGGATTAGGCCAAGGGGCATAGCGGGGCCTAGGCTCCTGGAGCCAGGCCTGCTTCTGAGTCTTTAGGAGGTGGGAAATTCCTGCTTTTCCTAGATCCCCAGGATGTGGGGGAGGCCTGCTTTCATTTTTGATCTTGACATCAATTGATCTAAAGGGGATAAATTTGCTAGCCTGCACCTTTATCTCCAGGAGGAGGTTGGCAGGGGTCGGTGGTTGGTCCCTTATCTACAAGTGCCATAGCCATCATGGGTGAGACTGCACCTTCATCTACAGGGGCAGCAGAGCATTCTTCCAAGGGGGCCCCACTCTCGCTGACCAGCACTGGAGCGGAGCTGCTTGAACACCGAAGGCAACTCAAAATGGCGGCCATGATGGGGAAAGAATAAGGGGGAAAATCGCCAATATGCTGACCCCACTGAGCTAGCTTTTTCCATGTGACTCATCCCATGTCCTCCCTGTAATCCCTTGTGGGTAGAGAGACAGAGCAATACCCTTAAGCATGTTATCAGAAAAGTGTCCAAGATCCCTTTACCAACACGAACCTCCTCTCGCTGAGAGTTTGTGTTCCCCACAGTTTCTTGAAGAGGTCCACTTACCTGCTTAGTCATGCCCCACGTCTGGGTGCCATGTGTCGGATGTCCCTCTGGGACTCCCACATGGCAGGGGTAAGATGGCGACGGGGCCCCGAACAATACAGACTCTGGAGACCAGGACTCTGGATGCATATCTGACTTTTTTCTACAATGTGCTGGCTAAATACAGATAGAACGGTTGCAGCTGCATCATCAAATAGGGATGACCGTCAGCCAATGGTGTCCTGAGACATGCCCCACTTGCTCCAGTTGGGGGGAGTCAGAGGGCGCCTGACTGCTTACGTCACTGAGTGTGTGAGTGATCAAGGGCAGATGGCAGACAGCACGGTTCCCCACACTGGAATACAGTCCTCTAATAGAACCTGGTAGCAGTCTCCTTTAAGATTGTCTAAGAAGTCACCACATGTTTTTCTCATAAATTTCTTACATCTGTCAATCACCATTTGGTCAGTCTCTATCGCAGTGACCATCTTTGGTTTCAGTTAGACAATCTGACATAATATGCCTCCATGTCCATCTCCCAGAATAAGTACATCTGTTCCAGTGCAATCTTTTTTGCCACTTCCCATGATGGCCTGGGTATATGAAAAATCACTCTCTGCCAAATTAATATCCACTAAGAATGAGAATATTTCCAAACTGCTTTGAGTGCAGAATTTTCATGTTCTGATAAAGTGAATCTTCATCATACACCACTTCATCTATGTCATACTCAACCAGGCGCCCATCAGAACAGGGCCAATATCTGTCAATGACTCCTCCTCGAACAATAGGTGGTAATCATTTCACCTGATCAGAGCTGTTCTGACTCAGTTCTTTCATTCTTTCTTCTACTTTGTTCAGAAGGCTGTTAATTTCATCTTTGCCCTGTCCATCGCTGTCTAACTCTAAAAGTCCAGCAATAACAATCCATGTGATTAAATCCTCAAGTTGGCAAAGCTGCCATTATTGTTTGTGTATGTTGCTAAATAGCCATAGTCCGGCCAGGTATGCACTGACTCTGCCATTCCTTGCTCCTGGAAAATGGACTGGAGACCTTTTTGGATAGTATCGCCAGTAGCTTTGGCTCTGAGCATGAAGTCCAGCATGCTGTGCTGTGCTGCTGCCATAGTGAGGAAAGGCCCTGGGGGCTGTAGCTGCAGGGGACTGGGGGGCCACACAGCGTGTCAGGCTGCGGGCCGGCAAGGAGTGCTCCTCGATACTTTTTAATTTCAGAATTACTTCTTTATACCGCCATACTCTTTTAAAGTTATCTTTCTTTTTATTTCTTTTCTTAATGATTTTCCTTAATAATTGATTTTTTATGTATAGATTCTGCTGTAGTGGATGTTTGTTTTAATAGTCATTTTTGTTTCTTCTACTGAATTTCAAGGCTTTGTTATTTTTCCATATCTCCTTTTCCTCCATGCATCCCTTTTCTCATACTTTCTCTCCTTACCCTTCATTATACTCATATATGTCTAGTCCCCTTCCCACTAGAGTAGTTCCGAAGTTAGTTGATTTACAATTGTTTGTTGTACTCATGGAGGTAATCTTGCTGTCCAGACAAATTTAATCACATAGGGGTCAAGTGAGTTTTTGCCTTAAATCTGCGTAGAGTTACTGAAAACTTTACAATAAGGAATAGGAGGTATACTAGGTCTCCTTGGCACAGGTAGAAACTTTCTTAATAAGGACTAAGAAACACAAAAAATAATAGAAAGTCTGGATAAGGGGAACTGCATTAAACTGCAGAGCTTCTGTATGGCAAAGGATAGCAAATTAACTAGAAAGCCTACAAAGTGGGAGAAGATTTTCACTAAACCTACAACAGAAAAAGGTCTCATATCTAAAATATATCAACAGCTAAAAAGATTGAATCACTCCCAAACTAATCTCCAAAGAAACCATCATCCCATTAAAAGATGGGCCAAAGACTTAAAGAGAGTCTTCTCTAAAGAAGAAATAAGGATGTCCTATAGACACATGAAGAATTCCTCAACATCTCTGGCCATAAAAGAAATGCAAATCAAAACAGCTCAAGATTCCACCTCACTCCAGTTAGAATGGCCAGGATCAATAGATCTAATAACAAAGATGCTGCAGGGGATGTGGCAGGAGGGGTCACTACTACACGGTTTGTGAGAGTGAAAACTCCTTTAACCTCTATGGAAAGCAGTATAGCATTTGCCAAAAGACTAAACATAGAGCTCCCCAATGACCCAGCAATTCTACTACTTGGCATTTACCCAATGGTCCAGAAACAAGGACATACTAAATCCACTAGCACAACGATGTTCATTGCAGCACTATTTACCATAGCAAAGATATGGAACCAACCCAGATGTCCCTCAGTTAATGAGTGGATCAACAAGATGTGGTATTTATACACAATGGAATTCTATGCTGCTGTCAGAAAGAACAACATCGCCCCACTTGTAAGGAAATGGAAAGACAGGAAAAATTATATTAAGTGAAGTAAGCCAAACTCAAAGGAATATAGCCCAATGGTTTCCTTTATTTGTCATAATCAGTAGAAATGTTGGGCTCTCCTAGCAGAGATTTACAATAGAACAAAACCTAGATACATAACACCATACAGTATGATGCTAAATGAAAAGACTTCCAGGATATAGAAAAACAAGCCATATAATAATGATTGTTGTCCTTAATGTACTATGTTATCTCTCATCTCTTTTGCTGTCCCTTCATTATCTCATATTGTTATAATATTTCACCTTGTTATCTGATATATATATATATATATACACTTACTTGCTTATTTGAAATCAGACAGGGAAGGGGGGGAAACAGGATGAGGGGTGGGGGTGGGGAGAGGGAAATGGGGACCAAGACATGAAAAAGGGTATCAATGTTTGTGAAGTAATGCACCTTCAATTTGGTGAATATAATGTAACCCTTCTATTAATTACAATAAAAATACATGAAAAAAACTGTAGAGTTGATTGTTGTTCACATAGACTGTATAGGTATTTGCTGAATTAGTCTGTAGGCACAGAGTGATTTAAGTATCATAGGGGTTGGACTTATTTTTGCAATAAAACTGTGTTCAGAAGTGGTATCAGATTTGTTTGTAAATGCACAAAAGTAGAGAGATAGTGAAAATATCATTCTAATATTGTGAACCAAAGAATCCATGGAACTATAGAGTGCTAAGTTGGTTCTTATCTTAAAATCATACCTTGGGTGTTATGTCTTGCTCCCATTTCCAAATGGGCCAAAAAGAAATTCAAGAAAAATGGCAAATCAAGGTATTACATTCCCATGCACAATAAGAGGCAAAAGATTAGTCAGTGAAAAACCTATAGGACAAAAACTACTAATAAACATGATCAAGGAAATTTTTGAAAGCACCAAAAAAGGAAATTCGAGAACATGATGAAGCCAATCAAAGCGTAATGGAGGAATTCATGGAATTCACAAACAGAAAGCTGAATGAATTTGAACAAGCTTTCAACAGACTCAGCTAAAGCACTTCAAAGAGAGCCTTAAATCCAAATTGAAGAGGTAAGGAAGTACATACAAGATATAAAACAGGAGTCTCAAGTTATCAAAATTGACCACATAGAGCCAGGCACAGTGGCTTAAATTTGTAGTCCTAACTACTCAGGATGCTGAGATCTGAGGATTGTAGATCAAACCAGCCTGGGCACAAAAGACGTTGAGACCCTTATCTCTAATTAATCACTAGAAAATGTGAATTTCCTTTTTCAGGTTTTTAAAGTTTTCATCACAAAAGTCCTTTACATTCTTAGTTAACTTAATTCCTAGCTACTTTATTTTCTTTGAGGCTATTGCAAAAGGTGTTATTATCCTGAATGCTGTCTCTCTCCTCTCCTTGTTGGCATATCAGAAGGCAGTTGATTTTTGAGGGTTAATTTTATAACCTGCTACCTTGCCAAATTTTCAAATCAGTTCAAGCAACTTGGGAATGGAGTGTATAGGTTTCTTTAAATAGAGAATCATGTCATCTGCAAAGAGGGCAAGTTTCACTTCCCCTTCTCTATTTGGATTCCATTATGCTTTCTTCTTGCCTTATTGTTCTGGCTAGGAATTCTAATACTATATTAAAGAGGAGTGGAGAGAGTGGGCATCCTTGTCTTGTTTCTGATTTTAGAGGGAGTGGCTTTAGCTTTTGCCATCGAGTTCAATGCTAGCTGTAGTTTTGTCATGCACAGCCTTCATTATACAGAGGGATGTTCCATGGATTCCTAGTTTTTCCAGAGTTTTTTAGCATAAAGGGGTGTTGGATCTTGTCAAATGTCTTTTTTCTGCATCTGTTAAGACAATCATGTGATTCTTGTTCTTGCTCCTGTTGATGTGATGAATTATATTAATTGACTTGCTTATATTGAACAAAATTTACATCTCTGGGATGAATCCTATTTGATCATAGTGCATAATTTTTTAGATGAGTTTTTGAAACCTGTTGGCCAGTATTTTGTTGAGAAGTCTTGCATTAATTTTCATTAAAAATGAGTCTATAATTCTCTTTCTTTGATGAGTCTCTGTCTGGTTTTGGGATGAGGATTATGGTGACTTCGTAGAATGAGATTGGTAGAGAGCTTTCACTTTCAACTTCATTAAGGATTTTGAGGATTACTGGTTTGAACTCTTCTTTGAAGGCCTTATAGACTTCAGCTGTGAATCCGTCAGGCCCTGTGCTTTTCTTGGATGGGTGATCTCTTATTGCCATTTCTATTTCAGTACCTGAAAGAAGTCTGTTTAGTTGGCTTTGGTCTTCTTAGTTCAGTTTGGGTATGTTAATATTGGCTAGAAATTCTTCTATTTCTTCTAGAGTCTCAAATTTGTTGATATAAAGGTTTGAAAAGTATTACCTTATGATGCTCTGGCTCTTGGCAATTTCTGTCGTGATATTTCCATTCTCATCTGTGATTTTGTTTATTTAGATGTGCTCCTTCATTTTTTGTAAGATTTGCTAAGGTTCTGTCATTTTAGTTGACTTTTTAATAACCAACTCCTTGTGTTGTTGATTCTTTCTATGTTTTTTAACTCTAATTCACTTATGTCTGCTTTAATTTTAATAATTTTTCCCTTCAATTAGAATTGGGATTGGTTTGTTTCTCTTTTTCCAAGAGTTTAACATGCACCATTAAATTGTTGGTTTGAGATTTGTTCCAGGTATTTAATGTAGGCATGTAAAGCTATAAATTTTCCTCCATTTTTGTTTTTTTTCTATTTTTTCTTTTATTTTAATGTCTAGGGGGTTACAGTTATATTTGCCAGATAGAAGGTGCATTATTTCCCACACATTGATACCCCTTCTCATGTTTCCCATTTCCATCCCCTACTCCCTCTCCTAATCTTTTTTGCCCTCCTACTTCAAATGAACAAATATATATATATATATATATATATATAAAATACAACAGGTAACCAAGTCAGATACTGTAACAATATGAGATTAACCAAAGGGCAACACAAGAGAACAGAAAAAATAGTACATTAAAAACAACAGTCACTCATAATTAAGCTCTTGTTTCCATGTCCTTGAGGTCCATTAACTTGGCCTCATCATATATGGCTTTATGTATACAGGGTTTGAGCTATTGTAATCCTATGCTAGGAGAGTCCTAGGTTTGTACTAATTATTACAAATGAGGAAAACTATTGAGCCTATGTTCCTCTGGGTATGGCTTACTTCACTTAATACATTTTTTTCACTAGGCCTCCTTGGCACAGGTTGAAACTTTCTTAATAAAGACCCAGGAACTGAACAAGTTAAAGAAAGTTTGGACAAATGGGACTCCATTAAATTGCACAGGTTCTGTATGGCAAAGGACATAGCAAGTTAAATAGAAAACCCACAGAGTGGGAAAAGATTTTCACTAACCATACAACAAAGGCCTCCTATCTAAAATATATCTACAGTTCAACAAATTGAATCTCTCCAATACACATCTTCAAGAAACAATCCTCCATTTTTCCTGGACTGGCTTCCTCAAGGTCACTTATATCTTTCTTCATTCTTTCAAATTTTTCATTGATAATGTTTACCAGTAGTACTTTTAGAGGATTTGGAGGACTCTCCTCTAGGTTTCCCTTTCCTGCTGTGTTGCCTGTTTAATTTGAGTGGAGATTCAATTTCTTGTTTTGTCATATTTCTTGAGTTTCTTATTCTGCCCATTTGAAAATGGGAGCATGACTAATAACACACAAGATTACAATTTTAAGATAATAACCAACCTATTGCTCTATAGCTTCCCAGACTATAGAAGTTCACAATCTTAGACTGGTAGTCTCTCTCTCTCTCTCTCTCTCTCTCTCTCTCTCTCTCTCTCTCTCTCTCTCTCTCTCTCTCTCTCTCTCTCTCTCTCTCTCACCTTTTGTGCATTTACAAACAAATCCAACACCACCACCAAATTTTATGACTGAAAAAAAAACAATCCAATCCGTATATGATTTATATCACTCTGGACCTACAGTATAATTGAACCAATACATGTACAGTATGGGTCACCAACAATCAGCTCTAGATACACGCACTATAGAAACTGAATGAAGAGCAAAGGACCAGAGATAGAAAGACATTATGAAAGACAAGAGGGGGAAATATGAGAAGAGTAATGTAGGTATGTAAGAGTAATTTAGTAATGAAGGAAAGGAATAGAGTGAAGATAACTGTGATCTAAAGTGGTAGAAAAGAAAAATAAATGAATAAAAATTAAAAAATTAAACTTAAAAATTAAAAAATATTATGAAAAGAATATATATAAAAGAGCAAAAATATATATGAATGAGATAAATGATTAAAAAGAAAACACCTCACAATTATGAGTTCTTAACCAAGAAATGCTAAACTTAAAAACCAAAAGACTAAAAAACAGGGGACTGCGTCAATAAAAATATAATTTGAAACAATTACATACACAGTGAAGGAGGACTATTACTAATTGTTGTCACTTTCTTTCTAGGAATGAACAGATCCAAAATGAAAAAAAATTAGGGAAGAAAGGATGGAAAAAATGGCAATAAAAGGAAACAAGTAGGGGCCAGGAGTTTGGCCTAGTGGTAGAGTGCTTGCCTACCATGCACAAAGACCTGGGTTTGATTTCTCGGTACCACATACATAGAAAAAAGCTGGAAGTGGTGCTGAGGCTCAAGTGGTAGAGCTCTAACCTTGAGAAAGTCCAAGGACAGTGCTCAGGCCCTGAGTTCAAGCTCGGGACTGGCAAAAAAAAAGGAACAAGTAGAAATAAAAGTGAAAAAAGTATTAACATTTAAAAATTATGATTAGAAAAAAATATTCTTCAGTTTTTGGGATGAAACTTGTGTCTCCATTCAGTTTGGATCCATTCTCTTTATGCAGACTATTATCTTCTGCGATGATTTGTTTTCCTTTGGCTTAGTTGGTTTTTCCAATCAGTTTACTTGAGTGTGCAGAAAAAGTTCTGCCTTACAGACTCGAGGTGTTTGTGACTGCCCACCCAGGTTAATTTACTGGTAGTGAATGAGCTTTATGTGTCCTGCAGGAGAAAGTTGGCTGTTTTCTGTAACTTGAATGTGAATGGAGTTGTATTCTATCTGGAGTCTGCAGTGAGCTTCAGAACTCAGTTGAATCCAGCCTTGAACCATTATTGTTTTTGCCAGTTCAGCAGGGAGTAGCTTAGGGGTGGAGTAGCCTCTGGCTTTGTTTACCAGGAGAGGAAAGCTTCCCTGCTGAGGGAGGAATTGCCCCCACCAGGGCAGAGAACCAATAACTTGGATAAGCTGACACTGGTCATATCCCTTTGCCCTTTTGAGAAATGGCACTGCCAGCACTACTTCTCATGCTCCAGTTACCTGCTAGTTGGTCTGGCAGGGTCTTTGCCAGTAGCCACGATGGCAGTGCTCTCTGCTGGTGGTGCAGGGGCTACCTTCCCATTGCTGTTCTGTGAGGAGTGAGAATGTCTTTAGTGAGGTACTCACACTTCCTCTTGTTTGTCTGCATCTGTCTGTAGCTGGCAGGATGGAGATTTCTGTGCTGCAGGTCAGTGAGGCACTGAGTGCTCAGGCTCTGATGCTTTTGTCTTGGCATAAATGCTCTGGGGGGGGGGGTGGCACTAGCACAGCTGCTGCCTCCAGGGTGGGTTTAAAACTGTTTTTTTAATAGGCTGCCTGTTTCCTCTCTGATTGAGATCTCTGTGTTATTGCAGCTTAACTTGTTATCGTTCTTTAGCTATAAACTTTCAACTACAAAGCTAAAACTGGTATCTTGGCAAGATCTCAGAAAGTCTCACCCTCTACGATTGCCATCTTCCCAGAATCCTTTCCCCAATGTCATTCATTAATGAAATAGAGGAAACACTCCAAAAATGCATAAAGAATAATAAAAAGACCCCCCCCCAAACAAAAACAATCCTTAGCAGAAAGAACAGAGCTGGAGGAATATCAATACTAAACTTTAAATTCTATGACAGAGCTAACAGTAACCAAAAAAGTTTGGTACTGGCACAAGAACATGCCCAAGCACCAATGCAATAGAACTGAACACCCAGAAATCAACCCACAGACCTATGGCTACCTAATCTTTGATAAGGGAGCCAAAAAATAACATGGATGAAAGACAGCTTTTTTTTTTCTTGCTGGTCCTGGATTGAACTCAGGGCCTGAGCACTGTCCTTGGGCTTTCTCAGGGATAGAGCTCCACCACTTGAGCTACAACACCACTTTTGGCTATTTCTATGTATGTGGTAACCAAAGAATTTGACCTGGGTTTTCTTGTATGCTAGGCAAGCACTCTACCACTAGGCCAAACTCTTGTCCCCAAAAGATAGACTCTTTAACAAATGGTGCTGTCAGAATTAGGTAAGCACCTGTAGAAAACTAAACTGGAACTATATATATATCCCCCTGAAACAGAATTAATTCAAAACAGATCAAAGATCTTGAGATAAAAACAGATACCCTCAAATTTTTATAGGAAGGAGTAGGAGATACACTAGGTTTCCTTGGTACAGATTGAAACTTTCTTAATAAAGGTCCAGAAACACTAAAAATTAAAGAAACTTTGGAAAAATCGAACTTCATTAGACTGCAGAGCTTCTGTTTGGCAAAAGACTTAGCTATCACGATAAATAAAGAGCCTACAAAGTGGGAGAAGAACTTCAATAGCCATATAACAGACAAGGACCTCATATCTAAAATATATCTGCAGCTAAGAATAATGGAATCTCTGAAAAACAAATTTTTGAAAATACAACTATCCCATTAAAAGGTGGGCTAACAACTTAGAAGAGACATTTCTGAAGAGAAAATAAAAATGGCCTATAGACACATGAAGAAATGCCCAACATCTCTGGCCATAGAATAAATGCAAATCAAAACAATTTTGAGATTCCATATCAATACAGTTAGAATAGCCATTATCAAGAAATGTAATAACAACAGATGCTGGCAGGGATGTGGCCAGAAGGGAATGCTACTACACTGCTTGTGGAACTAAAAAGTTGTGCAACCACTCTGGAAAGCAGTATGAAAGTTCCTCAAAATACTAAACATACAGCTCCTCTACGTCCCAGCAATCCCACTCCTGGGAATTTACCTAAATGTCCAGAAACAAGGCCTTACTAAACCTTTCAACACAACCATGTTCATTGCAGAATTTAGCATAGCTAAGATGTACCCCTACGTAGATGAATGAATCAAGATGTGTTTATACACAATGGAATTCTATGCTGCCATCAGAAAGAATGACATTGCCCCATTTATAAGGAAATGGAAAAATTTGGGAAAAAATCATATTATGTGAAGTAACCCAGATGCAAAGAAACATAGGCTCCATGTTTTCCCCAATTTGCAATAGTTAGTACAGATCTAGTATTCTCCTAGCACAGGATTACAATAGCTCGAAAGCTACATCCATATGGCCATACAGGATGAGGCTAACTAAATGAACTTCAGGATAGGGAAGGAAAAGGTTTATATTTGTGATTATTGTAATGTACTATATGAAGTTATTTCTTTCCTCTATTTTTCTCTGTTGTTTATCTCTTCTGTTAATGTATCTGACTTTGTTACCTGTTATATTGTATATATGTTTGTGTGTTTATTTGAAATAGGAAAGGGAAGGGGAAAAATAAGATGATTTGGAGAGGGTGGGAAGAAGGAAAGTGGGAGAAAAATATGAAAAATTGCATCAGTGTTCAAGAATGTATGTACCTACTACCTAAGAAATATAACTGTAACCCCTCCTATACATGAACTCAACAGTAGAATACAATAAATAATGTTGATGCCAAGCAGATTTAGATTTTATATAATTATATGTTAACACTTGCTCTCATTTTGAACCTTTTCCACCTTCCCTTAAACTCTTGTACAACAGCTTCTTTCTACCTCACAGCAATAAAGAAAAGAGACAAAACAATTAGGGAATGTTAGAGAATATTTTGTATAACAATAAAACTCTTAAAGTGCCCCCCCCTGAGATGTTTAGAATGACATGAAAAGCTATCCTACTTATCAGCTTGTCAGTTTTTTTTTCAGATCTTGAAACTTGTGTGTGTGTGTGTGTGTGTGTGTGTGTGTGTGTGTGTGTGTGTGTGTATTTGGGCTGGGGAATGTGTAATGCAAGGAAATAGTAAAGAGAATAATACAAGAGGCAGTGAGACCTGGACATGATACAGGTAATTACTTCACTGCTGATTTTTATCAAAATATTTTATAGTAAAATATTCCCTCCCAGGAAACATTGACAGATGAAAAAAAGTAAAAGAATCCACCATAACCAGAGAATCCTGCACAGTGCCCGCTGGACCAGTTTAAAGGCTGTGAAGTAATGTCAGTCATTATTAAGGGAAGTCCTCTGAGACAAAAAAGCTGAAGATGGGTTCACAAATGACTCCCCTGCAGGGGCTTTGGTAATGTACTGCAAGCCGAACCTGCAACCATTGCTCATTAACTTCCATGCTAGTGGATAATTTTGTATAATATAGTTCCAACTAATACTGATGATCCATTGATTGTATTTCATGAATCTACGCAATTCATTTGGAATACAAGGGGTAGATGTTTGCAACAGGCATTATATAATATTTTTCTCCTGAGGATTAATATGTTAGTATTTGTAATTCACACTGAAGATGAAAATTGCTATATAAATAATAGCCATTATCCTGTTTATGTTTAGCAGCAGATACTCTATTAGGGAAGGAAAAAGAAGGACAGTAATATATGAAAATAATAAGTCAAATGTAGATTGCCACATAAACCATACCCCTAACACATCATCCACTGAAAATGTGCCACTTGTCTTAAAAAGAGTTAAACTTCAGTAAACTGATCTGAAGAAATAATTCTTGATTGGCAGTAAACAAGTTGTCTGTGAATCCCAATATGTCCACGGCACAAGCAGTTGAACACTTTAATCTGGGTTTAGCCATAATCAATAGGATTGTATTAACTATGTTTTACTTAGTTACGGTGTCTGGGTTTGTATGGGGATGAATGGAGACAGGCCCGTGCTATGGTCTCAACCCGCCCACAAATCACTAATATAATCTGTGATTCTACTGAGTAAAGTTAAAATGACAAAGTAATCACAAATGTAAGTTACAGTTCATTTGTAATTAAAGTATAAATGTAATTGCGAACTTGAATGGAAATATATCACCTAAGAATGCATACTGACCTGTCTCTCATTCTCAGAGTGAATACAATTCTAAAGAATTTGTAGCAAGATTTCTGGATTTCACACCTCTTTAGAATGTTATTTTTAATAACTTATTACTGCAATAATTTCAAAGAATAGGTTAAATATAAGGATCTACAAGGTAAAGATCAATTATGTGTCTAATAGTGTGTCCACTATCTATCTTTCACACACACACACACACACACACACACACACACACACACACACACAGGCACACACCACTTTCTCTCTCTTCCACCCTCACTTTTTAAATCTTATGTTAAGAAATTACTACCACAGTCTGATGATAACTTTTCCTGGGACTCTAACTGATGCCTACACCTGCATTTGGAAAGTGTTTTCTAGACTTACAGTAGTCTACAGCATCAGATAAATGTAGAAAGGAATTGGACTCATTTGTAATGATGAAAGGCTAAAAAAATACAATAATTCATACTAAAATGGGATCAATATATTATCAACATACAAAATGCCTCTATTATTATGTCCCAAATATTTTTATTACTTGAGATGAAGATATAATTTAATAATGCCATCTTGAAATAAGTCTGTTTTCTTGTTTGTATCTCTTATAATCACTTCATTGGCAATTCTTTCTAATCTATTTGCAAAATGCAATTCCATATCTGTTACTCACTCAGTTTCTCATAGTTGAAGCAATATTCTATTGACTTCCATACTATTTAACCTTGCTGCTTCTAAGTTTGTTATCTACAATCTATTGCCCACACAATATACTTATCTTTAAACAATGGCATTCTATTGCACTTCAAAATAGAATCACAGGGCCAGGAGTTTGGCCTAGTGGTAGAGTGCTTGCCTAGCATGAACGAAGACCCAGGTTCGATTCCTCAGTACCACAAACATAGTAAAAGCCAGAAATGGTTCTGTGGCTCAAATGGCAGAGTGTTAGCCTTGAGGAAAAAGCCCAAGGACAGTACTCAGGCCCTGAGTTCAAGCCTCAAGACTGGCAATATGTATATATATATATATATATATACACATATAATCACAAATGTGCCATAATGACCTAGCTGAGCCTAGCTCTCCTTTAGATTACATTATTCTCCTCCATGTTCAGTATGCTCTAGCATCACTGACTTTCATTATGAACTTCTGCTATTTCAATTCTACTTTTTCCTCAAGGATGTTATTTGTTGTTCTTTCTCTCAGGAGCTTTATTCTCTCAATTGTGGATGAGAATTGTTTCATTCTCTCACTCAGATTTTAGTAAAAATAACTTGTGCCTATTTTATTTTTGAATGATTATTTTATTAAAATTATTATTCTATAGATACATACTAATCACACAAAAAGTTTCACTCATAAAACATACAGGATACTTCTATACATCCATATAATGTACTTTGATATACTTACATCCACCCACTTGATCCCTTTTTTTTAAAGAATGGGATGTAGTATGAAATTATGTATTTATGATTTATATATTCTTGCTTATATATTACTGACTTATTTTCACACTTTCAATGTTCTATGAAAAGTCTTAATATGGCTTCTTCATTGGTATACACTTACCATTAATTAAGAATTATGGCAAAGCAGGTGTTTGTGGTTCACACATGTAATCCTAGTTACTCAAGAGGCTGAGATATGAGGAAGGTGGTTCAAAGCTATCCGAGGCAAATAAAGCCATAAAATTCTTATTCCCAGTGAACTACCAAAGAGCTGAATGTGGAAACATGACTCAAATGACAGACCACCAGCCTTGAGAAGAAAGCTAAGGAACATCACCAAGGCCTTCAGTTCAAGTCTTGTCACAAAAATAACCTTAGAAAAAGCACTCAAAGGGCTGAGAGTTTGGCCTAGTGGTAGACTTCTTGCCTAGCATGCACGAACACCTTAGTAGCACATACATAGAAAAAAGCCCGAAGTGGTGTTGAGGCTCAAGTGGTAGAGCTCTAGCTTTGGGAAAGTCCAAGGACAGTGCTCAGGCCCTGAGCTCAAGCCAAGGACTGGTTAAAAAAAAGCACTGAAAAATACCAATTTTCTAATATATCTTCATTGATAGAAATAATGATTTGTCTACTTACAATATTCTATTTGTAATGAATATTAAATGAAATTTCTTAATACATCTATTAACTAAGCATGTTATGATTTTTTTATTTTACAGATATAAAAACAGCTTAGAACATTAAATTCTCAAAGGAAATAGAGATAATAAATATCAATATTGTGATTCATCATTTAGCCCAGCTCTCGAGTCTATTTTTTAAATTGCATGCTGTGTTTTCCTTATCTATCTTAATTAGGAAATCATCATGTTTTTATATTTTAAGTATATTAAAAGTAAATGTACTGGGGACTGAATATCAATATCAAATTCCACTATTCTAGACTTGAATAATGACAACAATGGGAGACATGCAAAGGGAGTTGTAATCAGATATTAAAATAATGAAATTAGTTCATTAACAGAAAAATTTCTAAAAGTGTAGTTCATGTTAAGATAAATAGACCAGACTTAGAAAGACAGGTATCATATGTTTTGTCACATATGTACACTCTAGATTGCAAAGGCCAGGAAAGAAAGGGAGCTTTTGGAAAGAAGACAAAAAGAAATTAATAAGGGGGAGTGAATGTGATTAAACTATGCAACATATGTTATATTCATGTATGAAAACATCATAATGAGCCCCATTATTTTGTACAGTAATAAAAATTATGTATTGTTATTCTTGATCGTCTATGTGAAATTATTTCTTTTTTCATTTTTTCCTCCTTATGGTTAATCTCATGTGCTTACTGCATCAGACTTTATTACCTGGTATATTGTATATACGTTCATTTTCTTATTTTAAATAGGAAAGGGAAGGGGGGAAACAAGATGATTGTAAGGTGGTGGGGGGAGGTAAAGGGGGACAAAAACATGAGAAAGGTTATCAGTATTCAAGAAGTAATGCACCCATTACCTGATGAAAGTAACTGTAACCCCTCTACATATTATCCCAACAATAAAATACAATGAAAAATTATGTTTTGCTTTTATTGAAGGAACAGAGAAGGAATGGATGAGGGGAATAGATGAGGGGTTCTTTGATTTATAAAGAATATGTTTGCATGTGTGTACATAAATGCATAGATATGTATACATATATTTGTTGTTTTGTCAGTTCTTTGGCTTGAACTCTGAACCTGGGTGCTGTCCCTGAGCTTTTGTGCTCAAGACCAGTACTCTACCACTAAAGCCACAGCTCCACTTGCTTTTTTGTGGAGATAGGTAGGAATCTCAAGGACTTCCTTTTCTGGACTTGCTTATGCAAGTCCAGATATCAGCCTCTTAAGTAGCTAGGATTATATGTGTGAGAAACCAGCATCCAGCTATAAGAAATACGGTTGTAAAAAGTATGCACACTTGGGCCGGAGTTTGGCCTAGTGGTAGAGTGCTTGTCTAGCATGCACGAAGACCGGGTTCAATTCCTCGGTACCGCATACATAGAAAAAAGCCGGAAGTGGTGCTGCGGCTCAACTGCTAGTGCTCTAGACTTGAGAAAGTCCAAGGACAGTGCTCATTCTCTGAGCCCAAGCCCAGGACTGGCAAAAAAATACACACACTTGGAAGTTTTTATTTTAAACTTAGAATGAGCTAACAGGTTGACAATGCTAACACAAAAAGTAAGCCACTAGTAATAGATTCCATTTATATATGGCCAAATTCCAAGTACAGGATTTTTCATTGTTTAAAGTTTCACAATCAATTATAGAGATCAGATTGCAAAACAAAAATAGACAAAGATGATTTGACCAAGAATATGCAGTGTCTGAAATTAATATCCAATAAGTAACATTTGAGGGATATACATGTGTATAACCCAGATCATAAAAGGAATGGACTATCAAGTGTTAAGGGACCACTATTTAGGAACTGACTATTCATTATTTTTCCATATTGTGAAACTTTACCTGGTAAAGAGAAGCCAAGAGACCTGGGCTACAGACTGAGATTTTAAAAGTCTTTGTAATACTTTGTGTTAACAGTGGAACCAATTGACTGGCAAGGATCACTTATAAATTTTCAGGGACAAGAAAAAACTTGAAAGGAATACTATAGATGTATTTCTGCATGGGGAATGAAGTTAAACCAAGCCAGCAACTGCAAAATGTCAGTTCAGTAACTGGTACTAGGCTGTGAAAAAATATATATGCTCAGATATTACCCTTGAGATCTGTCAAGGGAACAGTAATATGTGTTTTAATACACACACACACACACACACACACACACACATACACACACACACACACACACACCTATGAGATCTCATAGAATCCCAAGAAAAATAGCTTGTAACTTCTTATTATCTTTATGTGGCTGCTGTAACTAACTGGACACATCTCCCTTCCCTCCAATTGGTCATTTTGATGCATTACATCTCTTGTTTAAAATCATGTATGGACTTCTTTACCTTCTTGATTTCAATTTGAGTGGTCTTTTTGAAGTTCTTTAGCTCAGAAGCTTTACTCTCATTGGGCATTTGTTGGAGTTCAGTCAGTTTTTTGTCTGTGAATTCTACGAACTGGCAGAATTGGTTAAGCACCTGCAGAAAACTAAAGTTGGATCCTTCTATGTCACCCTGCACTCACTCCAAACCATATCTCCAAAGAAACAACCATCCCATTAAAAGATGGGCCAAAGTCTTAAAGAGAGACTTCTCTGAAGAAGAAATAAGAATGGCCTATAGACACATGAAGAAATGCTTAACATCTCTGACCATAAAATAAATGCAAATCAAAACAACTCAGATTCCACCTCACTCCAGTTAGAAAGGCCATTAAGAAGAAATCTAATAGCAACATATGCTGGCAGGGGTGTGGCCATGAGGGATTGCTACTAAATTGTTGGTGGGAGTGTAAACTTGTTTAACCACTATGGAGAGCAGTATGGCAGTTCCTCAAAAGACTAAACATAGAGCTCCCCTATGACCTAACAATTCTACTCCTTGGCGTTTACCCAATCGTCCAGAAACAAGGACATACTAAAGCCACTAGCACAACAATGTTAATTGAAGCACTATTTACCATAGCAATAATATGGAACCAACCTAGATGCCCCTCAGTAGATGACTGAATCACGAACATGTGGTATTGACACCAATTGGAATTCTATGCTGCCATCAGAAAGAACGACAATGCCTCATTTGTAAGAAAATGGAAAGACTTTGAACAAATCATATTAAGTGAAGTAAGCCAAACTCAAAGGGACATAGGTTCAATGGTTTCCCTCATATGTAATAATTAGTACAAAACTTGGACAATCCTAGCAGAGGATTACAATAGCTGAAAATGAGGATACAAAAGGCCATATAAGATGAGACTAAATAAAAGGAATTCTAGGAAGTGGAATCAAGAGTTTTATCTTGTGTGACTGTTTTTCTTAATGTACTATGTTATTCCTCATCTCTTTTGTTGTCCCTTGTTTATTCTCATATTGTTACAGTGTCTTACCTTGTTATCTGGTATATATACAATATATATGTTTATTCCTTTATTTGAAATAGGATGGGGAAGATGGGAAAACAAGATGAGGGGAGGTGCTGTGGGGAGGGAAATGGGGACAAAACTTGAGAAGGGATATGTATGTGAAGTAATGCACCTTCTGTCTGGCAAATATAACTGTAACCCTTCTATTGATTACAATAAAAAAGAAAAAAAAAGAACATTGGCAAACCAGAAAAAAATATTACAATTTTAAGATATAACCAACCTAGAGCTCTATAGCTTCCCAGACTGTAGAAGTTCACAATTTTAGACTGGCTTTATCACTCTTTATCTCCTTTTGTGCGCTTACTTAGAATTGGTCTTTAGGCTTAAACTTTCCACTACCGTGCTTAAACTGGTATCTTGGCAAGTGCTCAGAAAGACATACTCTGAACCACTGCCATCTTCAGCCAATCTTCTGGACACCAATTTTGTATGTTGAAGCAATAGGAACACTTCATGCATTTCTGGACACCAAAATACACAGAAGTCAGGGTGCCATCAGGCATACAGTCCTTTTGAAAGCCTTGGAGGAGGCATCTTCCCTGTTTGCTTCACTGTATACTTGCTCATGTCATTCCTTGGTTTGTGGTAGTTTACATCTTCTATCTGCTTTCTCTTGTTTTTATTTCATGTGTCTTCATTTTCTTTTCTTTTTCTTATACATATGTAAGTATTTACAATTAGGGGCTACTCTAAAGGCAATATGATCTCAATTTTTAAATTTTAAATTATATATACGAGGATCCTATTTCCAACTAAGATCACATATAGGAGTTGTGTGTGTGTGTGTGTGTGTGTGTGTGTGTGTGTGTGTGTGTGTGTTTGCCAGAAGGATTGTTGGTCAGGAACTAAACTTATTTTTATGTGAATATATTCATCCCAAAATAGCAGGAAATATATAACTTAATAGTTATAATTACCATTTAGTGACTGCTTCCAGTTGGTAAGGCCATCATTAAAGCACTGTGTCTTCATCAACCCACTTAATTGTCACAGTGGTTGCATTAGATAAAAACATAAAGAGCTATTTTACTTGATATAGCAATAAGTAGAAGAGCTAACATTCAAAGACACTTTGGCTCTAGAAGTCTTCTTAATTCCTTTATTGTGTTAATTCTCATCGGTTTGTTTCTTCTGGTATTTTTTGTATGTCCTATCATGGTTCTCATGTTAGTATATCACTGAAAATGTAGTCCATGGTAGATTTTCCTCCTCTATAGTGCTAGTATTACGTGTGTGTGTGTGTGTGTGTGTGTGTGTGTGTGTGTGTGTGTGTGTGTGTGTGTTCCACATATATAAATATTATACTGAAATTACATTATGTATGCCTGGCTACTGACTGATTTTTAATAATTATTAAAACCATGATAGCAATAAATTGAGAGCTGTGTACTATGAAGTGAGCTTAAAGCATCCCTTGAATTGCATTACCAACCCTCACAACAGTTTTGAAAGGTAATTGCTTTTATGATTTCCATTCTATAGTGAAGAAACTGCATTTCAAAAGGCTGAAGTAAGTTTGCTAAGATACACATACAGAAAGTGATGAATATACTCTAGAGTTGGTGTGCTTATTAACTATATGACAGTGACCTACTGTGATTGAATTTCATTTATCATTTATTTCTTTCTTTTTAGTACATTGTGCATACCATGTGCTCTGCAGAACAAATGAATCAATTAGATTAATGACATTGGCATATTCACATTTTGTCCACTTTCAGTCTGTTCCTCTGTTCTGTTTTCTTACAACCTTGATCTTTGTCACTATTGCTTTCATGCCAACATGTCAATATTGACAAGTATTTTTGTAATTGACTAAGATGCATCTATTGAAAGGAAGTTTTTAAGACACATGTCCATAGGGAGATGTATTTCAAATATACATTGTCTTCAAAGCAATCCAATTCAAATCATCAAGTAATCAAATGATTTCTGAGAAGAAACTCAAAGCTTCATCAAATAAACTGAACATATTTCTTCAGTTCAGCCAATATGACAGATGAACTAGATGTCAAAATCTTCCTTACTATGGCAATATTTCAACTGTCAAGTCATATTTTTGCCTGTCCTGAGCTTGAACTCAGGGCCTGAGCACTGTCCTTAGACTTTCTGAAGGTTAGAAATCTGCCACTTGTGCCTCAGCACCACTTCCTGCTTTTTTTCTATGCATGTGGTACCAAAAAATAAAACCTGGGTCTTTGTGCATGCTAGACAAACTCAAGGGCTATCAAGTCATATTTTTAAAGTCTTCCAGTGGATGCCTATGAAGAGAAAGTTACATCCTGCCCCATCAACTTTATTCTTATTTTTTACCTTTGAAAATCTTAATTAGTGTAAAGATCGAATTCTAAATAGAGATATAGTTTTTCAAATCACTACTAAGAAATTAAAGGTCAAATTTAAGTTTAATATTACAACCTTTGTCCACAATGGTGATCTTATAAATATCAACACCATTGCCACACATATTGCACAAATCCAGAGAGGCATTATTACTATTACCGCTTTTATGACTGGATTTTCCTGGAGTTGGAAAGGAAACAAACTTCAGGGAAGTATTTGGAGATTCTGAGCAGCAGAGCATCGATTCAAAAACACAGTTGATTTCAAAGAGAAGTGATGGATACTAGTGATATTTCAAGTTCAGCAAAGTCAAAGAGACTGCTACACTTGCAACTTGTTAAAGTTGAGTAGTAGTCTGACATGGCTTTGATGAGCTGACAGAATTCTACTGCAGGGCAGAGCTCAAGATTTGGATTTTAACTTAATCTCTTCTCAATGCTTCAAACCTCTAGGTGCTAGCTACCTCATTGGAATTGGCTTTATTTTGAGATTTTGTTGTAATTTCCATTAAAGGTTGTTCAGAAGGGAAAATATACCTTAAGAGACTAACTAAAGTCACTCCAGTACTTCTAATTACAGTGGGGAACCTGGTCATGCATAAAGAACTGGGAGATCACAACCTGCCTTACAAACAAGGAGGTACCCATGTTGCTGAGGGGCTTTCAGTTGCTAGCATTTCATTTAGAATAGCTGCTATGTAATATTGACTGATTAGATATCCCACCTACAATTGTCCCAATTTTCTTTTATCTTTGCCTATTGACTCTGTCTGGAAGTCTTTTTTAGTGGCTGATTTATATCCAGTCTGTATTTCAGAAATCCTTTCACTAACTGGGTTAATATATCTAGTTAGCCATTCATGCTAAACATGAGAAAGAGACTTTTAAAACTGCTATAATTAAATGCTTCATGTGTGCAAGAAAGAAATTTAAATGACTTTTTCTACTCCGTGCTAGAAATCAAATGCAGGATATCTGACACCAGCATTAATGTCATTATTAAATCCTACAAATAAATGTAAAGCATTATCAGGATAATTACACTGAATAGATCCAGAATGTATGTTATATTTTTCTCTCCTTTTTCCATCTGCCTTATTTATCCATCTCTGTTATTAGCTTAAAAAGACATAAAATCCTAACAAAGATCTCTGGAACTTTTTCTAGATAAATATTTCTGGGAAAAATAAACTAGAAAGAAATTTTAGAGGCTGTCATTAATTTTACTTGTTTTGAATAATAATTCCATACCAAATTATGATTTCTGATTATATTTTCTGACATGGAAAAGCTGAAAGGTGACTGAGTGTTACAACTTACATCTGTAATTCTACCTTCATGGGAGACTGAAAGGATCATGTTTGAGATCAGTACAGACCAAAATGTTACAAAGACCCACCTCCGGCAATAAGCCATCTACCGTGGCTTACATGTGTGGCTCAAGCTAGTTGTCAGAAGAGATAAGAGGACAGCATTCAAGGTAGGCCTAGTTATGCAAGACCCTGACTAAAAATTAATGGAAAATCTGAAAGGGCTGGCCAGAGGTGTGGTTCAAGTAGCAAGTGCAAGGACTTGAGCTCAAATACAAATGCCACAAAAACAAAGGAAGAAAAGCTGAGAGATTAATTTTCCTGTTTTTTTTCTTAAACTATCATTGCAAAACAAATTCACTTTCCTCATATAGTAGGAGGTGGAGTAACTTCTATTTGCACTGTAGAAAACACATAATGAAGCAAAATTTCTTCATCTACTTTTGAGGAAAATCAGAGTCAAACAGACATTTGCATTGAAATTGGCCCCCAAAAGGTTTCTAGCTTTTCAATAAATTCACCTTTCCAAAGATTGTGGAATCCACATTTATTTTTAGATTCTTAAATTGTAAGCTTTGGAAACTACAGAAAACTTTACAGTTATACATAATTCTAAATTGCAATTCACATGCAGCTACAATACCACCAAATCTCAGCACAACCAACACTAGATAAAAAGACATTCAAATTATTTGGTACCAATGGGTCTCTATCATTTTTCAGTGTCAAGTGTTTCAGGGTTGTGAGGGGAGGGAAATGGAGGCAAAAACATGAAAAGGGGTATCATTGTGTATGTGAGAAGTAATTCACCTACTATCTGGTAAATGTAACTGTAACCCCTTTATACATTACCCCAACAATGAAAACAAAATTAAATTAGAAAAAGAAAGTATTTTATCTCATACAGATAGAGAGATACATGGATGGATATACTTAGCTGAAGTACCACTATTAAGAAAATATTCAGCCTGTGACAAAAACTTTACTAGCATTATTTTAAAATTAGAACATAAGGATATAAGAATATCAAAGTCATAAATCTTATAATTGTGCTTAATCTAATATAAAGTCAGTGTTTAAGTCTTCAATGCTATTTTGTACTTTATTGTTATGGCATAAATATGGAGACCTCAGTATTTGTTTGAACTGAAGTCATTAAACACATATAGAATTTTTTTTTAAAGTTTCAGTTTTCCAACATGTCTGAAATGTGACACAGAATTAGCACTTTTTTCTTGGTTGGATATTAATCAGGTCTCCTGAATCCATGACATATAGGTAGAAACCAGGTATGATAATATTTTATGCATTTCTTGGACAGAAATCTGTAGCAAGAATAATAGATAAAATCTTGCTATTCCCATTACTTATTTTTTTTAGCTATTTATAAGTCCCATTTAGTGGAAAAAACAACTGAGTACCAGAGATATTGCAGAAAATGAATTCAATTCCTGTTGATTTGGTTTATGGTCCAAATTGCATGATCTTCTTATGACAAAATAAATTTTAATATTTTAACTTTTAGACCTATTCCATTTTGTTCTTCCTGTAAAAAAGAGTGCAGGATTTCTGACTCTCAAGCTAACTTTTTCTCATTTAATCTATATTCTTTTTTCAAAGTAAAATAATACTAACAACAATAGAAAAAGAAACCTGAACTTTGTTGTACCAGAGAAATTCTCCAGTGTGGATTGCTGGGTTAAATTCAATATTAGGGCAAAGGTTCAAGTGAGTTGATATTCTAGCCTCTGTAGACTGATCTGTTTTGGTCCCTTTATAAGCTTTTGCAATTTATCTTTTATTTAAAGAAGAAATGTGAAAAAAAGAGGCCAATATAGCAGCACAGAACAAATACAAAGGCCCATTTTCATACTCTTTTTATCCATTTCATTACTGAATAAGAAAAAATGTGAAACAGCTTATAGCCTTTCTACTCTCTAGTTCTCTATGCTTAGACAGAAAATATTTCCTCATCAGGAAAGAATTGTAAAATTATATGCAACTCTTTAGCTGTAAATATTATTGAATATTTTATTAATAGTTTTTTTAAAATATTGTTCACCCTATCAGTTTTTGTGAGTTGATCTACTTGGCTTTTCATCTCATCCACCTCTATCTCCCAATCTCCTTTCCTCTCCTCTTTCTCTTCTCAATCATTCAAATGAATTTCAAAGGCTTTTGAATGAGTAAAAGATAATTTCTGCTGTTTTATAATATCTGAACTTCAACTGAATTTTTGCTTCAAATACTATATTGCTGGGCCCTGTTGACATTTACCCTTAGGACATATGACAAGCATTCGTGAATTTTAAGTATCTTTCCTTCTCTTGAACCCTCAGCCAGAGAAACGTTTTGCTATGTGATGCCTTAACCATTTCTTTGCCTGAAGGTATTATAACAAAAGACCTACTACATTCCTTTCAAAGTACTAGCGAGTGGCAGTATAATTAATCTCACAGAACATTTTTAATGTGACTTTATATGTAAGTATATATGGAATTTTTAGGACACTTAAAGAATTATAAAACATAAATTGAACTACTTTGTAAAGGGGAAATTTAATAATTTTAAGTAATTTCCCTTAAGAGGTCTGCCAGTGTTAGAATAAGATTTTTTCTTCAGGCAAAGAAATGGTTAATCAATGTGTAAGAAGTAATATACCTACTATCTGGCAAATGTAACTGTTACCCCTCTATACATTAAAATAAATAAATAAATAAATAGATAAATAAATAAATAAATAAATAAATGTAAAGAGAGTATTGAGATGCTTTTGATACCAAAGCAAGTTGTGTATGCTTTTCAACACAGTTCCATTGCTTGCTAGTTAATACATTCTACTATTTTCCATGAGTCCTCCTTCTGATGATAACAGGAACGGCATTACTATACAAAACTGCTCCTAAGTTTTTCTAAACATAAATGGAAAAATAAGAAAGGAAATTTTAGGAGAGATAGATATATGTGACAAATAAGTATACAAACTGAAGAACTTATAACCACTCAGGAGCAATATCTCTTAATACTCTAATCCATATAAAAGTGAGGACTGACCTCAGCGCTGGTGGCTTATGCCTGTAAAGCTAGATACTCACAAAGCTAAGATTTGAGGACCACTCTTTGGAATCACGCCAGGTTAGAAAGAAAGTTCATGCAACACATCTCCAGTTAACCACTAAAAAGCCAGAAGTGGCAGAAGGCTAGCTTTGATCATAAAAGCTTAGAGCTAGCACTCAGGCTCTGAGTTCAAACCCCAGGACTGGCAAAAAAAATGAGGACTGAGCTCGAGCTACAAAATTTTAACAAATACTTTTGAAATTATACCCAAGCTTTCTGTATGAATTTCTCACAGTATGGGAAGTTTTATTTTGTTTGTTTGTGTTTTATTTTCATTTGTCATAAAGCTGGCCACATTCCCAAGTTACAAAGTTATTTATTTAAAAAGAAAATAATAAAAGCAGATATAGCTGGGTACCAGTGGCTCACACCTGTAAGCTTAGCTACTCAGAAGGCTGAGTTCTAGCTACTCAGCTAATTATGAGTTCTGAGGTTCAAATCCAGCCTAGGCACAAAAGTCTGTGAGACTCTTATCTCCAATTAACCACTGGAAAACCAGAAGTGGTGCTGTGGCTCAAGTGGTAGAGTGCTAGCCTTGAGCTGAAGAGCTCAGGCACAGAGCCTAGGCCCAGAGTTCAAGCCCTATGATCTACCAAAAAACACACAAATAGAAGATGCAAAAGAGTTATACTTTAGGATCTAAAATTACATTACATGGCTTATGGTTGCAAACTGCAAAATGGGATATATGCTGCTCTGTCCTTGAACCTACTCTAAATCTACAGTGATTACTCACTAACAGCAGAAGGAGAGTATGTCACTTCATTTCACTGTAGCAGCAAGGGCAAAAGTATCAGAGTGAGCAGCTTTTCCTCAAGGCAGTGCCAGAACAACAAGTTTAGTAACAATGTCTGGATCTTTCTGCTTTCCCAGTAATATTTAGTGAATATGAGACTAGGACAAGTGTAAGGCTGCTGGTCAAAACAGGCCCTTGAAAGCAATCCAAGAAGCTATTTCAATTTGAATCCTCAAGATCTATTTATTTTAAAAGAAAGTATTTATGAATTGGCAAAGCAATGTTGAATCCAAGTGTTTAATTGGTAAAACACATGTCACAAAACTAAATGTAGTCCAAAGTGGAAGGATTTCAAAAATAAGCTTATGGCTGCAAAATGTACAAGTGCTCTCATAACTCTACCTGAAACAAAGTTTTGTCATCTATCCAAACATTAGTTGTTCCTAAGAAGCACTTTTGGACACTTTACAAATTTCTTCCCATCTATATTATTTCAAGGCAGACATTCAAATTAAGAGTTTATTATTATTTTAACATTTCAGGTGTTGAAACAAATAGAAATTTAGTAGAAATAAAATTAAAACTATTAATCTGTTTATTGCTTACAGTTGTGCTAACTATATTTTCTATGACATTTTATTAATTCCTCACGAGAATTTTTTAGAACAACACAATTACTCAAATATCGGGTTTACTCCTCAAACTCAACTAATTTCTTTTAATATAATGAAAGATGAAGGTTTTTCACTAAGGGAAATATAAAATAGTCTCAGAAGAAATAGATTTTCCTCACAAATGGAGCAACTAACCAGGCATTATACTGTTTCAAATATCAGGTGGCTGGGGCATTCAGGGTGGTATGGATATAGACATGTAAAAGTCTTGCACTCATTACTTAATTTATGTAACTGTAACTCCTCTATATACAACATGGTTACAATAAAAATTTTAAATAATAAGACAGCCAAGTACCAGTGGCTCTTGCCTGTGATCATAGACATTCAGGAGGCTGAGACCTGAAGACTGTGATTTGAAGCCAGCCCTGGCAGGAAAGTTTGTGAGACCCTTATCTCCTACAAACTACCCCCAAAATGCCAGAAATGGTGCTTTGTCTCAAGTAGTAGAGTATTCTTCTTGGGCAAATGAAGCTCAGGGACAACTACCCAGCCCAGTGTTAAAGCTCCGGGGCCAGAAAAAAGGAAAAGGAAAAAACCCCTCAAGATTCTCAATACATTGTGGCACATTGAACATAATTTGATGATGGTCATGATGTTTGTAGTTTTGTACAGTGAAGATCAAAAGATAGCTTCAATATGTACAACACATATAAATTCACAAGATCAATGAACAGCTTCTATATTAACCTCAAATTTCTGTTCCAAGATGCTTGTTATGCAACTTTCCTTAGTGTCTTTCCAAATACTTATTTATCCTTAAACCTTTTCTATTGGACTTTAAGAGCCTTACATATTTTCATATTAAAATTACCCAAGCTCATTTTTATTATCCCTCCATTTTGATTTTAGGACTTTTGAAGGCAAAGCCTAAATCTAGTTTTCTTACTGTTCTAATACTTATGACAATTAAAGTGCTTCCTAATGCTGTATTTGGAAAAAGGGTGCTTCAAACTCATGCTCTATTCAATAGCCCCATCTATGAACTGTATGTATATTATCCTTCATGCTGCTAGAAGAAAGTATTTAAAAAGTATAGATAACAATGTATTGCCCTCATTAGTTAACACACTTTTATGGATCTGACCTGAAGCAAATCTCTCTCATCATGAAAATGACTAGTGCTTTCAAACTATACATATTTCTGTCTCTCACATAATTGTTAAAACAGCCAAAATGTGCCAAGGTTCTCTGAAATTCTTTGCCTCTTTGATTGTTCCTTGCAAAGCTTGCTGGTAGATAGCATGAGGTCTTGTTCTTTGATTGAAAACATTCAAAGGATTGGTTTTTAATTGTAGATCCAGGACAGAATTGAAAAGTCAAAGTAAATAATACACTTTCTCACTTTACACATACATCAGAATTATTAGGTTGATTTGTGTAAATGATAGAAAAAATGGCAAACAGCTCACTTAAAATATAAGTAAATTCACTGCAAGAGATTTTGAGAGTTTTAGTTGGCTTGTACCTGAATTCTGGAACTTTCCCAAGAATGTAGATTGCTTCAATGTTTCAAGTATCATTTCTATGGAAAGATCAGTGAATTCCAGCTAGTTGCTGGCAGTGCTGCAGCTGTTAGGGCATCCTAGCCAATCAAGCAGAGAAGCCAGGAGAACACAAAACTAGAAATCTGCATGCTCTCTTTCCTCTAGCCTGACCATCTGTGTATGGACATAGAGCCTTAAAGTTGTGCAGCTGTGCAGATAATGCCCTATTATGAAAGGAATCATTTATCTTCAGATTTAATTTATTTCTCTGTTATCAATGCCTATATGACAATGGTGAGAAAGAGGTAGGGGGTTGTCAGTGGGGATAGTGTAGAGGAGATTCATCCTGTTTTTTTTTTTTTAATGAATACTAAAAAGACGTGGTTTAATGGTGATGGTTTGGGCTCAGAGGCAGTTCACTCTAATCCACATACATTGGTTCAATTATGAGTTTGCAGGTGGTAAGCACATGCTGTATTGTGAGTTCTTTGTTTCCATAATGGGAAGCAACATTTTTTAAATACCAATGATAACCTGCTTAGTTTCCCAAAATCAATTTTATGAAAGGACAAGATCCACTCTGACTCAAAAAATTACAGGAAACAAATAATTTCTGTTCCACATACACACACACACACACACACACACACACACACACACACACCACACACACACACACACACACACACACACACACACAAAATAAAAGGCATTTATGTCATGGGTTACATGTAGGCATTTCAATAAAAGTGACATCCACAGTGTTTGTAGACTAAGCTGTTAAAAAAAATTTAGCAGTAGTTTTTTTTGTGTTTTTTTTTTGTCTCTAGCCAAAGAATATTCCATAGAAAGGCCATGTTATCTTCTGTCTTTGAATTTCCCATGACTGTTGCAACAGAGACAACTTTTTTTGTTTTATTTTCTCTTAAACCTTGAGTAGAAAAATCAAGAGTAGCTTCAGAGATAAGTAAGGATCCACCCAGAAGAATCCTTTATTTTAAAATAAATGATGATTTACTTAAACTCAACCATTATTACACTTAAATTACATATTTAACAAAGTTAGAAAAAACATGCTTAAAAATAGCAAACCTAAAGCAAGACAAAAATGTTTGTAGATATATAAGGGGATAAAATTCTTTTTAATTCCTTTTAAAGCAATACATGAATTACTGGTGCCTATTACAAAATATATTTGATTTCATTTATTAGCCTACTCCCAGGTCTATATTTTCATGCTGCATATATATGGTTGCCATTTTATACATAATAGGAATCTGATGATGTGGTGCATTAAATCCTATAGTTCAAGAGGAATGCATGGAAAACTTAATCAGACTACAGGCAGGAAAATGACATGTACTCTAAGAACTTCATTTTTCTGTGTTGTATTTACTGAGTAATATACTGTCTTTGGTGTCTGTCCCTCAGGGTTCATTAAAACAGAATTTACAGTATTCTTGTATTAATTTCTGCATGTTTTTTTCACAGTGGTAGTACCAATATGAAAATTTAAATTTAATTATTTCAATGTGACATGCCTCCAGAGTCAGCATCTCAATATACTTTGAACAGTTAATGCTACTTTTGTAGAAAGAAAAATTTTTCTCTAATTTCTTTTCCAGATTGATATTAGTTTTATAGTGCTCATTTTTAAGAAAATCTGAAAAGTAGTATAAATTGGAGGCGAGATTGAAAAGAAAGAGGCAAAAATGTCAGGCAATCTACCCTCCTAATCTGTTTTTACTTTTAATAACATTTTCGTTAATACATATTAGTTGGATTACATGAGATTTACTTTGAAATTTCCATACGGATATAGGATATACTTTGGTCATATTTGTCCCCTTTCGTATTATTTTAATGCCTCCTCCATGTAACTCCTCCTTAATTTTTTTAAATTTTAAAATATGGGCTTCAGTATGAGCTCTGTACACTTATTCATTGCTAACTATAAGCCCAATGTTGTTATCTACAACCTTTCATATTAAATGTCTAAAATTCTGTACCATGTAACAGGAATTCTCCATTTATCACGCCTATTTTTATGAGTCTGACTACTTATTTTTACAATTAGTGAAATCATCCTGCATTTGTTCTACTTTTTATTATTTCATTTTTTGGATAACTTCTGCCTACATTTCAGATTTTTCCATACTCTTTATTTATTTTGGTTTCTTTTTTAAATTTACATTTATTGTTAGGGTGATGTACAGAGGGGTTACAGACATATACCTAGGAAGTGGGTAAATTTCTTGTTAGGACATTGTTAGCCCCTCCCATGATTTTCTCCCAGTTTCCCTCCTCCCACTACCCCAGAGTTATAGAGTTCATTTCCAACATATTGTTTTATGTGTATTTCTGATACATTGTTTCACCCTTAGTCCTTTTTCTTACCATTTTGTTGTTCCCTAACTCAAATAAAAATGTATAAAATGCACCAGGCACCAAAATGAGATACAGAGACAAAAGAGAATAAACCATAGGGGGAAATGAATGAAAAATAAATAACTTAACATGGCACATTAAAAATACCATCAGATTTTTTCCATAAATGTTTTATTTTAATTAATAGAAGGGTTATATTATATTCACCAGACACAGGTGTATTACTTCACAAACATTGTTACCCTTTCTCATATCCTGGTCCCCATTTTCTTTCCTCCACCCCATCCCTCAACTTATTTCCCCCTTCCCTATCCTATTTCAAATAACCAAAAAAGCATATATACTATATATCAGAAAACAAGGTGAAATACTGTAACAATATGAGATAACCAAGGGATGGCAAGAGATGAGAGATAACATAGTATATTAAGGACAGCAATCGTTCATTATATGGCTTTCGTTTCTATATCCTGGAGGTCCTTTCGTTTAGCTTCATACTAAATGGACTTATGTATCTTGCCTTTGTTCTATTGTAAATCTCTGCTAGGAGAGCCCAAGGTTTCTACTGATTATGACAAATGAGGGAAACCATTGAGCCTATGTTACTTGGATTGTGGCTTACTTCACTTAATATGATTTTTTCTGTCTTTCCATGTCCTTACAATTGGGGGGATATCATTCTTTCTGACAGCAGCATTGAATTCCATTGTGTATAAATACCATATCTTGTTGATCCACTCATCAACTGAGGGGCATCTAGGTTGGTTCCATATTTTGTGCTGCAATATCAACTGCTCAAAAAATTAAATCACTCCAAACCATATCTCCAAAGAAACAACCATCCCATTAAAAGATAGGCCAAAGACTTAAAGACAGTCTTCTCTGAAGAAGAAACAAAAATGGCTTATAGACACATGAAGAAATGCTCAACATCTCTGGTCATAAAAGAAATGCAAATCAAAACAACTTTAAGATTCCACCTCACTCCAGTTAGAATGGCCATGATCAAGAAATCTAATAGCAACAAATGCTGGAGGGGATATGGCCAGGAGGGATCACTACTTCACTGTTGGTGGGAGTGCAAACTTGTTCAACCACTATGGAAAGCAGTATGGCAGTGCCTCAAAAGACTAAACATAGACCTCCCCTATGACCCAGCAATTCTGCTACTTGGCATTTATGCAATTGTCCCAAACAAAGACATACTAAATGCACTCGCATAGCATCAGATCTTTAAACATACATCCCTTTCAGAACTGGGTGCACATCCATCTGTTATTGGGATATTGGGAGATATTTTATGTTTCCCTTTTTAATTTCTTTAACCCATTAATAAATGAGTACTTAATTTAAATTTTTTGCAAAATTTCTGATGATTAATTTCTAGTTATCATTATATTTAAAAAAGGTCCTAGGTGATTTAATGTTAAATTTGCTACATCAGTTGTTTTGTGGCATATCCTGAAAAAATGCTTTGTGTATGTTTCAGAATAAGATAGATTGTATTGTTTTATAATGGCAGAAATGTCTGTTAAGTCAAAGGGTAAGTCAGTATCAATGGTTCTTCATTAATTCATTTATTTCTCCTCTCATTGTTTTCAAATAATCTGTGTTTTAGTTCAGGCACTTTAAATTCCTTTTTGGAATCTACTGCAATTTCACTTTTTTCACTGTTTTGTTATCATTTCCACTAGATGCTTGTAAAGCAACCTGGAACACAAGCACAGATGTGTCCAAATTTTACAGTGGTTCTTATTCAAGGCATGATATCTTTTACAATGGCAGTTGAGTTGGTACTTGAATCATGGGAATTCAGAAAGATCTTGGATTAGTATTGAGATCATGGAAAATCTTCTATAACAAAGACTCTGGTGTGTTTGATGTAATGTGAGAACACATGAGACAGCTGAAGTTCAGATTATTGGTTTAACCTATAGGAAAAGGAAAGATGGTAGATTCAGTCCTAAAAGAATACAAATACAGCTGCGCACGGTGGCACGGTGGCTCACTCCTTACTCACGAGGGCACCCCGGGCATAAAAGTCCATGAGACTCTTATCTCCATTTAACAGCCCCAAAACCAGAAGTGTTTTTGTGGCTTAACGTGGTAAAGCACTAGCGCTAGCCTTGAACTGAAGAGCTCAAGGTCAGAGCCCAAGCCCAGAGTTCAAGCCCCACAACTGTGAAGAAAAATAAAAGAATAAAAATACCTACTTATTATGGAATTGTAAACGCTAAATTTGTATTTCCCCCTAATATAACACAGTGAGAATGACTGTGGACTAACTGTATGACAAAACATGCTAGTGTTTTGTTTTGTTTTTCTAATTAAGTTTATTATAGAGCACAGTTCTGCTATATGAGTGATACCAATAGTTTCTGCTTTTATTTCTGTCCCCAAGCCATCTACTATACTGTCTATTATACTGATGTCATTTGTATACTTTAATTCCTTTTATTTGTTCATTGACCATTGATCCCTCCCATGGTTATTTTGACTTATGAATAACTATGAGTGTTTGTGTATGTGAGAGACAGATGGAGAGACACACAGACAGAGAAAAGTGAATGATGGTGACTGATATCGCCTAGTGCTATTTTTTCTTTAGCCTTTTCTTCATCTTTCTGACAACAATTTGCTTGTTTGTGGGTAATTAATCTATTTGCTTAATGTCAGTTTCCATAGATTTATTTTCCATGTTTCCCTGTTTCTCCTTGTATCTCATAAGGTTTTGTGTGGATGTGCATTTTGGAAAGAAGTCGGGGCAGAGAAAGGCATCTCTGCCAGTCACTGTGAACTGGCATGATACAGGGCTCTTTAAAATTTAACTATGTAGAAATTATTGGGGATTCTGAAATATTTGGATGGGCAGTTACATGATTCTTTGGGGAATGTGTAAGCAATTTCTCAATTAAGGAATCCCCCCTCTTGATTTTTAAGTTTCATAGTCTGCTGCTCTATCTGCTGTCTGGCTACATCACTGCTGGTTCTTTTTCCCTCCCGATCCTCATAAACATGCATAAAATTGGGGGTTAAACAAATACAAAAATTTTTCACATAATTATATATATACCAATAATAATCACATTGATCAAAGTAGTAGACAATGAATACAGATTCTTATGGAAGAGCAGAGTTAAACATTGATAATTTCTTTTTAGTTTCTATGTAAAGATTCTTAAATATGGAGAAGTATTAGTAATATCTTTTATGTATTATCAAGTTCTAATCTAAGCATTTATATGAGTAATAATAAATTCCCATAATATCTTTTTCAAAGCAAACATACACATGGGAATTATGTAGTTGAAATATTTTACCTTGTATTATTTTTAAATTAACATTTATTTTTCATTCATATAGATTTTAAGGTGTGAGTCTGCTGTGTAATCTTTTTTCTTAATTTTTTTTAATTGTAATTAGTAAAAGGGTTACATGATATTTGCCAGATAGAAGGTGCATTAATTCACATACATTGATACCCTTTCACATGTCTTGGTACCCGTTTCCCTCCCCCCCACACACACCCCACCCGTCTTGGTTTTCCCCCCTTCCTTATCAAATTTCAAATATCCAAATACAAATAAATTCAATATATCAGAAAACAAAGTGAGATACTATACCAATATGAGATAACCAAGGAACAGCAAAGGAGATGAGAGACAACATAGTACATTAAGGACAACAATCATTCATTATATGGCTTTTGTTTCAGTATCCTGGAGGTCCTTTCAATTAGCTTCACAGTATATGGCCTTATGTATCAAGATTTTGCTCTATGACAGATCTCTGCTAGTAGAGCCCAAGGTTTCTACTGATTATGACGAATGAGGGAAACCATTGAGCCTAAGTTCCTTTGAGTCTGGCTTACTTCACTTAATATTATTTTTTCTAAGTCTTTCCATTTTCTAACAAATGGGGCGATGTCATTCTTTCTGACAGCAGCATAGAGTTCCATTGTGTACAAATACCACAACTTGTTGATCCACTCATCAACTGAGGGACATCTAGGTTGGTTCCATATCTTTGCTATGGTGAATAGTGCTGCAATGAACATTGTTGTGCTAGTGGGTTTAGTATGTCCTTGTTTCTGGATGGTTGGGTAAATGCCAAGTAGTGGAATTGCTGGGGCATAGGGGAGTTCTATGTTTAGCCTTTTGAGGCACTGCCACACTGCTTTCCATAGTGGTTGAACGAGTTTGCACTCCCACCAACAGTGTAGTAGTGATCCCTCCTGGCCACATCCCCTCCAGCATCTGTTGTCATTCGTTTTCCTGATCCTGGCCATTCTAGCTGGAGTGAGGTGGAATCTTAGAGAAGGAAGATGGCGCCGAGACAATAGGGACGCTGCCTAGCTTTCTCTGACAAAAAGAGAGAACCAGGGAGTCCCACGAGCCAACTACCTAAAGAAATCCACAACAACAAACTCAAAAAGCAACGGGCAAGGACACAAACCGGAAAACAAATCCAGATAAAGCCCATATCCAACTTTCTCAAAGAATTCAGAATGCGAGGACCCCTCCGCCACCTCTCGCCCAAAGCCGCGGAAATCGCGAAAAGCGGAAGCTGGCGCCGGACCAAGCCGCGAAAGCGGCTTGAGCGGGTGCCGGCTCCACACGGGGAAAGCGGCGGCGGGCACCGGCTCTAATCCACGAAAAGTGGCGGCAGTGGAGGGCGCCAGGCCGGGAGCCCAACGGCTGCAGAAACCAGCACAGAACCGGGCCATCGAATGGTGGAAGCACCGGAACCCAGACGCGAACCAGAACAGCAAGCAGCGGAACCCAGACGCAGAACACAGGCGGCAGCGGAGACTGCTGTGTAATCTTTTAAAGGATTATTTTTTATTTTGAAATTCTGCTGCTGAGATTTATCCATACTGATGGAGACAGATTTTTTTCTTACTAATATATAATATTCCATAGTTTCAATAAATAACCATTTTCATAGTTTTATAGTTTCAAAATAAGAATTTGTACTCGAGATATATGTATTTGCATTATTTCTAGAGTTTTGAAATTGCAATCAATCTTGTGCTATGAACAGTCTAAATGTTTTCTAGTGAACACATGGGAGCATTTCCTTGTCTAATACATGGGGTAAAACTACTACTTAATATTATTATTCAATTTTTGCAATAATATCAAATATTTTTCCAAAGTGATTGAAACATTTTACTGTCTCATCAGCAATGTTCTACATGTTCTGAACATAATATTAAGAAGTCGTTTCTCAGTGGATCTTTTCATAAAAAATGTAAATTTTAGCCAGATGTGGTGATTTATACTGTTACCAAACCATTCACAAGCAGAAGCAAGAGAATGAAAAGTTTGAAACCAATCTTAACTACATACTAAGGTCCTAACTTGTAAGGGTATTCAATATTTAGTATCTAGTACTCAAGGATGAGTCCCTGAATTTTATCAATTTCCTTCTCTTTTTGTTTGATCTTGAAATTTTGTTAATAAAAAAATACTAAATATAGAAAAATCATTCCTGTTTTTATTTTAAACTTTCTTCTACTTTTTTACAACTTATGTGGTGGTTGATATATCATTGTAGAAATTTTAATATTTGCCATCTTAATGAAAAAAAATTAATTCAGTACCAAACACTGTAATGTTCAATTGGAAGATGCAAATTAGTCTTTTTAATTTAAAACATACATATAACTTCAGGTATAGGCCAACAAATATTACATGTGCTTGCTTTGGCAAATTCTGTTAAGTACACAGATCACATTGTGAAATAACTGATACGGTGAATTATAATGACAGTGCAAAAATGAGGTTTGACTATATCTCCTGATCACAAGCTACTAGCACTAAGGTACTATATTATTGAACTGGTAATACTATTAGAATTAAAGATATTTTTTTCTTTTTTATTGTAATTAGTAAAAGGGTTACATGATATTTGCCAGATAGAAGGTGCATTAATTCACATACATTGATACCCTTTCACATGTCTTGGTACCCGTTTCCCTCCCCCCCACACACACCCCACCCGTCTTGGTTTTCCCCCCTTCCCTATCAAATTTCAAATATCCAAATACAAATAAATTCAATATATCAGATAACAAAGTGAGATACTATACCAATATGAGATAACCAAGGGACAGCAAAGGAGATGAGAGACAACATAGTACATTAAGGACAACAATCATTCATTATATGGCTTTTGTTTCACTATCCTGGAGGTCCTTACAATTAGCTTCACATTATATGTCCTTATGTATCAAGATTTTGCTCTATTGCAAATCTCTGCTAGTAGAGCCCAAGGTTTCTACTGATTATGACGAATGAGGGAAACCATTGAGCCTAAGTTCCTTTGAGTCTGACTTACTTCACTTAATATTATTTTTTCTAAGTCTTTCCATTTCCTAACGAATGGGGCGATGTCATTCTTTCTGACAGCAGCATAGAATTCCATTGTGTACAAATACCACAACTTGTTGATCCACTCATCAACTGAGGGACATCTAGGTTGGTTCCATATCTTTGCTATGGTGAACAGTGCTGCAATGAACATTGTTGTGCTAGTGGGTTTAGTATGTCCTTGTTTCTGGATGGTTGGGTAAGTGACAAGTAGTGGAATTGCTGGGTCATAGGGGAGTTCTATGTTTAGCCTTTTGAGGCACTGCCACACTGCTTTCCATAGTGGTTGAACGAGTTTGCACTCCCACCAACAGTGTAGTAGTGATCCCTCCTGGCCACATCCCCTCCAGCATCTGTTGTCATTCGTTTTCCTGATCCTGGCCATTCTAGCTGGAGTGAGGTGGAATCTTAGAGTTGTTTTGATTTGCATTTCTTTTATGACCAGAGATGTTGAGCATTTCTTCATGTGTCTATAGGCCATTTTTGTTTCTTGTTCAGAGAAGACTCTCTTTAAGTCTTTGGCCCATTTTTTAATGGGATGGTTGTTACTTTGGAGGTTAGTTTTGGAGTGATTCAATTTTTTGAGTTGTTGATATAGTTTAGATATGAGGCCTTTGTCCGTTGTTTGGTTGGTGAAGATCTTCTCCCACTCTGTATGCTTCCTGATTAGTTTAGTAGCTATGTCCTTTGCCATGCAAAAGCTCTGCAGTTTAATGCAGTCCCACTTATCCAGCCTTTCTCTGATTTGTTGTGATTCTTGGTCCTTATTAAGGAAGTTTCGACCTGTGCCAAGGAGGCCTAGTGCATCTCCTATTCCTTCCTGTAGAGTTTTCAGTGTGTCAGCTTTTACCTCCAGGTCTTTGATCCATTTGGAGTTAATTCTAGTGCAAGGTGACAAAGAAGGATCCAGCTTTAGTTTTCTGCAGGTGCTTAACCAGTTCTGCCAGCACAACTTGTTGAAGAGGCTTTCTTCCATTTTATTTTTTTGGCTCCCTTGTCAAAGATTAGGTGGCCATAGGTCTCTGGTTTAATATCTGGGTCCTCAGTTCTATTCCATTGGTCTTCAGGCCTGTTCCTGTGCCAGTACCAAGCTGTTTTGAGAATTATAGCTCTGTAATAGAGTCTAAAGTTTGGAATTGAAATTCCTCCAGCGCTGTTCTTTCTGCTAAGAAGTGTTTTTGCTATACGGGGTCTTTTATTATTCCATATGAAATTTTGGATTGCCTCTTCTATTTCTTTAAAGAATGACATTGGTATGTTGATGGGTATTGCATTGAATTTGTAGATAGCTCTTGGCAAGGTTGTCATTTTCACAATGTTGATTCTTCCAATCCAGGAGCATGGGAGGTTTTTCCATTTCCTTAGTTGTGCATTAATTTCCTTTTTTAGGGTTTTAAAGTTTTCATCAAAAAGGTCCTTTACATTCTTAGTTAAGCTAATTCAGAGGTACTTTATTTTCTTTGAGGCTATTGTGAAAGGAGTTTCTTTCCTGATTATTGCCTCGTACCTCTCACTGTTGGCATAAAGGAAGGCAGTTGATTTTTGAGGGTTGATTTTATAGCCTGCTACTCTTCCAAAGCTTTGAATCAGCTCAAGGAGCTTGGGAGTAGAGTCTGTAGGATTCTTTAAATACAGAATCATGTCATCTGCAAAGAGGGATAGTTTTATTTCCTCTTTCCTTACTTGTATCCCCTTTATGCTTGCTTCTTGCCTTATTGCACTGGCTAGGAATTCTAGTACTATGTTAAAGAGTAGTGGAGAGAGTGGGCATCCTTGTCTCGTTCCTGATTTTACAGGGAATGGCTTTAGATTTTCACCATTAAGTGTAATACGAGAATTAAAGATATTTTAAAAAGACGTCTCGTTGTTTCAGCATTGCTTTATAGATTGAGATTTTAGTTTTACCTTTTAAAAAGAGATTTATACAAGAAGACTTTTGTTATTGAAAAGTAAAAAAAATAAAAGCAGATTTAGAAAAGCACCCACCCTTTTCTGAATATTAAGTACTTAGATTTTACTATGAAATAAAATACATTGCAATAATTTCTCAGTACAATGTAAGAAATGAAACAATAACTATTACTAACAATTACCTTTTCTCCTTTAATTTAATAAAGGATTGATCACGACGAATGACTGTCAAGTCTTTGTATACAGAAAAACGTTGTTAAATTTTCAAGAAAATATTTGTTATGAATTTGAGACATTAACCTCAACTGTTAATATGTTTCTTAAAATTCTTCTTAAATGAGATTGCAATATAATTTTGTTTTAAAGCTTACAATATTGTTATGATGGTTGACAAGAAATATACTAATTACCTTATGTATATGACTATAATCCCTTTGTGTATCACCTTGAAAATAAAATAAAAATTTAAAAAGGCAAAATTAATTACTACCTGGAAAAAGTAAAATTCACTCCATATTAAAACGTAATTTCCATGGTCTTCTGCATACCAGGTTAAGTTTAAGATCTAAAAACAAAAGGCAGGATGGCATGTGGCCTAGTGGCAGAGTGCTTGCCTAGCATTCACAAAACCCTGGGTTCGATCCACATACACAGATCCTCGTGTCCACATACACAGAAAAGCTGGAGCTGGTGTTGTGGCACAAGTGGTAGAGTCCTATCCTTGGGAAAGTCCAAGGATAGTGTCCAGGCCTTGTGTTCAAGCACCAGAACAGCACCAGGACTAGAAAGAAAACTAGTCTTCTTACTCAAATTTCTATTGAAACATTAATTCCAAGTAAGTTGATTTGATCAGTATTTTTTTAGTATAATCTCTTCTAATCTATAGTTCATTTTCAAATATAAGAAACTGTACCTGATATATAGAAGTGTTCTTTGTAGTTCTCTAAGTCCATTTAATCCAAATGAACAATATCACCATTGAAATTAGAAAATGATATATTTTAGATATGAGGCCTATGTCCATTTTATGGTTGGTGAAGATCTTCTCCCACTCTGTAGGCTTCCTGATTAGTTTACTAGCTATGTCCTTTGCCATACAAAAGCTCTGCAGTTTAATGCAGTCCCACTTATCCAGCCTTTCTCTTATTTGTTGTGATTCTTGGTCCTTATTAGGAAAGTTTTGACCTGTGCCAAGGAGGTGTAGTGTATCTCCTATTCCTTCTTATAAAGTTTTCAGAGTTTCGGCTTTTACTTCCAGGTCTTTGATCTATTTGGAGTTAATTCTAGTGCATGGTGAAAAAGAAGGATCCAACTTCAGTTTTCTGCAGGTGCTTAACCAGTTCTGCCAGCACAACTTGTTGAAGAGGCTATCTTTCTTCCATTCAATTTTTTTGGCTCCCTTGTCAAAGATTAGGTGGCCATAGGTCTGTGGTTTAATATTTGGGTCTTCAGTTCTATTCCATTGGTCTTCAGGCCTGTTCTTGTGACAGTACAAAGCTGTTTTGATAATTAAAGCTCTGTAATAGAGTTTAAGTTTGGAATTGAAATTCCTCCTGCGCTGGTCTTTCTGCTCAGAAGTGTTTTTGCTATACGGGTTCCTTTATTATTCCATATGAAATTTTGAATTTCCTCTTCTATTTCTTTAAAGAATGACCATCCCATTAAAAGATGGGCCAAAGACTTAAAGAGAGTCTTCTCTGAACAATAAACAAAAATGGCCTATAGACACATGAAGAAATGCTCAACATTTCTGGTCATAAAAGAAATGCAAATCAAAACAACTCTAAGATTCCACCTCTCTCCAGTTAGAATGGCCAGGATCAAGAAAACTAATAACAACAGATGCTGGAGGGGATGTTGCCAGGAGGGATCACTACTGCCCTGTTGGGACAAGGACATACTAAATCCACCAGCACAACAATGTTCATTGCAGCACTATTTACCATAGCAAAGATATGGAACCAACCTACATGTCCCTCAGTTGATGAGTGGATCAACAAGATGTGGTATTTGTACACAATGAAATTCTATGCTGCTGTCAGAAAGAATGGCATTGCCCCATTTGTTAGGAAATGGAAAGACTTAGAAAAAATTCATATTAGGTGAAGTAAGCCAGACTCAAAGGAACTTAGGCTCAATGGTTTCCCTCATTTGTCATAATCAGTAGAAACCTTGCTCTTACCCAGCAGAGATTTGCAATAGAGCAAAACCTTGATAAAAAAGGCCATATAGTAGGACGCTGAATGAAAGGATCTGTAGGATATAGAAACATAAGCCATATATTGAATGATTGTTGTTCTTAAGGTACTATGTTATCTCTCATCTCTTTTGCTGTCCCTTGGTTATCTCATATTGTTACAGTATCTCACTGATATATCGGATAAATTTGTATTTGGTTATTTAAAATTGGATAGGGAACGGGGGAAAACAAGATGAGGGGTGGGGGTGTGGGGGAGGGAAATGGGGACCAAGACATATGAAAGGGTATCAATGTATGGGAATTAATGCACCATCTGTCTGGCAAATATCATGTAACACTTCTATTAATTACAATAAAAATATATAAAAAATTATAAAATGATTAGGTTTTTCCCTTGTCCAAGAGCAATTTAGAAACAAAATTTTAGTCATAATGCTATGAGAGGTAGTTTTGTGTGTGTACTGGGACTGGAGATAGTGCTTAGTTATTTGGTCAAGTATTATACCTATTGTTTTATGAATGAGATTTATGCCTGAATCAGGAATATTTGACAAAACAGATTATCTTTCATTGTGATAGTACACTTTCTCAAACCTATTCAAGGACTCAGTGAAATAAAATATGAACTTTTGTGATCTAAAACAATGCCCACTAAAGATTACATTTGCCTCTTAACTGTAATTCCCCTGATTCTCCAGCCTTTCTCCTTACTTTATTATATTTGAGTCTTTCCTGGTATCTAGAAACATGTGAACCAATTCTGTAAATCTGAAAAAAGTCCTCTATCTCTCTTTTTCTTAATCCCTATCAATGGAAGAGAGGCTTGCTATGACATCTAATACTAGAAGACTCATATTACATAATTACATAATTATATATTACATAATCAATACATGATTCTTTACATAATAAAAATGCACTTGGTTTCTTACTGTAAAAATTGTATATTGCTAATTTTAGCAAGTCAAAATTATAGAGGAAAGAAAATACTGTTCGCTATCTCTCCTCTTCTCACACAAGCAATGCTATGTGTTTCTAAGAAACCTTCAACTATACTCACTTAAGGATGAACGTATATGTGCATTTCTAATGCTATTTTCTTTACTTTGACAAAAATAAGATTATATACATTATTTTAGTGAGCCATATGACACTAGCATATGTTTGTGTCTCTAAGTGTAGAATATCTTTGAAAATCATGCAGGCTGTATCTTTCATGTTTATTATCCTTAAACCAGGGCATGCATGGCTCCTATTGAGGGCACTTGGTTTTAAACTGAAGTGTAGTGCATGTAGGAGAATTCACTACTAAAATACATTACAGTATGTTTTTAAGCAATACTTACTACCTCAGGATCTTCTAGTTCCCCATTATTATCTTCTCTTTTGATATAATGTATTTTTAAATCTATCATTTTAGTTCCTTTGTTATGTTCCTTCTAGTTATTTTAAGAAAAATTTTAATGGTTGTTCTCAGTGTGAAATATAGCATCACAAAATTTGGATTGAATTAAGGCCATTTTAATTTCAATAGCATACATAAACTGTTGTATTCATTTTATATTCTTTATATTTATCTACATTGTATTTATGTTCACTAGATATTTACAATTTGCTTATGTAGTCTGCCTTTTAAATAAAACAGTAAAATGACACATAAATACATAATTACATTTATGTTATTTTGTACTACTACCTCATTCCCAATTATTTCTGCTCCTTTATATCTTCTTACCGATTTGAATTATGATATTGTATTCATTTATTTGTGCTACAAGAAATCTATTTTATATTTCTTTCTGAGGTAGTGACAGATTTTTGAAGTTTTTGCATATCAAGAATCCTCTTAATTTTTCCTCCATCTTTGACTGTCAGATTATTTGAATGTACAAGTCATTTGACAAGTGTTTCAACACTAAATATGTCATTGTGTTACTTCATATTTCTATAATTACTGAAGATAAGCTACTTGTAATTTTTTTTCCTTTCATTGGTTTCAAGAGTTGCTCTTCTTTTTTGTGTTATACCATTTTGATTATGATATGTCTGAGAACAGATAACTTTGTATATTATCTAGAATTCACCGAGTTCCTTTGAGATGTGAAGATTATTCAAATTTTTTTTCATTTCTTTTTTTTTCGTTTTTATTTTTTTATTTTTTTCATTTTTTATTGTAATTAATAAAAGGGTTACATGATATTTGCCATATAGAAGGTGCATTAATTCACATACATTGATACCCTTTCACATGTCTTGGTACCTTTTACCCTCCCCCCACCCCCCCTGTCTTGGTTTTCCCCCCCTTCCCTATCAAATTTCAAATAATCAAATACAAATAAATTCAATAGATAACAGAGGTACTGTAACAATATGAGATACCCAAGGGACAGCAAAGGAGATGAGAGATAACATAGTACATTAAGGACAACAATCACTCATTATATGGCTTTTGTTTCAATATCCTGGAGGTCCTTTCAATTAGCTTCATACTATATGGCCTTATGGATCAAGTTTTTGCTCTATTGCAAATCTCTGCTAGTAGAGCCCAAGGTTTCTACTGGTTATGACAAATGATGGAAAACATTGAGCCTAAGATCCTTTGAGTCCGGTTTACTTCACCTAATAAGATTTTTTCTAAGTCTTTCCATTTCCTAACAAATGGGTCGATGTCGTTTTTTCTGACAGCAGCATAGAATTCCAAGGGAATATTAGCCAATACTGATCATTTTTTATCTTTCCTTCCTTCTTAGACTTTCATTACATCTAGTTTTGAGAAATTTTGCATACATTATTGCAGATATTGCTTGCTTCATTTTTTACACTTATGTTCCTCTAAAAGACTGATAGGGTTAAGTTAATTTCTTAGATCATCACTTTTGTTTTTCCTAGTGGTGCAGCTTGAACGCTGGGCCTGGGCACAGTCCTTGAGCTCTTCAGCTCAAAGCTATCACTCTAACCTTGGACCTGGGCATGGTCCTTGAGCTCTCAAAGATACCACTCTACCCTTTCAGACAAGGGCCACTTCTGGTTTTCTAGTGGTTGATTGGAGATAAGAGTCTCTTGGACTTTAGTTCCCCAGGCTGGTTTTGAACCTTGATCCTAAGAGCTCAGCCTCTGAGTAGCTAGGATTATAGATGTGAGCCACTGCACCAAGCTTAAATCATCTTTTTTTGTACTGGCAAAATATTCGTAACTTTTTCACATAAGAAACAGTAGTTTTTCTCACACAATTGAGTAAAATGAGGGAAGAGGGATTGGGGCAAAGGTGTGTGAATATGTTGAAGTGACGACAAAGATCTATATGCATTGTATACATAAACTGCTTTGTTAAATGGAAAAAATAAACACATAACCTAAAAATTAAGAAAAGTGAAGACTGGGGTAGATTTGGAAGGGTGAGTGAGAGTGTTGAAAGGTGACATTGATTAAATTGCTGTGTTTTCATAAACTACGTTGGTGAATGGAAATACTTTTTTACAACTACATAAAGATAATAATATTTTTAAAAGATTATTTTTCACTTTAGTTGATTCTTTTTAATAATTTCTGTGACTTTCTTTCTTTCTTTTTGAATTTTATTTTACTTTCAAGGTGATGTACAGAGGGGTTAGTTATACACATAGTGCAATGAGTACATTTCTTGTTGAACATTGTCACCTCCTCCTTAATTTTCTCCTCTCCAATCCCTCCCTCTCATGTTGTAAGGTTCATTTCCAACATATTGTCTTGTGACTGTCGCTGATGCATACCGGTTAGTTCTTAATCCCTTGTCTCACGGTTTTGCTGTTCTCCTTATTTCCAAAATTCAGATAAATTTACATACAAGGCATCCTTATGTTACTTGTGATGGGTTATTCCAAATACAAATGGTAGAAATGCAACCAAGCCAAATATGTCATTACAAAGGCAAGGCTTTAATTTGGCTTTCAGTTGGAGGAAAAGGAATTCATCACCGACAAAAGGGTGATCTTTGAAGAAAGAGGGATGAAGGTTTTGTTTTGTTTTGTTTTGTTTTAAATTCTTGCCAGTCCTGGGCTTGAGCTCAGGGCCTGAGCACTGTCCTTGCCTTTCTCAAGGCTAGAGCTCTACCACTTGAGCCTCAGCACCACTACTAGCCTTTTTTTCTATGTATGTGGTACCAAGAAATCAAATCGGGTCTTTACGCATGCTAGGCAAGCACTCTACCACTAGGCCAAACTTCCAGTCCCAGGGATTCAAGATTTTATTGATTTTCTTATGATGGCTAAATTTTGCTACTTTTCTACTGATAATAGACATCGTTTCAAAAGGTGTTGTCATTTTGTAAACCACAGGACAATGGATACTTATGGCCAAAATTGTTGAAACTCTTGGAGCTAATGCCATCAATTTTGTAAAACACCATGAAAAACTTTAGGTGCTCAAATGCCTACAGCTGCCAAAAAACTATGATGAAAATTATTAAAAGAAAATATATGCCATACTTTAAACTGGTAATAGGCTAAGGTCCTAATTATTTTTTTTCTGTTGCTGATGAATTTTTCAGGCCACTTTTACTCATTGATTAGTTCTTTAACCATATTTAAAAGAGCTGACTTTTAATCTATTTCTAGTACTGTGGCTATATGAGTTTCCTCAGTTTCTCTTCATAGACTTTATCCTTCTGTATGGGTTACACTATTTTTCATTTGCATGTTTATCAATTTTATGAAACTTTGACCATTTCAGCATCACAGTGTATCAGGTTCTTTTGATATTTTGGTTCTTTTGGTATTGCTATTTAATGTTAATAATGTTGTGGTCATTCTTGATGTTTGTTCTAGGACTTTCTGAGTAAACTTTGCATTTTGTACTCTCTGTCTCTCTCTGTCTCTGTCTCTCCATCCGTGTGTGTGTGTGTGTGTGTGTGTGTGTGTGTGTGTGTGTGTGTGTGTGTGTTTGCCCATACTGGGACTTGAACTCTGGTTCTATCCTTGAGATTTATTTTTTCCTTAAGGTTAATGTCCTACCACTAGAGCTGCAGCTCTGCTTCTGGATTTTTGATGGTTAATTAGAAATAAGTGTCTCACACACTTTGAACTGACTTTGAACTGTCATCCTCAGATCTCAGCCTCTGAGAAGCATGGATTACCATATGAGACACTGGCCCTTAATCCTCAAGTCTGTATTCTTTTAAGAACACTGAAGTCCTGATTTGATTGAATTAGTAGCCCACAAACAGTTAGAAAACATTTAAAACACTGCCTTGGGTTTATAAATATCTTAGACATTATAAAGAAGTGCTGTGTATGGATGTTTCAGAGCATAGTCTTCACCTTCACTTCCGACTTGTTTAAGGATGTGAGGTGAGCCACAGTTGAAATATAACTTAGTTATTTTAATGTATTTCATAGCATATACTAAGTTCTAGGAATGCACATGTTCCTGTATATATGTTCCATATCATCTCGAGTTCCAGAATGTTTCAAAGCAACCTATTGCTACTGACTCTATAATTTTGTCTTCCAAGTTTTTTAATCAGCTCCTTAGCTTTCCCTGGTTATTTCTGTCAGTTAAGCTCACTGTAATATTATCACCTGCTGTTAGTATTTTTCAACATCATCACCCAAAGAAACGTCTGTTTATGTTGAAAGAACTCTGAGTCACATTAATTCAGAACAAATAATATGAATAAGAATTCAAAGGGGACAGTTTGTTAAAGGCCTATTAATTCTTTCAGAGAAGGTAGAGTTTCCAACCTTTTTTTTTTGCTGCATTCAATAATACACATTCCTGGTTTTCACAGTGCTTGTTGGACTGTTAGTTTTCAAAGAACAGGGTATACAGATGTGACAACAGGACAACTTAATATCCACCGAACTCACCATTCATACTAAGATTCAATTATATTTCTGTAACAGATGCTCTTTCAGTTGTTGCACACATTTTGTTAACCTCTGGGATTTGAAAAACATTGATCTTGCCAAGGTTATTTTTTGTTCATGTGTTCAGCTGTGATGAAGTGAGAAATTTTTAGATACAACTTGTGATTCATAATGATGTCAACCTTAGAGCAATTTTTCAGTATTTACGTAAAAATAATTTAAGAAACAAAATAAGTAAAACATAATTCAAAAGAAAAAAATCAGAGATCGGCGGAAGATGGCGGCAGTTCAGGGTGAGATGTACTGAACTCATGCCAAGATTCATGTACTGGCAGTGCAGGAGACAGTCCTCTAACAGAAATTGATCCTAAGTAAACTTTAGGACCACAGAGAACTCAGGCAGACAGGAAAAAAAGGAAAAAAAAAAGGAAGAATACCAGCATAAAAAGAGAGCGTGGAGCTCCGACGCGGAGCGGCCGGGAGACAAAGGCTCTTCTCAATCAGAGCAGAGAAAGCGTTCCACAGCAGTGCAGACCCACCAGCTGCAGACAGAGCCACACAGAGCCTGCGAGAGCCCAGAGCCAACACCCAGCCGTGCACGGACCTGCCAGCTTCACGGAACCGGAGAATCCAGCAATTTGTGAGTGGCTCTGAGGAGAAGTGTCAACTTCTGCTCCTGGAACGGCATTGGGAGGGAGCCCCTCCCCCACCAGCTGAGAGCAGCACCATCTTGACTTCTGGCAACGACCCAGGCCAAAGCAACTGGATCCTGAGAGGTGTTGCTGACAGCGCCATCTTTCATACTGGCAAAGTATTTTCCAGAGATCCCTTAGCCAGAAGTCCCGCCCCAGCACTGTTGAAGTCCATCCCCATGCCCCTCCCAAAGACCTGCTGAACAAAGTCCCCCGCGGATCTTTCAGCTTTGTTTTACCAAACAAGCAATCTCATCCAAAAAACTGTAAAGCCAAATCACAAGAGAAAAAGACTTTGTGAAGTGTTTAGATCCCGAATTTAGTGCAGACACAAGTTTCCTAACCTCTCCCCACACCAAAAAAAAAAAACCTGAAGAATACCCTTTTTTAATTTTTTTTACCCCATGTGATTTGCATTTTCAAATGTTCTTATTTTTCTCTTTGCCATTTAACCTACACATTTTTTTCTTTTTTTCTTTTTTTTCTCCTATCTTTTCCCGCAATCCTGCTGTTACTGTGGTCATTCCTAGAAACACAGTGACAGCTCTGGGTACAGTCTGAATAAAAACGATATAAATATTGATACAGTCACCTGCTTTTTGAACTCCAGTTTCTCAACCCAAGTATCTCTTGGGTAAGAACTCAGAACAGTGAGGAATCTCCTCCCACCTTTTTTCTTTTTTTTGTTGTTTTGTTTTTGTATTTGTTTTTGTTTTCTGTATGTGTGTGTGTGTTCTGTTCTCTTTTATTTTGTTGCTGTTTTGTTTTCTTTCTTAAATTGGTATCATTGAAATCTCCTATATCAACCTCTCTCTTTTCTCTATATATTCTTCTTATTACTCTTCTTATTTGGAAAGTTTTATCTAAGTTCATCTAAACTTTCTACAAAAATAATCTACCTGTCTATCACCATAGGTCAGTAATCCTTACAGGATACCCCTTTTTCATTTCTATAATATTCTTATATTCCTCTATTGTTCTTTTCCTACATCCCTTGTTGTCTTTCGTATTATTTTTCTATCTCTGGTCCTCTGTTCATCCTTCAACTCTTATAATGCATGGATCTACATTTGATGGTTGTTGAGCAATGCTGTATATCTAGGTGTTCAATTATACTCTAGGTCCAGAGGGACTTAAATACAATAGAGATTGGATTGAGGGGCTTATTGTTTTGGTCATAAATTGGTCATCTGTGCTTGTATTAGATTTGTATGTAAGTGTACAAAAAGAAAGAGAGAGTGTTATTACCAATCTAAAAGAGCTAATATCTATTGTCAGCCAACTAAAAAGGTCTAGGTTGGTTATTTCTGAAAATTTATAATCTTGTTTAGTATTAATATTGCTCCCATCCTCAAATGGGCAGAACAAGAAACTCAAGAAAGGTGTCAAATCAGGGAATAGCATCTCCCACCCAACATAAACAGGCAAAGAGCAATCAGTGCAAATCTAGAGGAGAGCCTTCCAAGTGCTATACAAATGCAATTGATAAACATCATTAAGGAAAAATGTGAAAACATAAAGAAAGCGATAAGGGAGGAAGCCACAGCTAAACAAGAGGAAACCATAAACAAGGTGATATGTGAAAAAGGGGAAGCCATAAAGGAGGCCATAATAAAGGTTTTTCAAAGAAAAATGGACGAATTCACAGAATCCACAAACAAAAAGGTGACTGAACTCCAACAAATGTCCAAAGAGAATAAAGCTGCTGAGCTAACGACTCAAATGGAAATCAAGGAGCTAAAGAAATACATACATGATCTAAAACAAGAGATGCAAGGCATCAAAAATGAGGAATTAGAAGCAAGGGAGATGAAGAATAAAGTAGATAGCTTTGATAGCAGATTAGACCAGGCAGAAGAGAGAATTTCGAGGGTTGAAGATAATTTAGTTGTTATAGAAAAAGAACAGAAAATTAGTCAATTCAAATCTAGGAAAAATGAGAGAGCGCTTCAGGAAGTCCAAGATACAATTAGGAAGCCTAATTTAAGGCTAATGTGTATTGAGTAGGGTCTAGAGAAAGAGGTCAATGGCATTGGAAATATACTTCAGGGAATCATCTCAGAGAACTTCCCAAATATCCAGAAGGGCAGACCCATCCAGATACAAGAAGCTTTTAGAACCCCAAACAGACCTGACCAGAAAAGGACATCCTACCACCACATTATAATCCGAACTGGATCACTAGAGGCCAAAGATAGGATCCTAAAAGCAGCCAGGGAGAAGAGAACAATCACCTATAAAGGCAAACCAATCAGAATAACCCCAGATTTCTCAGCAGACACCATGCAAGGAAGAAAAGATTGGAATGATATACACCATGCACTGAAGTCAAATAACTACCAGCCAAGAATACTGTACCCAGCTAAGCTCTCATTCATAACTGAGGGAACAATAAAAACATTCCATTCCAAGGAAAAGCTTCAACATAATGTTGCAACAAAACCAACAATACAGAAAATTCTCAAAGATGTTCTACACATGGAAAACCAACACAAATGTAATACAGAGAAATACATGGCACCTAAAACTCATAACATCTAAGTACCACAAAAAATATCAAGACCCAGGCCCTAATGAAAGCTTGTAAAAATGGAAGGAACTAATAAATATCTCTCAATCCTAACTCTCAATATCAATGGATTTAACTCTCCAATTAAAAGACATAGATTAACTAGCTGGATCAAAAAACAAGATCCATCATTCTGCTGTCTTCAAGAGACACATCTTACCCAAAAAAACAAACACCTTTTGAAAATGAGAGGTTGGAATAAACTCTATCAAGCTAACGGACCCCATAAACAGACAAAAATAGACTTCAAAGTAAAATTAGTGAGAAAAGACAAAGAAGGTTACTACATACTACTAAAGGGATCATTCCTCCAGGAGGACATAACCATCCTAAATATCTATACACCGAATCCCGGAACTTCGAATTTCACCAAGCAAACTTTAGTTTCACTGAAGCCATACATAGATTGAAACACAGTGATTGTTGGTGACTTTAACACACCACTCTCACCTATGCACAGATCAACAAGGCAAAAACTCAACACAGAAACTTTAGAATTGAAGAACTATATAAACCAACTACATCTAACAGACATCTGCAGATTACTCCACCCAGCAACAACACAATATAAGTTTTTCTCAGCAGCACATGGAACATTCTCCAAAATAGACCACATTTTAAGCCACAAAGCAAACCTGGACAGATTCAGAAACACTGAAATTATTCCCTGCACTTTTTCAGACCACAAGGGCATCAAATTGGAACTGAACACACAACTCTACCAACGAAAACCCTGTAACTCATGGAGATTGAACAACACATTGTTGAATCACCAATGGGTCATCGAAGAGATCAGAACAGAAATCCAATAGTTTATGAAATTTAACAAAAAGGAGCACACAAAATATGCTGCCTTTGGGACATGGCAAAGGCAGTACTCAGAGGGAAATTTATAGCTCTGAGTGCCTACTATAACAAATTGGAAAAATCACAAACCAACAATTTAAATTGTCACCTGAAGCTCCTGGAAAAACATCAACAAACCAACCCTAATCCCACTAGAAGGAAGCAAATTATTAAAATCAAAGCAGAATTAAATGAATTGGATTCCAAAAACTATAGAAAAAATCACCAAAACAAGGAGTTCTTTCTTTGAAAGAATTAACAAAATTGAAAAACCCTTAGCAAATCTTACCAAAAAAAGAAGGGAGCATAACGAAATAAACAAAATCAGATACGAATATGGTAATATCATGACAGAAATTACCAAGATCCAGAGTATCATGAGGGAATATTTCTGAAACCTTTACGCCAACAAATTTGAGAATCTAGATGAAATGGACGAATTCCTAGCCAATATTAACATACCCACACTGAACCAAGAAGAACTAACCCATCTAAATACGCCTATTTCAATCACTAAATAGAAATGGCAATAAGAGAAATTCCAGCTAAGAAAAGTCCAGGGCCAGATGGATTCACAGCTGAATTCTATGAGGTCATCAAAGCAGAGCTCACACCAATACTCCTCAAGCTCTTCAACGAAATTGAAAATGAAGGTTCTTTACCAAATTCAGTCTACGAATCCAGTAAAACCCTCATCCCCAAACCAGACAGAGACTCATCAAAGAAAGAGTACTATAGACTTTTTTCTTTGATGAACATCGATGCAAAACTTCTCAACAAAATTCTGGCCAACTGTCTACAACAACTCATCAAAGAAATTATACACTATGATCAAACAGGATTCATCACAGGGAGGCAAAGCTGGTTCAACATACGCAAATCAATTAATATAATTCAACACATCAACAGGAGCAGGGACAAAAATCACATAATTCTCTCTATAGATGCAGAAAAGGCATTTGACAAGATCCAACACCCCTTTATGTAAAAAGTTCTGAGAAACTAGGAATCCATGGAACATTCCTCAATGTAATAAAGGCTGTGTATGACAAACCCACTGCTAGTATTATACTTAATGGTGAAAATCTAAAGCCATTCCCTCTACAATCAGGAATGAGACATAGATGCCCACTCTCTCCACTCCTCTTTAACATAGTATTAGAATTCCTAGCCAGTGCAATAAGGCAAGAAGCAAGCATAAAGGGGATCCAAATAGGGAAAGAGGAAGTAAAACTTTCCCTCTTTGCAGATGGCATGATCCTATATTTAAAGAATGCTATAGACTCTACTCCCAAGCTCCTTGAGCTGATTCAAAACTTTGGAAGGGTAGCAGGGGTATAAAATTAACCCTCAAAAATCAACTGCTATCCTCTATGACAACAGTGAGAGGAATGAGGCAACAAACAGGAAAGCAACTCCTTTTGCAATAGCCTCAAAGAAAATAAAGTACCAAGGAATTACCTTAACTAAGAATGTAAAGGACCTTTTGATGAATGCTTTAAAACCTTGAAAAAGGAAATTAAAGCAGAATTTAGGAAATGGAAAACCCCCCATGCTCCTGGATTGGAAGAATCAATATCGTGAAAATGACAATCTTGCCAAGGGCTATCTAGAAATTCAAGGCAATACCTATCAATATCCCAATGTCATTCTTTAAAGAAATAGAAGAGGCAATCCAAAATTTCATATGGAATAATAAAAGACCCCGTATAACAAAAACACTTCTTACCAGAAAGAATGGCGCAGGAGGAATGTCAATAACAAACTTTAGACTCTATTACAGAGCTGTAATTATCAAAAACGTTTGGTACTGGCACAAGAAGAGGCCTGAAGTCCAATGGAATACAACTGAAGACCCAGATATTAAACGAGAGACCAATGGCCACCAAATCTTTGACAAGGGAGCCAAAAAAATAGAATGGAAGGAAGATAGCCTCTTCAACACGTGGTGCTGGCAGAACTGGTTAAGCACCTGCAGAAAACTAAAGTTGAATCCTTCTTTGTCACCCTTCCACTAGAATTAACTCCAAATGGATCAAAACCTGGAGGTAAAAGCTGACAATCTGACAAAAAGGAATAGTAGATACACTAGAACTACTTGGCACAGGTCGAAACTTTATCCATAAGGACCAAGAATCATAGCAAATCAGAGAAAGGCTGGATAAGCGGGACTGCATTAAACTGCAGAGCTTTTGTATGGCAAAGGACATAGCTAGTAAATTAATTAGGAAGCCTACAGAGTGGGAGAAGATCTTCACGAATCAAACAACGGACAAAGGCCTCATATCTAAAATATATCAACAACTCAAAAAATTGAATCACTCCAAAACTAACCTCCAAAGTAACAACCATCCCATTAAAAAATGGGCCAAAGACTTAAAGAGAGTCTTCTCTGAACAAGAAACAAAAATGGCCTATAGACACATGAAGAAATGCTCAACATGTCTGATCATGAAAGAAATGCAAATCAAAGCAACTCTAAGATTCCACCTCACTCCAGTTAGAATGGCCAGGATCAGGAAAACGAATAATAACAGATGCTTGAGGGGATGTGGCCAGGAGGGATCGTTACTACACTGTTGGTGGGAGTGCGAACTCGTTCAACCACTATGGAAAGCAGTGTGGCTGTGCCTCAAAAGGCTAAACATAGAACTCCCCTATGACCCAGCAATTCCACTACTTGGCATTTACCCAACCATCCAGAAACAAGGGCATACTAAATCCATCAGCACAACAATGTTCATTGCAGCACTATTCACCATAGCAAAGATATGGAACCAACCTAGATGTCCCTCAGTTGATGAGTGGATCAACAAGTTGTAGTATTTGAACACAATGGAATTCTATGCTGCTGTCAGAAAGAATGGCATTGCCCTATTTGTTAGGAAATGGAAAGACTTAGAAAAAATAATATTAAGTGAAGTAAGTGAGACTCAAAGGAACTTAGGCTCAATGGTTTCCCTCATTCGTCATAATCAGTAGAAACCTTGGGCTCTACTAGCAGAGATCTGTCATAGAGCAAAATATTGATACATATGGCCATATAGTATTAAGCTAATTGAAAGGACCTCCAGGATATTGAAACAAAAGCCATATAACGAATGATTTTTTTCCTTAATGTACTATGTTGTCTCTCACCTCCTTTGCTGTCCCTTGGGTATCTCATATTGTTACAGTATCTCACTTTGTTATCTGATATATTGAATTTATTTGTATTTGGTTATTTGAAATTTGATAGGGAAGGGGGGAAAACCAAGACGGGTGAGGGGGTGTTCGGGGGGAGGGTAATGGGTACCAAGATATGTGAAAGGGTATCAATGTATGTGAATTAATGCACCTTCTATCTGCAAATATCATGTAACACTTTTATTAATTACAATAAAAAATTTAAAAAAAAGAAAGGATCTGTAAGATATAGAAACATAGCCATATAATGAATGATTGTTGTTCTTATGGTACTATGTTATCTATCATCTCTTTTGCTGTCCCTTGGTTATTTCATATTGTTACAGTATCTCACTTTGTTACCTGATATATCGGATATATTTGTATTTGGTTATTTAAGATTGGATAGGGAACGGGGGAAAACAAGATGAGGGGTGGGGGTGGAGGGGAGGGAAATGGGGACCAAGACATGTGAAAGGGTATCAATGTATGGGAATTAATGCACTATCTGTCTGGCAAATATCATGTATCCCTTCTATTAATTACAATAAAAATATATGCAAAAAAATTAAAAAATAAAACCAATAAAAGTCTTTTCCTCTACTTTGCATTTTTTTGTTTGATTTTTTGTGGGTCTTGGGGCTAGAACTTTGTGCTTGAACACAATCTTGGGCATTCTCAAGGTTAGAGCTCCAGCACTTGAACTATAGCACCACTCCTGACTTTTTCCTCTGTATGTGGTAGTGAGGAATCACACCCAGGGTATCGTGAATATTAGGCAAGAATTCTACTAGTATGCCAAACTCTCCGACTCTACATTGCTTTTTAATCAATTATTTATAATTAAGAAATTTAAAAAAATTTCCAGAGACTAGGATAAAGATAATAGAATTGTAAAACCTGGATTATATAGGATACAAGTAACTCAAATATATTTTAGAATTCAAAATTTTAAGATGAAAGGGTAAAAAAAAACAAATAAAAAATCTGATAAAAAATAGGAAGTCAATTCACAGACACTGAATAAATTAACAGTTATTTTGTTTTTTCTGCATCTATTAAGACGATCATGTGATTTTTGTTTTTGTTCCTGTTCATGTAATGAATTATATTGACTCGCATATATTAAACAAGAAAAAGCATTTATATTTTATATACTTTGTTTATTTCAAATAGGGATTGGAAGGAGGAAAACAAGGTGATTGAGAGGGATGGGGATGGGACAGGGGGACAAAATCATGAGAAGAGGTATCAATGTTTGAGAATTAATGCACCCACTACCTGACCAATGTAACTGTAATCCCTCTATACATTACCCTGACAATAAAAAAAGGAAAAAAAATTATCAGATCCAACACCCATTTATGATAAAAAGCTCTGGAGAAACTAGAAATCCATGCAATATCTCGGTATAGTAAACCATTCAGATAGAATTATAATTAGTGGCAAAAGGCTAAAGCCAGTTCCTAAAATCAGGAATGAGACAAAGATGTCTGCTCTCTCCACTCATTTTCAATACAATATTATAATTCCTACCTAGAGCAATAAGGCAAGAAACACACATAAGGGAAGTCCAAATAGCGAAAGATGAAGTAAAAATTTCCCTCTTTGCAGATGACATGACTCTGTATGACTCCACTCCCAAGTTACTCCAGAGGATCTGAAATTTTGACAAAGTAGCAGAGTATAAAATTAACCCTCAAAAATCAATTGCTTTGGGGCTGGGAGCATAACCTAGTGGTAGAATGCTCACCTAGCATGTACAAAGTTCTCTGCTTGATTCCTCTGCACTACATACACAGAAAAATGTGGAAGTGGCACTGTGGCTCAAGTGACAGAGCAGTAGCCTTGAGCAAAAGTGTCCAAGTGCAGGGCCCAGGCCCTGAGTTCTAGCCCTAAGCCTGGCAAAAAGTATCAAGGAAAGCAGTATGAAGGTTCCTCAAAAGACTAAACATACAGTTTCCTATGACTCTGAAATCCCAGTGCTGGGCATTTACCTAAATTTCCAGAAACAAGGCCATACTAAACCTACCAGCAAAACCATGTTCACTGCAACATTATTTACTGTAGCTAAGATATGGAACTAATCCAGGTGCCCCTAACAAGATGAATGAATCAAGAAAATGTGGCATTTATTCACAATGGAGTTCTATGCTACCTTCAGACTGATATTGCCCCTTTATAACGGAATGGAAAATCTTGGAAAAAAATCATATTAAGTGAAATACCCCAGACCAAAAGAAACATAGGCTCCATGGTTCCCTTCATTTGTATCAATTAGTATGTATCTAGGAATTTCCTAGCTTTTTGGCTATGTGCATATGGTTATATAAGAGGGGTGGGGGGAAGGGTAATGGGGACCAAGACATGTGAAAGGGTATTAATGTATGTGAATTAATGCACCTTCTATCTGGCAAATATCATGTAACCCTTTTATTAATTACAATAAAAATATCAAAATAAATAAATGGAAAAGGAAAAAAAAGATGATGCTAAGCAATATGAACACCAGGATGTGGAAACAAGAGGTTTATTTCTGTGCTTGTTATCTTTTGTTGTTGTTGCTGCTGTTGTTGTTGTTATTGTGGGGATAATGAATACAGGGGTTACAGTTACATTTGCCGGGAAGTAGGTACATTACTTCTCAAACAATGAAAACCTTTCTCATGTTTTTGTCTCTAATTTCCTCCCACACCCCCTCTCACTCATCTTGTTTTCCCCCCTTCCCTTTCCAATTTAACATGTCTGAATTTCCTTCCAATTTGTCATGAGATTAGCTAATACTTATCTCCCATGACAGCTATCTGCTGCATTGGTAATTACGCATTTTGATATTCTTATGAGAATTAGAGTTTACTTAATGTTTTAGAAAAGATACCTGACAGTATGAAACATTGTTTGAGATGTAGGAAAAGTACTTTTATTACATATAGTGGTGTGAATGAAATTGGCACAGTCACTTGACATAGTGGTTTTGTAGTACCAAGTGAAATTGATGACATGTGTATGCTGTTAGCTTGGTATTTGGCTTGTTATCCCTTAGAATAAATTACTTTGCATTTATAACAAGATGCTAGAACATAATATAAATTGCTAAAGTGAAATTTAAGGAAAAGATGTATAAGTTACATTTCAGCTAATTGGTTTAGTTCAAGACTCACTTTAAATGAGTGATTTTCATTTAAATTTATCAAGAAATTTAGTAATCAAAACATAATTTTGCGTGTAAACAAGCTTCAAAATGATAAGTCAAAAACATAGAAGTTATACCACATTACATATGGATCATTTATTCAAGTAAAAAACCAGGTGTGATTGTTGATTTTATGTGTCAACTTGATTTTATCCATAATCATTTTGGCATCTTTCTGAATATGATTAAAATTTACCTTAAAGAATAAGCAGATAGGCCTCTTTAATATGGTTAGATCTTGCTCAATCAGCAAAACAGCAGTCACATAACAAAAAGGCTGACTGACAGTTCCTACACTTTGTTTCTTCAAGTTTTGATGACTTTTTTGCCTTCAGATCATAACTGCATCCTAAAGCACCTGGAATTTCAATTGAATGATACCATCATCTTTCCTGAATCTCTGTCTCTTCAGGTCAATTATTTGCTTTCAAGCATGACACCCTATAAAATAATGTGAGTTGATTCTTCTAATGATGTCTCTATATACCAATGTATTTATTCCTATTGATACTGCTTTCCTGGAGGATTTAAGCCAACATCATGAAAGATGTTTCCAGAAATGTAAGCAGTAGTATGGACTTATGGATGAGAAGAGAAGCTCTCCAATGTTATGATAGTAGTTCAAAATTACAGAAAGAAACCAAAATAACAAATCATCAGTGTTTTAATAATATAATTTTAATACAATTTTATAGATGCTTTAAAGATTTGATACAAAACATTTGTCTAGTATTTTCATTAACATTTTACTATTACACTCCATCATTGACATCATGTTTTTTCTTTAACCTACAAGATTTTAGTAGTGCATTGGAGATTTAAAATAGCCGTTATGTATTATTTTCTCATTTTATATTATTTTCAATGAATGTGTGATGCATATTACCTCTTAATAGAATTTTAAGGCATTTCAGACCAGGAATTTGATAGCCAATTTGTGCACCTTCCTTGTATATGAAAACAGTTAGTGTTTATACTTTTAAAATGTTTTGAAAAGGTTTTATTGATTATTGTTATGCATTTGTCACCAAGTTTTTTTCTGTATTAACCTGATCCATCAAACTCTACTAAAATATGATAATTTCACCTTCTATTTTTTAAATAAGTCATTAGATGTTGCTTATTCCTAAGATGTTTCCCTCGAGAATGGTATAAATAAGTACATCATTTTAACAACAGTTTAAACAGTTAGAATGGACCACTATCAGCAAATGTTGATAAAGATGTGGCCAAAGGGAATGCTAATATACTGTTCATGGGGTTGTAAGCTTGTTCAACCTCTCTAAAATTTCACTCTTGAATATTTATCCAATAGAATCCAAACAAGCTTACAGTAAAGCCACTAGGACAACCATGTTTTGTGCAACACTATTAACCATGGGGAAGATATAGAATAAACCTAGATACCCCTGAATGAACATACATATCAAGTGGTATATATACAAAATGGAATTTTACTTATCTATCAGGAAGAATGATATGCCATTGATAAAGAAATGGAAAGACTTGAGAAATACATATATTATAAATATATACATATATATATACATATTAAGTAAAGTGAGCTAGACCCAGACAAATGCAAGATGCAGGATTTCCTTCATTTGTGGTAAATACCCTCATAAATCTATATGTAACCACATTGGGTGGTATGCAAGTGGCTATAAGTGAATTAACTAAAGTATAATAGTTTTTTGAAAGCTGAAATAATATACTTGTTTTAGAAAGACTAGGTCAAAGCGTAAAAAAGAAAATACCATGAAATGGTACAACCAAAAATAGGTGAGGCCAAGGGAGAGGGCTAGAAAAATGATGGGAGGAAAGGGATGAGGATTTAGTCAATAATTCATTATATATGCCACAGAATTTAGAAAAGAAAGGGAAGGGATAGATTTGAGGGGTGAAAATGTTGAAAGGGGTGACACTGATCAAGAAGCATTGTACTCATAAACTGCTTTGTTATTGGACAACTACTTAAAAGGTAATAATAGAATAAACTTAAAGAAACTCCAATTAAAGTTAATTGTATGGTAATGTGATATCCCTGTAACATATCCTGAAAAACTGTAGATGAAATAAACTCTTGGTTTTGACTATTTGAAAAAGTGGAAAGACAAAGACAAGGAGCAAGAATTGGAATGCTTACTAACATTAAATTAACATCTTAAAATGTTGGCATTTAGCTGGATATGTGGCTTAGTGGCAGAGTGTTCGCCTAGCAAGTACAATGCCTTGGGTTTGATTCCTCAGTACTTTATAAACAGAAAAGTGGCACTGTTGCTCAAGTGGTAGAGTGCTGGCCTTGAGAAAGCTCAAGGACAGTCAGTGCTCAGGCCAGGACTAGCAAAGTAATTTCCTTCTCTTTCTAGGTGATAGTAGTCACCTTTGTTGCCTATAGATTTTACAATGCTGATTAGTAATCAAATATTCACTCAATTATCTACCTTGTTAGAGGAAATCAGGGTCTACGGCAAGAAATATTGCTAATATACTAACTTTATTTCCTTTGTACCAATTCACCAACTCACTTACATAAGAGACAACTAAATTTAGAATTGTGTTCCTTTAAACCCTGATCTTTGGAAACTTCTATGAGTCAATAGTTAATAAATATTCCTACTAGTGTATATAGGCTGAAATTAGTGTTCAAATACCATTACCCAACTATACATGGCCAAAGGGTTAGATTTGAAGTAATCCAAATACGAGTGAAAATCTATAGTTTTTTTCTGCATCTTTGAGTAACTAGAACATACCTCCAAAATTAAGCCTATCAAGTCTTTCAATGATGACAAACCTGACCTAGCTAAGATATTGCCTGTGATATTCAGAATTTTCAAGGCAAGCCACAATAAGTTCTTGACCACTCAAAATCACATGAAATAATGAATGAACAAATGTTAATACTTGAAGATACTAGTTTGGGTAATTATCTGTGATGCAGCGATTTCCTATCATAAAGACATAATTCATCAGAATGCAGGATATGTGTGTGTTTGTGAGGACAAAAAATAATTACTAACCAGTTGCTCATGCTTCACAAGCACAATGCTGGCTAAAGGTATACACATATATTATAGAAAGAGAAACAAATGTGGGAAAACATGCTCAAGCCAGATGCCCCTGGTTGTTCCTCAGGACAAAGCCTTGGAAGGATAGGGTGAACTCTATTGAAAAGCAGGAAGATTGGAGAAAGGGGAGAACCAAGGTTCCCAATCCTTCCCATACGTGTCCATTATTCCATGACACTTACAAAACACAAATTACACATAAAATTGTTAATATTAATATATATATATATGGAATGCTTGGTTATGTGGTTTGGAATGGGAACTGTGACCAGGTTTATTTCCATTTGTTAGGCTCCTGGAAATTAAATACATTAAAATCTCATAAAATGTACATGGAGACAAGTAGTGACATTATTTTAATACTATAGTATTTTAAAATATAATGAGATAAACACATATGTAATAGAGCATTTAAAATTGATATAAGATTATATACCTTACAATGCTGAAATGCTTGCATTCTGCCTAATGCTATTGGCAGAATTTATCCATGTCAGTTCTACTTAACATGAATTCCACTACCTCTGATAACAGTAATTTTCAATTTTTTTTGTGTGTGTGTGTGGTATGTGCACACGCGCATGTGTGTGTGTTTGTATAAGAGAAAGAGAGAAAGGCAAAAAGACAAAGAAATTGAGAGAGAGGAGACAAGAGGAGAGAGAAGGAAAAAGAAGGAGGAAGGATGGGGAAGACAAAAAAGATAACAGTAATAAAGAATTCAGTGAATGATCATTTTCTTCCTTTCTTTTTTCAGTTGAAAAAATTTGGTCATTTTCTTCCTTTCATTTTTCAGTTGAAAAAATTTGGTCATTAAAATATATTTTCAAGGCTGTGAATAAGAAGGGCGTTATAACCAACAACTAATCATCAGAATTTAAATGTCAATAAAGGTTGTCATGCAATAACCTAGACTTGCAGTTACCAGGCTGCCCAATTTCCTCAACAATTTCAAGTACCCATCTTCTGATGTTCATTTTGTTGAAGTATGTTTTTACCCTTGCAATGAACTACATAGTTTCAGTTCTCCCCTAAATCTATTGTTATCCAATTAACACATTTCTATAAACTTGCATACCATCCAAGGTATTTGCTTATATATTTATCAACCAATTCTAGCTTCACATATGAGAGAATACATGCAAACTTCCTTAAATATATTTAGCATCATTAAGACAGTGACATTAACAAATATGTTGCCATTCACAGTGAAGTGTCTTATGCGCTCTTTGAGTCTTTTCACAGTCAAGAATAAAGTGTCAAACTTAAGAGACAGTAAAACTTTCCCAAGAATTATCATCCATGTAATGGTATCTTTCCATAAGGCCAATACCAGGAGCTACTGTATAAGGGTCCAAAACTCTCTACTTAAGACTAGTTCCTAGTTATGAGCTCAATGAAGTAAATATAATTGGGGCAACTTTTGCTCTGAACAAGAAATAAACATTCAGGCTCTACCTATTTAACACTAATGGGTTCCTTTTCCTGTTTTGAGCTCTATTCGGACAGCATTCACTCATTCTTTTCAAAATCCTGTAACCGGTATTTTATTCTGTATTGTCATGTGAAGTTAAACCAAAATCAACAAGAATGCAATCAACAATAATTATTATATTTTTAAGTTTTGGATAGATGCAAGTTATAAGAAAATAAATCACATTGTTGAAAACCTCAAATCCTCCAGTATCAGAAAAAGTAGACGTACAGAGATAAAGAAGAGCTCATCAAGGCAAATTACTTATGCATAGAAGGATGCATAGCTACTTGATCCAGAGTTAGCCAGGCACAACAAGTGGGGAGTTCTGATTAGTTATTTTGTCTAAATACAAGGGGTGATGCTATCACTCCACATTGTTAAAGAATTACACTTGCATTATATTTACGATTTCTTACCAGATAGATGAAGTGACACAGTTAAACAGCATTCTAATATTCAGTGAAAAAGTTCCCACTCAAACGGGGGGGTGGGAGGTGATTTTTTATTTTTAACCCAGCTGGTAGACTCATGCCCTTGACAAGGCTGGCTGCTAATAAATAAGTCAGTGATAGCCACAGTTTAAAGTCAAGAAGCAGATAATTCTAGATAATATAAGTACTAGGAACTACCAGTACAAAATGGAGACTACGTATAAGATGGAGATACTAGTTTGTCATTTTAAAAAACATCAATTTTTCTCATAGTATTAAGGTTTTATTAGTTTTATTTATTGTATTTTTGATTTTTTTCTCTTCTGCACAGAATAAATTGGTGTTTCTGTATCTTTTGTACCTATAAAGGAAACTTTGTGAGCACAATCTGTCATTGTCTACATAATTCATCTTTATCATTGTATTTCATTCTTATAGTGTTATATTCTCTTTCAGAATATACTTTGAATAATATCAATGATGCTGAGATGTAATGTGTCTTAAACTGGATATTTTCTGACACCCTAAATATTAGGTATCAAGTGAGTAAGTATTCACATGACAACAGAAACTGACTAGGAAATAAGCATGTGCTAGAAAGGAGACCATGGCAAAAAAGGAAGAAGGCATGGGTGGAGGTCATGATTGAAGGAAAATAGTGAAAGAAAAAAATTGGCTTTCTTCACAGTTTTGTTGGCAGCCAGGTTCTGTTTATATCAGCAAGAGCTGATGTTAACAAGGATAAGCCTAAGGCAACCGAACATTCCCAACTCATTAATGAAAATATTCAGTTCTGTTGACTATGTTTTCATTACTGAGACAAAAGATTGGGCGCATCACATTTAGAAAATTATTCCCAAACCATTTCCTGAGAAACAATATAATTCAAAATAAAGCTAAAGCAGCATTGGTATTGGCTTAGGGGATGACTATGTGATCTTTAAGATTTACCATTTATATACCCATTCACGCATATAATAGATTATAAAATATTAAATGCTTGATACTTTAACAAATAATGTAGGTCAATAATTCCTACAGAAAGCACATTCAATACCAAGTGACCACATTCACCCAAAAACTACATTATGAATGAGTACTTGAAAAAAATCAGATATTGCAAAAAAGTATCTATAATTCTATTGCTTATAGCATTTCCCACATACACCATTTTGTTTGAACTAGAAGAAATATATCATCCCCCTCTACTTTAAAGACGATAAGACAGAGACAAAGAAAAGTTTTACAACATTAAACTTACTGGAAACAAAGAAATCCCAGTCTTTTGACTCCAAACTATTTCTGATAATGGCAGATGCTAATCCAAAGAAGGAATTTTAATTCTTTGACTTCCATAAATTTTGTAGATTGAACCACAGAAATAATACTGTTTTCAGAGTAATACAACATACTATGAAATCTATTTTCAGGAACTTTTTTAATTCACTTGAACATGCTTTGTTTTGAAAAGGAAAGGACTAAGAAATGAACATTGAGGCGAGATAGAAAGAGTGCAGTATTGTCACAAAACAATATGCACATTAATTAGAGCCATAACTTTAACTGGAGCCTGTCCATGATTTTCATTGTCACTTTGTGAAAACATTGCTTGTTGTATTTAAAATCAACCTCTTAAATTGATAGTTAATTATGAAAGTCAAGCACATATTCATTTACCAACAGCTACTGATGCCTCTAATGAAGTCAGGTAACTTTAGTTCAAATAAAAAAATGATTATGGTTGACAGCAAAAGTGTAAACAAGGTCCTAATTAAATTAATGAATATTCTAACTGTTGTGATTGTCCCCTAGGATAATAACTTGTGTTTAGTTATTAGGATTCTCAAACATTGGGGGAAAATATGAATGTGCCTTGAATGCCAAAGGTCATAAATTCCTGAGTAGGTAAAAGTAAATCACTTACACTTAACCAGTTTATATATTTTTTCTATTTGTGGAGGTGTACTTATATTCTCTTGTAACTTTTCAATCAAACGGCTCAAAATTGTAAGGATTGAAGGTATCTTTTCAAGATTTTACTATATTTTCCTATTGGCACTGAGAAGCACACATCTTTCAATCTTAGACTTATATTCTAAGACTTATATTCTAGTAAATAACTAGCAGCAGAAAAACCCTTGTCACACATATAAAACAAGGACATGTGACTTACAATGAATGAAAGTTAGATTATCATCAGATTTTTATAATTATTGCTATTTGACACAAATAAATGATATGGTATATAAATGGCTGTATATTATTGTGAATATAAAACAATTATAAAAAAAGCATATGGAGGAAGAATATACCCAGAAATTCAATAATTTAAGTATCTAAAATAAAGGAGTTTTATTATTGCTGTTCTATGATTGCTATCATGTGATTTAATCAAGCAAAAGAGCATTAGTACTAGAAGTGAAATCTATCATCTGCTATTTGTTTTGGAAATAGGATTATTCATGTAAAACAGAGATATATGTGTGATATATAAATTAAAGAATATGATGAATAATCTCTTACTAGTACATTAGGATTTTGAACATTAATTTGAACCTAGAATTACATAAAAATTCTGTATACTATATACAAAACTATGATATGGCTATTATCAACTTTGAATAGTTTATCATGGTATCAATATATAATTTCACATACAATGCATATATGTATATATGTATATACAATTTCTGGTCTGGGTATTGAAAAGTTCTTGAGATATTGGCCTCTCCTGCCTTAATGATAGTGAAGTACTAGTTCCCACTGAAATAAGGTGGCATTTCTGCATGAAAAGTTTATTGCATTAAATTATAGGAAAATATCCTAAGAAAGAAGAGGTACATCCTACAATGCTAGCCTGTGGTTGTATCAGATAGTAAGAAAGATACAAAATCTCTTGCGGAGCTCCAGTGGTGCAATCGGTTAGCACGCAGTACTTATACAGAAAGACACAAAATCTCAACTTACTTGCATCAGTCCTATGGCTTAGAACTCAGTTCCTAGGCTCAGGTCCTTTTTGTTTTTTTGTGTTTTTTACATTTTCCTATAACTTAATTATTTTCTATATACTTATATATGTATATAATTGTGACCTAAACTTCCCTGTGCTCATTTTGGTATTATTCATACCATAGCTACCAGGCTATTGTGATTCTTCGCTAGGACCCTCCTAGATACATACTAATTATTACAAATAAGGGAAACTGTGGAGCCTATGTTTCTTTGGGTCTGGTTTACCTTACTTAATGTGATTTTTACCCAGATCTTTCCATTTTCGTATGAAGGGGCTATGTCATTGTTTGCGATGGTAGCATAGAATTCCATTGTGTATACAAACCACATTTTCTTGATCCATTCATCTATTGAGGGACCTCTGGGTTGATTCCATGTGTTAGCCATAGCAAATAATGCTGGAATGAACATATTTGTGTTGGCAGATTTAGTGTGGCCTTGTTTGTGATAATTTATGATAATTTGCTTGGGAGTGGAATTGCTGGATCATAGGGGAGCTCAGATCACAATAGCCCAATAGCTATGCACATATGACTGTACAAAATGCTGCAAATAAAAATGAACTGCAAGATATGGAAAACAAGAGTTTGCATTTAATATACTGTGTGAAGTTATTTCTTTATTCTTTCATTTTTTTCTTTGGTTTATCCCTGTGGTCACTGTTTTTGAATTTGGTATCATGTGTCTTGTATATACATTTATCTGATTTGGGGAAGGGAAGAGAAATGATGAAATGGTGAGGAAAAGGACACAGAGTGAACCAATGCAACAGAAAGTATATTGGAAATGAACTTCACAATTTGAGGGGACTCAGAGGGAAGAGAAAGAGGAAGAAAACAAGAGGTGACAATACTGTTCAACAAGAAAGGTTGTCAATACTTTACTTATGTAACTGTAACCCCTCTGTACATCACTTTTACAATAAAATAAAATAAAAATTTAAAAATCCGTACCAATTGAAAAATCAGAGCCCTTCAATGTTGTGCAAGAAAGGACAAATGGACAGATTTTTAAAAATATATATATTTCTTTCCACTGAATAAACTTCTGATGAGAAGAAGCACAGACACCACAGCCAAGCAATCATGAAGAGGGCTAATATATATATATATTTTTTCATCTCATAACATTGACAAGAAGTTTGAGAAATATGTTGTTCAATTGTAAGACATGCGGATGACACATTTCATCCACTGCAGTGATTATTCTCTGCCTCTTTTCATTGTCTTTCTCACTTTTCTCTGTATCTATCTTTTACCTACAATATTCATTTTACTAATACGAGGCTATGGATTTTTATTATGGCATGCTTGTGATTTGGAGCAACCTTATTCTTATTTTCCAAATAGAAAAAAATGGCTCAGAAAAACTAACAGAATAGCATTGCTTTCAGGGCTTCTGTTGAATCAAGTACACTATTTATTTGCCTTTATTCAATTATCTCAGTATGCTTGTAAGTTAATCCTAGTTCTTTGATTTTCAGGATGAAGTCATAAGGATTCAATGATTTTCCCAGTTCAGCCAAAGGTCTATCAAGGATCTTGACTACATTTGCATGAACCATGAACACAGCACAGTATTCTGAACAGATAAGTTGCAAAGCCTCTGTAGAAATTGCCCTGATTCCCAAACTACGTAAAATGCTTATTTTAGAATTTAAATCTGCCTTTACCGTCAGGTGTTCAATCTCCCCTCCAGGTCATTGTTGTTTGAATTTCATAAATCTTTATGGAATTAATAATTGGTGGTAAGTGAAAACATTGCCACTTTTAACCAGCCAATATGTATCTTCAGTGATGTAAAGAATTCACAAAGGCAGAAATTGTTTTCAAATTCCTAAGCTAAAACAAGCAAGTGTTGTGGGTAGAGACAGACCTTTTGGATTCTCCATGCCACCAAGAATGCTGTTCCATTTCTATCTCTAGGGAGGTCAACTCTACGGGTTCTAGAATAATTAAGGGGATAAAGGTATAAAAAGTAAGTACAATCTAAATATAGAATTGAAACTCTACCATCTAAATTAAATGCAGAGGAAAGACGAATTTTTCTAATGCAAACTGTTGCCTACACTGCATAAAAAGATGAGATCAGACAAGTCCTTTAAGGTTCAGAGTTTCAGAAACAAAGTGTTGAGGTCAGTTTGAACAAAATAAAATAAAAACATCACTTTAATTGCAGAAAGTTAGCTCCATTGTTCATTATACCTCAAAAAGCAGAATGAACTGCCATTAGATGGTTCAAGACAATTTAAATCAATTTCTAAGTGAATACATTAGAACAATAAAATGGGATATGATCCTGTCTGAATGTAAACTTGTGGAACTCAGTGTTGTTCTTCCTTATTTTTCCTTTAATATATTTGACTGTGACATAGTGGTAGACCAAATGGGCTGTGTCATGATTCATACAGTACATATGCTTCCTTTATCTGCATGGAGAACAGCAGTATGGTTATTTCTGCTTAGCATGCTCTTCCCTTTAATTTGTGTACCAGCTGGTACCATCTGATTCACTTTGCAATTTACAAGAAGACCTTTGTTTCTAACCCCACATCCTGCCAGTCTTTAACTTATACCTTGTTTGGGTTCTTTCATTGAATGTGTATTATTTGGTTTCATATCTTACATATAAATTTTACAAGGACTTTCTTTACAACCATTGTTGTACATCTACACTAGTACAATTAATGTGTCTATGTAACTTAAATGGATTATTGGAATGAATGATCATATTATGAATTTAATTTTTTAGGATTTTTTTATTAAAGAATATATTAACATTGATTTTTACATCATTTCATTTGTCATAATCAGTAGAAACCTTGGGCTCTCCTAGCAGAGATTTGCAATAGAGCAAAACCTTGATACAAAAGGCCATATAGTATGAAACTAAATGAAAGGGTCTCTAGGATATAGAAATATAAGCATATAATGAATGATTGTTGTCCTTAAGGTACTATGTTATCTCTCATCTCTTTTGCTGTCCCTTGGTTAGCTCATATTGTTTCAGTATCTCACTTTGTTATCTGATATATTGGATATATTTGTATTTGGTTATTTGAAATTGGATAGGGAACGGGGAAAACAAGAGGAGGGGTTGGGTGGGGGGGAGGGAAATGGGGACCAATACAGTTGGAGAGTATCAATGTATGTGAATTAATGCACCTTCTATCTGGCAAATATCATGTAATCCTTCTATTAATTACAATAAAATATATTAAAAAATAATATATTAACATTAATTTTTACATAATATTTCAAATGACGTGTTAACAAACAAGCATTCAAGAAGCGAATTTCTATATACAATCACTGGCACTTAGTTTTTAGAACATAATCAAAATTAAGCTGAGGGTTTGTATGTCATAGATATATATCAATCTATGTAATAAAACATTATGCCTATAGAGTCATAAGTTTTTATGTCTATGTAGTTGTGTTTATATTTCCAGTACCATGTCCAAAGAATTGGGTATGCAACTTTTGAGTCTTCGCTCTTGTACTCTTTGGATCGAATAGCCACATATTAAGGATACCATGTGCCTTTTGTTCCTTTGGTCTTGACTTGTCTCACTCAACATGATTTGCTCTAGATTTGTCCACTTCCCTGCAAATGCCATTATTTTATCTTGTCTGTTGGCTATGTAGAATTCCATTGTATATATACACAACATTTTCTGTATCCATTTATCTGCGATAGGGCATCTGGATTGTTTCCATCACCTGCCTATTGTGAATATTGCAGAGATAAACATAGCTGAGCAGGTATCCTTATCATATCTTGGGTTATGATGTTCAGGGTAAATGCCCATAAGTGGTATGGCATGATTATAGGGAAGGTCTATTTTCAGTTCTTTAAGAAACCTCCACATTGCTATCCAGAGTGGCTGAACTAGTTTACAATTCCACCAGCAGTGGAGTAGGGTTCCTTTTTCTCCACAACCCCGCCAGCAATTGTCATTTTCTGAGTTCAAAATCTTGGCCATTCTTGTTGGAGTAAGGTAGTATCTTAGGGTTGTTTTTATTTGAATTTCCTCTATGAACATGAATGATGAACATTTTCTCATATGCTTTTCTGCCGTTTTAATCTCTTCTTTTGATAAGTCTCTCTTTAGTTCCCTTGCCCATTTAGTGAATGGTTTATTGGGTTTGGGTGGATTATTTTCTTGAGTTCCCTGTAGATACTGGATATTAAGCATTTGTCAAATGTATTATTGGTAAATAATTGGCTCTCTCTCTACTTTTGTGGCTATACTTTTGTCTGTGCAGAAACTTTTTATTTTTAGGTAGTCCCATTTATCGAGTCTCTCTCCAATCTGTTGTGACCCTGGGATTCTGTTCAGGAATCTTTTGCCTGTGCCTATGAGTTCCAGGGTCTCTCCTTCTCTATCATGTAGCAGTTTCACGGTTTCCGGTCTGACATTGAGGTCTTTGATCCACTTTGAGTTAATGCTTGTACGTGGTGAAAGGCTAGGGTCAATTTTTAGTTTTCTGCATGTGGCTGCCCAGTTTTTCCAGCACCAATAATTGAATTTTTTGTAAAGTTAAAATCACTTCCCATAAAAGAAATTAATAGCAGTTAAGATTTCTTTTTCTTTTTATTTCTTCTTCTTCTATTGTTTTAAGGACTGTGGTTTGGCTTCAGAACCTTGTACTTGCTAGAAAAGTGCTCTATCACTTAAGACATACCACACTTCAAGTGCTTTTTATATAGTAACACATTTATGCCAAAAATGGTCTGAACCATAATCTCCCTATTTATGCTTCCCATATAGCTGAGCATATACAAATGTATCCAGCTTTTTATAGGTGAAAATGTGGTTCACTAGCATTTTATCTATGCTAGCCTCAATTTTTAATCCTTGTAATTTTAGATTGTGACATAATTCTAGACTAAGCAATTACAGATGTAGCATCAATTATAGGTGTGAGCTGCCATACAGTTTATTTTTAATATATTCATGAGACTTGTGTTTGCTTATACTTCTGTGGTAATATTCTAAAAATTTGTTTCCCACACTAATATATATACACACCAAGTAGGTGCGTATGCACACTTACACACAATGAAAAGACAGAAATCTTCCTTTGGTTCCTAATTTCAAGTGGACATGGGAAATTTGTGTGCATTAGCTATGCATATCTGGCCATGAGTACATTGTTCATCAGTTTTCTTAGAACATTTATTTAAACCAATTACACACCAGCAGCAGCCAAGGCTCATCAAGCAGCCCAAGGATCTGCATACTCAGTTTGTTACTGAAGAACATGCTGTATTTCTTGGCAGCTTCTTAAAAAGTGCAGTACCTGTAACATCTGGGAACTCTGCTTTACCTGACATATCCTCCTTGAATTAGAATAGACACCCGATTACTGTGGTTGCCAAAATGCATGCATCATCCAGTGGCAGAAGAAAGCTTCGGAAAGAGATAATTCCTTCAGTTTACAGCAAGTAGCTAACTAAAAACTTAAGTAAAAAGTTAACCTAGGCAGATAGATTAAAATAAAACTTATTCTAGCATTTTAGAATAAAGTCTAGAGATCTACATGCATGTGACTTGTGGAACCTGGAGATTTTGATTGTTCAAAGTGAATTTCAATTTGCTGTTCTCCTCAGAAAGGAGCAGCACTGATTATTTATAAAAAACAACATTGCAGTTGCTCCAGGGTACTGCTCACTATACACACAGTTTTCCAACTTACCAGCACTGTCATCTCATGGCTCGTGTTGGTTTTTACATGAATATTGAGGAGGAAATAGGCCTCCAAAGGATCTTCTTTTATAATTCCTTCAGTAACAAGAGGTTAGACATGCTCCTGTGGGCTGCTTTGTTCTTTCTTTTCTTTTTTGAATTTTTTTATTGTAATTAGTAAAAAGGTTACATGATATTTGCCAGATAGAAGGTGCATTAATTCACATACATTGATACCCTTTCACATGTCTTGGTACCCATTTCCCGCCCCCCACACCCCCCACCCGTCTTGGTTTTCCCCCCTTCCCTATCAAATTTCAAATAACCAAATACAAATAAATTCAATATATCAGATAACAAAGTGAGATACTATAACAATATGAGATAACCAAGGGACAGCAAAGGAGATGAGAGACAACATAGTACATTAAGGACAACAATCATTCGTTATATGGCTTTTGTTTCAATATCCTGGAGGTCCTTTCAATTAGCTTCATACTATATGGCCTTATGTATCAAGATGTTGCTCTATTGCAGATCTCTGCTAGTAGAGCCCAAGGTTTCTACTGATTATGACGAATGAGGGAAACCATTGAGCCTAAGTTCCTTTGAGTCTGGCTTATCTTCACTTAATATGATTTTTTCTAAGTCTTTCCATTTCCTAACAAATGGGGCGATGTCATTCACCCTGCAATCCTAAGATGTACTTGGAAGTATCCCAGCTATTTATTGTAGTGTATTCAGTCTGCAGCAAGTAAATATAGAGCCAGATAGCATATTTTAGGTTCTGCTCTTCAGCGGTTAGCAAATGATTATATGAAAATGGATCATTTAGAACCAGCTGGAAAAAATCTGAATCATTAAAAATCATCTTTGGTAAAGACATAATAGTATTAATTGACTGAAGTCTAACTATCTAGGAAAGACATTCCAGAATCTGAAGGCAAGAATGAGAGATGCTTAGGCTAGTAAAGGAAGTAGGAAACAGAAAAAGGAAAGTAATAGTGATTTCTATGAATGTTCTGGTTGCTTATCTCAGTAGGCTTTTGATATTATATATATCATTAAGAACTTAGCAAATAGTAAATTAATTTCAAAAATTTTATTTTTCTTTCAAATCCCAGAATCTATGACAAGGAGAAATTATTTTTAAACCCCTGAGATAATACAGTCAATCAGTGATTTTTAATAAAAATTTGAAAAAAGCAAGCAGCTTTCTTTTAAATATGAGAATCTCAGGACACATAATAGTTGAGGGTGAATGATAAATTGCTGCCAGAGCTTTCCTCATGCTATATCTTTCTCTTTATTTTTGCCAGTCCTGGTCCTTGAACTCAGGGCCTGAACAATGTCCTTGGGCTTTCTCAAGGCTAGTGCTCTACGACTTGAGCCACAGCACTACTTCCAGCTTTTTTTTCTATGTATGTGACACCAAGGATTTGAACCCAGGTCTTCATGCATGCTAGGCAAGCACTCCACTACTAGGCCAAATTCCAGGCCCCACGATACATTTTTTACATGATCTCTTCTAATTACTTAAGGAAATCACATGGTAAAAAAAGCTTAATATTAGGGTTTCAGTAAACATAGATGGTTTAAACATTTATTACCATTAAACTCATTTATTCCCCTTAAATTTGAATTTTCATTGTTTAGTTTATATTAGTTTATCTGTTGAAGAAGAGATTTCTCATAAATCGCAGTGAAGATGACCTGAGGTAAATACATATTACTAATTAAAGTTGTTGATAAATTTTCTTCTCTCTAGTAAGAACTCCAGGCATAAGACATTGTTCTGATGTGGTACATAGTTGTTTGTCTCCATTCTAGAATATTATTAAGATGTCAAATGCCACTAGAGGTAACACTCTAATAGCTGAGATATCGTTGCCTAACCACTCTAAAATCATTCCTTGCTGAATGCAAACTGAACAATACAACAGAAAGGCACCAGTATACATATCTTGCTTTCCTCTAGGAGTGCCAAACTCAAAATTTTTGAGCAAAATTCACAAGTCAAATATAAGACTAAATTTAGGAATTTGATTGAATCATTTTGCAGTTATCCTAATGCAGACAAAACCTTGATCTCAAAGATATATTTTATTTCTAAATTTGTTAACTTCTCACTCTACTGGAAGGTATGATGAGGTGAATATAAAGGACTCACACATGTGAAGCAATGTGAATTACACCAGGCTAAAGATCATGAGAAACACTCTTTTTCATTTTTCCACATGGTATCTTCAAAAACTATTTCTCTGATGTCATTTCTAGCATGAAAATGATAACCTTAATACTTTTAAATTATTAATTCTCTCTATACTCTACATTCTCAAACATCCCCAACCCCTCTGCATGAGGGAAGAAATTCTCCCTAAATATCGAGACAGCTACTACTACTGTGGAGCCTATCTCACTGCTGTACAAAGCAGAAAATAGGGAATAATGAGTGTATGAGCTAAGGAAATATATTGCTGTAACTTCTAGAGAGGTAAAATTCAGATTAAATGAATAGCAGAAGGCAGGTGCTCTTTTCTTTTTATTATCATGTAGAAGGGGATAAATTCTCATGCTTAGATCCACAAATGTGTGTACTATTCTTCACGCCAAATGGAGGAGTTTAATAGAGATTGTTTCTTGTTTGGTGAGGAACATAATGGTTATGGTGGTAGTGATAGTGTGAGTAGTGGCGGTGCTAATTATTGTAGCTAAAACAACAGAAATGAGACATGTGAAAAAATATGCAGTATTTTTATTTTAACCATAGAGATAAGAGGCAATAAAAGCATTTTGTGTAACTTGGAACTGACTTGTGAATTTATACAGTCAGGCTTCCACTGTTGCACTATTGTTGTTAGTGGTAGAGAGTGGGTATTAGAATTTGAGACCTTGTACATTCCATCACTTGAGTCATTTCTCCAGTGTTTTCTTTTTCCACTTTAATTATTGTACCCATAATGTATCACACTTTTTTCTTTCAGACATAATTCTATCTACTCCTCTGGAATAGTTAGAATTAGAGTCATGTGCCTTAATGCCAGGATTGTACATCAAGAAAGGATTTTAATTCACTTTTTGCCTAAAGTTGGCCTCAAATTGCAATCCTCCTCTATCTGGTTCTAAAGGAAGTGATATTTTAGAAATGAGCCACCACATCCAGTCTCCATGGGTTCTTAAATTAGCCTCTTTCTTGAATTGGGGACTTCAAATAATCATTCTTAACTTTTTGTTTTCCTGAAACTCTGCTACCTGTCCCAGACGCCAACTCTGAGATTCCATTGTGACTTCACAGGCAGGTCATGACTTGTCATGTTCCTAGACTCTTCCTCTGACCATTTATGTTCATCAGACTGAGAATACTGATACACTTGCTTGTATTAATGTCATTCTCTGCTTGGGAAAGTGTTTTCAAGCCAGAATAATGTCAACTTGATGCATATGGTCAAAGGTTCCCCTTGTATAATCTTGTTGATTCAGAACCACATTGCTTTCTCCTCCTGTAGTGGTATGAATGCAATTTCAGTGGCATTTCAGGTTCACAGGACATTTCCCTGAGAATTGTTATGTCTGTATCCTTGGAGCCCAGAGCTGTACAATCAATTGCCATTGTGGAGAAATATATAACATTCCAAGCTGGTCAGCTAACTGTATTATGACTTTTGTGTTTTCCCCATCTATAAACCATAGGATTTATACATGTCACCTCAGGAAGGTATTATGAGAGTTAATGAACCAGAGGTTGTAAGGAGGATTTAGCCTGTCGAATGAAAGGAGCAGCTTAAGTATAAAGCATCCCATTTTATGTAACCTGAGTCTTCAGGGCCAAAGCAACATATCAAGGAGTTACAGTACTGATATTAAAGGTTAGAGGGCACCACCATGCATTCTCAATGTACGGTGTAAACACGATTTCCAACAGCAGAGATTTGTTCAATGGTGTCCCTTTTCTTTGCTACAGAGCTGCCACATCCTCTGCATGATAAAATTAGTCTCATTTTTCCCAATTTGTCTTTGGTTCCCTTGACATAGCATGTATTACCTCCAAATCCCCTCTAGATGAAAAGAGCTATGGTATAGAAATAACAAGGTGTACAAATACATCAGCTAAAATGGATGATAAGAGTACAGACCTTCAGGGCAAGCAGTGCCTCTGGCAAGTTTTTAGCTGTTCCTTTTGAGATATTAAAACAAGGGGACACTTGGTTATCTCATATTGTTACAGTATCTCACTTTGTTACCTGATATATCGGATATATTTGTATTTGGTTATTTGAAATTGGATAAGGAATGGGGGAAACAAGATGAGGGGTGAGAGTGGGGGGGGGAGGGAAATGGGGACCAAGACATGTGAAAGGGTATCAATGTATGGGAATTAATGCACCATCTATCTAGCAAATATCATGTAACCCTTCTATTAATTACAATAAAAATATATGAAAAAAAGAAAAAGTTATTTATGTGCCAAAAAATTAAAATAAAACAAGGGGACATTTGCAGCTAAGATGCATTAAAGGGTTTGTGTTCTCACAACAGTGAGAAAGAGTAGAGCAAGCCAAACAGGCAAATGTAGTATGCCAAGTAGCATTTCTGTGATTTGTCGTGTAGGAGACACAGATTATGAGACCTGCCTAAAGACCTCTCATTCATTAATGGCTTACATTGCCCAACTCTATGACAATTCTGCATGGTTCAGTCTACCATATCGAAAGTTCATTTTTGCTAAGCCAATTCTCTTCATGACATTACCTCATATTCCCTAAGTTCAACACTTCTTTCCTCTTCAGGTATATACTAACCGTTTCCCTACAAGCTTCTGCTGAAGTAATTGATGATTTTCATTGGGACTTTAATTTATTAACATTCTAAATTATTATACTTTAAATATATTCTCTCCTAACACTATTGAAAAAATATAATAAGATTATCTGTAAGGGATTTTAGAATGCATTTTATTTTGCTTGTAATTTCTACAGACACTTCTCACTTTCCATAATAAAACTGGTTTTCCTGACCAGAGGAAAAGCCAGTAAATATTCACGAGGATAGAGGAAAAATTTTTTTTCTAAATAATGAAATCAAAACCTATAGTCAGAAAACAGAAAAGTTGAGGTACTCTGTTTCATGTTTGTTTGTTTTTCCCCTTGATGCAAGTTCCTTATACTCATTCCTTTACTTAGTCCTATCCACCATGTATAGCTAAGTAAAGCAAAAATAAAAGGCTCCCTTTTGGGTTTCCCCCACTCTGAGCTACCCTAAGGCTAACAAGATGATACTCTCTCCATTATATCCAGCCACTGTAAATCAGCTGTGTGAATAAGAACACCTGAATCCTTCTAGAGCTGCATGTATACTAAGTTTTACAAGCTGAAGAGCATGGGCTCTTGGGTTATTAGGAAATGTTTTTATATTAAAACACTTTTGCATGATGCTATCAATACAGTAACAAAAGCACAAAAATCAGTGTTCTCCTTTTTTTTGCTGCAGAGCTGCAACTTTCCCAGGAGTCTTTGACACTTTCCACTTCATGTACCACTTGCTTTGATAATATATCATCTCTTTCATACTCTTTAAAATGTTTTAATATTCAGTATCCATTTACTTTTCAATGGGAAGAATAGTTTGTCATATTTTTGAGAAGTTAGAGTATCTTTTCTTGATTATTTATAGTTAAACCACTTTGGCAACTGACCACATTCTTTCTTTTCTGTGGAGTCTAGGGAGATTATCTGGTGCTACATGTCAGCTGTGTAGGTGCCTGGCCTGATTTTAGAAAATATTTCAGGCTACTGTGATAGATGTAGAATAGCAGAGTTAAATTGGGTCTTTTTTTGCAGAGTATGAGGCTTATGGAGCCTGATAAATAGCTGAATTTTCAATGACTGAAATATCAGGAAGGAAGTTGTTTCTTTCATTTTCTTGTGCTCTAGTTAATTTGCAGACGTACTGATTTTTCTCCTCAGATTTATAAAGCAGAGTAACACATTTCTGAAATGGCACAAAAGAATCAGAAGGGAGAAGTTTGCCTAACTAAAAAGGAAAAGGTACATATATCATAAGTAAATTTTAGAGGATATTTTGGTTGGTTTTGTTTAGCTCCTGAGGGTATTAAAGCTTGGTTGTAAAAATGCACACTGTGCTTTTTAAGTGCACATGAAAGGTTGATAGAGTTGTACATTTCACTGATTGGTGCCATACGTGAACCACCATGAAAGTACTAGTACACTGCCAGTCTGATTTCTTTCCTGCATTTAACTCTAGTTTGAGCATTGTGCCATTGGTTTGTAAGTTTGATATATAAAAGTGAAGCAGAAAGAGGTAATCTTTCTGGAAAATAGTGGATAAGAACAGGACAAAAGTTTTCATATCATGGATTTTAATAATATAATTCATGAAATGAAATCATGGATCAATTTCCATGGTGATTCTTGTCACCATGGAAAAGAGTTCTGACATGATTTACATTTCAGAATTTAAGCTCTATGGAGATCTGAAGCAGAGGTACAAATTTCCCTTCCCAGTCTAGAAAGAAGCACATCTGGTACAATTGTAGTTGTATAATACAGAAAAAAAGGTTAAAAGATATTCGGAAGTGCAATATATATATATATATATACATATATATCCATATAGACAGATAGATCCAAAACCTCTCAATTAGTAAGCTTTTCTGTTTTATCATTGTATGAATATATCTGATTTTCTCATTGCCTTCTTAATTCAAGTGAGGCCACTTCTTGTTCATCTAAGTTAATGGAATTGACTGGATGAAAATATTATATAAATTCAATAATGTAAAATAACATATTATTCAATAAAAATATAAATGAATTACTCATAGTCATTGTTCTAATACTTGTCTGCTTTCTAAACCTAGCACAAGTTTCTGTCACTATAACTTCTGAACTGATGGGAACCAATTGTATGGGAACCAATGATGAAAACACATTAAAGGATAGCAACCTATTTTTTCATATATTTTTTATTGTAAGTAATAGAAGGGTTACATTATATTCATCAGATAGAAAGTACATTGCTCACAAATATTGATACCATTTCTCATGTCCTTTTCCCTATTTCCCTCACCCCCACGCCCCTCACAACTTGATTTCTCCTCTACCCTATCCTATTTCAAACAACCAATTAAGCATATATAAAATACATCAGATAAAGAGGTGAAATATTATAACAATATGAGATAACCAAGGGACAGTAAAAGAGATGAGAGATAACATAGGATAATAAGGACAACAATCACTCATTATATAGCTTAAATTTCTTTATCTTGGAGGTCCTTACATTTAGCGTCAGACTATATGGCCTTATGTATCTAGATTTTGTTCTATTATAAATCTCTGCTAGGATAGCCCAAGGTTTCTACTGATTATGACAAATGAGGGAGACTATTGGGCCTGTGTTCCTTTGAGTCTGGCTTATCTTCACTTAATATGATTTTTTCTAAGTCTTTCCATTTCCTAACAAATGAGGCAATGTCATTCTTTCTGACAGCAGCATAGAATTCCATTGTGTATAAATACCACATCTTGTAGATCCACTTATCAACTGAGGGACATCTGGGTTGGTTCCATATCTTTGCTATGGTAAGTAGTGCTGCAATGAACATTGTTGTGCTAGTGGATTTAGTATGTCCTTGTTTTTGGACGATTGGGTAAATGCCAAGTAGTGGAATTGCTGGGTCATAGAGTAGTTTTATATTTACTCTTTTGAATAATTGCTATACTGCTTTCCATAGTGGTTGGAAGAGTTTGCACTCCCACCAATAAAGTAGTAATGATCCCTCCCAGTGGCGTCCCCTTTAGCATCTGTTGTTATTAGATTTCTTGATCATGGACATTCTAATTGGAGTGAGGTAGAATCTTAGAGTTGTTTTGATTTGCATTTCTTTTATGACAGGAGATGTCGAGCATTTCTTCATGTGTCTATAGGCCATTATAATTTTTTCTTCAGAGAAGACTCTCTTTAAGTCATTGGCCCATCTTTTATTGGGATGGTTGTTTCTTCGGAGATTAGTTTTGGAGTAATTCAATTTTTTGAGCTGTTGATACATTTTAGATATGAGGCCTTTGTCTGTTGTATGGTTAGTGAAGATTTTCTCCTACTCTGTAGGCTTCCTAATTAATTTACTAGCTATGTCCTTTGCTCTGCAGTTTAATGCAGTCCCACTTATCCAGCCTTTCTCTGATTTGTTGTGTTTCTTGGTCCTTATTAAGAAAGTTTCGACCTGTGCCAAGGAGATCTAGAGTATCTCCAATTCCTTCTTGTAAAATTTCCAGTGTATCAGTTTTACTTAGAGGTCTTTGATCCATTTGGAGTTAATCTTGGTGCAGGGTGACAAAGAAGGATCCAGCTTTAGTTTTCTGCAGGTGCTTAACCAGTTCTGCAAGCAACATTTGTTGAAGAGGCTGTCTTTCTTCCATTCTATTTTTTGGCTCCCTTATCAAAGATTAGGTTACCATAGGTCTGTGTATTAATATCTGGGTCTTCAGTTCTATTCCCATTGGTCTTCAGGCCTGTTTTTGTGCCATTATCAAGGTGTTTTGGTCACTGTAGTCCTATAATAGAGTCTAAAGTTTGTTATTGAAATTCCTCTTGTGCTGTTCTTTCTGCTAAGAAGTGTTTTTGCTTTAAGGGGTCTTTTATTGTTCCATATGAAATTTTGGTTTGCTTCTTCTATTTCTTTAAAGAGTGAGATTGGGATATTGATGGGTATTGTGTTGAATTTGTAGATAGCCCTTGGCAAGATTGCCATTTTTATGATATTGATTCTTCCAATCCAGGAGCATGGGGGGTTTTCCATCTCCTCAGTTTTGCTTTAATTTCCATTTTCATGGTTTTAAAGTTTTCATCAAAAAGGTCCTTTACAGGGGGTATATTTTTAAATTTATAGAAAAAGCACCTAGAAGAGCTTTTTAAAACATGAAAAAATGATCATTTAAATATCCCTGAAAGGTAACTTAGAGTTAATAGGAAAATGTAAAAAAATTAACTATTACTAAACATATTGAAAAAATGACAGGTAAAAATGAAACACATAGGGGCCGGGAGTTTGGCCTAGTTGTAGAGTACTTGCCTAGCATGACGAAGATCTGGGTTCAATTCCTCCATACCATATACATAGAAAAAAGCCAGAAGTGGTGCTGAGGCTCAAGTGGTAGAGCTCTAGCCTTGAGAAAGCCCAAGGACATTCATTTTTAGTAATGCTTGGAGGGTTATCCCAGAGTCACACTCTCCTGTGTTTTTCAAGGCTTCTGGCACAAGCTTTTGGATGATTGTTAGGTGGAATTTGGCAGAGGGATTAATTACAAATGAGTAAGCAGGGTAGAAGGAAATAAAAAGATTAATCCATTTTCATGGGGCTGTACTATCTTTGGCCAGAGAGTACAAAGAGTCACAGAGGCTTTCTTTCATCCAGTTTTGCTTTCCACGGTTTCAATTGCCCTGGCCAACCATAGATCCCCAAAATAGTATGGAGAAACCTCTCAAAATATTTCCTTATTTGAAATAGGATAGGGAAAGGGGGGAAAAGATGAGAGGCGGGAGGTGACATTGGGACCTGCCAAGAAGCTGTGAAGTACTTCCTTTAAGCAGAAAGGTAAAAATCAGAAGAAAATACTTTGAGAGAGACTGCTTGCACAGTGGTTTATATTTCAACCTTTGTTTTTATTCTGCTTTCTTATTTGTTACTGTTTCTTATTGGGTCTGATTCATATAAATATACATATATGAAAAATCTCTCATAAGGATGTATTTATATATGTACGGAATGGTTACAATTTTAGGTTTACCAGAGGGCTTAAAATGTATCTTTGTGAACTTTGAGATTCCACCTCACTCCAGTTAGAATGGCCACAATCAAGAAATCAATAACAACAGGTGCAGGTGGGGATGTGTCCAGGAAGAGATCACTACTTCACTGTTGATGGGAGTGTAAACTCGTTCAACCACTATGGAATGCTATGGAAAACACTGTGGTGGTCCCTTAAAAGACTAAGCATAGAGCTCCCCTTGACCCAGCAATTCCACTACTTGGCATATATACCCAATTGCCCAGAAACAAGGACATATTAAATCCAGTAGCACAACGATGCTCATTGCCGCACTATTTACAATAGCAAAGATATGGAACCAACTCAGATGCCCCTTAGAAGATGATTGGATCAAGATGTGGTATTTATACACAATGGAATTCTATGCTGCCATCAGAAAGAATGACATGACATCATTTGTAAGTAATGGAAAGACTTAGAAAAACTCATATTAAGTGAAGTAAGCCAGACCCAAAGGAACATAGGCTCAATGGTTTCCCTCAGTTGTAATAATTAATACAAACCATGGACTCTACTAGCAGAGGATTACAATAGGGCAAAACCTAGATATATAAGTCCATAGAGGATGAGGCTAAATGAAAGGACCTCCAGGACATAGAAACAAGAGCTATATAATGAGTGAATGTTGTTCTTAATGTACTATGTTATTTCTCATCTTTTTGTTGTCCCTTGGTTATTCGCATATTGTTACAATATCTTACCTTGAAATCTGGTATATTCTATACATGTTTATTTTTGTATTTGAAATAGGAAGAGGAATTGGGGGGAGAGCAAGATGAAGGGAGGGGGTGTGGGGAGGCAAATGGGACAAAAACATGAGAAGGGGTGTCAATGTGTGTGAAATAATGCTCATTCTAACTGGCAAATGTAATTGTAACCCCTCCCTCTATTAATTACAATAAAAAGAAATTAAAAATAAATAAATATCACAGCTGCAAAAAAAAGGTCCTTTACATTCTTAGTTAAGTTAATTCCTAGGTACTTTATTTTCTTTGAGGCTATTGCTTTCCTGATTGTTGCCTCGTTCCTCTCACTGGTGGCCTATCGGAAGGCAGTTGATTTTTTGAGGGTTAATTTTATACCCTACTAACTTGCCAAAGTTTTGAATCAGCTCAAGGAGCTTGGGAGTGGAGTCTATAGGGTTCTTTAAGTACAGAATCATATCATCTGCAAAGAGAGAAAGTTTCACTTACTCTTTCCCTACTTGGAACCCATTTATGCTTGCTTCTTGCCTTATTGCTCTGGCAAGTAATTCTAATACTATGTTAAAGAGGAGTGGAGCCAGTGGGCATCCTTGTCTCATTCCTGATTTTATAGGGAATGGCTTTAGCTTTCACCATTATTCATTATGCTAGCTGTGGGTATGTCATAAACACCCTTTATTATATTGAGGAATATTCCATGAATTTCTAGTTTCTCAAGAGCTTTTAACAAAAAGCATTTTGGATCTTTTCAAATGCCTTTTTCTGCATCTATTGAGGCAATCATGTGATTGCTGTCGTTGACCTTGCTGATGAATTGAGTTATAAGATTTTCCAAGGGTCGGTTAACGTTAATTTTTTCCAAGAAACAACTCCTTGATTTGTTGATTGTTTCTATAGTTTTTTGACTCCAATTCATTTAATTCTGCTTTTATTTTAACAATTTGCTTCTTTCTACTGGGATTAGGGTTGGTTTGTTGCTCTTTTTTCAGGTGCTTAAGGTGACATATTGAATTGTTGGTTTTCGATTTTTCCAATTTGTTGTTGTAGGCACTAAGAGCTATAAATTTCCCTCCGTGTACTGCCTTTGCGTGTCCCAAAGGAGCTGGTATTTTGTGTGCTCTTTTTGTTAAATTTCATAAACTGTTGAATTTCTGTTCTGATCTCCTCGATGACCCATTGGTGATTCAACAATGTGTTTTTAATCTCCATGAGTTACAGGGTTTTCATTGGTGGAGATTGATGTTCAGCTCCTATTTGATGCCCTTGTGGTCTGAGAGAATGCAGGGAATAATTTCAGTGTTTCTGAATCGGCACAGATTTGTTTTATGCCCTAAAATATGGTCTATTTTAGAAAATGTTCCATGTGCTGCTGAAAAAAAAGTATATTGTGGTGTTGCTAGGTGAAATAATCTGCAGGTGTCTGTTAGATCTAGTTGCTCTATGTGGTTGTTCAATTCTGATTTCTCTGTTGAGTTTTTGCCTCGTTGATCTGTCCATAGGTGAGAGTCATGTGTGTTTTGATCTATGTATGGTTTCAGTGAAAGTAAAGTTTGCTTGATGAAGTTCGGTGCTCCGGGATTAGGTGTGTAGATATTTAGGATGGTTATGTCCTCCTGGAGGACAGATCTCTTTATTCATATGTAATAACCTTCTTTGTCTTTTCTCACTAATTTTAGTTTGAAGTCTCTTTTATCTGATATGAAGAGGGCAAATCTGGCCTGTTTATAGGGGCCGTTAGCTTGATATACTTTATTCCAACCTCTTCCTTTCAAAAAATGTTTGTTATTTTGGGCAAGATGTGTCTCTTGAAGATAGTAGAATGATTGTTCTTTCAGTCTGTACCATTTAATTGGAGAGTTAAGTCCATTGATATTGAGAGTTAGGATTGAAAAATATTTAGTAGTGCCTGCCATTTTTAAAAGCTTTCATTAGGGCCTGTAGCTTGACAGTTCTTGTGGTACTTAGATGGTACGAGTTTTAAGTGCCATTTCTTTGTAGTATTACATTTGTGTTGGTTTTCTATGTGTAGAACATCTTTGAGAATTTTCTGTAATGTTGGTTTGGTTGCTAGGTACTGTTGGAACTTTTCCTTGGATTGGAAGGTTTTTTATTGTGCCCTCAGTTATGAATGAGAGCTTAGCTGGGTACAATATTCTTGGTTGGTAGTTATTTGTCTTAAATGCATGACATATATCCTTCCAATCTCGTCTTCTTGCATGGTCTCTGCTGAGAAATCTGTAGTTATTCTGATTCGTTTTCCTTTGTATTTGATTATTTTCTTCACCCTGGCTGCTTTTAGGATCCTTTCGTTGGTCTCTATTGATCCTGTTCGGGTTATAATGTGGTGGTGTGATGTCCTTTTCTGCTCAGGTCTGTTTAAGTTTCTAAAAGCTTCTTGTATCTGGATGTGCCTGCCCTTCTGGATATTTGGGAAGATCTCTGAGATTATTCCCTGAAGTATATTTCCACTACCATTGACCTCTTTCTCCAAGCCCTCCTGCATACCAATTAGCCTTAAATTAGACTTCCTAATTGTATCTTGGACCTCCTGAAGTATTCTCTCATATTTCCTAGATTTGGTTTGATTCATTTTCTGTTCTTTATAACAACTAAATTATCTGAACCTTGGAACTTCTCTCTTCTTCATTGTCTAACCTGCTATCAAAACTTTTTACTTTATTCTTCATCGCCCTTTCTTGTAATTGCTCATTTTTGATTCCTTGCATCTCTTGTTTTAGATCATGTATGGATTTCTTTAACTCCTTGATTTCCATTTGAAATTGGATAGGGAAGAGGAAAAAACCAAGATGGGGGGGTGGAGGGAAGGGTAATGGGGACCAAGACATGTGAAAGTGTATCAATGTATGTGAATTAATGCACCTTCTATCTGGCAAATATCATGTAACCCTTTTATTAATTACAATAAAAATATTTAAAAAAATAAAATAAATAAAATAAAATAAATAAATAAATAAAAATCTGCAACCTATTTTTAATCAGTAAATATAGTTAAATGTGGCCAATAAGCAAAGTCATGGAAACCTCTCAGCACAATACCTGACACATGGTGAACATGTACTGTATAGTGGTTGTTTTTACTATTGCTCTGGTTTTATGAGTATACTGTATTCAACACAATCTGACATTTTTATTTGACCTACTAAGAGAAAGTTATCTTTTACAGATATGCAGCTCTGCTACTCAAAGCCACTGTTTTCACCTATTGTACATGTCCCTCAGAGTTCTTTAGTAAAAATCCCTAAAAATTGTATGCCTCTGTTTCTTAGCTTCTATTTTTATTTTATCTTTAAGCAGTTATATAAGGGAACTACCATTTAACAAAGAAGTTTATAATTACAATGCATGGTGATCAATGCATTCAATATTCCTACCCTTCCCTCCCATATTCTCACTCATCTTCATTTTGTAAGATGTACCATGGATACTTGACTGGATTCTCCTCTTTGTTTTTGTTTTGTTTTGTTTTGTTTTGTTTTTTGGTTTTTTTGCCTGTCCTGGGCTTACGCTCAGGGCCTGAACACTGTCCTTGGATTTTTCTCAAGGCTAGAGCTCTACCACTTGAGCCTTAGCACCACTTCCGGATTTTTCTAAGTATGTGGTACCGAGGAATCGAACCCTGGTCTTCGTGCATGCTAGGCAAGCACTCCACCACTAATCCAAACTCCCGGCCCTGGATTCTCCTCTTTATTTGTTCACCCCTTCTCCATTGACTCCACCCCACTCCTTTCGAATATCTGCTTTCTGGTATTTTATTTTGCTGAACCTTGACTTTACCTTTCTAAGGATTTACATTTGTGTTTTCCATTTAATCTAACATATTTCAGTTAATACAATCATATACACTTGCATATCTGCCAACATATTTACTTTCAAGTTTATAAGGTGAATCTAGCTAGGACTTTGTGAGTTTTTTCTTCCATTTTGTATCATTTTTCTTTATTACCTTCCTAATTTCTCATCTGAATTCTCATCAGGTTTGAAATGATGTGGCAATTTAACAAAACAATAAGAGAAACTTTTATATTTTTAGATTTGAACATGTGTTTCATTTCTTCTCAAAACCTCATTTACATGAATGGAAACTTTTTCTAATATATTCTTCTTTAAATGGAAATCTGCTTTGAATTCAGTGGTACATTCCGTAGTCAGTAATCTTGAGGGCAAAAAAAAAAGAACTGCTAAACTTCTGGGGCTTCTGTTTCATTTTTCTATGAAAGGTCTTTTTACTAACTACAACACCCTGGCAAGGGTGATACAAAAGATTTGATTGTTCCTGTAGGATCTCTAATCTTGTTTATTTGAGTCTCTCCTCTCCTTTTTTTGATTAATCTTGCCAAGGGTCTGCCAATTTTGTTGACTCTTTCAAAAAACCAACTTTTTGAATGATTAATTTTGAATTTAGTAGAACTTATTTCAATCTGATATTTCTGATTTTATTTTTGTTATTTCTGTCCTAGTAGTTTTAGAATTAACTTTTTCTTGCTCCTCTAGGTGCTTCAATTTCTTCTTTGGGTCATTTACATGAGCTTCTTCTGTCTTTTTAATACGGGCTCCTACTGTGATGAATTTGCCTCTTATGACTGCTTTTGCTGTGTGCCATAGGTTCCTTTGTGATGTATCTTGATTGTCATTATATTCAAGAATGTTTTGAATTTCTTCTTTGATTTGTTCTGTAACCCAGGGTTTATTCAGAAGTGTCTTGCTCAGATTCCAAGTGTTTGAATATTTTTTACCCTTTACTATGTTGCTTAGAACTAGTATGATTCCACTGTGATCAGATAGAATGCATGGGATTATATCAGTCCTCTTGTATCTGCTTAAGTTTTCTGTGTGAACAATTATATGATCTAATTTGGAGTTTATTCCATGTGTTGCTGAGAAAAATGTATAATGTTTTGCTGTTGGGTGGAAGACTCTTTGTATGTCTGTTAAGTCCAGGTAGGCTATGGTGTCGTTTAACTCAAAGGTGTCTTTGCTTATCTTTTGGTGTGCTGATCTGTCTTTTGGTGAGGGTGGCACATTGAAGTCTCTCACTCTGACTGCAACTGAGTCTATCTTGTTCAGTAATTCTAAGAGAGTTTGCTTGACGTACATAGGCGTTTCCATGTTGGGGGAGTAAATGTTTATAACTGTAATATTCCAGTTATGAATTGACCCCTTTACTAATATGTAGTGGTCATCTTTATCTTTATGTACTGATTTTACAGAGAAGTTAATTTTGTCAGAGATTAAGATTGCTACTCCTGCTTTTTTGCACAGTGTGTTGGAGAGAAAAATTCTTTTCCATCCCTTTACTTACAGTTTTTTCCCGTCTTTGGTAGTGAGATGGGTCTCTTGGAGACAGCATATTGATGGGTCTTGTTTCTTAATCCATATGCTGTTTTGTGTCTTTTGCATTGTTCAGCCTTTCACATTTAAGGAAACTATGGAAAAGTGGTTAGCGTTCTTTGTCAGTATCTATTTTTCCTTCCATGTTTCTCTCTCTCTTTTTTCCCCTTTGTGTTTTCTGATTTATAGGTGATAGCTCCTTCATGGGAGTTCTTGCTCTTCTACTCTTTGTTCTTGATTATTTAATATTTTTATAATACTTCATAATATTTATATATAAATATATTTATATATTTAAAATGCTTTATAGTACTTTTCACATAGCTTCTCTTTGGAATGAAATATTTTTGTTTTTCCCTCAAATGTAAATACTAGATTTGCTGGATATATCAATCATTGATATATCAATTGAGTCATAGTTTCAGTCCCACAAGAAAAAAAAAACTGGGATTTAAATGAATTCACACTAAAATGTTGCTATATAATTTATTTCATTCTGTTTCAAATCACTTTCAAAAGTATCATCAGGAATCTCTAAGGGCATTTGTTAAAAAATTTACCTCTGCGTATGAATCCATTATATTTTTAGCTGAAAACATGATGCTGAAGCTAGCACAAGTTGTTTCAGAAATAAAGTGAAGGATTTAAAACATGGAAAATTCTACTTGCACGGATTTCAATGTGGTCCTTTGGGTGCAAACTCATTTTGATCTAACTAATAAAATTTGTATTTTCACCCCTACTATTGTTCTCAGGAGATATATGCATTTTTTCTGATATTGATTTTGGAACATGTTTCTCACAGAGTATATAGAATAAATAGAAATAAATAGGCAAAAAATTATCAATGGATTTAATTAAGCCTCAAATAGTAGTACATTTGTCATGTGCTTGATAGGACTCACATGAATCTGCTTACTAAATATAGTCTGACTTCTATTAGGTAGTTATATACTTTAATTGCTGCGAGATTCCAGACTTTCTACACTTATGTGAACCTATTCATTTTCAACATAAAATAGGTAATAGAACTACAATGGGTTTTAATTAATAAAATATTCTAAATAAAACTCAACTGAGTCCAGAAACTTCTTGGCTTTCACCATCTCATTCCTTTGAATGACCCTCTTCATTTTTTTCCATGAGGAATTTGTTTAAGAGAAATTTTTTTCCTGGCTATATTCACTGCTGTTTTTAGACAAAGCAAAATTTAAAGGAAGCTCAAGAGAAAAGCTGGATGGAAAGCTATTGCACTTGCCTTCTGTACTGACATCAGCCAATATTCTTGTGTACCAACTATGTTTGAAAAATATTTTTTGTTTTTGGGAGAGAGTAATGAATAAAATCAACATGACTTTTTTATTAAATAATTTATTAACATTGATTTTTACATCATATTTCAAATGACGTATTTAACAAACAAGTATTCAAGAAGCGAATCTCTATATACAATCACTGGCACTTAGATTTTAGAACATAATCAAAATTAGGTTGAGGGTTTGAATGTCATATATACATATTAATCTATGTAATAAAACATGATATCTATAGAGTCATAAATTTTTATGTCTATGTAGTTGTGTTTATATTTCCAGTACCATGTCTATAGCATTGGATCTAATAGCCATATATTAAGGATACCATGTGCCTTTTGTTCCTTTCGTCTTGACTTGTCTCACTCAACATGATTCGCTCTAGATTTATCCACTTCCCTGCAAATGCCATTATTTTATCTTATCTGTTGGCTATGTAGAATTCCATTGTGTATATATATATATATATATATCACATTTTATGTATCCATTCATCTGCAGTAGTACATCTGGGTTGTTTCCATCACCTGGCTATTGTGAATAGTACAAAGATGAACATAGCTGAGCAGGTGTCGTTATCAGATCTTGGGTTATGATGTTCAGGATAGATGCCCAGGAGTGGAATGGCGGGATTGTAGGAAAGGTCTATTTCCAGTTCTTTAAGAAACCTCCACACTGCTGTACAGAGTGGCTGCACTAGCATACAATCCCACCAGCAGTGCAGTAGGGTTCCTTTTTCTCCACAATCCCGCCAGCATCTGTCATTTTCTGAGTTCAAAATCTTGGCCATTCTTGTTGGAGTAAGGTAGTATCTTGGGGTTGTTTTTATTTGAATTTCCTTCATAACCATGGATGATGAACATTTTCTTATATGCTTTTAAACTTAAAGCATACTTAGGAAGGCAGGCATGTCAAATGATTCTAATTTACTTTGAAAATAGAGCCAAAGAATATCTCTCTATCTCCCTACCTATCTTTCTATCATCTATATATACACATACAGCACCACTTCCAGCTTTTTCTGTGTATGCAATATTAAGGAAGTGAACCCAGGCCTTCATGTATGCTAGACAAGCACTTTACCACCTGGCCACTCTGCTGACCCCCCAAGTAAGATACTTTTCTAGCCCATCTAATAGAACTAGTTCATAAGCAACACTCATAACTTTGAAGCATGTCCTTGATACTTTGTAGCAGAAGTATGAGGACTTTGATGACATGCGGTTAATACCAAATGTACTACTTTTATATTGTAAAAAGATATTTTGAAGTGTGTAATTTTTATTCCTTTAAGTTTCCTGAAGTTATACAGGTTGCATTTACCATGAGACTAACAATAAGTTAATATATTCTAGACAATGATGGCATTAACATTTCCATAAAAGATCAGCATTTTTCCTAGGTCCCCACACTAATTTACTGTATGTCTTAATGTGGCATTCTTCCTTTTTGAATAGTTTTGAAGAAGAGGGCCCGCATAGTCCTGTCTAAATTGCTAATATAAAGATGGTACTTTTGAGTTAGGATTACAAGCTCTACTTGCATGTTTATTAGCGGTTATAAAGCAGCTAATGAAATAAATAACCAAGCAGATGTAGTGGACTTTTACATTTTATAGTGTTAACTATATGAGTAGGTGCCCATGAACATTAATAGTTCCAGAAGCTCCTAAAATTTCCAGTTTTTCATTTAGTTATTTATTCATTGAATGGAATTTTATTGAATTATAGGCATACTCTGAACTCATTATAAAGATGGAAATACAAAGGAAAATATGTGCACAGCCTAATAAAAGAACAGAGGTAATGGATGTAATGATTCAACATTATATCATGTACTCTCATTTGAGTAAAGGTTTTCCAGATAAAGGATGAATGGCCCTGAAGAGGAAACAAAAGAGATTTGCACAAGCAAACATTTGAGAAACATTAACCATATACTAAGCTGACAGCTATCATGCATGTATTCTTTTATTAAACTCTACCTTGGGCTAGGAGCATGGCCTAGTTGTGAGAGCTCGGGTAGCATGCACGAAGTCCTGAGTTTGATTTCTTGGTACCACATACACAGAAAAAGCCAGAAGTAGGGCTGTGTCTCAAGTGGTAGAGCACTAGCCTTGAGACAAGCTCAGGGACAGTGCTCAGGCCCTGAGTTCAAGCCCCAGAGCTAGTAAAGAAATTTAAACCCTACTTTAATCCACATGAGCCTTCATTAAATTGGTATTGAGTATTTGAAATGGATTACTCAATAGTATTTTCATTAGAAGTTCTATTATCCTATATCTATGGTAACCTTCACAGTCATAACTACCCCAAGGTGTAGAAACCAACTGTCTTATATTTAAAATTGTTTAGAGTTAAGAGGTATCAATAGAGACCAAAGGCACTTACTATGGACTTGAATTTTATGGGTTCCTCTAGTCACAACCTCATTAATGTTGCACTTTCATCTGCTGAGAAACTTCTGTGAAGACTTGGCATTGTTACATGATGAGAAAGAAACAAGAGATGGTCATCTGTTTTCTAAAACCCTGTATCCTTCTTCATTTAAAGGATGTGAACAACATTTAATAATAATTAATGGTAGTAGGTGCTGTTTATTCAGGTTCACACCACATCTGACTGAGATAAATGTGAATTCTTCAAAGACTGAGACCATATAATAAACTTCCTTTTTCCCCCTCATGTACTCAGTCATAGTCCCTTGACCATAGTAGATTTTGTTTGTTTGCTTGGGTTTGATAACCTGGAAAAAGAGAAAGCAATCCAGAAAATATAAATCAAAATTACAGTCATTTAAAGATGTGATCTAGGAACACAAATGCAAAGCTGCCTTGATTTTCCCTTGAAAATATATAAGTAATACTTTGTTTGTTCCAAGATTACTACTATTCAAGTTCATCACATATTAATACAAAATCTTTAAAGTCCATCCACTAGAGGGCAATCAATACATTACACACAGGCGCTTCCCCCACCCTGACCTGGAACCTAGTAACTTAAGGAGGTTCAGATAGGTAGTGAGATATGCATGCAACTCTTCTCACCCCAAACAGTATCATAGTCTTACCCTCCTGAATAAGGGGACTTGAAGTGGGCTAGTAAAACTCACTAGGATCCCTTTTTATGATAGTAAAGCCAAGTCTCCTCCTTACACATAAAAGAGTGAACACGTAGATAAGCATATCATCTAAGTTAAATGAGATTTAACTCTAAATGGAACACAATTTGAGTCTGTCACACAATTTACTCTACTGCTGATTCTATTAAGAAGAAATGGTAATGCACATACAGATAAAATGCTTGTCAAGCCATCCTGGTGACTGGAATGTTTGTCTTCTGATTACATTTTCTACTAGAAAAATCTACTAGATGTTTGCTAAGGCTGGTGTTGTGAATGAAAACATAGTTGAGACAAGAGAATTTTAACAATTTGGCAACTTGATAAAATAGGCGCAGGTAGCGCTTAGAATCAGAAAAGAACACATGACCTGAAACAATTACAGGGAATAGTCACATCAAGCACATGGTTGTCTCTGGGAAAAGTTATTCTAGATCTTACTAGGAATTCTCTACTGACTTATTGTAAGGACATGGTTCTGAAGAGGTTGTTTAACTCTCCTCTGTGAATGACTATAGTTGTTTCTTTTTCCCATAGCATCCATAAGCTATTTAAAATACTCATAGGTCCTCAAATATGAAAACTTTCATAAGAATGTGATATCATACTTCTGTTTAAGCTATGAAACCATATACACATTAACATTTTTATTCATGACATATTAAGTCGTAGATGTGTAAAATCTTCCCAGTCAATTTAGCAAATCTTTTAAATGCATATATTAATGGTATATTGGATATGATTTAGCACTAAATTTACTCCTAATTGTCAAAGTATTTTGAAACATGGAGGTACTAGAATCAATTGCAATTTCATGGTAAACTAGTTCTTAAAGGTTTCTTGATTTGATGATAGTATTCATTCAGAATGAGGTTGTTCATACTTCCCTAGATATCCTAGGAATTCTTTCTTTGGGAACAGCTGCAAAATTTAATAAAGGGATCTAATTTCCTAGTTTTCATTGATCTTATGTAAATATATAGTCTTTAGACTTTTCTAGACTTAGATTATCTAATATTTAGAATTATGTGTATACTAACACATTTTGTTTGCACCCATTTCTGATTCCCTTCATGTTTCTAATTTTAATTCCTGAGGAAATGCTTGTAATTTTGTTTCTAAAATAAATGACAATAGCATTTTCAATGTGTACAAAATGATTTCCATTAACTTTTAGGCTTTCAATTTAACAGAAAGGATGCAAAGCAGAAAAAAAAAGTCTTTGTGATACACTGAAAGGAACACTGACATTGTGATCAGTCATAGCGTGGAATCTTGACCCCATAGTCTTCTTAATAAACTTTGGTAAATAGCTAACATGTCTGGCCCTCTTGTTTCTCATTTAACAATGGAATATATGACAAGGATTGAATCCAAACAGTACTCAGGAAACAGTAGATTCTTCCTCTTTATTAAATCTATACATACAGTATTTAAAAACTATTTTTTTTAACTTGCACACCTCCCCCACCTCCACCTTCAGAGGCTAGTAATTATTTAACCAACATTTTCCCTACATTTTTAATGTGTTTTAATTGCATTGTGAGAGTTTAATTGAGATTTTTTTTATCATTATACATTATATTTTTTCATTTTAAATTACTGTCAATGGTTTCTCTCATTTGTAATAATTAGTACACATCTAGGACTGTCCTAGCAGAGGATTACAATAGTGAAAACCAAGATACATAAGGTCATATAGGATGAGACTAAATGAAAGGGTCTCTAGGATTTTGACACAAGAGTTTTATCTTGAGTGACCCGTCGTTCTTAATGTACTATGTTATTTTTCTTCTCCTTTGTTGTCCTTTGTTTAATCTTATATTGTTACTGTATTTGACTTTGTTACCTGGTATATTGTATGTATGTTTATTTGTTTATTTGAAACAGGAAGGGGAAGGGGAGAAACAAGATAAATGGGAGGGGTGAGAGGACGGAAATGGGAACAAAAAGATAAGAAGGGTTATAACGTGTGAGAACTAATGCATCTACTGTCTAGTGAATGTGACTGTAACCCCTCTATACATTGCTTCAATAATAAAAAAATAAAATAAGGAGATGAAAGAACAGGTTATTGGCTAAGAAGAAATTGAGCAAATTGCTACAACATGGAAACTTTCTTTCTTTCTTTCTTTCTTTCTTTCTTTCTTTCTTTCTTTCTTTCTTTCATTCTTTCTTTGCCAGTCCTGGGCTTGATTTCAGGGCCTGAGCACTGTCCTTGGGCTTTCTCTCTCGAAGTTAGGGCTCTACCACTTGAGCCACAGCACTACTTCCAGCTTTTCTAAGTATGTGGTACAGAGGACTCAAACCTGGGTCTTCGTGCATGCCAGGCAAACATTCTACTACTAGGCCAAACTCCCTGCCCTCCATCCTTTCTTTTTATTCAGTTTCTTATTATTGGAGTTTAATGGTGTAGACTATATTGTTTGTGACTCATATAAACACTGTGCTAGGCTCAGAAGGAAAAAATGCTCATTTTGTTTGCTCCATGCAAGAGCACCTGATCTAAAAAGGAAAGCTGACATCTGCCTCATGACTGTTTCAAGGCAGATTGGAATAAGCATTACCACATAGGTGCAAATAAAATATTTTCATCTATATTAATTTTTAGTCACAAAAGTCCAAGGAGAATCAGAAGCCAGGCTTTTTCTGAATGACACCTAGGAATTCATATGAGATGTTTTTAGTGATTGAGCCCTTTGTGTAATCAGTTTGAGGTTTTAATAAAATTTTTATGAAGTAGAATATTATTATAGTGGTATAAACTATTCTGTTGATTTCAGTACAAGGCAGGTTCCCTCGTATATTCCCCTGAGTGTCTCAAACGATACTGTGTTTTCCTTTGCTGATGTCTGCTGTTGGTAGTACATGGAAACCATGCAGAAAGCTGGTGTTGTCACACATTCCTCTCCGTACCCATAGTCACCAAAACTAGAGAGGAACAATCTCTGGTGCAAAAAGTTGGGGGCTCTGTACGGATACCTGAGGGTGACAGTCATCAAATCTGAGCAGAAATCCAGTGAATAGCAGTAGCTGGTACTGAGGCTGTTAAAGACTGTCAGCTAACTTATACTGCATCGCCAATCCCCACAATTGGCCTGGATTCCATGAGTTCCTGAGAGTTGAACTTCTTTTTGGCATTCACAAGGTTTTTTCTATGCTGCACTAAAGAAAATGGTTAAGTTCAGGTGTTTGGTGGATTTACCCATTTACTTCATGTATTGATATTCTACTGTTTTGAAACTTTTGAGAATGAAGGGTACTTACAGATTTTGTATTACTTTGGGTTAGGTTTTAAGCCACATGTAATGTGAAAAATAATTGAAAATTGAGATTTATAATAAAACATATAACATATGAAACTTCCCATCAATTGAAAACTGTTGAATTATTACTCAAATAATTAAAACATTACGACTTCTATCTGAAGATGTTGGGGAGTATAACATGTCTCTGAACATTAACTATAAAATTCATTGATATATATATATACCCACATGAACTTAAAAATTTATGCTGGTCGGCTGGGAGTTTGGCCTAGTGGTAGAGTGCTTACCTAGCATGCACGAAGAACCGGGCTCGATTCCTCGGTACCACATACGTAGCAAAAAGCCAGAAGTGGTGCTTTGGCTCAAGTGGTAGAGCCCTAGCCTTGAGAAAATCCAGGGACAGTGATCAGGCCCTGAGCCCAAGCCCAGGACTGCAAAAAAAAATTTAAAAAAATCATGATGGTATAATTTTTCTTCCCAAATTGCATAGCATACTCATAATATGTACCAGTCTTGGAAGAAGTTACCTGGATTCTACCAGGTGTTTCTTAAGACTGACTGTATTGGTCTCTTAATAGTAATTTTTTGGTTTACCTACTTGATTTGATGCTTCTGAAGATCAGCCAAGAAATGCTTGTGAATATATTCCTCAAAATGTAAGCCTATGCAATAAACAATAACCTTATGCTAAATAATTATATTTTTCCATTTTGAACAACAAATCCTTTAAAGTAAGCATTGCTACTTCATTCATAGTAATACAAGTAAAATATATTCATGAAGGTTGTAAGTAAATGAGCTTGGTTTTGATCCCAGGTAGAGCTGATTCCAAATTTAGCTAACATTGCTTCTCAGCAACTAAAGCATATTGCTTTTGAAGAAAAAACTAAGACTACTTTCTTACTGACCATTACTAAATTTCAGATTCTCTTATTTTTGGAAATAGTAGAGTGTAGAGGTGCATTGGTTTTCCAATCATTTGAGTGAGAATTAAGGTTCAGAGACTAAATATGAGTATGAAATATCTTTGAATTACGACCAAGACAGACATTAAAATATGAAAAAGACATAACAATTTTACACTTCACCTGTAGAGGAGTAATTGAATATAATATGGTTCTATCAATATACATATTGCAGAAACATTTCTTTTTAAAAACACAATTTTTAGAGGCTGGGAGTTTGGCCTAGTGGTAGAGTGCTTGCCTAGCATGAACGAAGACCCGGGTTCGATTCCTTGGTACCACATACGTAACAAAAAGCCAGAACTGGTGCTGTGGCTCAAGTGGTAGAGCCCTAGCCTTGAGAAAATCCAGAGACAGTGCTCAAGCCCTGAGCCCAAACCCAGGACTGGAAAAAAAAACAATTTTTAAACTTCTCACACATACATAGGTTTTTAAATGCATGTGGGAGAAATCCTTGAAAAAAAAAAGACCAATGCATCGCTTAATATGATTTTTTCTAAGTCTTTCCATTTCATAACAAATGGGGCGATGTCGTTTTCTCTGACAGCAGCATAGAATTCCATTGTGTACAAATACCATATCTTGTGGATCCATTCATCAACTGAGGGACATCTAGGTTGGTTCCATATCTTTGCTATGGTGAATAATGCTGCAATGAACATTGATGTGGTAGTGGATTTAGTATGCCCTAGTTTCTGGATGGTTGGGTAAATGCCAAGTAGTGGAATTGCTGGGTCATAGGAAAGCTCTATGTTTAGCCTTTGGAGGCACTGCCATACTGCTTTCCATAGTGGTTGAACCAGTTTGTACTCCCACCAACAGTGGTTTCCCTCATACATCATAACCAGTAGAAACTTTGGGCTCTAATAGCAAAGATTTGCAATAGAGCAAAAACTTGATACATAAGGCCATATAGTATGAGGCTAATTGAATGGATCTCTAAGATATTGAATCAAAAGCCATATAACGAATGATTGCTCTCCTTAAGGTGCTATGTTATCTCTCATCTCTTTTGCTATTCCTTTGTTATCTCATATTGTTACAATATCTCACTTTGTTATCTGATAAATTGGATACATTTGTATTTGGTTGCTTGAAATTGGACAGGGAAGGGGGGAAAACCAAGAGGGGGGATGGGGTGATGGTAATGGGGACCAAGACATGTGGAAGGGTATCAATGTATGTGAATTAATGCACCTTCTATCTGGCAAATATCATGCAACCCTTTTATTAAATACAATGAAAATATTAAAAAAAGACCAATACAATAAACATAAACAAGCTTTTAAAATATGCATTGGTCTTTTTGATGTTAATGTAAGTGCAAAATTTATAAGCATGTATTCATGAATAGTGTCACATCCACATTGACAGTATCATAACAATACTAAAACACAGTAGCTGTGTATTCTAAACATTAGTAAGCTACTTTCAAAAACACATTCTAAATATATGCATGCTGCCAAACAGTAGGCTATAAGGGAAACAGAAGATGAAGGATTTTAAAAAGCAGCAGAAAATGATGCTTATTATCTACAGCTCCAAACAGAAGTTGAAAATTTTGCAATTTATATTTCATATAGCAATCAATATGTGTTGATACTAGTGTTAATTCACAAAGGGTTTCCATATTCTTGTTGGAGACTTTGACTGAGCTGGTTTTTTACTTTCTTAAGTGAGAATAAGCACGTACATAGCACATCATTCTTCAGCATTTCAGTTCCTCAAAATGCATTAGAGCAGATCTGAAGGTTTCATTATTCTTTAAGAGTACATTAATAAAGCCACCACACACTTATTTTTAATACTATGTATATGAATTATTCTGACAGTCAGTTGCAAAGCCAACATATCAATCCTGAAATTAAAAATGTAGTAGGACGAATTAATATGGCCCAACCACCACAGGCTAAGCTGAACAGTTTTTGCTTGAAACCCAGAAAAGAGGTTTATTGCAGATTTAAAAAATGGTATTGAGCAAGAAAGTAGTAACATGCTTAGGCCCAATTGACATTGGAATAAAAACAATGCCTTTCTATATATCGAAGGCATATATTGGCCTACTATATTTTCCACAAATACCGTCCAAGAATAAAACTTTATCCATGTAATTTACATTTGAAATGTCCATTCGTGAAAAGCCTGCCCCATTACCTACAGCTGAGATAGTATATAAATGGCAACAGCAATCTTTATTTGCAATCTCATTTAGCTCACTGGATATGTGGCAAACCATATTAAAAATATTTGGAATCAATGTGTGTTGCTAACTTCTTGCTCCATGAAGTAACGCACCGCTCTAGGTTGCATCAGTTTTCTAGGCCTAATCTAGCTTTCCCCTGTGGCTCCTGGGACCCAGGGGAGAGATACTGTATCTGTTCGATTTATGAGTAGAAAGATAAATGGTTTTGCCCTTAATAAATGCAAATGGCTAGAAGTGCTCAGGACAACTGCTTTTTACTCCCTTAAGCAGCAAGATCTTTTAAATCCTCCTTATTCCCTCCTCCACTAATTTTGCATGAAGTATGCTGTTAGCCACAAAAGTTGACAAATGCTTGAAATAGTACAGTAAGGCTGAGCTAATGAGAATGTTGTCATTAAATCTGTGCACTATAGGACCCAAACTTCTAAGGACACTTAGGCATTATGCTTTTTTTTTTTCCAGCACTGCTGCTGATAAAACATTTACATATTTAGTCTCCCTCATTATTGGAGCTCCCTTATAGATAGAGACTCTGTTATCTAGAGTTGAGGATATGTTTGACTATCCTTAGTTAGGGTTTCAGTTATGTCCTGTGTGCTACAGGCCTCTGAGATTTCCCTGGACAGCACCTATGTACCAAGCCTGTCCTATAATGTCACACTGTGAATATGAAGAACATTCTCACTGTGACTGCTTTTACAAGTTGTAATGTTTCTTCAGATAGAGCTGAGTAGATGGAAGGGTACATCATGACATTAAAGTGTTTTTTTTATCATGTTAGAGACAATCATGTGACTTCCACAGAAGAAATTTAAGCCATCTGCTATAATTTGTTGACACAGATAAAAATAAAGATTAAACTGAGTTGACCAACAATAATTATAATCAATAATTGTGTTGGTTTTGAATTTTTCTGAAAGGTACCCATCATTGTACACCCCATGGGCACAATTAAAAATATTAATTAAAAGTTTGATGTGGTAGAGAATTAACTCTCTCAACTTAAATATATCCTTTCAGTTTAAGGTCATATTAGAGTTCAACAGTAAGTTCAAATGTTTACTATATGGCATACTTTTTCTTTTTAAAGTTGATTTGTGGGAAGTTAAACATCCGTATTTTCTCTCTTTTCTTTTCAATCTTACTTTCCTCCATTCTCCCAACAAATTTAATAGAGTATTACATAAACAGTACAAGCTGAAATCTAAAATTTATTCTTTTTTTTTGCCAGTCCTGGGCTTGAGCTCAGGGCCTGAGCACTGTCCTTGGACTTTCTCAAGGCTAGCGCTCTACCACTTGAGCTTCAGCACCACTTCTGGCTTTTTTTTCTATGTATGTGGTTCCAAGGAATCGAACCCAGGTCTTTGTGCATACTAGGCAAGCACTCTAACACTAGGCCAAACTCCCGACCCCTCTAAAATTTATTCTGATTTCACACATCATAACATATCAGTATGGAGATGGTTTGTGGGAAAGTGTAAACAGTCATTTAGCTGGAAAAATGAGAGTTTTTTAAGTAGTAAAATAATCACACTGCTTATTGTTATGTCTTGAATTGAGGAGCTAGTGGAAGAAGGGATGGAAGCAACAGAAAGATAGAAAAAAAGAAAGAGAAAAAGAGACACCGGGGAAGGGAAAGAGAAAGACCAAAAACAAAATTTCATCATGCAGAATTATGAAATTCAGATTAACACAGAATTATGACATTCAGATGAGCATTATTAAGATTTTATTATTTGATGTATTAAACTCTTAATATTTTTTGTGGGTCATGTGGCTTGAACTCTGGGCCTGGGTGCTATCCCTGAGGTCTTCAGATCAAAGCTACTGCCCAATCCTTGAGCCATAGCAGCACTTCCCCTTTTCTAGTGGTTAATTGGAGATAAGAGTCTCTAGGTCTTTAGTGCCTGGGCTGGCTTTGAACCGGAATCCTAAGAACTCAGCCTCCTGAGTAGCTAGAATTAGAAGCATAAGCCTGGCTTAAGCCCTTAATTTTTTTTTTTGGTTGGTCATGGGGCTTGAAGTAGGCCTGGGCGCTTTACCTGAACTCTTCAGATTAAGGCTACCATCCTACCCATGAGCCAAGCCTCACTTCCCCTTTTCTAGAGGGTAATTGGAGACAAGAGTCTTGGGTCCTTTTGTGCCCAGGCTGGCTTTGACCCTTTATCCTCAGATCTCAGCCTCCTGAGTAGCTAGGATTAGAGTTGTGAGCCACCCACCCAGCATAAAGCCTTAAAAATTTTAAGACTCCTTGCATCACTCTCCTTTTCACTCTTCTATAATCCATTTTAAAAGGTAGTGTTTGTTACCTGATATATCGGATATATTTGTATTTGGTTATTTGAAATTGGATAGGGAAGGGGGGAAAACAAGATGAGGGGTGGGGGTCGGGGGGAGGGAAATGGGGACCAAGACATGTGAAAGGGTATCAATGTATGAGAATTAATGCACCATCTATCTGGCAAATATCATGTAACCCTTCTATTAATTACAATAATAATTATATTTAAAAAATGTTGTGTTTTGTATGATATCATGACTTTAACTCTCATTGAAAAAATATCTCATAGTCATAGAGTTCTCTAGACACATAGAAATATTCTATTTGGGGGCCGGGAGTTTGGCCTAGTGGTAGAGTGCTTGCCTAGCATGCACGAAGGGTTCAATTCCTCGGTACCACATACATAGAAAAAAGCTGGAAGTGGTGCTGAGGCTCAAGTGGTAGAGCTCTAGCCTTGAGAAAGTCCAAGGACAGGGTTCATGCCCTGAGCTCAAGCCCAGGACTGGCAAAAAAAAGAAAAACAAAGAAATATTCTATTTGTTTTTTACTTTTTGTATGGGAGGTGCATGGGATAAAGGTAGAAGCAGAAAAAGTATTAGTAATTATTAATTTTTGTTTCGGTAGACCATTCTGCAATTGAAATTATTAATATGGTCAGCTAATAAAAGCTTGTATAACTACAAAAATATCAATACCAAATTTGGGCAATTATGTTAGTGTTTATAGACTTATTGATAGTTGCACTATATAGATGTGGTCTGAAGTCTATAGTAAGAAGCAAAATATTGAAAGTTGAAAGGGTAGATAATTTGAGGTTTAGGAAAAGTGTTTCTGTTAATTACCAGCTCTTTGATTTTCTTTCCAAATTTCCAATTCATTTCAAATTACCTGGACCAATTAAAAATCACATTTGTCCTAATAGTCATATTTTCAATGAAAGATAAATTTTCTTGGTCCAATAATCTAGTTGTCTTTTCATCTTGATAATTTCTTACAAAACATGAGAAAATGGACATATGATCATTTGTACTGAGTATTTAACACTATGCTTCATAACAACTGTACATGCATTTGACAAGAGTCCATCAAACCATCAGGAAAATCAAATGGGAAAGCACCTCAGCTTTATATGTGACAACAGATGTCATCTGTCTAGATATTCAAGAATTTTGTAAATTAAAATATGTCTCAAATATTTCATTCTTGGTGATCTTATAAAAAAAATCTCTCTAGTGTTCATGTATTCATATTTTATACTGAAGACTGATTAATTCAGTTCAGATCTATCTTTCATATTTACATAACAGTGTAGAACCATTAACAAAAACCAAAAGCAACATAATCTTCTGTTTTCAAATTACATAGTTATTCCAGGCCCTATTTTAACTCTCAGTCTTACCTCAAATTACTGACTGCCTCAGCAGTTGTGTCAATAATCATTCATTTCAGTGATACTTTGTAATAACTGGTAGTCTGAATTGGTCCTTAGATTGCAATTAATACTTAATCCTGTGGCACCATTTATGTACATATATAAATATATTCTAGAAGTTATTATTAAGCTGTTCTTAAATAAAAGTGAAATAAAACCAATTATTCTAGTATTTTTATATATTTTAGGCCATAAATATGATCACATCCAAATTTAATCATTAGTGTTAATAAATTGTGTTTGAAGTATGAAATGTCCACATAGTTGAAATTGAAGCTTAATAGAATGGATACTTAATTATACATATGTAGATGGTGTACTATTGCACAATAATATGACTATATATTGTGATATATATGTATACACACAAAAACAAATATATATATATAATGGAAACATGGCATTTCAATGTTTCATCATAGAGAATGATATATATTTACATAGATAAATATATTTAGCATGAAATTAAATATTATACATTTTATACATACTTTGAAAAATTGCTTTGTACTCTATTAATATGTACAATTTACTTTTAATGTATCAATCCAACTCATTTGATTTACTTATTTTTATTTCTTGAGGTTTTTTTAATTTAATTTTATTGTTAGGGTGATGTACATAGGAGTTACAGCTACAACTATAAGATAATGAGTACATTTCTTGTCCATCATTATTTCTCTGTCCCTCATTTTCTCCTACTTTCCTTCTCCCATTCTGCCTTCAAGGTGTAAAGTTCATTTCCAACATATTATCTGTGAATGTCAAACTTATTTTAATTACCAATGATAAATCAATACCAGAAAATAATAAATACAAAAAAGTGAAAAATATTGGTAAGATAATTTTATCTTTTGTAAATTTTATGGCATAAAATACAATATAAAAATTTCAATTGATATAATTTGCATTGTATTCACTTTAGCAAATGTTTCTAAAGCTCCCAAAGAAAAATTATGAATGCCAGGCACCAATGATACATGTCTATAATCCTAATTGCTCAGAAGGTCTAGATATGAGGATTGCAATTCAAAACCAGCCCTTGGGGGGAGAAGGGGAGGGAAATGGGGACCATGTCATGAGAAAGGGTATCAATGTTTGTAAAGTAGTGCACCTTCTATCTGGTGAATATAATGTAGCCCTTCTATTAATTACAATTTTAAAAAAGCTAAATAAAAAAAAACAAACACAAACAAGCAAAGAAAAAAAAACCCAGCCCTTGGCAGGAAAGTGAGACTCTTATGGCCAATTAAACTACTCATTAAAACTTGGAAATGTCTCTTTGGCTCAACTGGTAGTTACCCTGCATCAAAAAGAACTCAGAGATAAAGCCCAAGCCCAGAGTTCAAAACCAGGACCAGAAAAAATTATAAATAAACAAGTTTTTAGTTAATTTCATATACACACATATATATTCTTAAATAAACTATTCTTATTCAATATGCTCACAAATAAACCAGTTTTTCTAGAGCTAGTTACTAAGATGTCTTCTATGACATAATAAATTCTTATGTATATCCAAAAATAGTCAGTGTGCTGCTTCTTCCATTGGTGATGATTATGGTGGTAATGTTGGAAATGCTGGTGATGGTAGAATACATGAAGACTTAATGAGTTTGTTTACTTCAAATTCAAATGAATTGAAATGTGTGTTTTCATAATCAGTTACACTGCAATTGCTGTTAGAGTGAATTAAAATAAGATTTGGTAACATACTGTTTTTATTTTTGTAATCAAGAGGAATTGTAAATGCACTGATGGCTAAACCCATACCAGTAATTAAACTGAATTTATTCCAGTGTACTTTCAGTCTCATTCTCAGAACTGATACAATGTATCTAAAAATGATAAACTAATGAGAGAAAAGAGACTTCCTCTAGAGCTAATTATTTTTGTCTGGAAATATATCACTGAAGAAACAGTAACAAGTTTTGTGTTGGTTTCTATAAGACCAAATATTCTTTTAGCAAATCTCTGAAATCCAAAATTAAAGTGATCACAGTGATCACTACAAGTTACTTGTTGAAAGATTCTATTCTGAGTACAAAAAAAAAATACATAGAAGAATTTAAATAGTTTTTAAACGGGACAAAGAGACTTCACTCCTTGACAACCACAATAAAATCAAAGGACGCAGGATAAATCTTAAAACTCAAATATATAAAACATAAAGTCGGGGCCGGGAGTTTGGCCTAGTGGTAGAGTGCTTGCCTAGCATGCATGAAGGCCCCGGTTCAATTCCTCGGTACCACATACATAGACAAAAGCCAGAAGTGGTGCTAAGGCTCAAGTGGTAGAGCTCTAGCCCTGAGAAAGCCCAAGGACAGTGCTCAGGCCCTGAGCTCAAGCCCAGGACTGGCAAAAAAAACATAAAGTGACAAATTTTAAATCTTATACCTCTTAGTGTTTTCTCTAAACTAGGATAGCTCCCTTGGCCCACAAGTATTTGTAGTCAGGTCATTCATTCTAACCCTTAACCATCAATAAATTCCCAAGGTAGATTTAATGTTGCATCTTTCTTTTATATAACTATAATAGTTAAAAATCATTCAGTAAAAGTAAAGGTAATTGTTTGGAAAGTCTTGCTTTATAGTCTAATTCTGATTTTGTTTCATCCTGTTATTTAGCAAATTAACAATACTGTTTACAGAGATAATACTCAGATTTTAAACATTTTTCTTTAAAACAAGGTCCAAGTGGAAAAAAATGTTCTAATATTTTCAAGTGGGTAATTACTCACCTATTCTTCATTAGACTGTTTTATTTTCTAGATATGCTGGAAAAGTGGAGGTATAAGGGTATGAAAAATCCACAAATATAAATTGAATCAGTGAACAGAATTTGTAAGTAGATAAACTGGAAGAGATTTTTATTGTTTATATTTGGAATCAATTTTGAGCAGTTACTCAGACAAACACATTGTAGTTTAACTGATTTTACTTTGGCAAATTCTCAGGTCAGTATCTTTGCATATCAAGTGTGATAATCAATGTTTATCAGCATTATTACCAACAATAAGAAGGTACTTATTCAGGAAATTAATATTTCACTGTTAGCTTTCTATAATGATGAAACTTGGCACCTAAAGAAATCATTTGCTCTCCAATTCTGGTCAAGTTAAATTAACAAGGACATTATTTACCTTCTAATCTAAAACAACCAAAATATTAATTGGCAAAAATCAAGCAATATTACTCTGAGCCTAAGATCAACTCATCAAATGTTATGAGAATGGTTCATGGTTTAAAAACCTTGCAACAGGCACAGAGAGTTTTGCCAAGTGGTAGAGTGCTTGCCTAGCATGCACAAACACCCTTGAAGCATGCCTACTACATTGAGAAAGATAGATTCTGAGGGTTTTTTTTCTTATTTTACCTGTCAAGAATATGTGCTCCAGTACCTCCTACAGAAAACTAGGTATATCATTTTCCCACGGGTTACTTACTATTCAGTTTCACAGCAGAACGATGACTTCCAAGATTTTTGACCTTATTCTTGGGATGGACGAGGTAAAGATTTAGGGATGGGAAAAGATTTAGGGATGGGTTTGCCCAGCCTAGACAGAGTTCTTTCAGAAATCTTTCCAGACAAAAGGCAACAATAATCAGCTAAGGATAGGGATAATGGCTGCCTTGCCTTTCATAGAAGAACCAAAGGCTATAAATGACATATCAATCTCTGAACCCACCCCCACAGTCTCATTTCTTCCAATAACATTTTGAAAAGAAATACATAAATTTTAGGAATGATGGAGAATTAAGTCATAAAGTTCAATGTATATCCCAAAAAATTAAGAAAATTAAGGCAAGAGGTGAGTTTGGAGGCCTATGGGAAAATACCAGCTCATTTGGGACACGGCAAAGGCAGTACTCAGAGGAAAATTAACTCTGAGTGAATACATCAACAAATTGGAGAAATCTCAAAACAGTAATATAATGAAGCACCCTAAACTCCTGAAAAAAAGAGCAACAAACCAAACTCTAATTCAGTAGAAAGAAACAATTCTTAAAATTAAATCAGAATCCAGTGAATTAGAGTAAAAAAAATAGAAAGTATCACCAAAACATAGAGCTGGTTCTCTGAAAACATTAAAATTTACAGACCCTTAGTAAATCTTACGAAAAGAAGGAAAGAACACACCAAAATAAACAAAATCAGAGATGAGAATGGAAACATCACCACAGAAACTACCAAGAAATCTAATAATAGCAGGTGCTTGCAGTGATGTGGCCAGAAGGGACCACTAGTCAACCACTCTGGAAAGCAGTATAGAAGTTCCTCAAAAGACTAAACATAGAGCTCCCCCATGACCCACCAATCCCATTCCTGGGCATGTACCCAAATGTCCAGTAACAACGAAATACTAAACCTACTAGTACAATGATGTCCATTTCTGCATTATTTACGGTAGCTAAGATATGGAACCGACCCCGATGACCCTCACTAGATGAATGAATCACGACGGTGTGGTACTTATACACAATGGCATTGTATGTTGCCATCAGAAAAAAATGACACCGCCCCACTTGTAAGCAGATGGAACGATTTGGAAAAATTTATATTAACTGAAGTAAGCCAGACAAAAAGAACATAGGCTCCATGTCTCCCTCATTTGTAATAAATACTACACATCTAGGATACCCCTAGCAGAGGATCATAATAGCTCAAAAGCTATGTACATATAGCCAAATAGGATGAGGCTAACCAAAATGAACTATGTGTAGCTATTTCTTTTCTTTTCCTCTAATGGTTTATCTGATGATGTTACTGTATTAGAATGTGGTACCTGGTATATTGTATATACGTTTACTCGTTTATTTGAAAAATGAAAGGTAAGGGAAAATCACAATGAGTGGGTGGGTCTTGGGGGAAGGAACATGGGAGAAAAACATGGGAAAGGGTAACAATGTTCAAGAAGTAATGTACCTACTACATGATGAATGTAACTGTAAACCCTCTGTATATCACCCAATAAAATAAAATAAAATAAAGTTAGTGTTTATTGAAATATACCCCAAAAATGGAAACAAGAGGTTTTTTTGTGTATGCTTGGAAGTACTTTTTCTGTCTTTGTTTCCCTTTGGGTTATTCCCTATTGGCATTGTTTTTGATTTCTGTACTCTTTGTCTTGTATGTAAGTTTATATGATTTGAAGAAAGGAAAAAGAATCACAGAAATTATGGGACAAGGGTGATCCAAGGCGACAGTGATACTCACTAGAAACTATTTTGGAAATGAACTTTACAATTTGGTGGGAGATGGCAGTCTAGGGGAAAGTGGGAAAAAACTAGGAAGGGAATTCAACATCCAACAACAAATTTTTTCATTACCTTATTTTTTTAAACTATAACCCCTGTGTACATCACCTGTACAATGAAATTTTTAAAATAAAAGAAATTAAATAAAAATAAATGTATTTACCAGTGATTGAATATTGATTTTGAGAATATGGCATTTGAAATATGATGTAAAAACTCAGTGTCAATAAAAATCTTCTAATAGAAAAATAAGTAAACCATTTTGTTGAATGGCAATTCCTTGAACAACCACCTAAAGATAATGTAAATAATTTGATTAATGTAAGTCTGACTTTGTTGAAAGAGTTAGCTATATTATGTTCTGATACTACTTTTTAGAAATGCTAAGGTTCTTTGGGACAACTTTAGAAATAATGCTTTGCTGAATGGCAACAACTTACATAGGGCCATTTATTGGTGTAAATCAGCAAACTCCCAAGGAATAAGTTTTTCTTTTCTGCATCAGAGTACAATGGTTTTGGTCTTAATGTATTTCATGACACCCATCATACGACTAACAGTTTTATACACACTACATCATTTCACTGTACATTAAAATTGCCATGCAATAGTGAGGGAAGATGGCGGCGGTTCAGTGTGAATCTTTCTGAGCTCTCGCCAAGATACCAGTTCTAGTATAATAGGGGAAAGTTCATACCCAACGATCGATCCTAAGTAAGCTTTAGCACCACAGAGATCTCAGAGAGGAAAATGGCAGAAAGCCAGCACAAGAGGACAGCGTGGAGCAGCAATAGCCAATCGGGGCCGCTGCAGAGAAAAAGCCTCCCTCCAGCACCTGAGCAGACAGAATTTCTCAGAAGCGCAGACCTACCAGCTCCAGACAGAGCCAAACAGAGCCTGCCCAAACCTAGAGCAGGCACCAGGCCGTGGAACGGACCTGCCAGTTTCACGGAACCAGAAATTCCAGCAATTTGTGAGTAACTGCTTGGAGACATTTCCACTTCTGCTCACAGAACCGCAAAGGGAAGGAATCCCTCCCCCACCAGTTGAAAGCAGTGCCATCTTGACTGCTGGCAAAGACCCTGCCAAACTAAGTGGACCCTGAGAATTGGTGCTGACAGCGCCATCATTCAAAAGGGCAAAGGTTTTCCCAGAGACAGCTTAGCAGGGCATCCGCCCCCAGTGCTAGCTGCAGTTCGTCCCCCTCGGGGGTAAACAAATCCACTCAAAACATCACCAGCTTTTACTTTTTTCTGCCCAATCAAGCAAACTGATCAGAAAAACCAGAAAGCCAAATCGCAAGAGAAAACGTGTTTGGATCCAAAATTTAGTGGAGACACAGTTTCCTATTCTGTCACCCACGGAAAAAAAAAAAAACTGAAGAATACCCCCCTTTTCTTTCTTTCTTACTTATTTTTTTCTACCTTATTTCATTTGGGGTTTTTTTTGTGCCAGTCCTGGGCTTGAGCTCAGGGGCCAAGCGCTGTCCTTGGAGTTTCTCAAGGCTAGAGCTCTACCACTTGAGCCACAGCACCACTTCTGGCTTTTTTCTATGTATGTGGTACTGAGGAATTGAACCCTGGTCTTTGTGTATGCTTGGCAAGCACTCTACCACTAGGCCAAAGTCAGGCCCACATTAGCATTTTAATGTGTTCTTGTATTTTTTTTTGCAATTTTACCTACACCTTTCTTTGTTTTTTACTGTTATGATTCATTCCTTCTCCTCCTCAGCCCCCCCACCCCGACTTTCCTTCTGTCATTGTAGTAATTCCTAGAAACATAGTGACAGCACTGGGTACAGACTGGATACAAATGATCTTTTTATTGACATAGTCACCTGCTTTTTAATCTCTGGGCTTTTAGCCCTAGTATTTCTTGTTAAAGAAATCACAACTCTGTGGATCTCCCCTTTTCTTGTTTTTCTTTTTGTTTGTTTTTTGTGTGTTTATTTTTACTTCTTTAAATTTTTTATCATTGACCTCTCTTATATATATCTTCCTCTTTTCTTTATATATTCTTCTTATTACTTTTTTATTTTCATAAGTTTTATCTTAACTTTTTTTAATTTTGTACTCAACTGTTATACCTTTCTACCACCTTAGGTCAGGTATCCTTATGTTATCCCTTTTCTTCATTAATATCTTAATTTTACACACCTACATTACTCTTTTCTTACCTCCTCTCTTGTCTTTCATCTACTTTTCAATCTCTGGTCCTCTGTTCATCCTTCAACTTTTATAGTGCATGGATATACAGTTGATGGTTGTTGAGCAATACTGTATATCTAGGTCTTCAATAATACTGTATGTCCAGAGGGACATAAATATATAATAGAGATTGGATTGAGGGGTTTTTTGGTCATAAAACAGTGACCAGTGGTGGTATTTGTTATGTCTGTAAGTGCACAAAAAAAGAGAGAGTAATAATACCAATCTAAAATTGCGAACATCTATTGTCGGGCCAGCTAAAGAGTTCTAGGCTGGTTATATCTTAAAAATTGTAATCTTGTGTAGTATTAAACTTGCTCCCATTTTCAAATGGGCAGGACAAGAAACTCAAGAAAAATGACAAATCAAGAATGGTATCTCCCACCCAATATAAACAGACAATGGAGAAGTAAATGTCAAAACTAGAAGGAAGTCCTCTAAATGCTATACAAGTGCAATTCATAAACATGCTTAATGAAAAATTTGAAAACATACAGAAAGAGATACATGAGGAAGCCATATCTAAACAAGATGAAACCATAAAGGAGATCATAATAAAGGATTTACAAAAAATGGACGAATTCATAAAATCCACAAACCTGAAGCCAACCGAACCACAACAAATGTCAAATGAGAGTAAGCTGCTGAGCTAACCACTCAAATGCAAATCAAGGGGTTAAAGAAGTCCATACACAATATAAAATAAGAGATGCAAGGCCTCAAATATGAGCAACTGGAAGGAAGGGAGATGAAGAATAAAGTAGAAAGGATTGAAAGCTGATTAGACAATGCAGAAGAAAGAATCTGTGGGGTTAAAGATAACAAGTAGTTATACAGAAAGAACAGAAGATGGGTCAAACCAAGTCTAGGATATATCAGAGAATGCTTCAGGAGGTCCAAGATACAATTAAGAAACGAAATTTAATGCTAACTGGTATTGAAGAAAACCTGGTCAAAGAGGTCAACACTACTGGAAATGTACTTAAGGGAATCATGTCAAACTAATTCTCAAATGGGCAGGCCCATCCAGATACAAGAAGCATTTAGAACCCAAACAGAACTGACGAGAATAGGATATCATACTGCCACATTATAATCCATAAAGGATTAATAGAGACCAAAGAAGGGATCCTAAAAAGAGCCAGGGAGCAGAGAACAGTCGCCTACAAAGGAAAACCAAAAGAACAGGCTGGAAGACAAATGGAATAGAACTGAGGACCCATATATTAACTCACAGACCTCTGGCCACCTAATCTTTGATAAGGGCACGAAAAAATAGAATGGAAGAAAGACAACCTTTTCTACAAGTGGTGCTGGCAGAACTGGTTAAGCCGCTGCAGAAAACTAAGGTTGGATCCTTCTTTCTAACCCTGCACCAGGATTAACTCCAAATGGACCAAAGACTTTGAGGTAAAAGTAGATACACTGAAAACTTTACAAGAAGGAATAGGAGATACATTAGGTCTCGTTGGCACAGGTCGAAACTTTCTTATTAAGACCAAAAAACACAACAAATCAGAGAAAGGCTGGATAAGTGGGACTGCATTAAACTGCAGAGCTTTTGTATGGCAAAGGACATAGCTAGCAAATTAACTAGAAAGCCTACAGAGTGGGAGAAGGTCTTCACTAACCATAAAACAGACATAGGCCTCATATCTAAAATATATCAACAGCTCAAAAAATTGAATCACTCCAAAACTAATCTCCGAAGAAACAACTATCCCATTAAAACATGGGCCAAAGGCTTAAAGAGAGTCTTCTCTGAAGAAATAATGGCCTGTAGACACATGAAGAAATGCTCGACATCTCTGGCCATGAAGGAAATGCAAATCAAAACATCTTTAAGATTCCACCTCACTCCAGGTAGAATGTCCATGATCAAGAAATCTAATAACAACAGATGCTGAAGGGGATGCCACCGTGAGGGATCACCACTACACTGTTGGTGGGAGTGCAAACTCATTCAACCACTATGGAAGGCAGTATGGCAGTTCCTCAAAAGACTAAACACAGAGCTCCCCTATGACCCAGCAATTCCACTACTTGGCATTTACACAATCATCAGGAAAGAAGGACATCCTACAGCCACTAGCACCACGATATTCATTGCATTAATATTTATCATAGCACAGTTATGGAACCAACTCAAATGTCCTTCAGTTGATGAGCTGTGGTATCTATACACAATGGAATTCTATGCTGCTGTCAGAAAGAACGACATTGCCCCATTTTTAAGGAAATGGGAAGACTTAGAAAAATTCTATTAAGTGAAGTAAGTCAGACTCAAAGGATCATAGGCTCAATGGTTTCCCTCATTTGTCACAATCAGTAGAAACCTGGGGGTCTCCTAACAGAAATTTACAATAGATCAAATCCTAGTTACATATGGCCATATAGTATGACGTTAAATGAAAGAACCTCCAGCATATAGAAACAAAAGCCATATAATGATTGATTGTTGTCCTTAAATGTACTATGTTATCTCTCATCTCTTTTGCTGTCCCTGGTTATTTCATATTTTTACAGTATTTTACTTTGGTATCTGATATATCAGATATATGCGTATTTGGTTATTGAAATTGGATAGGGAAGGGAGAAAACGAGATGAGTGGCATATCCACTGCTTATAATGAATAATTACCCAATTGCACTAGCTGTAGTAAAGTAGAATGTACTAACATTTAGGCAAAATTAAAGAATTGCGATATGTGTGTGTGTGTGTGTGTGTGTGTGTGCATGTGTGTCTGTGTGTGATAGCCTTCATCTAAGGATTAACTGAGGAAACTTGACTGTCATTCTCAAAAATAAAATTTGAAAACTAAATCAGAATGACAGATTAAAGTCAAATTGAAATAGTAGAGGGTATGAACAGTCAATATCTAAGGACAGATTTATCATAGAAACTAGAATCAATGTGTATTTGATTCCTTTCTAGTGTGTTCACTGATCATGTATATAAAAGCCACTTATTTTTGTATATGGGATTTTGTACTTTGCTACTCCCTGAGATGAGACCTAAGTATTGCAGGAGAGATTTCAATGTCATTGAAATATAACATTGAAAACTGATTCTCCAATGATTGTGTTACTTCTGTCCATATTTGGGTAAAACTCCAATAACCATAACAAAGAAAATGTTAGCTGATTTTTTTGATTAGCATAGCTACAAAATTCTCAATGAAATATTTCAAACCAAAGTCAGGTACTGGTGGCTTACACCTATAATCCTATTTTCTTAGGAGGCTGAGATCTGAAGACTGGAGTTCATAGCCAGCCTGAAAAGGAAAGTCCATGAGACTCTTATCTCTAATAAACTACTCAGAAAAAACAGAATTTGCACTTTGATCAAATGATAGAGCAATAGCTTTCAGTAAAAGAAACTCAGGGCCAGTGTCCAGGCCCAGATATCAAGCCCAAGACCAGCAAAAAAAATACAGTAAAGTCCTTCAAAACAAACTCGGTAAGACATGAAAATGATCATACACCATGATCAAGTTATTTTCATTCTAAATATGAAAGGATGTTTCAATTTATGACAATCAATACAGTAAAACACATAAATTAAAGGACAAAGGACTCTCACTTGATCATCACAATAGATGACAAAACAGCATTTGACAAGAATTAAATGGCATTTTAAGAGACTTACAATAGCTCACAACCTATGTACATAAGGTCATATAGGATGAGACTAAATGAAAGGAACTTTACGATGTGGAATCAAGAGGTTTATGTTGTATGACTGCTGTTCTTAATGTATTGTGTTATTTTCTCTTTACTTTTTTTGCCTTTATGGTTAATCTCATATTGTTACTGTATCTGACTTTGTTACCTGGTATATTGTGTATATGTTTATTTGTTTATTTGAAATAGGGAAGGGAAGGGGGAAAAAGATAATTGTGAGGGGATGTTGGAAGGGAAACGGGGATAAAAACATGAGAAGGGGTATAAATGTATGAGAAGTAATGTACTTACTATGTGACAAATGTAAGTGTTACCCATTTTTACATTATCCCAATGATAAAAAAGAATTAAATTACATTTTATAACAAAATTTATAAAATTATACTTTCGATAAAAATGCTCTAATAGCTTATTTAGAATCATCATGGGCCATTAAGTCTCAATACTTCTCACATAATCAGGCAACAGTTTTCTTTCCACTTTCATAATCTCTTGCTGTTGTATGATTTACAGAATGGCTTCAGAATACAGAAGATTTGTTTTTGTATTATTGAACCAACACAAATTATGGCATAAGATTTTTAGAGTGTGGGTACTAATCACAATTCCACTTGTATCCATATAGAGTGACAATTTAGGCAACAGTAGATGAATTGAACTTCAGAGCTCAGATTGCCTAAGATCAAAATTTGGTTCTATCAATTATTATTATTAACAGAGTAACCTTGGGAATTGGTTAAAAAATCTCTACCATGATTTCTGTGTCCATAAAATAAGCATGATAACAGTCTTGATTTAGTTAATATTCCATAAATTAATGCATTTTTAAAAGTTTGGAAATGATTGATACAAAGCACAAGACCAGTTGTGTATGTATACCACATCAATGAAATGTAAGCACTTGGAAAAATTCATATTAAGTGAAATAAACCAGAACCAAAGAAACATAAACTTCATAGTTTCCCCGTTTGTAATATCTAGTATCTGTGTAGGATTTTCCTAGTAGAGGATCACAATAGCTCAATAGCTATACACATATGACCTTATAAGATGATGCCAAGTAAAATAAGCTCTAGGATGTAAAAACAAGAGGCTTTTCTTTGTGTTTGTTGTTTTTCATGTACTATGTGAAGTTATTTCTTTTTTTTCCTATCACATTTTCCTCTATGGTTTATCTTTTTATTGTCACTGTATTTGATTTTGGCACAAGGTCTAATATATACATATACATATATATATATGTATACATATATATATGTATACGTTTGAATTAGGGAAGAAATGAGAACAACAAAATGGTGAGACAAAGGACAAACGATAAACAGGGTAACAGCAATACATATGAGAAACTATGTTAGAAATGAACTTTACAATTTGGTTGAGGGAGAGTGTGAGAAAAATGTGCGTGGGGGTAACAATATTCAACAAGGAATGTACTCACTAACTTATGCATGTAAGTCTAATTCCTCTGAACATTACTCTGATAATAAAGGTTAATAAAAAAGTAAGAGATCCAGTATATTAATTGTATGTATGTATGAGTAGACTTAATAGACACTTTCATAAATGGACTAAAATTATGCTGGTTATATAAAACATGAATTTCTATAATAGATTTGATGAGCTTCTTTGCTATCTACTATCAGAGTGTTAAATTAAAATTTGGGAAAATATAGTACTTAAAGTATCTAATTTGGTGAACTTCATATTTCCTTTCCATTGAAAAATATAATTTACATGTAGTCTTTAAGCACTTACTGAAAGAACAAAGTCAAATAATGTTCATAAAAACACTGCCTACTATAAGCTGTATACAACTCTGAGTTGCTATTAGCAAAATCCAAATAGCTCAAAGTATAGAAGCAACTCATGAATGATCTAGGTGCATGCTTGTGATTGCATGTACCAGTTTAGAATACTTATTGTCAATCTTCCTTACAGAGTAGGCAGAACAATAAGCTGACATTTTTTCTTTTTTTAATTGTAATTAATAGAAGGGTTACATTATATTCACCAGATAGAAGGTGCATTACTTCACAAACATTGATACCCCTTCTCATGACATGGTCCCCATTTCCCTCCCCTCTTCTTGATTTCCCCCTTCCCTATCTAATTTTAAATAACCAATTAAGCACATATAAAATATATCAGATAACAAGGTGAAATATTGTAACAATACGAGCTAAACAAGAGACACTGAAGAGAGGAGAGATAACATAGTACATTAAGGACTACAATCACTCATTATATCATTTTGTTTCCTTATCCTGGAGGTTTTTACATTTAGTGTCATACTATTTGGCCTTATGTAGCTAGATTTTGTTTTATTGTAAATCTCTGCTAGGAGAGCCCAAGGTTCCTACTGATTATGACAAATGAGGGAGACTATTGGGCCTATGTTCCTTTGAGTCTGGCTTAGTTCACTTAGTATGATTTTTTCTAAATCTTTCCATTTCCTTACAAATGGGGCGATGTCATTCTTTCTGACAGCAGCATAGAATTCCATTGTGTATAAATACCACATTTTGTTGATCCACTCATCAACTGAGGGACATCTGAGTTGGTTCCATATGTTTGCTATGGTAAATAGTGCTGCAAGGAACACCATTGTGCTATTGGATTTAGTCTGTCCTTGTTTCTGGATGATTAGGTAAATGTGAAGTAGTGGAATTGCTGGGTCATAGGGGAGCTCTGTGTTTAGTCTTTTGAGGAACTGCCATACTGCCTTCCATAGTGGTTGAATGAGTTTGCACTCCCACCAACAGTGTAGTAGTGATCCCTTCCAGTGCATCCCCTTCAGCATCTGTTGTTATTAGATTTCTTGATCATGGACATTCTACCTGGAGTGAGGTGGAATCTTAAAGATGTTTTGATTTGCATTTCCTTCATGGCCAGAGATGTCGAGCATTTCTTCATGTGTCTACAGGCCATTATTTCTTCAGAGAAGACTCTCTTTAAGCCTTTGGCCCATGTTTTAATGGGATGTTTGTTACTTTGGAGATTAGTTTTGTAGTGATTCAATTTTTTGAGCTGTTGATATATTTTAGATATGAGGCCTATGTCTGTTGTATGGTTAGTGAAGACCTTCTCCCACTCTGTAGGCTTTCTAGTTAATTTGCTAGCTATGTCCTTTGCCATACAGAAACTCTGCAGTTTAATGCAGTTCCACTTATCCAGCCTTTCTCTGATTTGTTATGTTTCTTGGTCCTTATTAAGGAAGTTTCGACCTGTGCCAAGGACACCTAGTTTATCTCCTATTACTTCTTTTAAAGCTTTCAGTGTGTCGGCTTTTACCTCAAAGTCTTTGATCCATTTGGAGTTAATTCTAGTGCAGCATGACAAAGAAAGAACCAACTTTAGTTTTCTGCAGGTTAAGCTGACATTTTAATCAAGATTTCTTTGACAAGTTATCTTTATCAAGATCATTACTTAAACTTAGCCGTATCACTTAAAAACGTTACAGACCCTCTCTGTGAATCAGTTTCTTTAAATAATCTGAATACCTGGAATTCACTGATACCTAAGGAGTTTCTATTGCTGTCATTCAAGATTATCAATTCATTGGGAAAATTTTATGAAAGGTGGAAAGTACTTTCTGATGTGCTTCTAATACCTGAAATGAAAGTCAACTGGAGATCTTAAGTTCCATATACATGGATAGCCAAAAGTTATTCATGAAATCAATTTATATAACCTTTCATTACTTGTTCTTTCAGGCTTTGATTATACTCCAAGATTTTGCCAGTGCTTAAGTAGCAGAGCTGTTATAATAAGTCTTCAACTAATTTTTTGTATTAAAAGAAAACTTTATTCATGGCCTTGTAAAGATCTGTGGTCCCCTTGATGCTTTCTTCATGGAATTATATCCAACTCTTATTTAGAACTACTAAAGCTCTATTCATGGGAGTTCATTATGTGCTGTTCCCCATAGAACAGAATTTCTGTCTTAACCTTCAGGTGACAGGTAACTTGAATAAAAAGTTGAACATTGCTGGCTGCCCTGCCTTCTACACAATTTGGTGTAAGTTTTTAAGGAACTTTAGATTCTCAATTTTCCTCTTACAGTAGTTAGAGTAATTATTTTAGTTGCAAACATGGACTAATCATTTTGAAACTCCATTTTAATTCCATAGCCCTTTTTGAGCAAGAGTTGTACTAAAATGACCACAAGAGATTCATGTCTCAAGGTCTGGTGATGGCCCACTTCCCAATACTGCTGGCAAATCTTTCAGCATCATAAATGTGCAAGCATGCATTCTCTTGATTCCATACTTAAAAATCATATTGCCAGAGATCCATACTGCTTTTATGATAGAAGACTATACAATTTCAGAAATTAATGTTAGTCAAAACTGCAAAAGAATATCCCTTTTCCTGATTAGTTATTAATAGCAAATGGTTCAGCCAGGCATATTAGTTAGCTCTGAAAAGATTCATCACTCATGATTCATTTGATTCAATGAACTTATGAGTTTATATCTAGAAAAATAACTTTAGGAGCCTGTGTTATAATATTATTTTGTCAAAGTCAATCCAATATAAACAATACAATTTTGGAGTTCCCCCCCATTCACCTAGGAAATGTCATAGTACGTATAATTCACATGAGGAAGAAATCAAGGAATAAATATGTTTCTAGTTTAACTGCATTACTATTAGCTATCATCAAGAGAATACTTCTGGCCTTAAGCACTGAAACAGCTACTGGGGAGTAGTCCTAAAATTCTCCATTTATGAATGAGGAATTTCAAGGGCAGCCTGTCAAGTGAACAGTAATCTGGACTTTGGATGAGGGCCACTGAAAAATTCATTTTCCAGCTCCCAAGAACTTTTTTTTAACCACCACTTTTGACAGTTCAGGTAAGCATGAAAACAGGCTTGCATAAACCTAGCTAAGTCCTATTTCTACTACACAAATTTAACAACATAGTGTTTATGATGGAATGGCTTTATGAAGTAATTTTCGCTCTAGAGCACAAACTCTTTTAACCAGAATACACACCATATTTTCCTGGGAACTTTAGCCTTAGTAGGGTAAGGCACATTCTTGGGCACACTATAGGAGCACATTAAATCTTTTCTGAGTGACTGCCTTTCTTGATACATACAAACTAGAAACTATATGTAATTGGATGACCTAGGGAGTTTAGCTAATTTGGAAATGCTAATTCCTGGGCCAATTCTTATTCACACTTGGCTTTTGTATATGCCTGCTCAAAAGAGAGAGAGGGGAAAAAAGAAACTACTGCTTCCTTGGGTCATTTGATTTCGCAATCTGTTTCTTTCTGCAACACTGAAATGGAAGCTTTATTTTCTTTAATGTCAGTCTTCCTAAATGTTTAAACCTTGCATACAATTGCACTTAATGAAACATCTCTTCTGGAGAGGTTGTTATTCTGACTCTGCTAAAGAGTGCAAGATCAAGTTACTAGATCAGTTAGAATACCTGAAGGCATCTATTACTGACTGGATCTACAGGCCTGAGACTTAATGGCAAACTGAATTTCATCCACTTCACAAGCTTCTAATCATGACCAGCTGGTGTTTACAGGTCTTATGCCAATAAAGGCATCCAAAAATGACAAATGTAACTGGATCAGGAGCATTTGGCTCCAATGCACTGTCAATTAGAAATAAAATGATAGATTCTAGTTCTTAGCTTTTTTAAAGTATTTTAAAGACTTTATTAACAAATTTTACATCATATTTCAAATTATGTATTAACAAACAAGTATGCAAGAAGGGAATCTCTATATACGATTACTGACACTTAGATTTTATAACATAATTAAAATTAGGCTGAGGGTTTATATGTCATGGATACATAATAATCTGTGTTATATAACATTATGTCTATAGAGTCATAAATTTTTATATCTATGTAGTTGTGTTTATATTTCCAATACCATGTCCCTATGGACATTGGGTACACAAATATTGAGTCCTCGCTCTTGTACTGTTTGGCTCTAATTGCCACATATTAAGGAAACCATATGCCTTTTGTTCCTTTGGTCTTGACTTGTCTCACTCAACATGATTTGCTCTAGATTCATCCACTTCCCTGCAAATGCCATTATTTTATCTTGTCTCTTGGCTATGTGGAATTCCATTGTGTATATATATATATATATCACATTTTATGTATCCATTCATCTGCAGTAGGGCATCTGGCTTGTTTCCATCACCTGGCTATTGTGAATAGGGCAGAGATGAAAATAGCTGAGCAGGTGTCCTTATCATATCTTGGGTTATGATGTTCAGGATAGATGTCTAGGAGTGGTATGGCAGGATTGTAGGGAAGGTCAATGTTTAGTTCTTTAAGAAACCTCCGCACTGCTTTCCAGAGTGGCTGAACTAGTTTACAATGCCACCAGCAGTGCAGTAGGGTTTCTTTTGCTTCACAACCCCGCCAGCATCTGTCTTTGAGTTCAGAATTTTGGTCTAAACCTGTATTATATATCAAATTTCTATCCCCAACAATCTCTTGAAATGCAACAAGAAGGTTCCTATTTGAAAACTTATTCCTTATAAACAAAAGAAAGAGAAAAAAATCTTTTGTTCACCTTTTAAGATTTCTAAGTGATTCCAGCTTTTACACTCTTCTTTTCCAAATCTTAATATTGTTTTTCTAATGAAAATAGACGTGGCTGGACCTTAAAAAGAGCAATGTTATGTTTTAACTTAATTTCCAGACACCAACAGAAGAGAAATGGCTTTGTATGAGCCATTACAACAGAGCTTAATCTTGTCATCAAGATGCCTTTTGTATTACTGCCAGTCTAAAATTTAGTGTTATCTTAACTTGTATTCTGATTGATAAATATGCCCATAGGTGACATGAAAAGGGAGTTAAAAATATCTATATATGCTCTGTTTCAGAAGAACAAATGAAACCACATTAATAATGCTCAGTGTGTATCAGTATAAATGGAACTAGGAAAATTGATGAAATGGTCAGGAGGTGGGAGAGTTAAGGGATAAAAATGATGGGAAGGGGGGCCAGGAGTTGGGCCTAGTGGTAGAGTGCTTGCCTAGCATGCACGAACACCTGGGTTTGATTCCTTGGTACCACATACATAGAAAAAAGCCAAAATGGTGCTGAGGCTCAAGTGGTAGAGCTCTAGCCTTGAGAAAGTCCAGGGACAGTGCTCAGTTACTGAGCTCAAGCCCAGGATTGGCAAAAACAAAACAAAACAAACAAAAACAAACAAACAAAAAAATGATGGGAAGGGTTACTCCAAGATAATATTCTGCCCATAAATTAAAAAGTTATATTGAAATTGTCTTGTAAAAGTGTTTGAAGATAATCATGTGCATTAAAACATTTGAAGATGAAACTTCAAGTTAAATAGAACACTTGTGGAATGGGAGATGTTTTACCATCTATGTATTAGACAATGGTCTACTACCCAAGAACCAAGTTATATACTAAGAACTCAAATAGATACTTTTCCCCAAACTAAGCCAATGAAGAAACAATAATATAATTAATAAATAGGCTTAGCACTTAGACAATTCTTAGAAGTAAAAATGGCAAATAGTCAAAAGAAGAAATGTTAAGCGTCTCTGTCCATAAAGGAAATGAAAGTCTCATCAACATTGAGATTCAACCTCACCCAGTTTAGAATGGATAATCTCAAGAAAATTAACAATGACATACTGATGTGGATGTGTCCAAAGGGAACTGTGTTATAGCTGGGAATGTAAACTTGTTCAACCACTCTGTGAAGTACAGTATGGAGATTCTTCAAAAAACCAAATATAGAGCTACCCGATGTCCCAGAAATTCCACTCTTGAGAATTTGTCCAAGGAACCCAAAACTAGGCCATACTGAAGCTACCTGCACAATCATGTTCGTTGTATCATTATTTATCATAGGCAAGGGAATCAGTACAGATGCCCTTCAGTGCATGGATGGATCAAGAAAATGTGGTATATATACACAATATATTTCTTCTCATCTATCAAAAAAAACATTACTGTAAAATTCATAAGGAAATAGAAAGACTTCAAATAAATTAAAGAAAGTGAAGTAAGCCAGACACAAAAAGCACAGGCTTCATGGATTCCTGCATGTATCATAGCTATAATATGCCTATAAATCCACGAGAAAACACACTGGTTTCTAAGCAAGTTGTTTAAAACTAATTATGCAGAGGTCAAATAGTATAATTCTTTTTTAAAAAAAGGAAGTCAACACCAACAAAAAAGGTACTAGGAAATGCGTAGTAGCAGGAATATAGAGTGGGGCCAAGGAGAGAAAAATAGAAGGATGAAGTGAGTGGATGGGGAGGATGAAGGAACAAATTAATTGTATATACCACAAAATTGAGAAATGTAATGAAGGGGTGGGTAAAATAGTGTGAAAATGTTGAAGTAATAATATAGATCAAAATGCATTATGTACATAAACTGATTCTGTAAATGACAAAAATATTATATACATGATCTAAAGTTAACTAAGGGAAAGGATACATTGGAAAATATGGGCAGGAATGTTGACAGGGGTGACAATAATCAATATTCATTATATACATAAACTGCTTTGAGGAATGTCAAGTCCTTTATGAAACTACTTAAAGATAATGAAATATTCAAAAATATTACAAGTTAGAAATTTTAGGAGAAAACAAAACATTTAAAGAAGAAGTAATACGCATATTTTGTAGTAGGAAAATGAGAATGTACAAAGGATCCATCAAAGACGGGTGAGTATCTGCAAAATTGAGTAAATCCTATCCAAAATTACTACCAGCACACTACTCCATTTATATATTTTTTATATATATTTTATTGTAATTAATAGAAGGGTTACATGATATTTGCCAGATAGATGGTGCATTAATTCACATACATTGATACCCTTTCACATGTCTTGGTCCCCATTTCCTTCCCCCCCACCCCCACCCCTCATCTTGTTTTCCCCCATTCCCTACCCAATTTCAAATAACCAAATACAAATATATCTGATATATCAGGTAACAAAGTGAGATACTGTAACAATATGAGATAACCAAGGGACAGGAAAAGAGATGAGAGATAACATAGTACTTTAAGAACAACAAACATTCATTATATGGCTTAGGTTTCTATATCCTAGAGATCCTTTCATTTAGCGTCATACTATATGGCCTTATGTATCAAGGTTTTGCTCTATTGCAGATCTCTGCTAGTAGAGCCCAAGGTTTCTACTGATTATGACAAATGAGGGAAACCATTGAGCCTAAGTTCCTTTGAGTCTGGCTTACTTCACTTAATATGATTTTTTTCTAAGACTTTCCATTTCCTAACAAATGGGGCGTTGTCGTTTTTTCTGCCAGCAGCATGGAATTCCATTGTGTACAAATACCACAACTTGTTGATCCACTCATCAACTGAGGGACATCTAGGTTGGTTCCATATTTTTGCTATGGTGAATAATGCTGCAATGAACAACATTGTGCTAGTGGACCCCTCTGCCATTACTAGCTGCCGGCTCTGAGCCTCGAAATGCGGCGGCGGGGGAAACTGGGCAGGCCAGCCCCGACCGCTGCAGAAACCAGCATAGAACCAGGCCAGGGAGCCCCAGAAATAGCAGAACCCAGACGCGGAACCAGAACAGCAAGCAGCGCAACCCAGATTCAGAACACAGGTGGTGGAGGAGACCCAAAGGGAATGAAAGACTCCTCACCACTGTGGAACACCCACAGATGGAACGCAGAGGTGTGAGTAACACAGCAGGTCCCCAAACCCATCAGGAAAGCAGAGCTGGTGCCAAGAGATAGAACTTAACTCAGACCCCTCCACCCCGCCCGAGAAAGACTGGCAGGAGCAGGGGGGCAAGGAATTTATAATCCTGTCCCTTCCCTCAACAGGCCCCTCCCTCAGGCCATTGACTGGAGACTGACAGGCGGGCAGCTCTAAGACCCAGCACCCCACCAAGGGAGGCAGAGAGGTCCCAACTCCCAACCGCCCAACAGGCTAAGCTCCCAGCCCTCTGACTGGAGACTGACAGGCGGGCTACACTAAGACTCAGCACCCCACCAGGGGAGGCAGAGCTGTCCCAGCTCCCACCCACCAAACAGGTTCCTCTCCCAGGCCATTGGATCTGGAGAGTGGAGGGCACTGAGTCCCTGCCTTACAGCAGCGGGTGGGGTGTGCAGGGGAAAATAGGAGCTATCCTCTCTCCCCCTCAAATCTTGAACCAGGCATCTTCCAGCTGGGAATCCTGAGAAAGACAGCACCTAGGGGCCCCCCACAATCACAGACTCTCTGACAAAGCAGTGGAAACACAGCAGGGATCTGAAGGGCCGACCAGCAGCAAAGCTCGCCTTCTGAGAATCAGAAAGGCAAGGCTCTGCCCTTGGAGCCCACGTCCTGAGTCTTCAGTTCTATTCCATTGGTCTTCAGGCCTGTTCTTGTGCCAGTACCAAGCTGTTTTGATAATTATAGCTCTGTATTAGAGTCCAAATTTGGTATTGGAATTCCTCCTGCGCTGTTCTTTCTGCTAAGAAGTGGTTTTGCTATATGGGGTCTTTTATTATTCCATATGAAATTTTGGATTGACTCTTCTACTTCTTTAAAGGAGGACATTGGGATATTGATGGATATTTCGTTGAATTTGTAGATAGCCCATGGCAAGACTGTCATTTTCACGATGTTGATTCTTCTAATCCAGGAGCATGGGAGATTTTTTCCATTTCCTCAGTACTGCTTTAATTTCCTTTTTCAGGGTTTTAAAGTTTTCTTCAAAAAGGTCCTTAGTTAAGGTAATACCTAGGTACTTTATTTTCTTTGAGGCTATTGCAAAAGGAGTTGCTTTCCTTATTGATGCCTCATTCCTCTCACTATTGGCGTAAAGGAAGGCAGTTGATTTTTGAGGGTTAATTTTATACCCTGGTACCCTTCCAAAGTTTTGAATCAGCTCAAGGAGCTTGGGAGTAGAGTCTAGGATTCTTTAAATACAGGATCATGTCATCTGCAAAGAGGGATAGTTTTACTTCCTCTTTCCCTATTTGGATCCCCTTAATGCTTGCTTCTTGCTTTATTGCACTGGCTAGGAATTCTAATACTATGTTAAAGAGGAGTGGAGAGAGTGGACATCCTTCTCTCGTTCCTGGTTTTAGAGGGAATGGCTTTAGCTTTTCACTGTTAAGTATAATAATAGCTGTGGGTTTGCCATACACAGCCTTTATTATATTGAGGAATGTTCCATGGATTCCTAGTTTCTCCAGAGCTTTTTAACATAAAGGGGTGTTGGATCTAGTCAACTGCCTTTTCTGCATCTATTGTTACAATCATGTGACTTTTGTCCCTGATCCTGTTGATGTGTTGAATTATGTTAATTGATTTGCCTATGTTGAACCAGCTTTGCCTTCCTGTGATGAAGCCTGTTTGATCATAGTGTATAATTTTTTTGATGAGTTGTTGTAGATGGTTGGCCAGTATTTTGTTGAGAAATTTTGCATCGATGATCATCAAAGAAATAGGTCTATAGTTCTCTTTCTTTGATGAATCTCTGTCTGGTTTGGGGATGAGGATTATACTGGCTTCATAGAATGAGCTTGGTAAAGAACCTTCATTTTCAATTTCGTTGAGGAGCTTGAGGAGTATTGGTGTGAGCTCTGCTTTGAAGACCTTATAAAATTCTGCTGTGAATCCATCTGGCCCTGGGCTTTTCTTAGGTGGTAGGTCTCTTATTGCCATTTTTATTTCAGTGCTTCAAATAGGCCTGTTTAGTTGGGTTAGTTCTTCTTGGTTCCGTGTGGGTATGTTAATATTGGCTAGGCATTGGTCCATTTAGTCTAGATTCTCAAATTTGTTGGGGTAAAGGTTTGAGAAGTATTCCCTCATGATACCCTGGATCTTGGTAATTTCTGTCGTGATATTATCATTTTCAGCTGTGACTTTGTTTATTTCGGTATGCTCCCTTCTTTTTTTTGGTAAGATTTGCTAAGGGTTTGTCAATGTTGTTAATTCTAACAAAGAACTAACTCCTTGTTTTGTTGATTCTTTCTATAGTTTTTTTTGGGATTCCAATTCATTTAATTCTACTGTGATTTTAATAATTTGCTTCCTTCTAATGGGATTAGGGTTGGTTTGTTGCTCTTTTTCCAGGAGCTTAAGATGACACATTAAATTGTCGGTTTGCAATTTTTCCAATTTGTTATTGTAGGCACTCAGAGCTATAAATTTTCCTCTGATGACTGTCTTTGCCATGTCCCAAAGGAGGTGGTATTTTGTGTGCTCCTTTTGGTTAAATTTCATAAACTGTTGGATTTCTTTTCGATGACCCATTGGTGATTCAACAATGTGTTGTTCAATCTCCATGAGTTATGGGGTTTTCTTTGGTGGAGTTGTGTGTTCAGTTCCAGTTTGATGCCTTTGTGGTCTGAGAGAGTGCAAGGAATAATTTCAGTGTTTCTGAATCTGTCCAGGTTTGTTTTATCGCCTAAAATGTGGTCTATTTTGGAAAATGTTCCAAGTGCTGCTGAGAAAAACGTATATTGTGTTGTTGCTGGGTGGAACAATCTGCAGATGACTGTTAGATCTAGTTGGTCTATAGTTGTTTCTCTGTTGAGATTTTGCCTTTTTGATCTGTCCAAAGGTGAGTGTGGTATGTTAAAGTCACCAACAATCACTGTGTTTGATCTATGTATGGTTTCAGTGAAACTAAATTTTGCTTGGTGAAATTCAGAGCTCTGGGATTCGATGTATAGATATTTCGGATGGTTATGTCCTGCTGGAGGAATGATCCCTTTAGTAGTATGTAGTAACCTTCTTTCTCTTTTCTCATTAATTTTAGTTTGAATTTTATTTTATCTGATATGAGGATTGCAACTCCAGCCTGTTTATGGGGGCCATTAGCTTGATAGGGTTTATTCCAACCTTTCATTTTCAAAAGGTGTTTGGTTTTTTGGGTAAGATGTGTCTCTTGAAGACAGCAGAACGATGGATCCTGTTTTTTGATCCAACTAGATAATCCATGCCGTTTAATTGGAGAATGAAGTCCGTTGATATTGAGAGTCAGGATTGAGAAATATTTATTAGTTCCTGCCATTTTTACTAGCTTTCATTAGGGCCTGTGTCTTGATAGTTTTTGTGGTACTTAGATGTTATGAGTTTTAGGTGCCATGTCTTTCTCTGTATTACATTTGTGTTGGTTTTCCATGTGTAGAACATCTTTGATAATTGTCTGTATTGTTGGTTTTGTTGGTACATAACGTTGAAGCTTTTCCTTGGAATGGAATGTTTTTATTGTTCCCTCAGTTATGAATGAGAGCTTAGGTGGGTACAGTATTCTTGGCTGGTAGTTATTTGACTTCAGATCATGGTATACATCGTTCCAATCTCTTCTTGCTTGCATTGTCTCTGCTGAGAAATCTGGGCTTATTGTGATTGGTTTGCCTTTATAGGTGATTGTTCTCTTCTCCCTGGCTGCTTTTAGGATCCTATCTTTGGCCTCTGTTGATCCAGTTCAGAATATAATGTGGCAGTGGGATATCCTTTTCTGGTCAGGTCTGTTTGGGGTTCTAAAAGCTTCTTGTATCTGGATGGGCCTGCCCTTCTCAATATTTGGGAAGTTCTCTGAGATGATTCCCTCAAGTATATTTCCAATACCATTGACCTCTTTCTCTAGACCCTCCTCAATACCCATTAGCCTTAAATTAGGCTTCCTAATTGTATCTAGACCTCTTGTAATGCTTTCTCATATTTCCTAGATTTGAATTGACTCATTTTCTTTTCTTTTTCTATGACAACTAAATTATCTTCAATCCCGGAAATTCTCTCTTCTGCTTGGTCTAATCTGCTATCAAAGCCATCTACTTTATTCTTCATCTCCCTTGCTTCTAATTGCTCATTTTGATGCCTTGCATCCCTTGTTTTAGATCATGTATGGATTTCTTTAGCTCCTTGATATCCACTTGAGTGGTTAGCTCAGCAACTTTATTCTCTTTGGACATTTGTTCCAAATGTCACCTTTTTTATTCAGTCACCTTTTTGTTTGTGGATTCTATGAATTTGTCCATTTTTCTTCGAAAAACCTTTATTATGGCATCCTTTATGGCTTCCCCTTTTTCACATATCACATTGTTTATTGTTTCCTCTTGTTTAGCTGTGGCTTCCTCCCTTACCTCTTTCTTTATGTTTTCACATTTTTCATTAATGATGTTTATCAATTGCATTTTTATAGCACTTGGAAGGCTCTCCTCACGATTTGCCACTGACTGCTCCATTGCCTGTTTATGTTGGGTGGGAGATGCTATTCCTTGATTTGACACTTTTCTTGAGTTTCTTGTTCTGCCCTTTTGAGGATGGGAGCTAGATTAATACTAAACAAGATTATAATTTTTCAGATATAACCAACCTAGACCTTTTTAGTTGGCTGACAATAGATATTAACTCCTTTAGATTGGTAATAACACTCTCTCTTTCTTTTTGTACACTTACATACAAATCTAATACAATCACAGATGACCAATTTATGACCAAAACAATAAGCCCCTCTTTCCAATTTTTATTGTATTTAAGTCCCTCTGGACCTAGAGTATAATTGAACACCTAGATACACAGCATTGCTCAACAACCATCAAATGTAGATCCATGCATTATAAGAGTTGAAGGATGAACAGAGGGCCAGAGATAGAAGAATAATATGAAGGTGATAAGTGAGGTAGGAAAAGAATAATTCAGGAGTGTAAGAATATTACAGTAATGAAGAAAGGGTATTGTGTAAAGATAACTGACATAAGGTGATAGAGAGGTAGAGTATTTTGTAGAAAGTTTAGATGAACTTAGATAAAACTTATCAAAATAAGAAGAGTAATAAGAAGAATATATAGAGAAAAGAGAGAGGTTGATTAGGAGATTTCAATGATACCAATTTAAGAAAGAATAGAAAAAAAGAAACTAAATAGCAACAAAATAAAAGAAAACAGAACACACACACACACAAACACAAAACAAAAACAAACACAAAATACAAGAAAAAAAAAAGAAAAAATGTGGGGTGCGATTCCTCACTGTTCTGAGTTCTTACCGAAGAGATAATAGGGTTGAGACCCCGGAGTTTAAAAAGCAGGTGACTGTATCAATATGGATATCATTTTTGTTCAAACTGTACCCAGAGCTGTCACTGTGTTTCTAGGAATGACCACAGTGACAGCAGGATTGCAGGAAAAGCTAGGAAAAAAAAGAAAAAAGAAAAAAAAAGGAATGAATCATAACATTAGAAAAAAATGTGTAGGTTAAATGGCAAAGAGAAAAATAAGAATATTTAAAAATGCAAATGAAATGGTTTAAAAAAAGATAAAAAAAAGGGTATTATTCAGTTTTTTTTGGTGGGGGGAGAGGTTAGGAAACTTGTGTCTCCACTAAATTCAGGATTTATACACTTCACAAAGTCTTTTTCTCTTGTGATTTGGCTTTGCGGTTTTTCAGATGAGATTGCTTGTTTGGTAAAACAAAGCTGAAATATCCGCAGGGGGCTTTGTTTATCAGGTGGCGCAGGGGGATGGACTTCAGAAGCGCTGGGGCCTGATTTCTGGCTAAGGGATCTCTGGGAAATCCTTTGCCAGTTAAGTGGCGTGGTTAGCAACACCTCTCAGGCTCCAATTGCTTTGGCCTGGGTCCTTGCCAGCAGTCAAGATGGTGCTTCTCTCAGCTGGTGGGGGAGAGGGTCCCTCCCAATGCCGTTCAGCGAGCAGAAGTGGAAACTTCTCCTTGGAACTACTCACAAATTGCTGGATTCTCCGTTTCCGTGAAGCTGGAAGGTCCGTGCATGGCTGGGTGTCGGCTCTGGGCTTGCTCGTGCTGGCCTGTGTGGCTCTGTCTGCAGCCAGCAGGTCTGTGCTGGTGTGGAGCGCTTTCTCTGCTCTGATTCAGAAGACCCTTTATCTCCCGTCTGCTCCGTGGTGGAGCTCCACGTTCTCTTTTCACGCTGGTATTCTTCCTTTTTTCCTCTCTGCCTGAGTTCTCTGTGGTCCTAAAGCGTACTTAGGATCAATTTCTGTTAGAGGACTGTCTCCTGCAGTGCCAGTACGTGAATCTTGGCAGGAGCTCAGTATGTCTCACTCTGAACTGCTGCCATCTTCAGCCGAATCTATATATTGTCTTATATGGACTTAACTCCTCCTATAGTATACCTATTCTATTAGTCCCCATATGGTAGTCAAATTGGCATATCTACAATGCAATTGCTAGAGATTCTGCATTGTTTTACAAAAGTCCCAGTTATTTACTTTGTCTTGTATTAATTTTAAATTCCTTATAATCTCTGCCCCTTCCCCACAAAACAATTTGATGTAGCCATAAAATACCCTATTCTTTCTTTTTCATTCTAGTATTTGTGAATCGTTCATTCATTTAGCACAAGTTTATAAAGCACCTACTATGTGTACAGTAGTGTCGCAAGTGTTTAAAAACCAACAGAAGGACAATCAGATTCAAATAATTCCATTTCCTCAATAAGATTACATTCAAGTGGGCAGAAAGAAAAAAATAAACAAAAATAAATGGCTGAAACATTTAACTAACCAGATGGTGATAAGCTTGTGTTGCAGAAACATGGAAGAGACATAGAGAGTATCAGTAGGGAAGGATTACAATAAAAATTTAAATCATCTCAAGCAATATGACCTGTGAGAAAAGACTTGAAAGAGCTGTAGAAGCAAGACTCACAGCTACCTAGGTTCAGTGTATTCCTGTACAATAGGAAATTCAAATCAAAGTCTTTCTTCTTTATTTTATTTTTAAATTTAATTTTATTGTCAAGGTGATGTATAGTGAGGTTACAGTTACATATTTAAGGTAATGAGTACATTTCCTGATGAACATTGTTACCCCCATCCACGTTTTTCTCTCACATTCCCTACCCCACTCCAAGTTGAAAGTTCTTTTCAAGCATATTGTCTTATGAATATTGCAGCATTGGTTTGCTCTTTGTCCTATGTCTCCCTTCCATAATTCAAAGAAGCATATATGTAATACACCAGGTACCAAAATCAATTGCAGGGGATAAACAGGACAGAACAGGGGATAAACAATAGAGAAAATAAGAAAAACAGAATTGACTTTGTATAGTACATTAACAACAAACACAAAGCACAATAAAGAGGCTCTTTTGATGTGTTTTAGAAAGAGCAAGGGGCCAGTGTGATTGCAGATTCCTGACAGAGGGGGACAGAAATGAGTAAAGTTGTGAAGGACACTGTAGTTTATAAAAGATGACATGAGCAACACGATGATTTAACTTCTATTATTTGTGAACTAAGAATTCATTGAAGATTTTGAGTAGATAAATGATATGATTGGGCTTCCTTTATAACTCCTGGTTTCTTATTGATTTCCTTCTAAAAATTATGAGTTACATCAATGCAATTCATAGCTACATATTTTAGTGTTTACTCATTATTTGACAAAACTCCCAATTGCTTGCTATGTAAAAAATATATACAATATTTCCATTATATTTTCTCCACGTTCCTTTAAGACCTGACATTCAACATCTGTCCCCAAGCTTAATATGTGCTATGAACTGCTCCATTTACTATCTTTTCATGAATTAAGTAGAACAAGGGTATAATACAATCTCTTCAGTATTCTGTCTCTTACCTAGAAAACTAAATTATAAATTCATTTATATCATTGCATGTGATTCAGAAATGCCTTCCTTCCTGTTTATTGTTGAGTAGTATTTGTGTACATACTTATAGTAATTTATGTATTCACATTCTGAAATAGTAATCAGTTTTTACACATTTTGCTGTAATAAAGTATTATTTGTTTCAAATTGTTAGACTAATGAGCATAATGTTCACATGATTATTTTAGTGTATAAAATGTAGAGTTTCATTTGTCTTTGCAAAGATTAATAATTTTGGGTTATCAGCTTCATTGATTTCTTTTTAATTATCTTTAAGTAGATTTACAACTCAGTTAATGAATACAATATGTCATGATCAATGTCACCTTTTTCATTATATCATCCATCCCTCCCAAACTCACCCCTTCCCTCACTCTTTTTAATTTTGTAGGATATATATTGGATAATTTCCTACATTTCCCTCCTTCTCTTTTTTTACTTCTCCAACCCTTTCCCATTGACCCCACCCCACCCCTTTTGAGTATGTGCTTCCTGGTGTTTCATTTTGCTGAACTTTAATTTTTCTTTTCTAAGAAATTACACTATTTGAGCCCACCCTTTCATCAACCATATTTTACATAAAATATTCATGAACACTTACATACCACTCAATGTACTTACTTAAAGAACATGGATCCTTTTTCTCTCTGGACTTGAATTACTCATTTAACATGTCCATTTACTTTTGAACAGCATTTTCCCTCCCCTCATTTTCTCCTGGTCTTTCCTCTCCAATCCTCTTCCCTCTCAAGTTGTACAGTTCATTTCCAATATAATGTCTACTGAATGTCATTGCTAACTTGGTTCACCCTTCATCCCATCATTTCTGTACTTCCCCTTCTCTCCCCACATCAGATAAACATTTATAAAACAAAAGGTATAGAAATCAAAAACAGCAACAAAATGGAATACCCTAGGGGGAAAAAGAAATACAAACAACACAAACAACACATAGGCCTCATATCTAAAATACATCAACAGCTCGAAAAATTGAATCACTCCAAAACTAATCTCCAAAGAAACAACCATCCCATTAAAACATGGGCCAAAGGCTTAAAGAGAGTCTTCTCTGAAGAAGAATTTAGAATGGTGCATAGACACATGAAGAAATGTTCAATCTCTATTGCCATAAAGAAATGCAAATCAAAACAACTCTAAGATTCCATCTCACTCCAATTAGAATGGCCATGATTAAGAAATCTAATAACAACAGATGCTGAAGGGGATGCAACCGGGAGGGATCACTACTACACTGTTGGTGGGAGTGCAAACTCATTCAACCACTATGGAAAGCAGTATGGCAGTTCCTCCAAAGACTAAACATAGAGCTCCCCTATGACCCAGCAATTCCACTACTTGGCATTTACCCAATTGTCCAGAAACAAGGACATATTAAATCCACTAGCACAGAAATGTTCATTGCAGCACTTTTTACCATAGAACAGATATGGAACCAACCCAGATGTCCCTCAGTTGATGAGTGGATCAACAAGATGTGGTATTTGTACACAATGGAATTCTATGCTGCTGTCAGAAAGAATGACATCGCCCCATTTGTTAGGAAATGGAAAGATTTAGAAAAAATCATATTAAGTGAAGTAAGCCAGACTCAAAGGAATGTAGGCTCAATGGTTTCCCTCATTTGTCATAATCAGTAGAAACCTTGGGCTCTCCTAGCAGAGATTCGCAATAGAGCAAAATCTAGATACATAAGGCCATATAGTATGACGCTAAATGTATAGACCTCCAGGATATAGAAACAAAAGCCATATATTGAGTGATTTTTGTCCTTGATGTAATATGATATCTGTCATCTCTTTTATTGCCCCTTGGTTATCTCATGTTGTTACAGTATTTCACTTTGTTATCTGATATATTTTATTTTATTTTATTTTATTTATTTATTTATTTATTTTTTGCCAGTCCTGGGCTTGAGCTCAGGGCCTGAGCCCTGTCCTTGGACTTTCTCAAGGCTAGAGCTCTACCACTTGAGCCTCAGCACCACTTCTGGCTTTTTTCTATGTATGTGGTACCGAGGAATCGAACCCGGGTCTTCATGCATGCTAGGCAAGCACTTTAACCACTAGGCCAAACTCCCGGCCCCTGATATATTTTATATATGCTTAATTGGTTTTTTGAAATAGGAGATGGAAGGGGGGAAATCAAGTTGTGAGGGGGCAGTGGTGAGAGCAGGGAGGGAAATGGGGAACAGGATGTGAGAAATGGTATCAATATTTGTGAAGTAATGAACCTTCCATCTGACGAATATAATATAACCCTTCTATTAATTACAATAAAAATATTTTTAAAAAGACTGCTTACCTAATATGAACATGTAGCAGGGTTCAATTCATCTGTTTACTTACATAGAAAAAGCCAGAGGGGTGCTGTGACTGAAGTGGTAGAGTGTTAGCCTTGAGAAAACCCAAAGACAGTGCCAAGGTCCTGAGTTTAAGCTAAGTTTATCGCCAATAAATACATAAATACAAGTGTTTTCATATTAGAATATCAAACAAATATGGATTAATTCAATCAAGTATCTATCATTTCTTCTCTCCACTTCAGTATTGATATGTTTTCGGGATGGTAATGAGATGTGAATCAGCTTTTATTACAGATCACACATTTCAGGGCCTATAGCAAGAAGAATTCATAAGAATAGGTGAATTTTGTAATTTTTTGGCTAGAAATTATTTCACTGAGTACATTTACGACTTTCCAATTATCTACAGCTTCATTCCCTCTCTTGGCTATTATGATTAGAACTACAAGAAACATAGGAGTACAAAATGTTTTTGAGATTTTCATTTTAGTTTCATTTAATACATAATCTTTATTTAGAAGTATTATTATTATATGAGATTTACTTTTTATTAGTTGAGGATGCCCCATAACATTTTCTATGGTTGTAACAAATCACATTACTATTAGCAAGTTATGAGGGTTCATTTTACTTAAAATTATTGCTAGCACATGTTACACTTTTTATAATAAATGGATTTCTGCTATTTGAATTTAAATAGATGGAGCCAACAGACATATATAACCTATCTTCTTCCTCAAAAGTGGAAGTTTAAAATTCAGTTGAGTGTGAATTAGAATAGTCATTGACAGAGGTTTGGAGAGTAGATACAAAACTAATTTTAGGCTGAATTTAATCAGCATTTGGTCAAATACCACAGTGAATTCTATTAATATATGCAATTGTTATATTCTTATTAAATTATGTGACTGGAGAACCATCACATTAATATCAGATAGATTTAAACAAATACAATTTGATCTCTTTTAAAATGGACATGCAAGGATAAGAAAATCAACGAAACAAAAAATACACTGATAGAAAAATAGTTGTGTTTGTTGTTTTTTGTTAGTCATCGGGCTTGAACTCTGGGCCTGGGTGCTGTCCCTGAGCTCCTCAGCTCAGTGTTACTCCCCTACTCCTTGAGACACAGTGTGACTCTCAGGAAAAATAGTTGTTAAAATAGATGTGTATATGTTACAACAGTTAAAAATATTTACTAAGGAAAGAAATGATAATTCTTCAAAACCAAAAATTTTCTTCCTTCATCTTATTTCCTAGCTTTGATATTACATAAGTAAAATATACATGCAGAATAGTATACTCAAGAAATTTATAATTTGCCTTGTGAGACAATTATCCTTGTAATCACTGATAAGCGCAAGAAATAATCCTTTGTCTACAACCCACAAAGTCTTCCCATATGCCCTATGAAAATTACAGCTCCTATTTTCTCTTCACAAACAATACTTTGGCTTTTATTTATTTGCATTTGGTCATAGTTATACCACTCAGATTGTTCTTTTCTTTCCATTCCTTACAATTTATCTGCCAAAAAACTCAATCATTTTGTCAGTTTTACTGACTGAACTGTTTTAGAATGGCTCATACTGCTATTCTGATCTTTGTGTTTTCTGAAAAATTTTAGCTGCATGTATAGATATCCAATTTAAACTAGATCTACTTGGCAAGTGCTGATCTGAGACTTTCAATTGAGAATGGTTTACTATCAGATTTCATTGCTTTATTAATTGTTGATTGGAAATGTTGATACCGTGCCTTATTGTTGGTTAGTCAGCTGGAATGATTTTACATAGAGATATTTTATTATATTTGGTCACCCAGTGGTATAGATAATACACAAATGTCAGGAAATATGACTTTATTTCTGTAGTTTAAAGGATACTTATATCTTCTATTTTGGGGGATAATAATTTATCTTTATTCAAGTTCATAGCTTATGGTTCAAATTTCTCTAGTTAAAATTAAAATTCAGGACTATAATTTTTAAAATATATTCTTTAATTTTGGTATTCTTTTTTTGTCAGTCCTGGGCTTGGGCTCAGGGTCTGAGGACTGTTCTTGGACTTTCTCAAGGCTAGACCTCTACCATTTGAGCCTCAGCTCCACTTCAGGCTTTTTATCACACCCAGGTCTTCATGGATGCTAGGCAAGCACTCTACCACTAGGCCAAACTCCTGGCCCTAATTTTAGTATTCTAATGCCTTTCTTCTGTGCAAAGAATTTTGTATCTCTAGATAATAGGGGTGGTATAAAATGTGATCATATAAAATTGATCATTTGTGTTATTTCATCACATGGAATTCATATAATAAAAATATTAATTCTACTGTTATCATTTATCACCAATCATAACACTAATCAATATATAGTTTATTCACAATCTAATTTGTGAATATGCAACTCCTATGTACAACTATATAATGATAATTTTAAAATTTGAAAGATAAAATAAAGTCATAAACATAATTTTTAATATCCTATCATTTAAAGATTTTGCCATATCTATATTTTGAGACAGTATAGCTGTGTTATACCAGAATTGCTTCTTTTGAAGTTACCTTTAAATTTCTAGATAAGTATGTATTATATTAGTTTGCATATTATTGTCACTCTGGTAATTTGAGGTATCCAAAGTTGTTCTCTAAGGGATTTTAAGGCATACAACTAGAGCCAATATTTCCTAAATTCTTTCCTACTCGTAACTTCAGAATTTGTGGAATTCAGGAAATTGTGAAGATTATGCTACCACTAGCTCCATCATTTTCCAAGAAACTGTCATTTGATTTTTTCAAAGAATATTTATACTTTACCAAGAACTACATCCAAATTGCCATAAATTAAAGAGGGAAGTATTTCTGGCTTACTTTCTTGAAAACTGTGAAGGGGATAGTGGAATGAATGGTCTTCCTTGGTAATGTTTGTAAATCATCTATACAAAGCTTGAGATTCAGGTAGTTTTTCTCTATATTATTATGTGATAATTTCAAAACATGGAGTTAAATTCTACCTAAAAGAATAATGCCAATTTATAACTGGGTACCTCTTGGGGATAGTGGACATGTTGCTTAGAATAGAATCAGAGATTGTGATTTTCACAGTGACTCCACTCCTAGAGATTAAAAATTCATTTAGTCATATTTGTATACTTTACAAGGCCTTTGCTGTTTTCTCTTAAATGAGTCACCTAAGCAAAGTTTCAGTAGTGCCATAGAATGGACTTGGGAGATTCGTAAGAAGATGGAAATCAAATAAATAGATTGAGGAGTTCTAGATGTATACATGAAATTGTAGTCAGAGAGGTGAAAAAGTGAAAATAAATTAGGTTTTGTGGAAGGAAAATGTATTTATCTTTACATTTTACACCAAGGAGAATCAATTTAGTGCAGGTACTCGCAACGAAATCTAAGAAATACGTATGCAATAATTCAGTTCTTTGCTATGTAAAGAAAAATTTTCTGCCTATAATTACTTCTTTCTGTGATATCAAGAAAATATCTGTTGCAATATTGAATAAATTTTAAAATTTTATTTATTTGTGAATGAATTTATTTATTCAGGACTGATGATTATATATTAGATATATTTGACTTATTCTTTTTATTGTGTTTTATTGTTAGAATAATATATAGAGAGATTGCAGTTACACTCGTCAGGTAATGAGTGCATTACTTCTCGAAACTTGATACCCCTTCTAATATTTTTGTCCTTCTTTTCCTCCCTCCACCCCCTCGAAATCAACTTCTTTCCCTTTCCCTTCCTTATTTCAAATAAACAATTAAAGGTATATACAATATACCAGGTAACAAAGACAGATACTCTATATGACATTTAACTTTTCTGCATAATTTGGACAAAGCTTAAATAACTGAGCTTTGCTACTGATGACATTGTTAGGGATGAACAATCTGGAACATTCCCCCAAAAAGTGAACTAAAAGGGCAAATGATCTAATAGGTAATTTGACAATATGAGGAGTGTTTAGCTTAATGAAGAGGTGTCTTAAAAGACATCTCTTAAAAGGCATTTTTTTATGACTTCATAAAAATACTCAATGAGTAAAAGCAGAGATTTCTTGCTTTTATTCTGGAAGAGGATCTACATCCGGTTAAGATCTATATTCCTGTTGAAAGAGATTTTAAGTCAATTTAAAGAAAAATAGAAAGAACAATTTACTAAATGAAATGGGCTTCTTCACAAGTGTGAATTTCCAGACAGTGAAAGTAATTTGTGGGAGACAGGCAGAGAAGTTTTGCATCTGTGAAACATTTTATAGAACGCTTGGAGAGAAGAAAGGAAGTTATAGCCATACTTTGAAAAACATTGAATATAGTGTATATGATTTCAAACACATTATTTATCCAAAACTCAACATCTCTCTGGATCAACAGATAAACTTTTATTATGAATTTCTGTTTTGTTTTTTTTACATTTCCCTAATATTTAAGATCAACCATTCTATAATTTCCTTCAAAAAGATTCATCCATGTTGTAAGGAGGATACGAAAGAGGTCATAATTTCAATTCAATGTAATATTACTAATCATTAGAAGGTCTATGTTAGTATATATAATATAGAAATCTTCAAATTTTAAGATACAAAGCTGATAGTGCTAAAATTTTTGGTTTCCGTAAGCTAACTGGCCTTAAAATGTTCACACAGCATAATGTGCAAAATCATAGTGTAATAAGTCAATTGTAGCTACTTAGAGTGCTGCAGCATCAGCCATACATTAGACGACGTAAAAGTTTACAGAGATGGAAAAGTTGGTATCATGACTATGATGATGATTACCAAAATTTATTTATGTATATTTCTTTTTTTTTTTTTGCCAGTCCTGGGCTTGAGCTCAGGGCCTGAGCACTGTCCTTGGACTTTCTCAAGGCTAGAGCTCTACCACTTGAGCCTCAGCACCACTTCGGGCTTTTTTTTCTATGTATGTGGTACCGAGGAATCGAACCCGGGTATTCATGCATGCTAGGCAAGCACTTTAACCACTAGGCCAAACTCCCGGTCCCTTATGTATATTTCTTGATTGCAAAATATGTACACATTTGCCTAAGCTGAGCAATGTAACGTGGAACCTATGTGTAATCATTTATGATTCTTATGAAAAATGTTCTTAAGAACTTACCATTCAGGTAAGATTTTCTCTAATTCTTTGTTTGCTCTGAAGAATTTTTTTAATATTTTTATTGTAATTAATAAAAGGGTTACATGATATTTTCCAGATACAGGGTGCATTAATTCACATGTCTTGGTACCCATTACCCTCCCCCCCATCCCCACCCCGTCTTGGTTTTCCCCCCTTCCCTATCCAATTTGAAATAACCAAATACAAATAAATCCAATATATCAGATATGAAAGTGAGATACTGTAACAATATGAGATACCCAAGGGACAGCAAAAGAGATGAGAGATAACATAGTACCTTAAGGACAACAATCATTCATTATATGGCTTTTGTTTCTATATCCTGGTGGTCCTTTCAATTAGCTTCATACTATATGGCCTTATGTATCAAGATTTTGCTCTATTGCAGATCTCTGCTAGTAGAGCCCAAGGTTTCTACTGATTATGACAAATGAGGGAAACCATTGAGCCTAAGCTGTTTTGAGTCTGGCTTACTTCACTTAATATGATTTTTTCTAAGTCTTTCCATTTCCTAACAAATGGGGTGATGTCGTTCTTTCTGCCAGCAGCATGGAATTCCATTGTGTACAAATACCACATCTTGTTGATCCACTAATCAACTGAGGGACATCTAGGTTGGTTCCATATCTTTGCTATGGTGAATAATGCTGCAATGAACATTATTGTGCTAGTGGATTTAGAATGCCCTAGTTTCTGGATGGTTGGGTAAATACCAAGTAATGGAATTGCCAGGTCATAGGGGAGCTCTATGTTTAGCCTTTTGAGGCATTGCCATACTGCTTTCCATAGTGATTGAACGAGTTTTCACTCCTACCAACAGTGTAGTAGGGATCCCTCCTGGCCACATGCCCTCCAGCATTTGTTGTTAGTTTTCCTGATCCTGGCCATTCTAACTGGAGTGAGGTGGCATCTTAGAGTTGTTTTGATTTGCATTTCTTTTATGACCAGAGATGTTGAGCATTTCTTCATGTGTCTATAGGCCATTTTTGTTTCTTCTTCTGAAGAATTTTTGATCTCTTTGCATTCATGAAATTTTTCAGGGCCTCAGAAAACTTTTTTTTGCCTGTGTTATAATACTAATATTTAATTAAAGTTGAGAAAATTTAGCTTATTTAGGTTTTTTAATGTATTTTTTTCATATTGGCATGGTATTTACTATTTGCGTAAAAATGAGCTATTCTGAAAATCTTTGCTGTTAGAGTAAACAAAGGAGGAAGTAAAGTTGGAAACCACAATATTTTGTGTGTGTGAATCACTCATTTATGCTTCAAGTTATTATTGCATCAAATATTAATATCTACAATACATACTTTCACCTCATCCTCCATGCTATCATTAAAATATGATAAATCTCTCTTATTCTTATGAAACAAAAAAGCAAACCTTTTTATTGAGCAATAGATATAGATAGGCTTCTAAATTATTGCACTAATCGGAATTAAAAACTACAACATTCTTTGAGATAAAAATGTTTTGGAGATATAATATGAGAAAATTGGTTTGGGGCAGGCTTCCATGATTTGAGATTCTACTTAATATATGATTAATTTGGGATTCAAACCCAAATACAATGGGAAGAAGAATCAAAATAGTGAGACAAAAGACAAAGGGTGAACCAATACAGCAATAATACTTATAAGGGACTATGGTGGGAATGAACTTCCTAACTTGGAGGGGAGAGGAATCTGGATGGAAGAGAGGAAAAGTGGGAGAAAATGAGGGATAAAAATATTCAGCAATAGTTACAGTCCTTCCCTTACTTATGTAACTGTAATTCCTCTGAATATCACCTCTTATATTTAATTTTTATTATCATAGAGATGTATAGAGGACTTGCAGTTACATTTGTAAGGTAGTGGGTACATTACCTCTTGAACATATTTTTCTCCTGTTTTCCCTCCTCTCAGCCCTCCCAAGTTAGAGTTCATTTCCAAACATACTGTCTTGTGAATATCACTGTTCATCCTTTGAACACTGGTTCATCCTTTGTTCTTCGATGTGTCATCTTGTTTTACTCCTTCTCTTCTTTGATTCATATAACAAATAAATATATAAACAATACACCAGATGGCAAAGTCAGATGCAACATTAACAAGAAAAACTATAAAGGAATGAAAGCGAAAAAAAGATTGAAGAAATAGTTTCACTTAGAACATTACAAACAACAACCACAAGGATAAATCTGATTCTCTATGCTGGAGTTCATCTTGCTTAGCCTCTTCCTGTATATTCATGTGCACATAGCTTTTGAGCTATTGTGATCCTCTGCTAGGAAAATCCTAGATGCATACTAATTATTACAAATGAGAGAAAACATGGAGCATTTGTTCCTTTGGGACTGGGTTACTTTGCTTCATATTTTTCCCAAGACTTTCATCTTTCCACTTCCTTACAAATTCAGAAATGTCATTCTTTCTAATGTCAGCATATAATTACAATGTGTGTGTATGTCTATATATATATATATATATATATATACATATATATCTCATCTTTTTTATCCATTCATCTACTGAGGGACATCTGAGTTTGTTCCACATCTAAGCTGTATGAATAATTCTGCAATGAACACGGTTGTGCTGGTAAATTTAGTATGGTCTTATTTTTAGGCATTTAGTTAAATGCCCAGGAGTGAAATTGCTGGGTCATAGTTTAATCTTTTGAGCAACTGCCACACTGCTTACACAAGTTTATGCACCCACCAACAGTAGAATTCTCTTCCTGCTACATCCCACCAGCATCTTCTTGATAATGACCATTCTAACTAGGGTGACATGGAATCTCAAAGTTGGTTTGATTTGCATTTCTTTTGTGGCAAAAGAATCTGCAGACCTATGGCCACATACTCTTTGATAACGGAGCCAAAAAAACCCACAATTGGATGGAAGAAAGCCTCTGCAACAACTGGTGCAGGCTGAACTGGGTGAACCCATGATGAAAACTAAACTTGGATGCTATTTGTCACCTTGCACTAAAATCAACTCCAATGGATCAAAGACCTTGACATGAAAGTAGATATCCTGAATATTTTATGGGAAGAAATAAGGAGAAACATTTTGGCTTCTTGGCACAGGATGAAATATTTTTATTAAAGGCCCAGAAACACAAAAAGTTGAAGAAAGGATGGACAAATGGCAAAAGACATAGCCAGTAAGGTAAATAGAAAGCCCACAGAGTGGGAGAAGAGCTTCGCTTGCTATACAACAATCAAGGGCCTTACATCTAAAATATACCTGCAGCTCAAAAAATTAAAACAAATTCTCAAAGAAACAACCATCCTATTAAAAGGTGGGTTAAAAACTTAAAGAGAGACTTTTTCTGAATAAGAAGTAAGAATGACCAATAGACACATAATGAACATCGTCTTTACAATAATCATAATAATATAAACAAGACTAATCCTCCAAGCATTGTAAGGAAAGTGGAGGGATCTGCCTATATAATGTGCGTGTCCCATCAGCATGGCTTGAACTCAAGTAACCCTTACTGTAAATATTTTCTCAGGATATGCAGTATACAATTTGAGTCACATCTCCGGTTTGGTGTTTTTAGCTGGTTAGCTGGAAAGAGTTTGCAGATTTTTCTGCTAAAGATAGCTTTTGAAACTTACCTATCCATATTTCAGACTTGATAGTAGCTACAGGGTAGTCTGTAGCCACCAGTGTTTGGTTTTAATCTTTTTAGTAACCACATACTAATTGTACAAATTAATGGAATACAGTATGATGATTTGATACACGTTAATTGTGCAAAGATTAGCTTGAGGTAGGTGAATATTCATCTCCTGAAATACTTACCATATTTTTATGGTTATGATATTTAATTCCCCTCTTCTAGCTGTGAGGAATATGAAATCCATGAAATCTAGTTATCATCATTCTATTTTCAACTTCTGTCTATCTTCCATATGTAAGACTGTTATATGATATTTCATTGTCTTTGTCTGGCTCTTTTTCTTACTTTTGCTGGTACTATGAATTGAACCTACAGTTTGTTTTTTTCATGTTTGGTGCTGTACCACTTGAGCCATGCCATAAGTTCATTATTTTAGTAGTTAAAAGATACTGAATCTCACAGGATTTTCAACCTGAGCTGCGATTGATCCAAGATCCTGAAGTTTATCATCTTTCTAAACAGTTAGGATTACCCTTGTGAGTTACCAGAGTGCTTGGCTGATTTTTCCTAACACCATATCTACCAATTCCTTCCATGTTGTCACAAGTGATGAGATTTCATCATTTTTCATGGTAATAATATTCAATGATGGATACATAGTATATTTTATTTATTCAGTCATTTGTTGATAGAATCATTATCTTGGAATTTGTGAGTAATGTAATATATACAGGAACGTTGGCATTTCTTTGAGATACTGATTTTATTTCTTTTGTACATCCCTGTAGTGCTATTGCTGTGTCATATTACAGTTTCATTTTAGTTTTAGGTTCAAATTTTATACTTTATTTTACAATGTCTGTGCTAATTTACATTTGTACCAACGATGTGAGGGAGTTTTCTCCACAATCTCAGTAGAATTTGTTGTATTTTGTTTTTTGGTACTAGTCTTTCTACTTCCAAAAATATAATAAAGAATTATTATACTTCATTTAAACAAAATCTTGCGAAAATATTTTAATTAATAAAAGTGAAAGAAAACGGTAATATTTTCTTTTTTCTGAAAATGTCTTTGATTTCTGGCTTACTGATGGCAACTGGGTTCTAAGATTGTCATCTACACAAAAAGCTGTTGGATTGTGCTATGGTTATTTAAGAAGATAATGGAAATCTATTCTCAGATATTGTTAGAAAACATAATGCTAATTAACTATTTAGGATCTAGGTCTTCTTCCACAACACTAAGACAAATTCCAGAATTCAATTTCCTAGTAGAGAGTGACAATACAAAAATATATTAATGAACTTCTCATAGTTAGTTTAATTAAAATTGGTTGATCAAATTTATCATCTAATGGCTTTTTTACCCATAGATCTATTTTAAAAACTATGCATTTCTCATCTATTTAATGACTTCTATTTTAAAACATATGTACTTTGCAATTTCATTTTTGCTACTTAGCAAACATGTTTCTTTGCATAATTTCCTTCAAATACTAATGGTTTCGTATGGTTCCAAATTGCAATTTCTTTACTTTTATCATGAATGGCCATGGTTGGTATTCAAGTTCTAAATCTGACTAGAGCTTATTTTTCAACAATTTATTTTGGTATCAGTTAGTTGAACAAAATTTCATTTTGACATATTCATATATGCATACAGTATACCATTATGAGTGAAGCACAGGAGGTTCATTTAGAGGAAATGGCTTTAGCTTTTCACCATTAAGTATAATACTAGCCACGGGTTTGTCATAAACAGCCTTTATTATACTGAGGAATGTTCCATGGATTCCTAGTTTCTCCAGAGCTTTTATCATAAAGTGGTGTTGGATCTTGTCAAACGCCTTTTTTGCATCCATTGAGACAATCATGTGATTCTTGTTCTTGCTCCTGGTGATGTGAAAAATTATATTAATTGATTTGCGTATGTTGAACCAGCTTTGTCCCTCTGTGATGAATTCTATTTGATTATAGTGTATAATATTTTTGATGAGTTGCTAAAGACAGTTAGTATTTTGTTGAGCAGTTTTGCATCAATATTCATCAAACAAATGGTTCTATAGTTCTCTTTCTTTGATGATTCCCTGCCTGGTTTTGGGATTATGGTTATGCTGGCTTCATAGAATAAGTTTGGCAAAGAGCCTCACTTTCAATTTCACTGAAGAGCTTGAAGAGCATTAATGTTATCTATTCTTTCAAGACCTTATAGAATTCAGCTGTGAATCCATGAGATGGGAGGTCTCTTATTGACATTTCTATTTCAATACTTGAAATAGGTCTGTTTAGTTGGATTAGGACTTTTGGTTCAGTTTTGGCATGTTAATGTTGGATAGAAATTCATCCATCTCTTCTAGATTCTCAAATTTGTTGGCACAAAGATTTGAAAAGTATTCCCTTATGATGTTCCATCATAATTCCATTCTCATCCTTGATTTTATTTATTTGGGTTTGCTCCCTTCTTCTTTGGTAAGAAATTGTTAAGGAAGGATCTGTCAATTTTGTTAATTTTTTCAAAAAACCAACCCCTTGTTTTATTGATTTTTTCTATAGATTTTTGGACTCTAATTCATTTAATTCTGCATTAATTTTAATAATTTGCTTCCTTCTACTGGGATTGGGGTTTGTTTGTTGATCTTTTTCCACGGGCTTAAGATGCACCATCAAATTGTTGGTTTGCGATTTTCCAATTTGTTAATGCTGTGTCCCAAGAATGCTGGTATTTTGTGTGCTCCTTTTTCTTAAATTTAATGAACTATTGAATTTCTGTTCTGATCATCTCAATGACCCATTAGTGATTCAACAATGTGATGTTCAATCTCCATGAGTTACCGATTTTTCCTTGATGGATATTGGTATTCACTTCCTATTTTATGTCATTGTAATCTGAGAGAATGCAAGAATAATTTCAGTGTTTATGAATCTGCACAAGTTTGCTCTATACCGTAAATTGTGGTCAGTTTTAGAAAATGTTCCATGTGCTCCCCACCACAAAAAACCAAAAGCAAAAATCCACACCTTGATCTGTCTACATGAAGTCAGCAATGGAATTAATTGCACTGAGAAACACACATAAACACAGATACTCAGAGAGAACCACCAGCATATTAACCACAAAGTAAACAAAGTAAAGACCACCACCTATTAACCACAGAGCAAACTTACATCAGTAGTTAGCATGCCCTGAACTCCCAATACAGAAATCACAGAGACAAATCATGAAATTTATGCATAGTCAAAGTCCCACAAAAATCTCAAATGGAAACAAGAGTGGAGAGATGAGAGAGAAGACACCATCCAAAGAAATGACACATGAAGAAATGTGAGACATGACTCTGTTCAAGGAGATGATCATGGACATGACTAGAGAGCTTAAAGCAGAAATCCAAAAACAATTCCAGGATTATAACCAGGACATTACCAAGGGATTCCTTGATTTTAATAGAGAAGTGGAGACAAAAGTAGACTAAGATTATACTTCCTTTGATAAAAGGATGAATAACCTCAAACAGACATGATGGAATAAATGTTCCTAACAGATTGACTGAGATGGAGAATATTGTATGAGAGACGGAAGATAAAACACAAGATCTGGAACAGGGAATCATCCATCTGGAGAAATCAGTCAGAATTCACCAAAGAAAAGTCCAGGAAATTGCAGACACAGCCAAGAAATCTAAACTTGGCATAATAAGGATTGATAAAGACAGGAGTTTCAAATGAAGGGAATGTAACACTTATTCACAAAGATTTTAGCAGAGAACTTCCCTAACCTCAAAACGGGAAAATCTCACTCACATTACTGAAATCTTCAGTAATAAACCGAATAAACAGAACCCCAGAAGGAACTCTCAGAGACATATCATAGCAAAAATATTATACCTGATTAATAAGAAGCTGATCCTTAATGCCACAATAACAAAGAAAGAGCTATAGCACAATGAAAAAAAAAAGAATCACTGCAGAGGTCTACACACAAACCCTAAATGAAAGAAAAGCTTGGAAAAATATCATTCATGCCCTGAAGACCAACAATTGCCAACCCAGACTGATATATTGAAAAAAACTAGTATTTACATTTGAGGGAGAAATAAGAATATTTCATTCCAAAGAGAAGCTATATGAATACATGCACACTAAACCAGCATTACAAAAACTATTAAATAATCAAGAACAAAGAGCAGAACGGCAAGAATTCCCATCAAGAAGATATCACCTATATATCAGTAAGCATAAGGGCAAAACAAAACAGAAAGAGAGAAACAGAAGGAGAAATAAATAATGACAAATGACGCTAACCACTTCTCCATAATTTCCCTAAATGTGATCAGGCTGAACAATCCAATCACAAGACACAGAACAGCAGATGGATTAAGAAACAAGACCCGGAGCCTGGAGTTTGGCCTGGAGTTTGGTAGAGTGCTTCCTAGCATGCACTAAGACCTGGGTTCAATTCCTCGGTAGCACATACGTAGAAAAAAAGCTGGAAATTGTGCTGAGGCTCAAGTGGTAGAGCTCTAGCCTTAAGAAAGTCCAAGGACAGTGCTTAGGCCCTGAGCTCAAGCCCAGGAATGGCAAAAATAAGAAAGAAACAAGGCCCATCAAAATGCTGTCTCCAAGAGACCCACCTCACTGCTAAAGACAGAAACAAACTCCAACTGAAGGGATGAAAAAGAATTTTCTTTTTTTTTCTCAATCAAAAATATTATTAGTAGGCTAAACCAAGTTGAAAGTAAAATCTCAGGGATAAACTACATCAAACAAGATAAACACAAAGGGAGAATACTGAGGCAATATGAAGAGAATGTTCAAGACCTATGGGACATTATGAATCATGAGAATAATCAAACCTAGAGATATAAATTAAAGACACATAATTAATAAAATAATAGCAGAAACTCATTTCTAACTTGTGGAAAGAGATGATAATTCACATCCAGGAGGCAACAGAATACCAAACAGAAAGATTAGAGGAGAAATGCCTCCAGACATATAGTTAAAAGACTAAGTATATTGAACAATTACGAATGTTAAAAGATTCAAAGGAAAAGGAAGAAGTCACATACAAAGGTAAAATGTCAGAATAACAGCAGATTTTTAAATACAAACTCTAAATACAAGAAGGTCATACAAGGATGTACTCCAACACACCATACAAAAAAGCGGGAGTGGCAATCTTAATCTCTTACAAAATTAACTTCTCAGTAAAATCAGTACATAAAGATAAAGATTGACACTACATATTAGTAAAGGGGACAATTCATAACTAGAATATTACAGTTTACAGTTATAAACATTTACTCCCCCAACATGGAAGCACCTACACATGTCAAGCAAAATCTATTAAGAGCTACAAGACAAGATTGACTCAAACATTCTTAGTGGGAGACTTCAATATGCCACTCTCACCAAAAGAAAAGCAGACACCTTTGAGTTAAATGACACCTTCGCCCAGCTGGGCTTTGCAGACATACAAAGAGTCTTCCACCCAATGGCAAAACATTATACATTTTTCTCAGCAGCACATGGAACAGACTCCAAATTAGATCATATAATTGTTCACACAGAAAACTAAAGCAGACACAAGAGGGCTGATATAATCCCCTACATTCTATCTGATCACAGTGGAATCATACTTGTTCTAGACAACATAGTAAAGGGTAAAAACATTCAAACACTTGGAAGCTGAACAACGCACTTCAGTATTACTCCTGGGTTACAGGACAAATCAGAGAAGAAACTCAAAACTTACTTGAATGTAATGACAATCAAGATACATCACAAAGGAACTTATGAGACACAGCAAAAGCAGTCATAAGGATCAAGTAGGAGCCCATATTAAAAAGACAGAAGAAGCTCATGTAAACAACCTAAAGAAGCAGTTGAAGCACCTAGAAGAGCAAGAAAAGGTTAATTCTAAAACAACTAGAAGGACAGAAATAACAAAAATAAATTGGAAACATCAGAGATTGAAAGAAGATATACTATACATAAAATTAATAAATCTAAAATTTGGTTCTTTGAAAGAGTCAACAAAATCAAAAGACCACTGGCAAAATAAATCAGAAAAGGAGAGGGGAGACTCAAGATTAGAGATCATACGGGAACAATCATGACTGACATTCAATAAATTCAGTCAATTCTGAAAAAGTACTTCCAGGGCATCTATTCAAAAAATAGGAAAATTTAGTAGAAATGGATTATGATTTTTTAAACTAAACATAGGCTACCCACATTGAACCAAGAAGAGATAAACCAATTGAACAAACCAATTTCATACAAAGAGATAGCAGGAGCAATCAGAGACATGCCAACCCTAAAAGAGCCCAAGTCCAGACTGTTTCACTAAGGAATTCTACAAGACATTTAAAGATGAGTTAATGGCTATGCTCTTGAAATTCTTTGAGAAACAGAAGCAGAAGGAGCCATACTAAACCAATTTTATTAAGCTAATATCACACTTATCCCCAAACCAGGGAAAGACTCAACAAAAAGAAAGAGAACTACAAACCAATCTCTATAATGAACATAGATGCAAAGCTCCTCAATAAAATACTAGCCAACAGTATCCAGAAGCAGATTAAGAAAAATTATACATTATCAAGCATGCTTCATCCCACAGATACAAGGCTGGTTTAACATTCGCAATCATTTAATGTAATATGTCTTACCAATAGAAGTAAGGTTAAGAATCATGTGATAATTTCTCTGGTTGACGAGAAGGCATTTGACAAAATAAAGCATCCATTCACACTGAAAGCACTAGAAAAAATAGGAATAGGAGGTACATTCCTTAAAATAATTAAAGTCATGTATAACAAACATACAGCCAGTATCATACTAAATGGAGAAAGACTAGAACCATTTACCTTAAAATCAGGAACAAACTCTGAAACTGCTACATGATACAGTAGGAGAGACACTGGAACTCATAGGCACAGGCAAAAACTTCCTGAACAGAGTTCCATGATCACAACAGATTGGAGAGAGAGTCAACAAATGGGATTACCTTAATTTTAAAAGTTTCTGCACAGACAAGACATAGCTACTAATGTAGAAAGATATCAAACCAATGGGAAGAGATATTCACCAATAATACATCAGACAAGTGCTTAATATCTAGTATCTACAGGGAACTCAAGAAACTAATTCCCCCCATACCCAACAAACCAATCACTAAATGGGCAAGGAAACTAAAGAGAGACATAAAAAAAGAAGAGGTTAAAATGGCAACAAATACATGAGAAATTGCTTATCATCCATGGTTATAAAGGAAATGCAAATAATAACAACCTTAAGATATCACCTTACCCCAATTAGTATGGTGAATATTCTAAACTCAGACAATGACAAATGCTGGCGGGGTTGTGGAGAAAGAGGAACCTTAATGCACTGCTGGTGTGAATGTAAGCTAGTACAGCCACTCTGGAAGGGAGATTGGAGGTTTCTTTAAAAACTGAAAATAGACCTTCCCTATCATCCAGCCATACCAATCTTGGATATCTATCCTGAGCATCATAACCCATACATGTTAAGGACACCAGCTCTGCCACGTTCATCTCTGCAATATTCACAATATCCCAGTGATGGAAACAACCCAGACGCCCTACTACATCTACTACTACAGATGAATGGGTACAAAAATGTGATATATATACATATATGTGTGTGTGTGTATGTGTGTGTGTGTGTGTGTGTGTGTGTAATGCAATTCTACATAGCCAACAGACAAGATAAAATAATGGCATTCACTAGGAAGTAGATGAAGCTAGAGCCATTCACGTTGAGCAAAATAAATCAAGACCAAAGGAACAAAATGTGTATTGTCTCTTTGATATGTGTATATTAGATCTAAACAGTTCAAGAGTGATGACTGAATACTCGGGTACCCAAGTTTATGGACATAGTCTTGGAGATACAAACATAAGTACATAGTCATAAAAATATATGGTGGAGTATATACTTTTTAGTCATAATGTTATATTATATTGATATGTATCTATGATATACAAACCCTCAGCTTAATTTTAATTATGTTCAAAAATCTATATGCCAGTGATTATATATAGAGATTCCTTTCTTGAATATTTGTTTTGTTAAACATGACATTGGAAATATGATGTAAAACTCAATGTTAATAAAATCATTAAAAAACTCATAAGTATGAGTTCCTAAACAAGAACTAGGTTAAGATCTGAAAGATTAAAAAGTAGGGGACTGAGTCAATAAAAACATAATTTGAGACATGTACACAGTGAAGGAGGTCTACTAATTGCTGTCACTACATTTCTAGGAATGAACAAATCCACAATGGAAGAAAAGGGGGGGATAGAGGAAAATGGCATAAAATGGAATGAGTAAAAATGAAAATAAAAAAGTACTAAAATTTTTTAAAATTATGATTAGAAAAAATATTCTTCAGGGTTTTTTTTGGCGGGGGGAGACTGTGCCTCCACTGAATTTGGGATCCAATCTCTTATCTCCTGTGATGATTCATTTTCCTTTGGCTTAGTTGGTTTTTCCAATCAGTTTTCTTGAGTGGGCAGAAAAATTCTGCCTTATAGACTTGGGGTCTTTGTGACTGCTCACCTAGGTTAATTTACTGGCAGGCCAATGAGCTTTATGTGTCCTACAGGAGAAAACCGTCTGCTTTAGGTAGCTTGAATGTGAATGGAGTTGCATTCTATCTGGAGTCCTTGGTGAGCTTCAGAACTCAGGTATGATCCAGTTTGGAGCCATATTGGTTTTGCCAGTTCAGCAGACAGCATTGGGGGTGGAGCTGCCTCTGGCTTTTTTTTTTTCTTTTCAGGAAAAGGAAAGCTGCCACACCTAGGGAGGAATTGCTCCCTCCAGGGCAGGGAACACATTGCTGGGCTAAGCTGACACTGGTGATAACTCTTTGCCTTTTTGGGGCTGCCAATACCACTTCTCAGGCTCTACTTATCTGATAGTTTGTCTGGCAGGGTCTGCCTGTAGCCAAGATGGCACTGCTGATGGCATGTGTTAGAGGGGCAACCTTCCCAATGCTGTTCTGTGAGAAGGAGTGAGAATGTCTTTAGTGAGGTACTCACACATACCCTGGCTTGTCTGTTTCTGTCTGTAGCCTACAGGATGAAGATTTCTGCTCATAGTCTCTTGCTCTGTGCTACAAGTGAAGCGCTGAGTGCTCAGGCTCCAGTGACATTTGTCTTGGTGCAGCTGCTCTGGGGAGTGGCAGCAGCCCCCATTCACCATTTTCTAAATCAGTCTTAGCAAGCTTCAATGTTTGATTTTCCCATGTGTACATAAAACATTTTGAACTTAATTATGCTCATATAACCTCCATATTCACCATCATACCTTTGATTAGTATGCCAATCTTGGACAAGACCAGGGTTGCATCCTGTCATTTATTACTTTTAGTGTATGCTAATTTAAAAATAGTTTTTATCCTGATATCTCAGACATGAATAATCAAAGTTTAACCAGAGGGACTCCTCTGCTCTCAGATTTTTCATCCAAACTACTCATATTCTTTAACACCTTTTGGATTAACACCTAAGTGAAAATGAGGTGGTAAAAGTATGTTTTGTTTTCTTCAAATCGAGCAAATTATCTTCTAAATTTGCTATATAGTTTTCCATTAACTGTAGCAATAAAGGGAAATTGAATTTGGGACTCCTTTTTATGTTGTTAGATTTCTGGGTCTCGAGCATTTTAATAGTTTTGCAGTAATAGCTCATTTTTAAAAAAATTATTGTTGTAATATGTTAAGAAACTTTACACATGCATAATCTTTTTCTGTATGTCTCATTTGGTGATATTTCTCTTTACATATTTGAACTTTCTCTGATTAAAAACTTTCTTATTTTTTACTTTCAATCATCATTTGTGTATTTTAGGTACCAAGTCTGTATCAGATAAGTGTGGGTTTTTTTCATATATTTTTTATTGTACTTAATAGAAGGGTTACATGATATTTGCCAAATAGAAGGTGCATTAATTCACATACATTGATACCCTTTCACATGTCTTGGTCCCCATTTCCCTCCCCCCAAGCCCCACCCCTCATCTTGTTTTCCCCCCTTCCCTATCCAATTTCAAATAACCAAATACAAATATATCCGATATATCAGGTATAAAGTGAGATACTGTAACAATATGATATAACCAAGGGACAGCAAAAGAGGTGAGAGATAACATAGTACCTTAAGAACAACAATCATTCATTACATGGCTTATGTTACTATATCCTAGAGATCCTTTCATTTAGCGTCATACTGTATGGCCTTATGTATCAACGTTTTGCTCTATTGCAAATTACTGCTAGGAGAGCCCAAGGTTTCTACTGATTATGACAAATGAGGGAAACCATTGAGCCTAAGTTCCTTTGAGTCTGGCTTACTTCACTTAATATGATATTTTTCTAAGTCTTTCCATTTCCTAAAAAATGGGGCAATGTCATTCTTTCTGACAGCAGCATAGAATTCCATTGGGTACAAATACCACAACTTCTTGATCCATTCATAAACTGAGGGACATCTAGGTTGGTTCCATATCTTTGCTATGGTAAATAGTGCTGCAATGAACATTGTTGTGCTAGTGGATTTAGTATGTCCTTGTTTCTGGACAATTGGGTAAATGCCTAGTAGTGGAATTGCTGGGTCATAGGGGAGGTCTATGTTTAGTCTTTTGAGGCACTGCCACACTGCTTTCCAAAGTGGTTGAACGAGTTTGCACTCCCAAAAACAGTGTAGGAGTGATCCCGCCTGGCCACATCCCCTCCAGCATCTGTTGTTATTAGTTTTCTTAATCCTGGCCATTCTAACTGGAGTGAGGTGGAATCTTAGAGTTGTTTTGATTTGCATTTCTTTTATGACCAGAGATGTTGAACATTTCTTCATATGTCTATAGGCCATTTTTGTTTCTTCTTCGGAGAAGACACTCTTTAAGTCTTTGGCCCATTTTTTAATGGGATGTTTGTTACTTTGGAGATTAATTTTGGAGTGATTCAATTTTTTGAGCTGTTGATATATTTTAGAAATGAGGCCTTTGTCCATTGTATGGTTGGTGAAGATATTCTCCCACTCTGTAGGCTTCCTAATTAATTTACTAGCTATGTCCTTTGCCATACAGAAGCTCTGCAGTTTAATGCAGTCCCACTTATCTAGCCTTTCTCTGATTTGTTGTGATTCTTGGTCCTTATCAAGAAAGTTTTGACCTGTGCTGAGGAGGTCTATTGTATCTCCTATTCCTTCTTATAAAGTTTTCAGTGTGTCAGCTTTTACCTCGAGGTCTTTGATCCAATTGGAGTTAATTCTAGTGCAGGATGACAAACAAGGATCCAATTTTAGTATAGTGCAGGTGCTTAACCAGTTTTGCCAGTGCCACTTGTTGAAGAGGCTATCTTTTTTCCATTCTATTTTTTGGCTCCCTTGTCAAAGATTAGGTGGCCATAGGTCTGTGGTTTAATATCTGGGTCTTCAGTTCTATTTCATTGGACTTCAGGGCTGTTCTTGTGCCAGTACCAAGCTGTTTTGATAATTATAGCTCTTTAATAGAGTTTAAATTTGTTATTGACAATCCGCCTGTGCTGTTCTTTCTGCTAAGGAGTTTTTTTTTTTTGCTACACAGGGCCTTTTATTGTTCCATATGAAATTTTGGATTGCCTGTTCTGTTTCTTTAAAGAATGACATTGGGATATTGATGGGTATTGGGTTCAATTTGTAGATAGCCCTTGGCAAGATTGTCATTTTCACGATGTTGATTCTTCCAATCCAGGAGCATGGGAGGTTTTTCCATTTCCTCAGTTCTGCTTTAATTTCCTTTTACAGGGATTTAAATTTTTCATCAGAAAGGTCCTTCACATTCTTAGTTAAGGTAAGTTCCAAGTACTTTATTAACTTTGAGGCTATTTTGAAAGGAGTTGCTTTCCTGATGGTTGCCTCATTCCTCTCACTCTTGGCATAGAGGAAGGCAGTTGATTTTTGAGGGTTAATTTTATACCCTGCTAAAACAAGGAGTTGGTTCTTTAAAAGAATCAACAAAATTGACAAACGTTTAGCAAATCTTACCAAAAAAAGAAGGGAGCATACCGAAATAAACAAAATCACAGACGAAAATGATAATATCACGACAGAAATTACCAAAATCCAGAGTATCATGAGGGAATACTTCTCAAACCTTTACCCCAACAAATTTGAGAATCTAGAAGAAATGGACGAATTCCTAGCCAATATTAACATATCCACACTGAATCAAGAAGAACTAAACCAACTAAACAGGCTTATTTCAAGCACTGAAATAGAAATGGCAATTAGAGAACTTCCACCTAAGAAAAGCCCAGGGCCAGATGGATTCACAGCAGAATTATATAAGGTCTTCAAAGCAGAGCTCACACCAATACTCCTCAAGCTCTTCAACGAAATTGAAAATGAAGGTTCTTTACCAAACTCATTCTATGAATCCAGTATAACCCTCATCCCCAAACCAGACAGAAATTCATCAAAGAAAGATTACTATAGACCTATTTCTTTGATGAACATCGATGCAAAACTTCTCAACAAAATACTGGCCAACCATCTACAACAGCTCATCAAAAAAAAATTATACACTATGATCAACAGGATTCATCACAGAGAGGCAAAGCTGGTTCAACATACGCAAATCAATTAGTATAATTCAACACATCAACAGGAGCAGGGACAAAAATCACATGATTGTCTCAATCGATGCAGAAAAGGCATTTGACAAGATCCAACACCCCTTTATGGTAAAAGCTCAGATAAGTGTTTTATAAGTGATTTCAACCAATTTTTTATGTTCTTGAAATCATTTCGACAGTATGCTTTATAACTGAGTCAGTGGCCATGACTCATGCCTTTGATACTAGCTACTAAGATGGCTGAGATTTGATGATCATGGCTTGAATCCAGCCTGAGCAGAGAAATCCATGAGATTCTTGTCTTTAATTAATAACCAAAACGTCAAAAGTGGAGCTTTTCTTCAAAGTGAAAAACTACTCAGAGACAGTACACAGGCATCTAGTTTCTGAGCTCATGGCCTCAGAATCTGAACACACACACACACACACACACACACACACACACACACCAGTTATTACTAAGATTTGAACCAAGGGCCTCATGCTTGCTTTTAGCTGGTACTCTAACTTTAGAGTCACACTCCCAGTTTAGCTTGATAATGCCTTTTGCAGATCAGAACATTTTTTCTAGTTTTAGTTATATGTTTTTTCTTGCATAGGCCATATTTTTGTTACAATATCTAAAAAGTAATTGCAAATCCATGAATATCTATATTCTCTCTCCTATTTATTACGATTTAATAGTTTTATATCACAGTGATCCATTCTGAATTAATTTTGTAAAGATTGAATGCTATACTTCTAAATTAGTATTTTTACACGTGGATGTCTATTTGTTACAACGTCATTATTTTTGTCGGTGTTGGAACTTGAACTCTGGGCCTGGGAGTTGTCCCTAAGCTCTTCAGCTCAAGATTATCATCCTATCCCTTGAGCAACAGTGCCACGTCCGGTTTTATAGTGATTAATTGGAGATAAGAGTCTCACAAACTTTAGTGCCCAGGTTGGATTTGAAGTGCAATCCTCAAATCTCATTCATCTGTGAAGCTAGGATTACAGGCATGAGCCACTGGACCTGACAACATCATTTTTGAAAAGGCAAAATATGGACTATATGCAATACTAATAAACAAAGTGCTTGCCTAATATACATATGGTTCATCATCAGAGACAGAGTGGGGAAGAAGGGAAAGAGGGGAAAAGGAGAAGCAGAGACAAAAAGAGAGATGGAGATACAAAGATAGAGAGGAAAAATGATATATTTTCTTCTTTAAAATTGTTTTATCTTGGTTAAAAGACTAATTGGTTATAGTGAAATTTTAAATTTAAATTTTTTTTGCCAGTCCTGGGCTTGAGCTCAATGCCTGAGCACTGTTCTTGGGCTTTTATCAAGGCTAGCACTCTGCCACTTGAGCCACAGCACCACTTCCAGCCTTTTTCTATGTATGTGGTACCGAGGAATCGAACCTGGGTCTTCATGCATGCTCAGCAGGCACTCTACCACTAGGCCAAACTCCGGCCCCTAAATTTTACTTTTTTTTAATAAAATATCATTGTCACTAGTATCCCCAAAAGAAAATAGGTATAAATCTAAACCATATACAAGATCTACATGAAGAAAACTATAAAAATATAACAAATGAAATTTTGAAACTTGTAAATGGAAAAATGTTGCAAATTGAATAGAGAAAGATCAGTTATTCCTAACTAGTCTTATAAACATAGCATAGTGGCACCAGTTGTTCTCACACATAATCCTGACAACTCCAGAATCTTAGATTTGAGGCTTGTGGCTCAAAGCCAGAGAAGGAAAGTCAGTGAAACTTTATTTTTGCAAGTTTCTGGCTTGAACTCAGGGCCTGGACCCAGTCCTTACACCTTTTTGTACTCAAGAATAGTGCAGTACTACTTTGAGCCAGAGTGCCACTGTGAGAGGCTGATCTCTAGTTAATCACAGGAAAAGCAAAATCAAGAAATGGCACTGTAGCTCATTGGTAGACTGCTAGTCTTGAGCACAAAGAAGCTAAGAGCTCAGTACCTGAGCACAGGGTTCCAGCCCCAGGACTAACAAAAAAGAAAGAAAAGTTTAATACAATCCCAGTCACAGTTTTTTGTCTATATATATGTATATGTCTATATACATATATCAACAAATTTTACAGTATATATGTACAAATAAAAAATCTAGTGTGGATAGTACAATATTAAAATGCAAATACAAAGCTGGAGTACTAACACTGACAAAAACACATGGTATGTAAATCTACAATAGCCAAAACAGTGTAGTTCTGATTAGAGAAAAGACAACAGGTTATTGGAATTTAGTAGAAATTCCAGAAATATACCATGTAAGCCAAGTTAAGGCTACATGGCTATGCCTAAAACCTTTTATTTTTTGGTAGATGAATATAATCATATTCTATTAACCCCAGAAAGGTATTAGAGTTCCCATATTTATGCATAATTAATATTAGTATTTTTAAAATTCGGTATTTCTGTGAGCATTGTGTATTGTACTGCTTTATAGAATATATTATTGAGTTTTAAATATAATACATAATGATAAGGAAGTGATAATAGTATCATAGAATACATGACATTGAATTTTCTCCTTTTCAAAATAAATTTTGGAAGTATTGGGCAAGTTTTGGACTTGCTAGGTAAATGAATAGCTGCTTGAACCACCCATCCCTCAGGTTTTTAAGTATTCATCATTTTAATATGTTCTTATATTTCTTGCATGGGAACTCATCTTGAAAAGCTACAATAACCGTGATGGATATTACTATGTAAGTCATATTAGCTAATAAGACTTAAGTATTAATTACTAGATTCTCAATTAAATCTCAGATTGAAAAATGCTGAGCATAGTATTACTTTGTGTTTTTGAACTTGGGTAATTTAATATTACAAAATTCTTCATATTAAATATTTGACAAAACAGCCTGTACAATTTTGAAAACATTAGACAACACTTTAGAAATCACACACATGAGAAATTACATAAAATAGCCACATGCCAATGGCTCACACCTATAATCCTAGCTACTCAAAAGGCTGACTGATATATGAGGATAGCAGTTAGAAGTCAGCCTGTGCAGGAAAGCTTGAGAGACTCTTTCTTCCAACAACAACAAAAAGCCAGAAGTATATCTGTGACTCAAAGTGGTACAATGCTACTCATGACAATAAAAGCTCAGACCCTGAAACCAAGAAGTGGCCTGACCCTGAGATCAAGCTCCCGAACTAGCACATGAAAAAATAAAAAGTAGGAAATTACACAAAAATGTGTCACATAGGAAATGAACTGTTGACAATGTAATTCTTTTAAGTATTCCTTTCTGTTTATAACATGTCAGGAGCCCATATGTTATATTAGAGTTCAATGGATCAACTGAAGTATATATTGATGTCTATCAATCTATCCATCCATTTAATTAAGTCTAAATCAAAAGACATTTATTCTTTTATTTTTTTCCAAAAATATAAAGTGAAAAGTCAAGTATTGACCTATCAGAATATGAGTTCTTTAAGAAAAGTGAATATTCACATGAAGCATAGCTATGTTTAGACTACTAAAATCCCAAAACACCAGGAAACCAGACCACAATATTTTTTACCATTTTGCATGTTAACATAAGTTTAACATTAAATGAATGGAAAACTCAAAGAGAGTGGATGAATGGTTGAAAAAAATGTGATGCATATATACAATGATAAAACCAAGGGGAAAAGAGAACAAGGAAATTACATAGAACGTTAAAACAGCAATAACAACAAGAAAAATAAATCTCTGGGTAAAGAGAGTATGGTAATTATACACAGTGGAATTCTCTGCTGCCATCAGAAAAAAATAACATTGCCCCCTTTTCAAGGAAATGGAAAGACTTTGAAAAAATTATATTAAGTGATGTAAGCCGATCCCAAAGAAACACAGGCTCCATGGTTTCCCTCATTTGTAGTAATTAGTATACGTCTGGGATATTCCTAGCCGAGGACCACAAAAGCTCAATAACTATGTACATATGACCATATAAGATCATGCTAAGTAAAATGAAATCCAGGATGTGAAAACAAGTTTTCTTTGTGGTTGTTGGTTTTGATGTACTATGTGAAGTTATTTCTTTTTTTCTTTATTTTTCCCCTTATCATTTATTCACTGTTGTTAATATATCTGATTTGGGTTCCTGAAATATTTAGTATACATTTATTTGAATTAGGAAAGGGAAGGGGGACAACAAAATGGTGAGACAAAGTGCAAAGTCTGAACCAATTTAACAACAATATTCTAAAAATACACTGGAAATGAACTCTACAACTTGGGGGAGGTGGGAGTAGGGAAAAGTGAGAGAAAAACCTCGGATAGGTAACCATGTCCAACAAGAATATACTCACTAACCAACTCCTCTGTACATCACACATACATTAAAATTAAATAAAAAATAAAAAAGGAGAAAGGTTAGACAAATTGGACTAATTAACCTGCAGAGTTTCTGTATGGCAAACGACATAACTAGCAAGATAAAAAGCCCACAGAGTGGGATAAGATCTTCACTAGCCACGCTAAACACAAGGACCTCATATCTAAAATATACCTGCAATCCCCAAAATTAAACCTCTCAAAAACAAATCTGCAGAGAAACAGCCATCCCATCAAAAAGTGGGCTAAAGACTTAAAGAAATAATTCTCTGAAGAGGAAATAAGAATGGTCACTGGACATATGAAGAAATGTTCAGCATCTCTGGCCATAAAAGAAATGTAAATCAAAATGACTTTTAGATTCCACCTCAAACCAATTAGAATGGACATTATCAAGAAATCTAATAACAAGTGATGATAGCAGGGATGGGGCCCGCATCCCACATTTGGTGGGAGTGTAAACTTCTTGAGCCATTGTGGAAGTGGTATGGCAGTTTTTCAAAAGACTGCATATAGAGCTCCCCTATGACCCAGGATTCCCACTCCTGGGCATTTATCCGAGTGTCCAGAAACAAGACCATACTAAACCTACCAGCACAGTCATATTCATTGTGCATTATTCACCATAGCTAAGATATGAAACCAACTCAGATGCCCGTAAGTAGATGAATGGATCAAGAAGTTGTGATTATATATATATATTGGAATTCTATGCTGCCATTAGAAAAATGTCATTTCCCATTTGTAAGGAAATGAAAAGACTTGGAAAAAATCATATGAATTGAAATAAACTAGACCCAAAGAAACCTAGGTTCCATGATTTCCTTATTATTTAATAATTAATACAGGTCTAGTATTCTCCTAGCAGAGGATCACAACAGTTCAATATCTATGTGCATATAGGAAGACGCTAAGTGAAATGAGCTTCAGGAGAGGGAAACAGGAGGTTAATCCTGTAGTTGATGTTTTTAATGTACTATATGAAGTTATTACGTTACTCTTTTTACTTTTTCTCTTTCTTTTTTCTATTGTTTATGGTTTATCATCTGTTGTTGCTGTATCTGACTGTGATACCTGGTATATTGTTTATATGTTTATTTGTTTATTTGAATCAGGGGAGGAAAAGGGAAAAATGAGATGATGAGACAAAAGTACAAAGAGAAAACCAGAATAACAGCAATATTCACAAGACAAAATATTGGAAAATAACTCTGCAACTTGGGAGGGGATGGGGAGAGGGAAGTGGAGATAAAACATGAGAAGAGGGTAGCAATGTTCAAGAAGTAAAGTACTCACTACCTAATGAATGGAAATGTAACTGTAACCAGTCTATATATCACTCTGATAATAAGATTAGAAAAGGAGGGAGAATGCATTAAAACATTTCAGTGCATATCCTACAAAATTAGGAAAAGTTGGGGAAGGTGTAGGTTGGTGGTTGGTGAGAATATTAGAAGGAATGACATTGATCATACATTTTGTGTTGCTAATCTGCTTTTTTAAATGTTAGTTTTGTCACATTAAAATATTTTAAAGGAATAGAGAAGAAAATTTTGAAAAATAAAAATGCTTTGGTTGCCAAACTTTACAATATAAGCATGTGTAAATTGAAAAGTCATAAGACATGTAAAGGATCATAATTTGAATTCTACTAATCAAACTGACATTGCTTCCATTATTTCTTTTTAATTTCAACTAGTATGCATACCTGGATGAATGCCTGCAAGAGCTCCAGCTGGTGTACTATGGAACAGGATACTTGAAAGGCAATATGAGCCGCAGGGATCAAGGCACACCTGTGCCTCATTTATTCCATTGAATTGAACACAATGAAAACAATATTACTTAGGAATTCCTGTGTTTTCGTGTATGTATATCAAATCATTGAAACATGGTGTTTGCTCAAAAATATTCACTATTGAGTACGTTCAGAATTTGTGATTCTATTAAAATGGCATTTTCCTGAAATTTAACCAAATCTGCATTGCATTTTCAAGTAGAAAAATTTACTGGATATTTTCAGTCATTCATTAATCTACTTATTCATTCTAAATAACTTCTGTGGCATCTACTGTCATGAGTCTCAGTAATGTGGTACACATTCTGAGATTCTGTCCAACAGAATCTCAGATTCTCTCCATGGAAGGCATAATTTCAAATAATCCAAATACAATATATATTTACTATATATTTACAACACATTCCATATTTCAACTTTCAACATTTCACTAAAATTTTTTACAATATATTAATGCTTTTCTAAGCATCTTTTTAAAGTTAAAATATGAGATATTTTGAATTAATAAAGTGTCCAAAAGTAAAATATAAACTCATTTTTATATTCTATGAAGCCTATTTTCTTTTCAGAATGCTGTGTGTAGCATGTGGATAATGAAGCATCAAATCAAATGTTACTATTTAGGAATACCTCAAAATAAATAATGAAATAATTCTGATTATTTTTATTGATATTAATTTCAACATGTTCAGCATAAAAAGATAAAATGACATATACAGTATAGCACTAATCTGAATTAATAAGCCTTCTGACTTTGCTTTCTTCATTTTCAAACTGGAATCATATGTTCTTATCTTGCACAATAAATAAGTGATATATTTTTAAGCTCTCTGAATCATACAAAAAGAAATGCTAAGACCAGTTCAGGTGGATCACACCTGTAATCCTAGCTATTTAGGAGGCAGATATCTGATGACAGTGATTCAAGCCAGCCTGGGCACGAAAGTCTGGGAGACTCTTATCTCCAATTAACCACCAGAAAATCACATGTGGCACTGTGACTCGAGTGGTAGTCTTGAGCTGAAGAGCTCCGGAATAGAACCCCAGCACCAGAGTTCAAGCCCCCTGACTGATAAAAAGCAGAGATTTACAATAGAACAAAATCTAGAGACTTTAGGCCAAATAGTACGACACTAAATGTAAGGACCTCCAGGATAAGGAAACAAAAGCCATATAATGAGTGACTGTTGTCCTTAATGTACTATGTTATCGCTCATCTCTTTTGCCATCCCTTGGTTATCTCATATTGTTAGTATTGTTACAATTTTTTAACTTGTTATGTGATATATATACATATATATGCCAGTCGTAGGCTTGAGTTCAGCGCTTGAGCACTGTCCTTGGACTTTCTCAAGGCTAGCACTCTACCACTTGAGCCTCAGCACCACTTCCAGCTTTTTTCTTTGTATGTGGGGTACCGAGGAATCGAACCTGGGTCTTCATGCATGCTAGGCAAGCACTCTACCACTAGGCCAAACTCCCAGCCCCCTATGTGATATATTTTATATGTGCTTAATTGGTTATTTGAAATTGGATAGGGAAGGCGGAAATCAAGATAAACATGGGGAAGGGTGGGAGGGAAACCGGGACCATGTCACGAGAAAGGTTATCAATATTTGTGAAGTTATCCACCTTCTATCTGGTGAATATAATGTAACCCTTCTATTAATCAAAATAAAAATTATTTTTAAAAAAGTGCTTAATAAGAATGGTCTATAATTCAATCTAAATATAATTCATATTTGTTATATGAAATTACAGTACACTGATGAGAGAAAGGGAAAAATTATAAATTGAAGTTCTGCATTTGTTGTTTCTGTATAGCTTATATAAAACAGAATGGGATACTACTAGTCACACTATTATGCTATGTTTCATTTTTAAAATTTGACCATCTTTCAGTGTCAACATGCATTGACCAAAAGAAAAAAAAACTCCAAACCATGAGTGTTTTAGTATTAATGGTATTATTATATATGTCTCTTATATTTGGAATTGTAGGGTTGTTTCTATGTTTTTCATTATTATAACTTAATCAACATTATCATTTAAATAACATTTACTTCTCTGAACTTACCAATTACTGTAACTAAGGACAATTTGATGTTTAACTACCTTAAGCAAATTAATGAATGCCTCCCAAATGTTGTTATTTTTTTTGGAGGGTCATGGGACTTGAACTCTAGGCCTGGGGACTGTCCTTGAGCTCTTCACCTCAATTTAGTGTCCTACCCTTGAGCCAAGCTCCACTTCCTCTTTTCTAGAGGTTAATTGTAGATAAGAGTCTCAGGTCCTTTTGTGCCTGGGCTGCCTTTGAACCTTGATCCTCAGGTATCTGCTTCCTGAGTAGCTAGGATTACAGACGTGAGCCACGGTGCCCGGCTCCAAACTTTCCTAATAGATACTTTTCTTCTCAGAACTTATTTGTTGGAAACTGTCCTTTTTTTTTTTATCAAATTCACTTTATAAAAATCTACCTCTAAAATGGTTTTAGAGGTTACAAAATGGGGGCACAAGAATGGAAGAAAGAAATGCAAATGCAGTCATTGCAGTGAATATATATTAGGTAAAAGATGATCTATGCAATTTGTTGGCAGGGAGGAGAGAGGGAAATGGGGAAATGAAGGAAGTGTTGACATTATCTAAGAAGCATTGTACTCATCTGGTTTATGAATTGTAACCACTTGTACCACTCCTTAATAAGAGAAAAAGGAGAGGTTGGGAAGGAAAGAACAAAATGGAATATGGTGGAGATGGTTACTTACTTTTAGCTTATATCTAAGCTGTGCTGCTGCATACTAGTTGTGTGACTTTCACAAAGTTTCTTATACTTGAGTGTTTTTACCTTGAAAATTGAGGTAATTTATTTTAGCTCAAGGAATTGCTATCAAAATGGGATAATTCAGATAATGAGCTTAGTACCAATTCTAGCACAGCATGAGGACTCAGATACTGCTACTGTTTTTTGTTTGTTTTGTTTTTGTTATTTTTTCTTGTCAGACCTATGGCTTGAAATCAGGGCCTGAGCACTATCTTTGGGCGTTCTCAAGGCTATAGATCTACCACTTGAGCCACAGCACCACTTCCAGCTTTTATTTATATATGTGGTAGCAAGGAATTGAATCCAGGTCTTTGTGCATGCTAGGGAAGCACTCTACCACTATGCCAAACTCCTGGCCCACTGCTACTGTTTTTATACTTCAGATTTCTCATCATGCCCAAGAAAATGTTGACTGTATAATGAGTACTTCATGAAAGTCTTTTGAATTTGTCAATTTTTACTGAATTATTACAAAATTCAGTTTCTTCAGAATTATTTTCTTTAAGACAATAAAACTGTTGTCTTTAATGATCTATAATTAGTTGTATGAATATTTTATTTTCTCATTATTTCTGTTTTTAGCACCATATAAACACAGTCATACTCTCTTGACATTGATGTTATGTTTCATATCTATAGTAGAATCATATAATCATGAAGCCATATTCAAATAACTGTGGCCATATTTTGCTTAAAGGTTGACATGTTGCAGACATAATTATAAAATACTATAGCTGAAATAATCAGTTTTACTTAAACAGTAGATACTTTTTGTACTCACTGATTTCTATAAGGGCAAGATAGAAAAGGAAAGAAAAAAATCTTTTACTAGAAAAATCTCTAGATAGGCATTGTGAATTGAGGGAAATGTCATGGAAAATAATCTCAGCAATAAAAATGCACAAACTGAGGTATGTTTGGTGGTATTTAGTTTAACTCAAGGTGAAAAATAAACACTTGTTAATCTTGCTTGTGTAGCTGGTATTATACCAGTTAAGCCACATCTCCAGGTCTACATTTTGCTGTTTATTTGGGAGATGAATTCTAAACTTTTTTCCCAAGGCTAACCTTGATGCACAGTCTTCCAGACCTCAACATCTCAAAGAGATAGCACTACAAGCATGAGTCACCAAGGTCTGGCTTTTGTCTGTGATATTTTGACTTTGCTATTTAGGAAATTAATACCATCCTTCTGAATTACTGAAAGTAAAATGTTGTTACAAAATGCAAAAGAGGACAGCAAGTTCTCACCCTCGATGCTAGTTTTTTTGTCATCACCATATCTGAATAAAATAAAAGGCTATAACTATCGTAATAATTCTGGGAGAAAGAATCTGCAATGTTTGTACTGAGTTAGTCTCCCAACATTGTTCAGCATTCCTTAATATAGTCTGTGATCAACTTTCATTTCCCCCCCTTTTCATAATAATAAAAAAGCCCTTTCTTTCTGCTCCTAGTCCACATTTGCTAAAAAGTATTTGAACATTCTGTTGACCTTATTGAGAAACACATCTTTTTAAAGAAGTAACTAAGGCCCAGTTTTAAACCAGCTCAGACTTTCAGTTCATAGCACATTTTTCTTGAGGGTGTACGCATTGAGTTTAGACACACAATAAATCAATTACAAAATCAAGGAGACCATCTTCTATGCACTTATACAAAAATTGACTAATGACTTGCCTTGGTAGCAATCAAAGAACTCTTGCTAGTTTACTTCATCCTTTAAGCACCATCCAATATTCCTGATTCAGAAAAAAAAATGCTTTTCTTCCGTCCTGACTTCCTTCATGCTTTATGTCTTTGTCTCTTTTTCTTTACTTCCAAACTTTACATTATATATTCTTTTCTGGATTATTTTTTGTTGGTTGTTGGACTTGAACTCTGGGCCTGGGTGCTGCTCCTGAGCTGCTCACTCAAGGCTTTGGACTTACGCCTGGGCATTGTCCCTTTCCTCTTCAGCTTAAGGATACCGCCCTACCCCCTGTGTAACAGCACCAGTTCCAGTTTTCTAGTGGTTAATTAGAGATAACAGTCTCACGGACTTTAGTGCCAGGGCTGGATTTGAGCCATGATTCTCAGATCTCAGCTTCCTGTGTAGTAGGATTACAGGCATGAGCCATCGTTCACGGATTGGAAATTTTTCTTTTCATTTACTTTTGTCACATTTCAAGCCAGCCTTGTTGTGAATATGGAAAGGGTAACACTGATCAAAACACATTGTATTCACAAACGGCTTTGTTGAACTTCTTCATACAAATACGTAAAAGTAAATTAAAATTTATTTAATCTTATAAAATAAATCAACATATATATTATTGCATAGTTATGTATAATTACAATGAAGTTCTTAATCTGTTCTACTCTATAAATTTCATTATCAATATAAAGTATGCATATATATTATATTTATGTGTACAATCTGTAAACTTTTAATAAAGATATTGTATGATATTTACAGGTTTTATATAATTTCTGGGCCAATTATTAACAAGACTTAGGTTTCACATAAATTTCAAGTTTAAGAAATGATATACATTGCTTTTAATGACTATTTTACTATTTTGCTCAATGTGTTCATATTAAAAGAAAGAAAGTTTCAACTACTCTAGGGTATTGCTATGGCTAGATATATTTCTGCACACGTAAACTCTGCATGCCATTTTTCAACTATATAAGGTGACTATAGTAAGAAGTAAATTTGTATGGAGGTATATATTAGAAGTACAGTCAAACTATCAGATAAATCTGAATGACAAATCTTTGACCTTTTCTTAGCCTTTACTATTTGTTTTCTATGGTAAGTACAACTTCTCTCTTCAAAATGATAGCTGAATTCTTGATTCACCCATTCAGCTCTGAATATTGCCAACTGAAAATTTCATGGTACTTTCAAACTTAAAATGTATGAAGTTAGAAACCCACGTATGCATTGAGAGACAAGTAAAAGAAGAATATGCTATCTATATGGAAACAAGACTTAGTCTAAAGCATGTTTATAAAATTTCTCCATTGGTGTTCAACAAACATTCATAATTCATAAATTCAGTTCACCAGTTCTAGAAAGTGTTTACAGTTTCCATTTTAATTTATTCACTAAAGCATTGATAAAATATTATTACCCTATCAGCAATGGTGAATGATTTCTAGTACTGCATTATTTACATATTAACAAAAATGAATCAATAAAATTATATTTGAAAGTAAAAACATATGACCTAGCATTTTCCTTTTCATACCATTGTTTATTATTAATAGCAGTTTGAATTCAAGCTCTTCTCCTTCTAAGAATTTTGTTTTGCTTCTTGGATGAAGCATTAGTGAAGACATTCCATAAACAACATTTCTTCACGCACCTTTTCTAATATTGCCAGAAGATAAGCAAAAAATTTTCATTTTGGAAAATGAGTGGGTTCTCAGTTTTGCTCATTTTTCTTGGCTTTGTCATGTACTGTGCAGCATTGCTCCACAATACAAGAGGAATATTTTTCTGTGCTTGTGTCCTGGTGCCTCCTTTGTACTTTGGTGAATGTTGGTTCTATTTGGTATCTTCTTCCAAAAAAGCCTAACTTCAACATAATTGAAGCCTTGGTTTAGATGACACAATTTTTTCTTTTTTTCATATATTTATTATTGTAATTAATAGAAGGGTTACATGATATTTGCAAGATAGATGGTGCGTTAATTCCCATACATTGATACACTTTCACATGTCTTGATCCCCATTTCCCTCCCCCGCACCACCAACCCTCATCTTGTTTTCAACCCTTCCTTATCCAATTTCAAATACACAAATACAAATATATCTGATATATCACATAACAAATTGAGATACTGTAAAAATATGAGATAACCAAGGTACAGCAAAAGAGATGAGAGATAACATAGTATCTTAAGAACAACAATCATTCATTAAAGGTCTTATGTTTCTGTAACCTAGAGATCCTTTCATTAAGCCTCATGCTATATGGCCTTTTGTTTCAAAGTTCTGCTCTATCGCAAATATCTGCTAGGAGAGCCCAAGGTTTCTACTGATTATGACAAATGAGGGAAACCATTGAGCCTATGTTCCTTTGAGTCTGACTTACTTCACTTAATATGATTTTTTCTTTATTTTTATTTTTTATTGTAATTAGTAAAAGGGTTACATGATATTTGCCAGATAGAAGGTGCATTAATTCACATACATTGATACCCTTTCACATGTCTTGGTACCCATTTCCCTCCCCCCTCCACTCCCCCCACCCATCTTGGTTTTCCCCCCTTCCCTATCAAATTTCAAATATCCAAATACAAATAAATTCAATATATCAGATAACAAAGTGAGATACTATACCAATATGAGATAACCAAGAGACATCAAAGGAGATGAGAGACAACATAGTACATTAAGGACAACAATCATTCATTATATGGCTTTTGTTTCAATATCCTGGAGGTCCTTTCAATTAGCTTCACATTATATGGCCTTATGTATCAAGATTTTGCTCTATTGCAGATCTCTGCTAGTAGAGCCCAAGGTTTCTCCTGATTATGATGAATGAGGGAAACCACTGAGCCTAAGTTCTTTGAGTCTGGCTTACTTCACTTAATATGATTTTTTCTAAGTCTTTCCATTTCCTAACAAATGGGCAATGTCATTCTTTCTGACAGCAGCATAGAATTCCATTGTGTACAAATAAAACATCATGTTGATCCACTCATCAACTGAGGGACATCGAGGTTGGTTCCATAACTTTCCGATGGTAAATAGTGCAGCAATGAACATTGTTGTGCTGGTGGATTTAGTATATCCTTGTTTCTGGATGATTGGGGAAATGCCAAGTAGTGGAATTGCTGGGTCATAGGGGAGCTCTATGTTTAGTCTTGTGAGGAACTGCCACACTGCTTTCCATAGTGGTTGAACGAGTTTGCACTCCCACCAACAGTGTAGTACTGATCCCGCCTGTCCACATCCCCTCCAGCATCTGTTGTTATTCGTTTTCTTGATCCTGGCCATTCTAACTGGAGTGAGGTGGAATCTTAGAGTTGTTTTGATTTGCATTTCTTTTATGACCAGAAATGTTGAACATTTCTTCATATGTCTATAGGTCATTTTTGTTTCTTCTTCAGAGAAGACTCTCTTTAAGTCTTTGGCCCATCTTTTAATGGGATGGTTGTTATTGTGGAGATTAGTTTTGGCTTGATTTAACTTTTTGAGATGTTGATATATTTTAGATATGAGGCCTTTGTCCATTGTATGGTTGGTGAAGATCGTCTCCCACTCTGTTGTCTTCCTAATTAGTTTACTAGCAATGTCTTTTGCCATACAAAAGCTCTGCAGTTTAATGCAGTCCCACTTATCTGGCCTTTCTCTGATTTGTTGTGATTCTTGGTGCTTATCAAGAAAGTTTCGACGTGTGCCAAGGAGGTCTAGTGTATCTTCTATTCCTTCTTGTAAAGTTTTCAGTGTGTCGGCTTTTACCTCCAGGTCTTTCATCCATTTGGACTTAATTCTAGTGCAGGGTGACAAACAAGGATCCAATTTTAGTATAGTGCAGGTGCTTAAGCAGTTCTGCCAGGACCGCTTGTTGAAGAGGCTATCTCTTCCATTCTATTTTTTTGACTCCCTTCTCAAAGATTAGGTGGCCATAGGTCTGTGGTTTAATATCTGGGTCTTCATTTCTATTCCATTGGTCTTCAGGCCTGTTCTTGTGCCAGTACCAAGCTGTTTTGATAATTATAGCTCTATAATATAGTCTAAAGTTTGTTATTGACCTTCCTCCTGCGCTGTTCTATCTGCTAAGAAGTGTTTTTCTATACGGGGTCTTTTATTATTCCATATGAAATTTTGGATTGCCTCTTCTATTTCTTAAAGATGACATTGGGATATTGATGGGTATTGGATTCAATTTGTAGATAGCCCTTGGCAAGATTGTCATTTTCACAATGTTGATTCTTCTAATCCAGGAGCATGGGAGGTTTTTCCATTTCCTCAGATCTGCTTTAATTTCCTTTTTCAGGGTTTTAAAGTTTTCATCAAAAAGGTCCTTTGCATTCTTAGTTAAGGTAATTCCTAAGTACTTTATTTTCTTTGAGGCTATTGCAAAAGGAGTTGCTTTCCTTATTGTTGCCTCATTCCTCTCAGTGTTGGCGTAGAGGAAGGCAGTTGATTTTGGGGGGTTAATTTTATACCCTGGTACCTTCCAAATTTTGAATCAGCTCAAGGAGCTTGGGAGTAGAGTCTATAGGATTCTTTAAATACAGGATCATGTCAACTGCAAAGAGGGAAAGTTTTACTTCCTCTTTCCCTATTTGGATCCCCTTTATGCTTGCTTCTTGCCTTATTGCACTGGCTAGGAATTCTAATACAATATTAAAGGGGAGTGGAGAGAGTGGGCATCCTTGTCTCCTTCCTGATTGTAGAGGGAATGGCTTTAGCTTTTCACCATTAAGTACAATAATAGCTGTGGGTTTGTCATACACAGCCTTTATTATATTGAGGAATGTTCCATGGATTCCTAGTTTCTCCAAGCTTTTAGCATAAAAGGGTGATGGATCTTGTCAAATGCCTTTTCTGCATCTATTGAGACAATCATGTGATTTTTGTCCCTGCTCCTGTTGATGTGTTGAATTATATTGATTGATTTGTGTATGTTGAACTTGCTTTGCCTCCCTGTGATGAAACCTGTTTGATCATAGTATATAATTTTTTTGATGAGTTATTTTAGACGGTTGGCTAGTATTTTGTTTAGAACTTTTGCATCAATGTTCATCTGGAAATAAGTCTATAGTTATCTTTCTTTGATGAATCTCTGTCTGGTTTGGGGTTGAGGGTTATACTGGCTTCATAGAATGAGTTTGGTATAGAACCTTCATTTTCAATTTCGTTGAAGAGCTTGAGGAGTATTTGTGTGAGCTCTGCTTTGAAGACCTTATACAATTCTGCTGTGAATCCATCTGGCCCTGGGCTTTTCTTAGGTGGAAGGTCTCTTATTGCCATTTCTATTTCAGAAATAGGCCTGTTTAGTTGGGTTAGTTCTTCTTGGTTCAGTGTGGGTATGTTAATACTGGCTAGGCATTGGTCCGTTTATTCTAGATTCTCAAATTTTTTGGTGTAAAGGTTTGAGAAGTATTCCCTCATGATACTCTGAATCTTGGTCATTTCTGTAGTGATATTACCATTTTTGGCTGTGATCTTGTTTATTTCGGTATTTGGTAAGATTTGCTAAGGGTTTGTCAATTTTGTTAATTCTAACAAAGAACTAACTCCTTGTTTTGTTGATTCTTTCTATAGTTTTATTTGATTCCAATTCATTTAATTCTACTTTGATTTTAATAATTTGCTTCCTTCTAGTGGGATTAGAGTTGGTTTGTTGCTCTTTTTCCAGGAGCTTAACATGACACATTAAATTGTCGATTTGCAATTTTTCCAATTTGTTATTGTAGGCACTCAGAGCTATATATTTTCCTCTGATGACTGCCTTTGCCATGTCCCAGAGGAGCTGGTATTTTGTGTGCTCCTTTTTGTTAAATTTCATAAACTGTTGGATTTCTATTCTGATATCTTTGATGACCCATTGGTGATTCAACAATGTGTTTTTCAGTCTCCATGAGTTACAGGGTTTTCGTTGGTGGAGATGTGTGTTCAGTTCCAATTTGATGCCATTGTGGTCTGAGAGAGTGCAGGGAATAATTTCAGTGTTTCTGAATCTGTCCAGGTTTGTTTTATCGCCTAAAATGTGGTCTATTTTGGAAAATGTTCCATGTGCTGCTGAGAAAAATGTATGTTGTGTTGTTGCTTGGTGGAATAATCTGCATATATCTGGTAGACCTAGTTGGTCTATATAGTTGTTCAATTCTAAGGTTTCTGGGTTGAATTTTTGCCTTGTTGATCTGTGCATAGGTGAGAGTGGTGTGTTAAAGTCACCAACAATCACTGTGTTTCGATTTATACATGGTTTCAGTGAAACTAATTTTTGCTTTGTGAAATTCGGAGCTCCGGCATTCAGTGTGTAGATATTTAGGATGGTTATGTCCTCCTGGAGGAAAGATCCCTTTAGTAGTATGTAGTAACCTTCTTTGTCTTTTCTCACTAATTTTACTTTGAAGTCTATTTTATCTGATATGAGGATTGCAACTCCAGCCTGTTTATGGGGGCCGCTAGCTTGATAGAGTTTATTCCATCCTCTCATTTTCAAAATGTGTTTGTTTTTTTGGGTAAGATGTGTCTCTTGAAGACAGCAGAACGATGGATCTTGTTTTTTGATCCAGCTAGATAATCTATGTCATTTAATTGGAGAGTTAAGTCCATTGATATTGAGAGTCAGGATTGAAAAATATTTACTAGTTCCTGCCATTTTTACAAGCTTTCATTAGGGCCTGTATTTTGATAGGTTTTGTGTTACTTAGATGTTATGAGTTTTAGGTGACTTGTCTTCCTCTGTATTACATTTCTGTTGGTTTTCCATGTGTAGAACATCTTTGAGAATTTACTGTAGTGTTGGTTTTGTTGCTGCATAATGTTGAAGCTTTTCCTTGGAATGGAATGTTTTTATTGTTCCCTCAGTTATGAATGAGAGCTTAGCTGGTTACAGTATTCTTGGTTGGTAGTTATTTGACTTCAGGGCATGGCATATATCGTTCCAATCCCTTCTTGCTTGCGTGGTCTCTGCTGAGAAATCTGGGGTTATTGTGATTGGTTTGCCTTTATAGGTGATTGTTCTCTTCTCCCTGGCTGCTTTTAGGATCCTATCTTTGGCCTCTGTTGATCCAGTTCAGAATATAATGTGGCAGTGGGATGTCCTTTTCTGGTCAGATCTATTTGGGGTTCTAAAAGCTTCTTGTATCTGGATGGGCCTGCCCTTCTTGATATTTGGGAAGTGCTCTGAGATGATTCACTGAGATGATTCCAATGCTATTGTCCTCTTTCTCCAGACCCTCCTCAATACCAATTAGCCTTAAATTTGGCTTTCTAATTGTATCTTGGACCTCCTGTAGCGTTTTCTCATATTTCCTAGATTTGAATTGACTCATTTTCTGTTCTTTTTCTATAACAACTAAAGTATCTTCAACCCTCGAAATTCTCTCTTTGCCTGGTCTAATCTGCTATCAAAGCTATCTACTTTATTCTTCATCTCCCTTGCTTCTAATTGCTCATTTTTGATGCCTTGAATCTCTTGTTTTAAATCATGTATGGATTTCTTTAGCTCCTTGATTTCCATTTGAGTGGTTAGCTCAGCAGCTTTATTCTCTTTGGACATTTGTTGAAGTTCGGTCACCTTTTTGTTTGTGGATTCTATGAATTCATCCATTTTTCTTTGAAAAACCTTTATTATGGCCTCCTTTTTGGCTTCCCCTTTCTCACATATCATCTTGTTTATGGTTTCCTCTTGTTTAGCTGTGGCTTCCTCCCTTACCTCTTTCTTTATGTTTTCACATTTTTCATTAATGATGTTTATCAATTGCATTTGTATAGCACTTGGAAGGCTCTCCTCACGATTTGTCACTGACTGCTCCATTGCCTGTTTATGTTGGGTGGGAGATGCTATTCCTTGATTTGACACTTTTCTTGAGTTTCTTGTTCTGCCCTTTTGAGGATGGGAGATAGATTAATACTAAACAAGATTATAATTTTTCAGATATAACCAACCTAGACCTTTTTAGTTGGCTGACAATAGATATTAGCTCCTTTAGATTGGTAATAACACTCTCTTTCTTTTTGTACACTTACATACAAATCTAATACAATCACAGATGACCAATTTATGACCAAAACAATAAGCCCCTCTTTCCAATTTTTATTGTATTTAAGTCCCTCTGGACCTAGAGTATAATTGAACACCTAGATACACAGCATTGCTCAACAACCATCAAATGTAGATCCATGCATTATAAGAGTTGAAGGATGAACAGAGGACCAGAGATAGAAGAATAATATGGAAGATGACAAGGTAGGTAGGAAAAGAATAATACAGGAGTGTAAGAATATTATAGTAATGAAGAAAGGGTATTGTGTAAGGATAATTGACCTAAGGTAATAGACAGGTAGAGTATTTGTGTAGAAAGTTTAGATGAACTTAGATAAAACTTATCAAAATAAGAAGAGTATTAAGAAGACTATATAGAGAAAAGAGAGATGTTGATTTAGGAGATTTCAATGATACCAATTTTAGAAAGAAAAAAGAAAAAAGAAACAAAACAGCAACACAATAAAAGAAAACAGAACACACACACAGACACACACACACACAAACAAAAACAAAAACAAAAAAACAAACAAAAAAGAAAAGAAAAGTTGCAGGAGATTCCTCACTGTTCTGAGTTTTTACCCAAGAGATACTAGGTTTGAGAACCAGGAGTTTAAAAAGCAGGTGAATATATCAATATGGATATCGTTTTTATTCAGACTGTACCCAGAGCTGTCACTGTGTTTCTAGGAACAACCACAGTACCAGCAGGATTGCAGGAAAAGAGAGAAGAAAAAAAGAAAAAAAGAAAAAAAAAGAATGAATCATAACATTAGGGAAAAAATATGTAGGTTAAATAGCAAAGAGAAAAATAAGAACATTTAAAAATGCAAATGAATTGGTGTAAAAAAATTTAAAAAGTGTATTCTTCAGGTTTTTCTTTTGTGGGGGGGCCGGACAGGAAACTTGTATCTCCTCTAAATTCGGGATCTAAACACTTCACAGAGTCATTTTCTCTTGTGATTTGGCTTTGCAGTTTTTTGGATGAGATTTCTTGTTTGGTAAAACAAAGCTGAAAGATTAGCAGGTGGCTTTGTTTACCAGGTCTGTGGTCAGCGCAGGGTCGGACTTCAGCAGCGCTGGGGCCGGATTTCCAGCTAAGGGATCTCTGGAAAATCCTTTGCCAGTTAGAAAGATGGCACTGTCAGCCACACCTCTCAGGCTCCAATTGCTTTGGCCTGAGTCCTTGCCAGCAGTCAAGATGGCGTTGCTCTCAGCTGATGGGGTAGGGGCTCCCTCCCAATGCTGTTCCCAGAGCAGAAGTGGAAACTTCTCCTCGGAGGTACTCACAAATTGCTGGATTCTCTGGTTCCATGTAGCTGGCAGGTTTGTGCACGGCCGGGTGTGGGCTCTGGGCTCACTCAGGCTCTGTGTGGCTCTTTCTCCAGCAGGCGGGTCTGTGCTGTTGTGAAGCTCTTTCTCTTCTCTGATTCAGAAGAACCTTTGTCTCCCTGGCCACTCCGTGGGGAGCTCCATGCTCTCTTTTCACGCTGATATTCTTCCTCTATTTCCTATTTTTCCTCTCTGCCTGAGTTCTCTGTGTTCCTGAAGCTTACTTGGGATCAATTTCTGTTAGAGGACTGTCTCCTGCACTGCCAGTACATGAATCTTGGCAGGAGCTCAGTACGTCTCACCCTGAACCGCCGCCATTTTCCACTGATTCTTCCACAATTTTTTCAATTATATTTTCTTTTAAAAATGTGGCAACAATGTCTTCATTAGCAAAGTTTCTCCAGTATTTTTATATGTTTCAATTCTAAGCTATTTCAAGTCTTTGTAATGATCCCAATTTGCAGAATATGGCTTGGTATCTCTTATTTTGGGGGACTCCTTTTGGAAGTGTCTATAGGCCTGACTCACTTTAGACCAACAACTTCCTATTGAAATACTTTTTCTGTTTATGTTTTCAACTCACAAATTGAATGCATCTTCCATTTATACTTAAAACATATCTGAAATACTGTGCATATAATGTCTATATTTTAGATGTGGCAGTAATAGAAGCAATAATTTCTTTACTGCTTCACAGAGAAACAATTAATTCTTACTGTAGACCTTGACAACCTCAGTACATCTATTTTCATTTCTTAGTAAATTGGAAAGTTTTACCTGGCAGTTAATGGAAACATGACTTTTCTTTGGCCTGTCATGCTTCTCTTGTTCTGTGGCTCCATTATGAAGTAAAATTAGAGTTACTGGATCACAGCATTATGACAAAATATGTCAAGCTGATTAATTGATTAAGCTATAGATAGATAGTTACTCATAGGCAGGTACTGACACAATATGTATATGCAGGGAAAGTATGTTATCTCATCCTCTGGGAAAGCAACCAAGATTTCAGCATGCATTTATAAAAGTGCATGCTATTTAAAACTTGAATTTCCTTGTAATGTATTCAAGCAGTAGATAATCAAACATATGTAGAACCTCTGTTTTACCCGTGTAAATAATAAGGTATAAGGTTACCTTATTAGAAAATAATGTCGCATCATGGTTCCTTTTCATAATTAATTGAAATTATCTTTTTCTATCTCATAGAACTATTTCTTCCATGAACGGACTGACTTACATAAGAAAAATCATAGATTCTGGATTTTTATCTTTCAGTCTATAGGCATACACTTGAATCAGTACAGAATATACTTAATTAAATAATATTTGAAAATAGAGACTGATAATTGGCTTATATTTTCCAGTTTTGTTCGCCTTAAATTGCTTTAATTATTTTGGAGAGGTTTTTGAATGTCCTTGAAACACATACAATTTTCTCCAGTATAATATGTCAACAAGCATTTTAAATTTCACCATTATCTATGATGCTTACTAAAGGGTCTCACAGATAATCTTTGCTAGATTACCTTTTATTCCTTACTAAGTGAATTCTTTACACAAATGTTTTTTTTGTTCTTTTCCTTCTAATTTTTAAGTTTAAGTAGATTTACAAAGGCAGTTCAATTTAATATGTCATTTATGAGTAAACTGCAATTTGATCAATGTAACTGCCACAAATAGGTTTTAAGTTTTTTCTCTATGTTTACCAAGATAGATACACTATTTTCTGATTTTCTGATAAACTTGACAAATTATATTGCTGTGGACAAACTACAAATCATTCATAAATGTTGAACAGTGGGGCAAGAGACAAACTTAAAGGTGATCATGAGCCTGTATTTAAAGAATCATGTAGACTCCTCTCCCAAGTTACTTGAGCTGATCCTAAACTTTGACAAAGTAACAGAATATCAAATTAACTATTAATCAAATTAATAGTTTTTTCCAGGCACTGTGGCTCATGCCTGTAATCCCAGCTACTGAGCAGACTGAGATCTGAAGATCAGGGTTCAAAGCCAGCCTGGGCACTAAAGATCATGAGATTCTTATCTCCAATTAATCATTAGAAAAGCGGAAGTGGCACTGTAGCACAAGGGCGAGGGCAGTAGCCTTGAGCTGAGGAGCTCAGGGACAGCGCCCAGTCCAGAATCCAATCCCCACAATCAACAACAACAACAACAACAACAACAATAATAGCTTTTTGTATATGTATAGAGAGACTGAAATCAGGAAAACTTTACTCCTTTTGTAATAGCATAAAAAACTACTAGGAATTAACCCAAAATGTGAAGGATCTCTATAATGAAAACCTTAAAAACCTTAAAAAAGGAAATTAAACCAGATTTGAGGAAATGTGAAACCCCCCCAAGCTCCTGGATTGGGTGGATTAACATTGTGAAATTGGTAATACTACCAAAAGCTACCTACCAATTCAATGCAATACCCAACAATTTCAACAATATTCCAACAGTATTCTTCAATGAAATTGAAGAACTGATCCAAAAATTCATGGAATAATAGATGACCCTGAATATCAAAATCAATCCTTACCAGGAAGAACAGTGCTAAAGGAATATCAAACTTCAAACTCATTCATCATCCACAGGTATAAAAACAACTTGGCACTTGTGCAAGAATAGGCCTAAGGGCCCATGAACTAGAACTGAAGACCCAGAAATGATTGCACCTAATCTTTGAGAAGGGAGTCAAGAAACAAAACAAAATGTAACATAACAAAAAACAGGACGGAAGAAAAACAGACTCTTCAACAACTGCTGTTGGCATAATTGACTATAAACATGAAGAAGATTGATGTTGGAACCTTGTATATCACCTGGAATCAGTATTAACTCCAAATGGATCAAAGAACTCAATGCAAAATTAGATACATTCAATATATTACAGGAAGGAATAGGGGAAATACTAGAGCCTTAGCTCAAGTTGAAACTATCTCAATAAGAGAGAGAAACACAAAAAAATCATACAAAGGATGGATATATGAGATTTCATTAAGTGGCAGAGCTTCTACATGACAAACAACATAGCAAGCAAGATAAAAAAATCCCGGAGTGGGAGAAGATCTTCACTAGATAGAAAACATCTAAAACATAATTAGAGCTCCAAAAATTAAACACCCCAAATCAAATCCTCAAAGAAACAACCACCTCATTAATAAGTGGACTAAAGATTTAAACAGAAACGTTTCTGTCTAGGAAATAAGAATGGCCAATGGACGCATAAAGAAATTTTCAATAGCTCCAGTATATCAAAACTACATTGAGATTCCACCTCACCTGGTTAGAATGGCCATCATCAAGAGAACTAATAATAACATATGCTGAAGAGGATGTGGCCCAAAGAAAATGCTACTACACTCTTGGTGGGAATGTAACCTTGTTCAATCACTCTGGAAAACAGTATGCAGGTTCCTCAAAAGTCTAAACTTAGAGCTCCTCTATGACCTGGGTATATACCCAAATGACCTGCACTAAAACTACTACTGCAATTATGTTCATTGAATTATCATTTACCATAGCCAAGACACGATATCAACCCAGATGCCCCTCAGTGGGTACATGGGTCAAGAAAATGTGGCATATATACAAAATGGAAAAATCCATCAGAATGAGTAGCATCATCCCATTCATAAGGAAATGGAAAGACCTAGAAAAAATCATATTAAGTCAGGCAAGCCAGACCCACATCAACATAAGCACCATAGTTTCCCTTTTTTTTGCTTCCCTCATTTGTAATCATTAGAATATGTCTAGGAGAGTTCTTTCTAGCAAAAGATCCCAATAGCTCTATAGATATGTACATATGACCTTATAAAATATGCTAATCAAAATAAAAAACAGGACATGGAAAAACATTTTTGTTTTTGTAGTGGAGTGAATGTAGTTATTTCTTTTTTCCTCCTTTTTTTTGCCAGTGCTGGGCTTGAGCTCAGGGCCTGAGCACTGTCCTTGGACTTTCTCAAGGCTAGAGCTCTACCACTTGAGCCTCAGCACCACTTCCAGCTTTTTTTCTATGTATGTGGTACCAAGGAATTGAACCCAGGTCTTCGTGCATGCTAGGCAAGCACTCTACCACTAGGCCAAACTCCAGGCCCAACAGTTATTTCTTCTTTCTTCCTTCTTTTCTCTTTGGTTTACCCAATGCTGTCACTGTTTTTCATTTCAGTATCCTTTGTATTTTATATAAGTTGATCAGATTTGAGGATGATGGCGCGAATTCCAGAAATGAAGAGACAAATGTCAAAAGAACCAATGCAAAGGTGATACTCACAAGACACTATGTTGGGAACGAACTTTACAACTTGAAGGGGGAGATTCTTTCTGGGGGAGGCACAGGGGGGAAAACAACAGTGCAAGTAACAATGTTTGTTAAGAATTTTATTTTCTTACTTATGTAAACTATAACCCCTTCATGAATCACAAAACATAGTAACCTTAAATTACCTATATATTTAGACTAAGTTATCTTATTTTCTATTGGGCATATATAGTATATGTATTATATAATATATAAATTATATTATGTATATATTACATATAATATGTAGTGATTTGGTGTCACCCCTTGGACCTGAACAGAGGTCCTGGGTATCATCCCTGAATATTTGTTGCTCAAGTCTAGTTCTGTGCCACTTGAGCCACAGATTCACTTCTGGATTTTTTTAAGTAGTCTATTGACAATGATAATCTCATGGACTTTCCTGCCAAGATGCCTTTGAACTATGTGGCTCAAATCTCAGCCTACTGAGTACATAGATTGCAGGCCTATGCTAATAGGGCCCAGACCTAATATATTTTTTAAGCTTTGGTCTTTGTGTTCATAAGAGATAAAATTCTGGAATCTCATTTTTCTTCTTAAACTTCATTCTGTCTTTGTAATTCTTGCATCTTTACATTGTTGTTTATACATTTGCAAATATCATAAGTTTTTATTTTTCTTTCAAGTACTTTTTGAAAATCTTGACTATCGTATGATTCTAACTTGACAGTGATAAGAGTCTGACTTGGTTAGTTGATAATGTCCCTGAATGAGCAAAAATAGTTTATTCATTTTTCTGGGATACTGTCTTTGAATTGCATTTGAGTGTGCCAGGTCAGTTCATTCTGTTTGCTACCATGACCACATTGTATTTCGTATGAGTTTCTGAGTGAACATTGTGATTACTATTTATCTGACTATAACACACAACACCGTTCTTGGTAATGTAGTGGCCCTTTTCTTTCCTAGTAAGGGTAGTGATGTGGTACAGAGACCATAGGAGACTTCTGTGAAAACTTTCTGGTTTCTGTTAACTGTTGTGTATTTGCTGTTGACATTCATAGCTTTGATCTTATCCCATCTATAGGAGCTGTTACAGGAGTGGGTTAAGGCCATAAGCACTACTGTTCACATTCCCCAGTACATGAATATTGACATATTTTCTGCTGTTTTGTTCTTATATACTCTGGGAAAGTATATTAATGGCCTTTATAGCTGAAAAACATACTATTTAATCAATTAAATATCTGCTATCATTCAGAATTTGTTGGGAGAGGGAAGATATAGTTGTAATGACTGGAATTATATGTGGGTTATTTTTTATATAAAATTATCCTGTTATACATTGTAAAAGATACACATGCATCCATGCAAATATATTCATAGTTTTTCTTTATTATAATTCACTTAATGTCCAAATATCTACAGGCATTTTATGTTATTTCATATTTGTTCTATTTTCTTTCAGAAAGCATAATTTCTCTTGATGTATATGCAATGAGGTTGATTCCTCTAAAGATCAATTTTACTGTTGAGATTCTTCATTAAAACTTTACATTATAATTGTCTTAATAAAGGAATTCTTTTACAATTTTTATAGTCTATATAATAAAATAATTTTCATGAGAGCCAGGAATTTGGCATAGTGGTAAAGTGTTGCCTAGCATGTATGAAGACCCGGGTTTGAGTCCTTGCTACCACATACATAGAAAAAAACAGACATGGTACTGTGGCTCAAAGGCTAGAGCTTTAGCCTTGACAAAGTCCAAGGACAGTGCTTAGGCCCTGAGTTCAAACCCCATTACTGACAAAAAGTTATTTCCATGATGATATTATTTCATGATTGAGTATCATTATATCTTTCTTCAAATTTTTTCATCATGGTTTACTTTAGATTTTTTTTATAATATCCACAAAGCTACTTTGGCAATTCTGCCTTATTGATCGTCTGGACCCAAAAAGATCATTTACAGTGATTGGTATTTCTTCCCTGTGTAATGATCACAATATTTTATTTTTTGCATGCTTCATAACATCTTCTTTAAAACTGGAGTTTTAGATACTATATAGTAGATAGTCCAGGCACTGTTCCCTTCAGTCATGCATATTATTTTTATTTGTTTATCTAATTAATAACTGATGCTTTTCAGTAAAGGGTGTTTCCCAATATTTCATGTGCTTCTACAGGCAACAGCGGATTCCTTTTATTTAATGAATTATTAAATTATTAATTTATTAATTAATTTATTTATTTATCTATTGTTGTTTGTAAGCCTTGAAAACTGGGCCTGGGAGCTGGCCCAGAGCTCTTCAGCTCAAGGCTAGAGCTCTACCACTTGAGCCACAGCACCATTTCCGGTTTTCTGGTGGTTGTTTGGGGATAAGCGTCTCATGCACTTTCATGTGAGGCTGGACTTGAACCATAATCCTCAGATATCAGCATCCTGAGTAGCTAGGATTACAGTCGTGAGCCACCAGTGTTCTGTAGCAGAGTTAATTCCTGTAGTCTCTGTCATTCCAGCAGTTGTATTTTATATGTCTTTATTATATTTTTCCTTTCAAAAATAATATTTATGTTTCTGAAATTGGGTACCTTGAGATGGGAAGCTCAAGCCCAGCATTCTACCACTTGAGCCACAGGGCCACTTCCAGTTTTCTGGTGGTTAATTGGAGATGAGTCTCACAGACCTTCATGCCTGGGCTGACTTTGAACTGTTATTTTCAGATGTCAGCCTCCTTAGTAGCTAGGATTACAGGCATGAGCCACAGACCACTGGCTATAGTCTCTATATTAATACGCTTTTTAATGAAAGTTTGAGCTATTTATCATGAACTAGAGGAGCTATTATTGAAAACTAAGCTAACATGGCTAGCCCACACATATTTTTCCTATGTGGTAGTAGTATCTTTGTTGTGTATGTGTATGTGTGTGTGTATGTTGCAAAATGGTGCCTGTTTATTGCTTTTCTTTCCTCATATATTCTGCAATTCCCATTGAGAGATAGTGAGATATTTCATTAGTGACCACTTTCTGAGGCTTGTACCTCAATGAGCTGGATTAAGTTCCACTAAACTACTAAAGTCCGTTTGAGCAGTTTTCCCATAACACAGATAGAAATGAAATGGGAGAGTACTGGCATTTTTTTGCAATTATGTGAATGCATTTATTATCTTATGATTTTTGAAAGTTCAAAGAAGAGCTATATATTAGATCTGGTCAATTTACAATTTCCAAAATCTCATCACAAAAAATAAAACCTTTTCAATAAAGCTTTGATAACTCTATAATCTCTGAAATTACATATGCATGTATGTATATATGTTGACTAACATTTCCTTCCTTCTTTTCAGTTAAATTGAGTGTCAAAGTGCTGTATAGAAGGATCACAGTTACATTCATTAGGCAGTGAATATTTCTTGAAAATTGTTACCCCTTTCCATGTTTTATTTCCACTTCTCTTCCCACCCTTCCAGAGTTGTACAGTACAGATTTATTAGCTGCCTCACATGAAAAAAATGGGAATTAGAAATAAAGCATACGCTATTTGGTGGTACTAGTTCAAAAAGCTGTGCATAGCACAGAACTTTGCAAATCGTATCTGTTGATGTCATTGTCTGAATAAACAACACTTATAATCTAATGAGCTACGAAATAGTGAGAATAATTCCTTAGGAGATAATATCACTAGAATAATTTGTCAAAGGTCAGAATTTGGGTTAATAAATATCACACCTGTTTTAAAATTCACTCCCTTCCTCAGTTGTTATTTTCCATTTTCTCTACAAATGTGTTTTCAATTTGTTCTAAAACATGGGATCAGACTCCACATACTTTAAATGAAAGCCTTTACAATTGTTGTTTATTTTTTATGTCAATTTCTTAATTCTCCCTAAGTGTGTGTGTGTGTGTGTGTGTGTGTGTGTGTGTGTGTGTGTGTGCACATGACTGTGTGACTGTGTGTGCTAGAAAGAGAGAATGCCTGGAGTTCAATTCTTGAACTTGTCTTGCACTCTTGGCTTTTTCACTCTCCATTGACACTCTACCACTATACCACACTTCACGTTCTATATTTAGTTCTGTATTATTGAAGAAATATTACTTTAGGCTTTGCTCATATGCTAGTCTTCTCTAACTTCTTATAGTAAATGCAACATTCCTAAAAGCAGCCCTACTATCATATACTTCTGATTCCTTTTCTTTTAAATTTATTTTGCTTATTGGTGAAAAGCACATTAAACTTGTAGATTTGATATCTCTCATCAATTAAGGAAAAATTTTAGCCATTTTGTCATTATATGACTCTTTTTTTCTGTTGTTCCAGTTGTGATAAATATAGGTGTTTAATTGAATCTAATACGTTTATTACATTGTATTTAACAGTTTTGTTATTCTTTGAATTTTTTCTAGTTATTTTCTATCTCACAGACATCATTATATGAATGGCAGCTAACCCTTCTAACTACATGTTATTTCAGATATTATACTTTCCAGAGTTGGAGTCTTCTTGTTAACTGCTCCTTAAAAGACTACAATACTTTCCTGAAATTATTTATTTTTAAAATCTATATTGTTCATATTTCTCTTTGTCTGCAAATTCATTTTCTTAATTTAATTTAATTTTTTGTAAAGGTGATGTACAGAGGGCTTACAGTTACATAAGTAAGGTAATGAATACATTTCTTGTTGAGAATTTTTAACCTGTACATTCATTTTTCTTCCAACTACCACTCCCTTATTCTTCCCCTCTAAGTTGTAAAACCGATTTTCAAGATAATGTCTGAGTATTGCTGTTGCATTGGTTAACCCTTTTTCCTTTGTTTCATCATTTTGTTATTCCCCTTCTGATTCCCAAATTTGATAAATACATATAAAAATACAGGGTAATGAGAATAAAAAACAGTAACATCAGGGGATAAAACAAATGGGAAAAACAAGAAAAAAAGAAATAACTTTACACAGTACATTGCAACAACAACAAGAAAAAGAAAGCTCTGGATCAAGAAAATATGGTATATATACATAATGGAAGTCTATGCTGCCCTCAGAAAGAATGACATTGCCCCCTCTGTAAGGAAATGGAAAGACTTGGAAAAAAGAAGTAAGCCAAACCCACAGAAACAGGCTCCATGGTTTCTCTCATTTGTAGTAATTAGTATATGTCTGGGATATTCCTAGCAGAGGATAACAATAGTTCAATAGCTATGTACATGTGACCATATAAAATGATAGTAATCAGAATGATCTCCAAGATGTGTTTATATTTCTATTTTTTAACTTTACCAATCTTGGGGCTTGAAATCAGAGGCTAGGCACTGTCCTTGAGCTTTCCCAAGGCTAGAGCTCACAGCACCACTTCTTGTTTTTCTGTGTATATGATACCAAGGAATGAAACACAGCCTTCCTGCATACTAGGCAAGTACTCTACCACTATATTGCATTCTCAGCTCTTTCTTTCCTTCAACACATTATTTATACTTATTTAAGCTTTATTATAAATAATGTCTGGAAAACTGGTGGTCATCATTTGTTTCAGTTTTCTTCTGTGTTTCATGTGATCTACTATTTGTTTTTAATTTTTGAATTTTATACTCTTCAGTTGTTAAAAGGATTTGCTATTTAAGATAGCCATTTATGAATACAATTCCTCTTAATCAATAACATCCTTCTCAAAATTCTCACCTATCTTTGGATCTATAATTTATTATTTTTTACTTAATCCTAGGCACGTTAATTGTTTGGGTGAATATTAAGACCTTGGTTCTACAGGACTAAGAATTCACTAATGGATAAATTTCATAAGGTCTTTCATTTGCTTATTTGGGGGTAGATTCAAGGCTTAGGTAACTGATCTATCTTTAAGCTGTATTTGTTCCTTCAGGCTCTTCAATTAAGAGGCCAGTGTACTTTCCTGATTTTTCCCCCAAACTAATGTTTTTCTCACCAAACTGCCAAGAAAATGTCACTCTTCATGTCTAAATATTTCCCATTTGATGTTTAGATTCCAACCTCCATATAGACCTTGTAATAAGCAAATACTCTGAGGATAAAACTAACTATGGACCTGGGGTTACCCAGGTTTCTACCATAATTGTTGCCAAATTTTCTGCCACTTCTGAGTAATACTTCACCAGATGTATGGCAGTTTTCCTGGTCTTCTGCTTACCAGCGCCCAAACTCTTTCCAAGCTAACCGAATATTGTTAACATTTCTGAGATCATAAATAATTTGAAGTATTACTCCTCTAGTTTCCCTTAACATAGTTCAATAATGACTAAAGAAAGATAATTTTTGTAACATCCAATGTTGGAACAATTATCTTCTAATGGACATTTTATGCTACCTGCATACTTAATTTAATTTGGATCTTCCTTGTTATTTTTCTAATACTATTTCACATTTATAGAACAGAGCACAATACACAAATTATTTATTTGTGTTGGAGACCATTGCTTTCATTCTTCTGAGGAAGTAAGATTATAAGATGGCACCTGGCCGCTCGCTAATGAGTCAGTACTTGCTGACCAGGAAGTTTCTTTGCATTTGTTGATTTGTTTCTTCCATGCTTGTGGATAGAGTGGATAGCTAGATTTCTTCCAGGTTTGTTTCCTGCTTTGCAGATGATCCTTACTGTGATTGGCTGCTTAAGGATATAAATAGTGTGGGATTTCCAGGGAATAGAGGCAGAGAGGAGAAGAGAGAAGAGAGGAGAAAGGCAGAGAAAGAAGAAAGGAGAGAGAAATAAAAGAACTCTGCTTGCAGCGATTTGAGTCTGTGATCATTCCCAGTCCACCTCCAAAGTGACGTGTCATTGTGGCGGGCAGCGACAAGTGGTGGCCCGTACGGGATGTTTTTTTGGCATGGTGGGTAAGAACTGAGGAACCTCGTGGAGGGTGAGGCAATAATCATTCCCAATCCACCTCCAAAGCGCAGGTCACTTCGGCATGGTGGGGAAACTGAGGAACCTCGTGTAAGTCTCTGGCCAGAGCGTGAAGGGTGAGGTAATAAGGGGTTTGGTAAAGAATCAGGGTTAGTGGGTTCAGAAAGAACCGGGAATAATAGGTTCAGAAAGAACCGGGAATAGTGGTTTCAGAAAGAACGGGGAATAGTGGGGGATGTTGTAGCCAAAGAAAAGGTTTGTGCAGTTGTTAAATGTGAATAATGGGCTCAGAAGTTTCCAAGGACCAGATGGTTAAAGTCATAAGAGATTTACTTAAAGTTAACGGTACTGTAGTAAAAAAAGCCACGGTTAAGGCTTGTTTGGAAACGATAGCGCAAATAAGTACCTGTTTTTTTTTTTTTTTTGGTTTTTTGCCAGTCCTGGGCTTGAGCTCAGGACCTGAGCACTGTCCTTGGATTTTCTCAAGGCTAGAGCTCTACCACTTGAGCCTCGGCACCACTTCCGGCTTTTTTCTATGTATGTGGTACTGAGGAATCGAACCCGGGTCTTCGTGCATGCTAGGCAAGCACTCTACCACTAGGCCAAACTCCCAGCCCAAGTACCTGATTTTTGAATGAAGGAATGTACCACAGTGGAATTTGGAAAAAGCGTTAAAACAGGGAGATCTCCCATGAGGAACACTTCCTATGTGGCAACTTATATGGGAGTGCTTGCTTTCGTCCAAACAAAGAGTTAAACAACAGGTAGAAAGAAGCACAGAGATGCTTGGAGAAATATATGAGAGAGAATGAAGGAAACAGGAAGAGGAAGAATTAAGTGGTAGTGATTTAGAAAGCCTGTGCTCGGGGGAGGAATTGCAAGATAGGGGGCCACTGCCCGTAGTTCAGCAGTCTGTGCCTCAGTGGAAGGAGCCAACAGCTAGACTCCCCCATCTATCCCCAAGTTACCTAAAAGAGTAGAAGTGTTAGAAACGGGGGATGGGTGGGGTTTTCCAGTGTTTGAGGATCAAAGTCAGGCGAGATTTGTAAAAGATTTCAATGGAAAGTCCTACCTCAGGGTATGGCTAACAGCCCCACAATCTGTCAGGTGTATGTTGATGTAGCCATTAAGCCCTTTAAAGAAAGCGATCCTGAAGTAATGGTGATACATTATATGGATGATGTCTTATTAGCACACCCCAATTTAAATTTACTTTTACAGCTTTTTGGCTTGATGTTGGATATATTAGAGTCATGGACTTCATATAGCTGAGGAAAAGGTACAATCAGGTTCTTCCATTCTTTATTTGGGATATCATATTATGGATACATGTATTAACCCACAAAAAATTCAAATTGCTAAAGATAAATTGATTACTTTAAATGATTTTCAACATCTCTTAGGGGATGCCAAAAATTATAAAAACAGACAATGGTCCAGCATAGACATCTGCTTCTTTTGTTCAATTTTGTACAACTTTAAATATTGTTCATAAAACAGGTATTCCTTATAATCCTCAAGGACAAGGGATAGTAGAGCATTCACATCAGACATTAAAATTATTGCTTTTAAAACAAAAGGGGGAAGGGATTGTAAGATTCCCAAGGGTAGACTTGCTATAGCTCTTTTTATTTTAAGTTTTTTAACTCTTGATGCTGAAGGGCGTTCTGCAGGAGATAGACATTTTAATCCTTCTAGAAGTCATAAACCTTTAGTATTGTGGAAAGATAGTTTTTCTGGAAACTGGAAAGGACCAGACCCTGTTCTCATGTGGTGGTGAGGAAGTGTTTGTGTTTTTCCACAGGACGCTGACAGTTCCATTTGGGTGCCGGAGAAACTGATACGTCAGATGGTGGAAGCTCCTCAGAAGCATGTCGGTCAAGATGAAGGCTCTTCTACTTACGGGTTCCCCGAATGAATCCACGCAGCAGATATACGACCCTATCAACGTCGCTGAGGACTACGCTGCTGAGAACCTGAACAATCGTGGCCACCCTCCTGAACTGGATGTCAAGGATCCTCAAGAGCTAATTTTGTGCCTCAGTCATCTTTTAGCAAAATCCAACTGAGGACTGGAATTGTTATGCTTAATCAATGAGTTGATTTATTGCAAGAACAACTGAACATTCTGGAGCAGGTGATGAGCACCTCTTGTGTAGCTGCCTATTCCGGATTTTGAACTTGGACATAATGGAATGCCCAGGTTGATAACTTGAGGGCCTCTCTACGTACACAAATAATCAGAAACATGTTGATATCCCAACCTTGGGTGACTGGTCATGTTTATTTGAGACTGTTTTGGGATTTGGTCAAAGGTGGCCAGGATTTATTGGCTTGGGTTTATTTTTTATGTGTTATAATTGTGATATGTCTATACTGCTTGTGTAAAATAATGCAAAGTCAATGTAGACAGTGAATGCTAATCCGACAGACGTTTGCTGGCATGGAAACAGGTGCCTCCCCTCAGGTCTGGCTTGCTTAAATGGATGGCTGGTAGTCAGAGACGGGTAAGTCCCAGCTGTTAGCCTATCAACCTAAGACAGGAGTCAAGTAAAGAGTAGTTGGTGATCCCATGACGGGTAAGAAGACTAACAAGGTTGGAGACACCTAAGACAGGCACAGTCGAACTGATATGATGGTAGCCCCACATATCCTAGGTCTTCTCCTTTTTTTCCTTTCTTTCTTTTCTTTTCTTTTCTAAAGTGAAAAAGGGGGAGATGTTGGAGACCATTGCGTTCAGCCTCCTGAGGAAGTAAGATTATAACACGGAACCGGGCAGCTCGCTAATGAGTCAGTATTTGTTGACCAGGAAGTTTTTTGCATTTGTTGATTTGTTTCTTCCATGCTTATGGATAGAGTGGATCGCTAGATTTCTTCTAGGTTTGTTTGCTGCTTTGCAGATGACCCTTACTGTGATTGGCTGCTTAAGGATATAAATAGTGTGGGATTTCCGGGGAAGAGAGGCAGAGAGGAGAAGAGAGAAGAAGAAAGGCAGAGAAAGAAGAAAGGAGAGAGAAATAAAAGAACTCTGCTTGCAGTGATTTGAGTCTGTGATCATTCTCAGTCCGCCTCCGTAGTGATGTGACGTTTCAGCAGTCAGCGACATATTTGCATATGATTTCTGCCTTCCTTCTTCATTGGACTGTAGCATTTTTCCTCTACATCCTATGCTCATCATCTGTCACAGTACCTAAAATATTTAAACATTTCTTTATTTGATTATTATGGACTGATTTTAAAGGTATTTTAAAACATGGAGATGTGAAACCAGTTTTTAAATAATGCATTGCATTTACAGATTTTTCATTGTCAGAATTGCTATGATTCCACCACAAATCCGAATTAGTACTCAATGATAGAATATTCAGACTAATCTTTTCTACTTTCATTAAAAGCCAGAGATGGATATTATCACTTAAAGAACCATATTGTGATATACTAAAAGACTTAGACATTGGTGGATGTGTATACTAAGTACAAACTTACAAAACGCCAGTGATTCATTAACCTCCAGACTGCATTTTTCTTTTTTTAAAATTTTTTTATTAAAGAATTTATTAACGTTGATTTTTACATCATATTTTAAATGACAAGGTTAACAAACAAGTGTTCAAGAAGGAAATCTCTATTTACAGTCACTGGGACTTAGTATTTAGAACTTAAACAAAATTAGGCTAAGGGTTTGTATGTCATAGAAACATATTAACTTATGAAATAAAACATTATGTCTATAGAGTCATAGGTTTTTATGTCTATATAGTGATGTTTATATTTCCATTACCATGTCCATAGCATTGGGTATGCAGTTATTGAGTCCTCGATCTTGTAGTCTTTGGATTTAATAGCCACATATTAAGGATACCATGCCCCTTTTGTTCCTTAGGTCTTGACTTATCTCACTCAACATAATTCGCTCTAGATTCATCCACTTCCCTGCGAATGCCATTATTTTATCTTGTCTGTTGGCTATGTAGAATTCCATTGTGTATATATACCACATTTTCTGTATCCATTCATCTGCAGTAGGGCATCTGGATTGTTTCCAATGCCTGGCTATTGTGAATAGTGCAGAGATGAACATAGCTGAGCAGGTGTCTTTATAATATCCTGGGTCATGCTGTTCAGGATAGATGCCCAGAAGTGGTATGGCGGGATCATAGGGAAGGTCAATTTTCAGTTCTTTAAGAAACCTCCACACTGCTTTCCAGAGTGGCTGAACTAGTTTACATTCCCTCCAGCAGTGTAGTAGGGTTCCTTTCTCTCCACACTCCCGCCAGCAACTTTCATTGTCTGATTCAAAATCTTGGCCATTCTAGTTGGTGTAAGGTGGTATCTTAGGTTGTTTTTATTTGCATTTCCTTTATGACCATAGATGATGAACATTTTCTCATATGCTTTTCTGCCATTTTAAACTCTTCTTCTGATAAGTCTCTCTTTAGTTCCCTTGCCCATTTAGTGAATGTTTTATTGGGATTTTGGGGGATTAGTTTCTTGAGTTCCCTGTAGATACTGGATAATAAGCATTTGTCAGATGCATTATTACTAAATATCTTTTCCCAGTTGGTTGGCTTTCTCTCTATTTTGTGGCTATGCTTTATCTATGCAGAAACTTTTTATTTTTAGGTAGTCCCATTTATTGTATCTTTCTCCAGTCTGTTGTGACCCTGGGATTCTGTTCAGGAAATTTTTGCCTGTGCCTATGAGTTCCAGTGTCTCTCCTACTTTATCATGTAGCACTTTCATGGTTTCCGGTCTGATGTTGAGGTCTTTGATCCACTTTGAATTAATGCTTGTGCATGGTGAAAGGATAGGGTCAATTTTTAGTATTCTGCCTGTGGCAGCCCAGGTTTGCCAGCACCAATAATTGAATAGGCTGTGTTTGTTCCACTGTATATCTTTGGCTCTCTTGTCAAATACAAGTTGCCTGTAAGTATGTGGTTCTATTTCTGGGTCTTCTATTCTGTTCCACTGATCTTCTGGTCTGTTTTTGTGCCAATACCAAGCGGTTTTTGTCATTATGGCTCTATAGTAGAGTTTGAAGTCTGGTATTGTAATACCACCAGCATTGCTCTTTTTGCCGAGAATTGTTTTGGCTACTCTAGGTCTTTTCTTGTTCCATACAAATCCTTCGATTATATCTTCTATTTCAGTGAAGAATGTCTTTGGGATTTTGATGGGGATTGCCTTGAATTTGTATATCAATTTTGGCAGTATAGCCATTTTCACTATGTTGGTCCTCCCTAGCCATGAGCATGGGATGTCTTTCCATTTCCTAGTTTCGTCTTTAAATTTTTTCATTAGGCTTTCATAGTTTTGATTGAATAATTCCTTTGCATCTTTGGTTAAGTATATTCCTAAGTATTTTATTCATTTGGGGGCTATTGCGAGTGGGATCATTTTCTTGATTTGGCCTTCTGTTTGAGTATTATTGGTGTACAAGAAGGCTACTGCCTTCTGAAGTTTAATTTTGTATCCTGTCATTTTGCTAAAGTAGTTTATTAATTCTAGAAGTTTGGGAGTGGATTTTATTGGGTCTCTCAAGTAGAAGATCATGTCATCTGAGAATAGGGATAGTTTAATTTCTTCTTTCCCAATGTGGATATCTTTGATGTCCTATTTTTGCCTTATTGCTGTGGCTAAGTGTTCCACCACTATATTGAAGAAGAGTGGAGAGAGTGGGCATCCCTGTCTAGTTCCTGATTTTAAGGTGAATGGTTCCAGTCTTTCACCATTCCGTATAATAATGACTCCAGATTTTTCATATATAGCTTTAATTATTTTGAGGAATGTACCTCTTATTCCTAGTTTCTCTAGTGCTTTCAACATGAATGGATGATGTACTTTGTCAAATGCCTTCTCTGCATTCAGAGAAATTATCATATGATTCTTATCCTTAGCTCTATTGATGTGAAGTGTTACACTGATTGATTTGCGAATGTTAAACAAGCCTTGCATCTGTGGGATGAAGCCTACTTGATCATAGTGTATGATTTTTTAAATTTGTTTCTGGATTCTGTTGGCTAATATTTTATTGAGGCGTTTTGGGTCTGTGTTCATTAGAGAGATAGGTCTGTAGTTTTCTGATTTTGTTGGGTCTTTCCCTGGTTTGGGGATGAGAGTAATATTAGCTTCATAAAATGAGTTTGGTATTACTCCTTCTGTTTCTATTTCTTGGAAGAGTTTCAGAGTATAGGTGTTATTTCATTTTTAAATGTCTTGTAAAATTCCGCAGTGAAACCATCTGGACCTGGGCTCTTTTTCGTTGGCATTTCCCTGATTGCTTCCACAATTTCATTGTAAGAGATTGGTTTGTTCAATTTATTTACCTCATCGTTGTTCAGTGTGGGTAGTCTATATTTATTTAAGAAATCATCCATTTCAACAAGATTTTTTTGTTCCTTTCAATATAGGTAGTACCTATTCATTATGGACTGAATTTCTTGGAAGACAGTTGTGATTGTTCCCATGGGGTCTCTAATCCTGTTTATTTGAGTTTCCCCTTTCCTTTTTTTGATTAATCTTGCCAGGGGTCTGTCTATTTTGTTGGCTCGTTCAAAGAACCAACCTTTTGATTTATCAGTTTTGTGTATAGTAGATCTTATTTCAATCGCTGATAGTTCTGATTTTATTTTTTCTGTCCTTCTAGTTGTTTTAGAAGTAACTTTTTCTTGCTCCTCTACGTGTTTCAGGTTTTTTTAATGTTATTTACATGTTCTTCTTCTGTCTTGTTAGTATTTGCTACTAGTGCGATAAATTTGCCTCTTAGACCTGCCTTTGCTGTGTCCCATAAGTTCCTTTGTGATTGGAAGAATCAACATTGTGAAAATGATAATCTTGCCAAGGGATATCTACAAATTCAACACATTAACCATCAATATCCCAATGTAATTTTTTAAAGAAATAGAAGAGGCAATCCAAAATTTCATATGGAATAATAAATGACCCCGTATAGCAAAAACACTTCTTAGCAGAAAGAAGTGTAGGAGGAATTTCAATTCCAAACTTTAGACTCTATTACAGAGCTATAATTCTCAAAACAGCTTGGTACTGGCACAGGAACAGGCCTGAAGACCAATGGAATAGAACTGAGGACCCAGATATTAAACCAGAGACCTATGGCCACCTAATCTTTGACAAGGGAGCCAAAAAAATAGAATGGAAGAAAGACAGCCTCTTCAACAAGTTGTGCTGGCAGAACTGGTTAAGCACCTGCAGAAAACTAAAGCTGGATCCTTCTTTGTCACCTTGCACTAGAATTAACTCCAAATGGATCAAAGACCTGGAGGTAAAAGCTGACACACTGAAAACTACAGGAAGGAATAGGAGATACACTAGGCCTCCTTGGCACAGGTCGAAACTTTCTTAATAAGGACCAAGAATCACAACAAATCAGAGAAAGGCTGGATAAGTGGGACTGCATTAAACTGCAGAGCTTTTGTATGGCAAAGGACATAGCTAGTAAACTAATCAGGAAGCCTACAGAGTGGGAGAAGATCTTCACCAACCAAACAACGGACAAAGGCCTCATATCTAAAATATATCAACAACTCAAAAAATTGAATCACTCCAAAACTAACCTCCAAAGTAACAACCATCCCATTAAAAAATGGGCCAAAGACTTAAAGAGAGTCTTCTCTGAAGAAGAAACAAAAATGGCCTATAGACACATGAAGAAATGCTCAACATCTCTGGTCATAAAAGAAATGCAAATCAAAACATCTCTAAGATTCCACCTCACTCCAGCTAGAATGGCCAGGATCAGGAAAACGAATGACAACAGATGCTGGAGGGGATGTGGCCAGGAGGGATCACTACTACACTGTTGGTGGAAGTGCAAACTCGTTCAACCACTATGGAAAGCAGTGTGGCAGTGACTCAAAAGGCTAAATATAGAACTCCCCTATGACCCAGCAATTCCACTACTTGGCATTTACCCAACCATCCAGAAACAAGGACATACTAAACCCACTAGCACAACAATGTTCATTGCAGCACTATTCACCATAGCAAAGATATGAAACCAACCTAGATGTCCCTCAGTTGATGAGTGGATCAACAAGTTGTGGTATTTGTACACAATGGAATTCTATGCTGCTCTCAGAAAGAATGACATCGCCCCATTTTTTAGGAAATGGAAAGACTTAGAAAAAATTATATTAAGTGAAGTAAGCCAGACTCAAAGGAACTTAGGCTCAATGGTTTCCCTCATTCGTCATAATCAGTAGAAACCTTGGGCTCTACTAGCAGAGATTTGCAATAGAGCAAAATCTTGATACATAAGGACATATAATGTGAAGCTAATTGAAAGGACCTCCAGGATATTGAAACAAAAGCCATATAATGAATGATTGTTGTCCTTAATGTACTATGTTGTCTCTCATCTCCTTTGCTGTCCCTTGGTTATCCCATATTGGTATAGTATCTCACTTTGTTATCTGATATATTGAATTTATTTGTATTTGGATATTTGAAATTTGATAGGGAAGGGGGGAAAACCAAGACGGGTGGGGGGTTTGGAGGGGGAGGGAAACGGGTACCAAGACATGTGAAAGGGTATCAATGTATGTGAATTAATGCACCTTCTATCTGGCAAATATCATGTAACCCTTTTACTAATTACAATAAAAAAAATCAAAAAAAAAGAAAAAAGAACTGCCTTTGCTGTGTCCCATAAGTTCCTTTGTGACGTTTCTTGATTGTCATTGCATTCAAGGAAGTTTTTAATTTCATTTCTGATCGGATCTGTAACCCAGGAGTTATTCCGAAGTCTGTTGTTCAGCTTCCAAGTGATTGAATGTTTTTTTCACTTTGACTGCATTGTTCAGGATTATTCTGACTCCACTGTTGTCTCATAGAATGAATGGGATTATATCAGTCCTCTTGTATCTGCTTAAGTTTTCTGTATGAACTATTATATGATATATTTTGGAGTGTGTTCCATGTGCTGCTGAGAAAAATGTAAAAAGTTTCACCGTTTGGTGGAAGACTCTATGTATATCTGTTAAGCCCAGCTGGGCTATGGTGTCATTTAAGTCCATGGTATCTTTGCTTAACTTTTGTTGAGTTGACCTGTGGTTTGTTGAGAGTGGTGTATTGAGATCTCCCACTATGATTGTTTCTTCAGTCTATCTTGTTATGTAATTCTAAGAAAGTTTGCTTGACGAATTTGGGTGCTCCCATGGTGGGGGAGTAAATGTTTATAACTGTAATAGTATGGGTATGGATTGTACCCTTTACTAATATGTAGTGGCTGTTTCTATCTTTATGTACTGATTTTACTGAGAAGTTAATTTTGTCGGAGATTAAGATTGCTACTCCTGTTTTTTTGCATGGTCCATTGGAGTGGAAAATTTGTTTCCATCCTTTCACTTGAAATTTGTTTCTGTCTTTGGTGGTGAGGTGGGTCTCTTGGAGGCAACATATGGTTGGGTGGTGTTTCTTAATCCAGTCTGCTGCTCTGTGTTTTTTGATTGGATTGTTCAGCCCATTCACATTTAGGGAGATTATGGAGAAATGGTCAGTGTCCATTGTTGTTATTTATTTTTACTTCTAAGTTTCTTTCTCTTTTTCCGCCTTTTGTGTTTAGTGAATTATAGATGTTTGCTTCTTGATGGGGGTTCTTGATGTTCTGCAATTTGTTCTCGATTAATTAGAATTCTTTGTAACACTGGTTTAGTGTGCACATATTCATAAAGCTTCTCTTTGGAGTGAAATATTCTTGTTTCTCCCTCAAATGTTTATGTTCAGGACTGCAAGCTTTTCTTGCATTTAGGGTTTGCGTGGAGAGATCTGCTGTAATTCAAATTTTTTTCCAATTGTAGTGTAGCTCTTTCTTTGTTTTTGCGACATTTAAGGTCAATTCCTTGGTATTCGGGTCTAGTGTCTTTACTATGATATGTTTAAATGAGTTCCTTCTCAGATCTTGCCTGTTTGGAGTCCTGAAACCTTCAATAATGTGAGTATTTTCCCTTTTGAGGTTGGGAAAGTTCTCTGCTATGATTTTGGTGAATAAGGGTTGCATTCCTTTGTCCTGAAATTCTGTGCCCTCATCAAGATTAGACTTCTTTGCTGCATCTGCCATGTCTTGGAGTTCTCTCTGGTGGATTCTGACTTATTTTTCCAAGGTGGTGATTTTCTGTTCCAACTCTTGTGTTTTATCATCCATTCCTGAGGTTCTATTCTCTATCTCAGTCAATCTGCTGATTAATGCCTCCATTTTTGCTTGAAGTGTGGACTCTGAGCTGATCATGTCTGCTGAGAGGGTATTGAACTTTTCTTCCACTTCTCTTTTGAATTCGAAGAGTTCCTTGGAAATTTCTTGCTTATGTTTTTGGAATTCAGCCTTAAATTCGTTAGTCATTTCCAAAATCATCTCCTTGATTTGAGTCATATTTCGTGTCTCTTCAGGTGCCATTTCTTGGGATGATGACATCTCTCTCGTCTCTTCGCTCTTGTTTCCTTTTGGGCTTTGTGTGGGACTTTGATATTTATGTATATGGTAATTCATCTTTGAGCACTCCTAGGTATCGATAACTGTTGTTGTAGTTCCACTCTGTGGTCTTTACTTGGATTCGGACCAGTGGTTCTGGGAACCTGTGTATACCGGTGGTTCTCACCCAAATTGATTCCGCTGCTGACTAGGTCAGAGTTTGCGGTTTTTGCAGGTGTTCGGGCCTGTTCCCAGAGGCTGTGTGCTGCTGCAGGACTAGCTCTCAGCCCAACCAGTGGCCTCTCAGTGGGCCGTGGGATGGGTCTGCACGCTTCAGTCTCAGCGTGCTGGGGGGATGGTTGGTTTTCCTGCGCTGTATCCAGGGGTGGGCCCCCGGCCAAGCGTCTGGAGTTTGGGAGTTTCCAAGAGCTCTCAGCTGGACCAGTTGGTTTCTGCTCTGTTCCTCGGGGTGGGGGCAGCCGAGGATGTGGGCTGCAAGGGGGGACCCGCGCCTTTCTGATTCTCAGAAGGCCAGCTTGGCTACTGGTCTGCCCTTCAGTTCCCTGCTGTGTTTCTGCCACTTTGTTAGAGAGTCTGTGACTGTGGGGGGCCCTTTGGTGCTGTCTTGCTTGGATTCCCAGCAGGAGGGTGCCCGGCTCAAGATTTGAATGGGACAGATGCTGCCTCCTAGACTCCTGCACACCCCACTCACTGTTGGAAGGCAGGGTCTCAGCGTCCTCCCACTCTCCAGATCCAGTGGCTTGGGAGAGGAACAGTTGGGTGGGTGAGCTGGGACAACTCTGTCCCCTTTGGTGAGGTGCTGTGTTTTAGCGCCCGCCTGCCTGTCAGTCTCCAGTCATAGGCCTGGGGGAGGAGGCTGTTGGGAGAGTGGGGGCTGGGACACCTCTGCCTCCCTTGGTGGGGTGCTGGGTCTTAGCGCCCATCTGCCTGTCAGTCTCAGTGAATGGCCTGGGGGTGGGGGCTGTTGAGGGAAGGGACAGGATCCTAGTTTCCTTGCCCCCCTGCACTTGCCAGTCTTTCTCGGGTGGGGTGGAGGGGTGTGAGTTAAGTTCTATAGCTCGCCACCAGCTCTGCTTTCCCGATGGGTTTGGGGACCAGCGGGGCTACCCGCTGGGCTACCCGCTGGGCTGCTCACTCCTCTGCATTTGGCTGTGAGCTCTGCAGTGTTGGAGAGTCATTCACTCCCCTCGAATCTCAGCTGCCTCCTGTGTTCTGTGTCTGGGTTACGCTGCTTGCTGGTCTGCCCTGGTTCCTGTGTCTGGGTTCCGCTGCTTGCTGGCCCGGTCTAGACTGGTTTCTGCGGAGGTCGGGGCTTCCTGGTGGAGTCCTCTGCCACTGCTTTCCTGGCTTGGAGCCAGCGGTTAGGGGTGGGGGAGGGGTCCTCGCGTTTCGAATTCTTTGAGAAAGTTGGATGTAAGCTTTATCTGGATTTCTTTTCCGGTTTGAGTCTTCTCCGTTGCTTCTTGAGTTTGTTGTTGTGGATTTCTTAAGGTAGTTGGCTTGTGGGATTCCCTGATTCTCTCTTTTTGTGTGAGAGAGCTAGGAAGAGTCCCTATTGTCTCAGAGCCATCTTCCTCTTCCAGACTGCATTTTTCAATAGGCTTTTTATTTTGTTAAAGGTACAGCTGCTATGAACCAAAGCAACAAGATCACTGTAATTAAATATCCTTGTAAACATATATATTGAAAAGGGTAACTCAATTTCATAATAAATAATTTTGAAGATTTTGCAAAAATAGTCCAAAATTTTGTTCAAATTAAAATATTCTTGAGCCAGGCACCAGTGGCTCATGCATGTAATCCTGGCCACTTAGGAGTTTGAGATCTAAGGTTTGCAGTTCAAAAAGCACTTCAGGCAGAAACAACTCTATGAAACCGTTATCTCAAATAACCCCATCAAAACCTGGAAGTGGAACAGTGGCTCAAATTGGTAGAGCCATCTCCTGGAACAAAAGAGCTCAGAAACAATGCCCAGGTCCTGAATTTAAGCCCAATGATCATCAAAAAGAATCTTTATTTTATGAAATATACAATGAATTCTTAACTGCATTGTACCCTCTTCCCCAATTCATTTCTCTACCTCCCTCCCCTTGGAAGTACTTTCTCCCTTGCATGTACTCATTTTCTGGTGCTTATTTTGATGTACTTTGTCCTAGGCTTTCTTAAAGAAGTATTATTTGAGCTGTCTATAGGATCCATACTTCACATAATTCATTTATATCTACTTCTATACAGTACAACATATTTATTTCTATATTTATAGGTATATTTTCTTCATATATGCAAAGAATAAACAGAATATTGAATTGACTAAAATAATTGAGGCATAGAAAGAGAAGTTTTGCATATTTTCTTTCATATTTTGAAGGCAAACAATGGCAATTTAAATGTTGGGTACTAATTACAAGAAGTTATGAAGAAAGGCATAAGACCTGGCTAAATAGAAACAGAAATCATTCAGTTATCACTGTATGTATGTGCAGAATTTACTAAAAATGAAATAACTTGGTGTTTCAGACTTCTTAAGTACTCACAAAGAAATTTGAAAAAACATTGCCAGTGTTGAATATCACATGTCATCCCTTCATTGCAAAAAGTGTAAACAGGAGGATAGTCATCTAGGCTGGCCTGGGAAAAAAGTAAGACCCTATTTGAAAAATAATAAAACTAGAAAATAGTAGAGATTTATCTTGCGACATTGAGTGCCTACGAAGCAAGTATAAGGCCCCCAAGTTCAAACTCTAGTACTATAAAAATAAAAAAGATTCTTTTTGAAAAATTACTATGTGAAAATAGAAATCAAATGATAATAAATTTTTAAATTATTCCATGCAACTATTTATTTAGGTATTTGTTGATGGATCAATTGTCTGTAGGCCTGGGGATATAATCAGAAGCCTCATCCAAGCTAGGGAATCCTTTACCATTGTATCACTAAACTATCACTAAATTATTACCAAAGAAAAAGAAGATCCTTTTCAAAAATGTATGCTACCGAAATTCAAAACCTATAAGTAAACAGGGCCAGGAGTTTGGCCTAGTGGTAGAATGCTTGCCTAGCAAGCATGAAGACCCGGGTTCGATTCCTCGGTACCAGGAAGTGGTGCTGTGGCTCATGTGGAAGAGTTTTAGCCTTGAGAAAGCCCAAGGACAGTGCTCAGGCCCTGAGCTAAAAGCCCAGGACTGGCAAAAAAAAAGAACCTGTATGCAAACAATAAAAGTAACAATAAAATTTAAAATACCCTCTCTTTAAACCCAGCACCTTACAGCAAAATTAAATATAAATATACCATCAATATAACATTAAATGTATTTTACACAGAGATAAAATTTTAATTTCTGAACAAAAATCCTGTTAGGAGTATAAAAGCAAGGTCCCAAATGAGATTAACTACTTGTGAACCACATATTCAACAACAGACTCTAAACTTCATCAACTAAAGAAATCTTAGAGTTCATTGTGATTTTTCCATGCATATATATTGGAATTTACAAATATATTTAAATTCAAAAGTTAAATTGAAAAATTACTTGGCTTACAGAAAAGGAACTAAACTACTCAAGACTGATTACAATTATGTAATGCAGGATTATCTCAATAATTCCAAATCATTCTTTAGATGATTTTAGACAGAATGAATTAAATTCTGCCTGAATTATGGCTTGATTTTTCTTATTACTATTTTTAAATCAAAACAGTGACCCCCATACCAAAATAATTTTCAGGGAAAAAGACTGTTCTCTGTTTGTTGATTAAGTTATTCCAATTTAAGTAGGGTCAGAGACCATTGCAATGCCATTAGATGCCCACATTTATTAATAATAAAAACCCATGAGCACTGGGAATGTGGCTTAGTGGTAAAGTTCTTCCCTAGAATGCATGAAGCCCAGGGTTCATTTCCTCATTATCACATAAACAGAAAAGCCAGAAGTAGTATTGTGGCTCAAGTGGTAGATTGCTAGCCTTGAGCAAGAAATTCAGAGACAGTGTGCAGGCCCTGGGTTTAAGGCCCAAGACTGGCAAAACAACAAGGACAACAAAAACATGAACCTAAATTTTTATATTCTTTGCATAAGGAACTTGACATAAGTAATAATTAAAAACTCACTTTATAAGCTCTGAAAAATAAGGAACTATGACTCCAGGCACCAGTGGCTCACATCTGTAATCATAGATACTCAAGAGACTGAGATCTGAGGACCATGGTTCAAAGCCAGGAAGGGCTGAAGAGTCTCCATGAGACTCTTACATCAAATTAACCACTCAAAACCAGAAAGTAGATTTATAGTTCACAGTGATAACCACCAGCCTTGAGCAAAATAGCTCATGTGCCCAGGCCAGGAGTTCAAGCCCTACAACCAACAATAATTAAAAACAACACCCAAATGTCAGCAGCAAACATAAGCTAAACAATGTAATTAGAAATATAATACACATATAAAGGGACACTTCACTGAAGATAATATTCTGATAAAAAAGAATAATAAAGAACAACAAAAGAATAATCACATGAGAAAATCTTCAGGTTTTATATAGCATGATTCAGTCATAAAGAATGAAATTCTGTCATAGTCATTGACTTACGTATGAAACCGTAACCCCTCTGTATATAACCTTCACAATAAAATTAAGTTTAAGAAATGAATGGGACCAATGGTCATGATTAGAAACAAAATAAGTTAAAGACAATTATTAGAAGTTTTCTTCTGTTCACACACTAAAAAAGCTAAACTAAGTTAATCTAAAATAGAAGGCATGACTAGAAATTGGAAAGTACATGGCAGATAGGGAAAGTTGGATATACTTATTGTACTTTGTATACAAGGATGAAAATATATTGTACATAATTAATACATATAATTAATGTGTTAATACGAAATTCAAAAAGATATTTAACTTTACCAAAAATTCAAATTAAAACTAAGTTTTCATTTGACGTATATAGTAATAACAAAATAAGAACAATGACAACATCCAATGTGTGCAAAAGCATCATTGCTAGTGGGGATTTAAAGAGGTAGTAACTGTGAAAAATAGTGTGCCACTTTCTTACACAACTAAATTGCACATTAATTTTGAAGATCCAGTCATTTCACTCTTTGGAAATTTACTCAGATAAATGAAAACATATCCATGTAAAGATGTATGTAGAAGCTTTATTCATAATAGTTCCAAACTGAAAACCCCCCAAATGTCCTTCTATGTGTAAATGGTTAAATAAACCATTGAACCATAAACTTAACAGTATAAAGCAATGAATTATTAATATAAAAATAACCTGGATGAATCTCCCAGGAATCATACTTAGTGCAAAAGGACAATCAATTGTATAATATTCTCGAAATGACAAAATTTTAGAAATGAAGACAAGGGAAGTGATTATCACTGGATAAAGACAGAGAGTAGGAAGAATACTGTTTAAAAAGGTCAAGATATATTTTTGTTAATATCTTGATTCTGAAATCTAACGGTAGTTTTGAAAGATACTGGTTTTGGAAAGGGAAAAAGGGATGACTTTTCTGTTTTTTGAATGACTTGTAAATTGAAAATTATGGCAAAATATGAGTAATTTTAAAAGTGATCATCAGGTTTAATATAATTGTATTATCTCAAAGTAGGAGAATGCAGGACTTTCATTCCTTAACATATATGCCTTTTGATGTTCAAGACTAAGCTGGAAGATTTTACCCTTTGTGATAGCGTTCCCCTCTGTATAGTGTTACGCATAACTTGCAGGCAGATAATTAAGTTTGCAGGCACAAATATATCTCAATTTCTTCAGCTCTTTATAATATATCCAAATATACTTTTAGAATTTTATGTTTTGCTAGGAATTTTTTAAAATGTATTGTAGGGGTAAGATTTAGAGGTGTTACAGTTACATTTGTCAGGTGATGGGTACATTACTTCTTGAACATTGTCTCATGTTTTTCTGCTACTTCCCCTCCCCCACCCCTTCCCAATCGTCTTGTTTTGCCCCTTCCTTTCCCTATTTCATATAAATAAACACATATACAATATACCAGGCAACAAAGTCAGATGCAGTAACCACATGAGATAAACCACAAGGGGAAAGAAAAAGAGAGAAAATAAATTCGCATAGTACATTCGGAAGGAATTCTATGCTGGCATGATGCAGTGGGTGTGGAGTACTATTGTGGGAGTAGTGAGGGGCTCCAACTGTTTTGTTCTAATTTATAGACCCAGTGAAAGCAGCAGCATCCAAAGCTATTATAGATATTTAGGACTTGCTAGGAATATTCTTAATGCATGTACTTGTCTGTGGCTTTTATCTAGTGAACTTTATATTCATCTAGCTCAAACCTTGTGCTTAGTAAATAATAATTTGAGTAACATAAACCATGATAAAAAAAACATCAGGAACTTATGAGCTAGAAATTATCTTGCATAAAATAAACAGAATAGGCCTGAATGTTCATGTATCACCAGTTTTGTGCTACTGCAAGAAGACCTAGTTTGAACAAGTTTTACATGCTACAATATTGTTATTATATACCTACACAATGCTTTAGTTTTACCTTTCACATAATTATCACCAGGTATCCTGTACCATATCTTGTTGCTCTTTCTTGCATGCAGAACATGTGTCCTGAAACATGCTGTCTTTTCTCTGACTGTCTTTCTTAAAGAAATGGGTTTATACTGACACTGAGTAGACAGTAGAAAAGTCCTGCTGGGTGCCCTCACCATAACCTGATTTGCTTCTCATTTGTTTCATGGGAAATGAGTACCTGCAGTGTTTAAACACATTTTTAGACTGCTGATTCAGAACTAAACAGCTTAAAAACCATATAGAAATGGGATTTACAGGATCATTTGGAGTGTTAGTTTTGCTCAAAGCATTTTTTAGCAGCAGTAGTAGTTATTTTTATGTAGTGACAGTAAAGTTTGGGATGCAGAAATTCAATTCTATTGTCTTACTCATGCCATGCCATGCATGACTACTAGATGACATGCCCCATCATGATGGCATGTGTAATTATTTTTACAAGTTCTTAATCACATAAAATGCCTCTTACAATTCCATTAAACTGAATAAATTTTATTTCCAAAAGGAATTTTTTTACTAATTCTATAGGCATATACTTCAGTAGACTCAGAAGAACTCTTGAAGTTGTTATTAAGCTTGGAATCATTTAGAGATGTGATGTTTTTAAGCCCACAGTTCTCTTTATAAGATAGGTCTTTGGTGACCTCTATGAAAAGAGATTATCAGGGTTTTATCATGTTCTTGATATAGAGATAATCACTTCAGGAAAACCACAAAGGTGTGATTGGTCTCTTTAATACTAAATTCAATGGAAGATTAAGAGCTGAAAGAATAAGAAACAACTAAATTCATCCATGAGGCAAGTTTATATTTACTGTCTGCATTTTAGACCTTCCAGTTAAAAAAAAGTAGCATTCACTCCTATGTGAATTTTTATATTCTTTTTTATTGTAATTACTAAAAGGGTTTCAGTTATATTCACCAGATAGGAGGTGCATTACTTCATACACATTGATATCCCTTCTCATGTTTTTGTCCCCATTTCCCTCCCCCACCCCCTTCCCTCTTCTTGTTTTACCCCTTCTCTATTCTATTTCAAATAAACAAATAAATATATATGCAATACACTAGATAACAAGGTAAGATGCTGCAACAATATGCAATAAGTAAAGGAGAACAAAAGAGATGAGAAATAACATAGTACATTAAGAAAAACAATCACACATTACATGGCTCTTGTTTCCATATCATGGAGGTCCTTTTCCTATGCATATTTTTGTTTATCTTTTTAATTTAAAATCATGATTTCTGGTACCATTCATTTTGTTAGAAATGACAGCAAATCTCAGTATTAAGGACAATGGATTTATTAAACACACACACACACATATAACAAAAACTTTTATATGACAGACTGTGATTAAACTTGCTTTTGGAACGTATGTTTTTCCTTTCTATAACATATCTTCTCATTGTCTCAAAGAAATCACTTAAAGGAACAACAAAGTGAACTTTGTGAATCTATCAAAAAAAACCTTCTTGGACCACTTAGGTAGACTAATTAAAATCTAAGAAAAAAATTAGAAAATAAACTGACATTAAAATGTGCAAAAGACTTGAACAGACTCTTCACAAAGAAGATATATAAGTAACTCTATAGGCTATTTCTGTTACTATAACAAAACATAGATTGGGCATTATGACCAATAATGCTAGGAAGTGGTAATTCCAAGATCAAGCACTAGAATAATCGCTATCTGATGATGTGGCATTCCTTATGGATGGAAAATCTGATATGTATTCATATGATAGAAGGAAGGAATGCCATATTCTCACATAAAGGGGAAGTAATGTTCCTTCACCACTTTTATAAAAACACCAAATTTACTCATGAAGCCAGAGCCTTCATGAATTAATTACTTCCTCAAATACCATAATTCTTAAAACAACTCAGTTACTACTATATGCCCTGTTGCAATTCACACCAAATACTAGTGAATATATAAAGCCATAGCAACTTTATTTCATTGCTGTTGGGAATGCAAAATAGTAGTCACTTAAGAAATCAATTTGGTAGGTTTTGCACAGTTACACTTATTTATACCAGGTGATGTAACAATTATCCTATTCCGTTCTGCACAAAAGAATTGAAAAATTGCATCCCCATAAATCATACACATCAGTAATGTTCTTGCCAGACTTTTGATCACAATAATGTGTGTGTGTGTTTGTACAATAAAACAACTTAAATGTGGAATTATTTATTTTGGCTAATTGTTATGGAATTTTCAGGCTATCTGGATAAAGAAAGTATGGTGGAACAAGACATCATTAAAGACAACAAAGTGGAGGTAAGCCTCAAAAAACACAGTAGAAAAGGAAAAAGTACCAGGAATTTTATCAAACTAACAAGACAACATAGTGAAGATACAATCTATATAATGGAACAAAATATTTGCAAATAACCTGAAAATGGATTACGTTCGTTATACAGAAGAGAAAAAATTACAGCAGGTTCATTAGTATGGCCTAGAGGTAATGTGCTTGCCTAGCATGCACAAAGCCCTGGGTTCAATTTCTCAGTATCACATACACAGAAAAAAGGCTAAAGTGGTGCTGTGGCTCAAGTGGTAGAGCTCTAGCCTTGAGAAAGCCCAAGGAAAGTGCACAGGCCCTGAGTTCAAGGCCCAGAACTGGCGATAAAAAATAAAAAAAAATGGCAAAGGATATGAATAGATATTTATTAGGATATATATAAATTATATAAAAGTCAGTATCTGTAATTTCCAGGAAAAATAAAACAAAATTAGACAATATTGAGGTATCACCTTACCCAGTTTATAAATAGAAAAAAAAATTCTAAATATTGTTAAGGTGGCAAAGATGTAGATAACGTTACACACTGCTGGTGGGAAGATAAATTAACATGTCCATTATGTTTTCCATTATGATTTTCCCTCAAAAAATAAGAATATGTGTATCATGATCCATATAGCTGTTGTCAGAACATATCCAAAGGAAAAGAAATCAGCATCTCAAAGCATGTCTATACTTTAATGTTTCTTGTACTACTCACAATAGCACAAATACTGACTCAATCTAAGTCTCTATAATCAGATGTATTAATAAAGAATGTATGCATACATATATATATGTACATATATATGCATGTATATCCAAATGTAACAGGAAGATAATGTGATAAAATATAATTTATTAACAAATATATATTGTTGTTCAGTAAGCAATTAGAAAATTGCATTGTCATTTATGGCAACAGATGGATCTGAAGGAAAATACATTATAGTAATAAAACAAAATAGAGGGCCAGGAGTTTGGCCTAGTGGTTAAAGTGCTTGCCTAGCATGCATGAAGACCTGGGTTTGATTCCTCGGTACCACATATAGAAAAAAAAAAGCCGGAAGTGGTGCTGAGGCTCAAGTGGTAGAGCTCTAGCCTTGAGAAAGTAAAAGGACAGTGCTCAGGCCCTGAGCTCAAGCCCAGGACTGGCAAAAAACAAAAAAAAAATAGACATAAAAAGATAAATATTTAAATTCTTCATATTTGCAAACTAAACAATTGTTTACCTAATTCTTTTATTTTTTTATTGTAATTAGTAAAAGTGTTACATGATATTTGCCAGATAGAAGGTGCAAAGAAACAGAGGATAGAACAATTGTAACAAGAAGCTAGACATGGTTGAGTCAAAATTATGAAAGGTCAGAAAATAGGTAAAACAATACAGTTTCATAAAAGAAACCAGTTTTAACAAAATATTAAATGTTTTTAGAGACTGAAATGACATTCTGTTATTTGATCATTAAACATAGTGTAGAATACAGATCAAAAATACATAAAAAACCTGAAATACTTTATTTAAAACTTACACTTATTTCTTTTTTATTATAATTAATAGAGGGGTTACAGTTATATTCACCAGATAGTAGGTGCATTACTTCACACACAATGATACCCCTTCTCATGTTTTTGTCCCTATTTCCCTCCCTCCAGCCCTCCCCTCATCTTGTTTACCCACTTCCCTTTCCTATTACAGATAAACAAATAAAGGTATACACAATATACCAGATAATAAGGTCAGATACTGTAACAATATGAGAATAACCAAAGGGCAACAAAAGAGATAAGAAATATTGTAGTACAACATTCACACATTATAAAGCTCTTGTTTCCATATCCTGGAAGTCCTTACTTTTAGGCTCATCCTATGTGGCCTTATGTATCTAGGTTTTAAGCTATCGTAATCCTCTGCTAGGAGAGTACTAATTATTATTGTTTCCATATCCTGCAAGTCCTTACTTTTAGGCTCATCCTATGTGGCCTTATGTATGTAGGTTTTAAGCTATCATAATCCTCTGCTAGGAGAGTACTAATTATTACAAATGAGGGTCTGGCTTACTTAATATGATTTGTTTTCCAAGTTTCTCCATTTGCTTACAAACCCACACACATATTTCATTAAAACATGTATATAAAATTCATAATTTTAAGATCTCAGGATCTGGAAGCATTTATACATTCATTCATTATTTGGGTGGATAAAATGTTATTCATTTCTAAAAGGAAACGAGCTGTCAAACAATGAAACAAAGTGAATAAAGTTTCATGCATACTACCCACGAAACAAATGAATCCAATACTCTGGATACTGTTTGATTACAACTATAAGTCAATCTGTATAAGCACAATTAAGATTATGTCAAGGTTTAGGGTGTAGTAAAGAATTTTTATCTATTTTGAACTACGACAAATGTTGGGTACATACAATTACTTATCTGATTCCAAGCCCAAAGAATGTATAACACCAAGACTGAGCCCAAATGTTACCTTCTGACTCTGAAGTTTCTTTTTTTAACATTTTATTTTATTGAAGGAATGATATACAGAGGGGATACAGTTACATTTATCAGATAGGGAGTACACTAGTTCTTGAACACTGATGCCCCATCTCATGTTTTTCTCCCACTTTTCCTCTCCCACCCCCTCCTATTCATGTTGTTTTTCACCTCCTTTCTGTATTTTAAGTAAATAGATTAATGTATATACCGACTCTGAATGTTTATGATACATCTCTATTGGTACACTGGCTATAAGAAATTAACACTCTGTTACAAAATTTACATAGTAGGAAAGGGTCCACTTTTGTGAAACCAGGGGATGCTTAGAAATTTTACTTCTGCTACTTTTGCCAAGTACCAAAAACTGATCTAGAAAATAAAGTTTATCTATCTACAACATACAAACCTCAGCCAATTTTAATTATGTTCTAAAATCTAATTGCCAGTGATTGTATATAGAGATTTCCTTCTTGAATATTTGGTTGTTAAACATGTCATATGAAATATGATGTAAAAATCAATGTTAACAAATTCTTTAATATAAAATGGAAAAAAGAATACAAATTTAAATAAATGAATACTAATTTAAATAAATGAATAACTGAAATAAGACAAATTTCTGACATACACATTCTTACACTAGACCTCCAGTAACCAGATCAAATTTTCTTTCTTTTTTTTTCTTCCTTTTTTGTTTTTTATTGTAATTAGTAAAAGGGTTACATGATATTTGCCAGATACAAGGTGCATTAATTCACATACATTGATACCCTTTCACATGTCTTGGTACCCATTTCCCTCCCCCCCCATCCGTCTTGGTTTTCCCCCCTTCCCTATCAAATTTCAAATATCCAAATACAAATAAATTCAATATATCAGATAACAAAGTGAGATACTATACCAATATGAGATAACCAAGGGATAGCAAAGGAGATGAGAGACAACATAATACATTAAGGACAACAATTATTCATTATATGGCTTTTGTTTCAATATCCTGGAGGTCCTTTCAATTAGCTTCACATTATATGTCCTTATGTATCAAGATTTTGCTCTATTGCAGATCTCTGCTAGTAGAGCCCAAGGTTTCTACTGATTATGACGAATGAGGGAAACCATTGAGCCTAAGTTCCTTTGAGTCTGGCTTACTTCACTTAATATGACTTTTTCTAAGTCTTTCCATTTCCTAACAAATGGGGTGATGTCATTCTTTCTGACAGCAGCATAGAATTCCATTGTGTACAAATACCACAACTTGTTGATCCACTCATCAACTGAGGGACAGCAGATCAAATTTTCAATCAGTTCGAAAGATTGTAAGTGATGTAACCATACTATCAACAGTATTATTGATTTATGATCACGATTCTGAACTAAATATTTACTCTTTCGGCACCATTAAAGTTTTTTATTAGAATCTGATAGAAATCAGCTGGTTTATATATGGTTATTTAACACATGATGTTAATTACTTTAGTTTTATAATAAGTCTGATTACTGATATGGCAAGTAATATGTTTTCCTAATAAACATATTTCTGATTTAAGTGCTCTATGATTCACTATATTATAGAATCATTTTTGTCAGTTATTTAACAGTTGGTTCTAATTACTTCTACTAATGAGCCAAGTATGAGTATATATGCTAATTTCTGAAGATGTTAACATGAATAGATGCTGGTTTTCAAGGATGGTATAACTGTCTTTGGAAAGACATCAGTGACATCTTAGAAATCCTCAAGGTGACCTGTCCCATTATAGGATCAGAAGCATTTCAGAGCAGAAATGTTTGATTAACACTGGGGTATTCTAAATGCATTCCTTGCCTGAGATTTGTTTCTGCAATCTTTCTAAATGCTATATGAGTGCAGACTTGCTTCCAGTAATCTCAAGTATTGTTCAAACTAGCAGCAATCATGAGGTCCATCTGGTGCTAATTTTCTACAGGTACATAGTATAAAAATTATGGGTCATGAAATATCTGACCAATACTTATCTTAAAAAAATCCAAAAGGTCATGAAGAAGATTGCCATGAATTTGGAGCACCCTAAAAAGCCTGAAATGTGACACTGACTAATGACATGGGATGTAGGCGTCCCTCAAAGTGATCTAAGGAGGTTGGAGCAATCAGAAATACATCAAACTTCCCTGGAAAAGTTGCAGTCATAAATTGGAACCCATTAAACAGCAATGAAAAGGATATCCAACAAAGCCATAGGGAAAGAATTGCTCACGCCCTTGAAGGTCTATCCCTGAAAGCAGTCAGCATGGGACTATCGATTTGGAGCTATACATTTAAATATTTTGTGTGATTAGTTTTAGTGTTGCTTTGGGCTAATTAAATCTTACATTTTTCCATTTCTTACTTGTAGAATATGAGCGTGTATCTTATTTCTGCTTCTTTAAATTAAGTTTATAAAATATTAGGTCTCCTAATGATATTTTCATACCTTTGTACAATACAGCTTTGTAATGCTCAGTTCCATTTTTCTCCCTTCTCTTTCTCTTACATGCAGTACTCTTTCCCCCTCCAGAAAATTCTAGTTTCAGGTTATCTTTTTTTCTTAAATACTATTTATACATGACAGGAATTATATAATGTTTGTCTTTCTAGGTCTGATTTAATATTCTTAATGATAAAATCCAGTTTAATTTGAATTCCTGTATGTGATATTTTTTCTTCTCATTGGCTGAATAATACTTTGTTGTGTGTTTGTGTTTATATGCTGCAACTTGCATTTCACACATGAAAAAACATGTAGAATTGTATTACTGACTCCAGCTTATTACTCTTAACATAATAAACTCCAAGTTCATTCACTTTTCCTATAAATAACTGGATTTTATTCTTCTTTATTGCTATTTAAAATTTCACTGTCTACATATGCCATAATTTCCATATCTATTTACTAATTAGTGGGTACCTAGGCTGTTTCAGTAACGACTGTTTATTGTACTTAGTTCCAGTGTACACACAGGAATAAAAGTGTCTGTCTCTACTGTATACATACGTTTTTCTTCCTTTGAATATGTGTCAGGAAATGATAAAAAAAAGCATTTGTTGTTCTATTTTTTTAGTTTGGGCATCAATTTCTGTACTGATTTCCATAGTGGCTGAATTAATTTCCATTTCTTACAAAAACATATAAGGGTTTGTTTTTCCTACATTTTCAAATAGGTTTACAAAACTGAAAAATGAAATAAAGAAATCCATTCAAGATGCAATTGGAAAAGACAACAAAACAGATAAGAATTAAAGAAAAGAAATGGATTTTGAAAATAATAATGATAATGCTTCCAATGAAAAACTCATTAACAGTAGGATCATCACTACTAAACACAAGCAAAACTAAGGAATATGAGGAACTAAAGATAACTGCTGAAATATGTTAAGAAAGCAATAAGAAGAAAATACACAACCATAATAAAGACTTTCAAGAACTATGGGACTTGTTAAAAATACAAAATCAAAGAGCATACATGCATATAAACTACAATCCTTAGGCATGGAATACCAATTCAATGAAATTGCAACAGAAGATTTCCTGAAAAATATGTGAGCATTCAAATAAAGAAAATTTAAGAAGTCAGTATTAACAGCAAGTACTTTCTCCTCACATTTTAGTCAAAATGCAAAACTACAGATCAAAGAAGGAATAACACACAAAAAAGAATAACACAAAAAATAATAGAAAGACTTGCTTGTCAGAAATACATCAAATTTCTCAACAGAATTTTTTTTGGTGCCAGTCCTGGGGCTTGAACTCAGGGCCTGAGCACTGTCCTTGTGCTTTTTCTTCAAAGCTAGCACTCTATCACTTGAGCCACAGTACCACTTCTGGCTTTTTCTATATATGTGATATGGAGGAATTAAATGCCAGGTCTTTGTCCATGCTGGGCCAAACACCCTGCCCTCAACAAAAATTTTTTAAAGGCAAAAAAATGAATTATATACTTCAAGCTTGAAAATTAATTTTTCCCAATATTTCTCTATGTGGTAATGTAATCCTTTAAAATCCAGGGTGGAATAAGGGCCAACCAAAATAGGTAGCCACTCAAGCAATTCATGACCTGAAAGCCAATATTACAGGAAAAGAGATTCTCACAAACATGAAAACTAAGGTGAGAACATTCTCAATAGGAAGTGATGAAAGAATGATCACTAGGAAAAATAACATATATTCAAATAAATGAACCAGAAAATTCCTAATAAAAGGAAAAACAAAAGAGTACTACAGGAAATAACCAGAAAAATAGACAAGAATATTATAGAATTCATCTTACCAAAATACTTCTCAATATCATCTCTTAATGTGAATCGGTCTATGTCTCCAACTAATGTATTCCAAATAGATGGTTGTCATGAAAAATAAGATCCAGGATATGAGGGCAATCTTCATGTGACATCTGTCACCCTATTGATTGCCAGGGTTGGTTCTGCTGATCTGGCTGGCTAGGCGGTTGCCCCTTTCCTCCCTCACTGCTCCATGTACGTCGCTCCTGAAAGCTGCGCGCTCGGTCAAAGAGTTCGACCATCACAGATAGAGGAGAACAGGTCTTCGGTCAAGGGTATATGGGTACCTGCGCTCCCCTGCTAGAACCTCCAAACAAGATCTCTCAAAGCCCAAAAATAGGATCCAAAAGTTTGTTGTCTACAAGAAATTCAGCCCAACTGATGACAGAGACAAAAGCTGGAAAAATAGAAAATGATACATAAAACAAATGGTATCTAAAAGGATCAGTAATTTTATTAATATCTGACCATTATTTTCAAAATTAAGTAGAAAAGATAAAGAACTTTATTCATTATATGTACAGAATGCAAAAATTCATGAAAATATATAGCAATTTCATTATTACACATACTGCATGCTCGTACATGAAATATCATTTTAAAAAAGCCATGGTATAAAAGATATAATAATGGACGATAGCAACACCTCACTATTCTCAACAGAGTTTTCATTTAGATATAAATAATCAGCAAAGGAATGTCAGAGTTAAAATAAGACATAAATCCTTGGCAAAGAGAATAGAATGAACCTGTCTGAATATTATGAAGACTATATTTATTGAAACTATAGCAACCCTTTAATATATAAGAAAAAGTGAGACCATTTCCTGCACACATGGATGTAATTCAAAGTATTATTCGATAGACTTTAAATTCATTCTAACACAAAGAATTAAAAATAAAGTAAATAGGAAAGGGACAAGTCAAGTTATACATACATGCATAAAATACCCTAAGTATTCCATCACAAATCTCTTAAATCTTATATATATTGTTACAGATAACAATATATGTTATATGTGCTTAATTGGTTATTTGAAATTGGATAGGGAAGGGGAGAAATCAAGGTAAGGGGGGGGCGATGTGGACCATGTCATAAGAAAGGGTATCAATGTTTGTGAAGTTATGCACCTTCTATCTGGTGAATATAATGTAACCCTTCTATTAATGACAATAAAAAAAAACAGGGGCTGGGAGTTTGGCCTAGTGGTAGAGTGTTTCCCTAACATGCAGAAAGACCCAGGTTCGATTCCTTGGTACCACATACATAGAAAAAATAAACTAAAAGTGGTGCTGAGGCTCAAGTGGTAGAGTTCTAGCCTTGAGAAAGTTCAAAGACAGTGCTCAGGCCTTGAGCTCAATCCCAGGACTGGCCAAAAAAAAAACTGATCAAGAAATCAGAAAATATTATGAATCAAATATACGCTATTGGAAATATAAACACAACTACATAGCCATAAAATTTATGACTCTATAGACATAATGTTTTATTACATAGATTAATAAGCATCTATGACATACAAACCCTCAGCCTAATTTTAATTATATCCTAAAATCTAAGTGCCAGTGTTTGTATATTGAAATTCCCTTCTTGAATACTTGTTTATTTAACACATCATTTGAAATATGATGTAAAAAACAATGTTAATAAATCTTTAATAAAAATACAAATAACATAATAGGGGATATAATTAAACAAGAAAAAGAAGGCCTCTATTATCAAAATTATGAACTACTGAAAAATTCTAAGAAGACATTCATGTGTTCAAGAACAAGCAGAAATAATGTGAAATGATTATATTATTGGAGGGAGTATACAGCTTCAATATAATCCCCATCAAATTTCCATTACAGTCTTGACTAAAATAGAAAAACAATCATAAGTTTATGTGGAAGCACAAAGGAGGAAATTGAAAAGGAGGCAAAACATGCCTTTTGGGGGGAAATGAATTCAAATTTTGTTTTTTTTACTGAAAAGATGATGTACAGAGGGACTAGAGTTACATAAGTAAGGTAACGAGTGTATTTCTGTGTGAACAGTTTTACCCCTTCCTTCATTTTCTCGTGCTTTCTTCACAGGCCACCTTCTTCCCAGGTTGTAAAGTTCACTTCCAACGTAGTATGTAGTGAGTATCATTGTTGTATTGGTTCAATCTTTGGCAATTTCTGTGATTCCCCTTCCTTTTTGCAAATCAGATAAATGTATACACAAGACAAAAGGTACAGAAAGCAAAAACCTGAAAATGGAAGGAGTTACCCACTAGGCAAACCATTCTTAAACAAAATTAGCGTTTCTTGGAGGTATCACAATATCTGAAGTAATATTATCAAAACAGCATTGTACTGGCTCACAAACAATCCCATTGAACAGAATAGCATTAGTACCCATGAAATCACATATAGAGTATATTCAATTATAAAAGTTCAGAATGGGAAAAATTCCCAGTTATTTGTTGACAAATGATTAATATTTAGAATATATTAAAAAAAACTCAAAAAACTGAAACAAATCCAGTCACTAAAAAAATGAAATGATTTGGACAGTTCCAAAAAATGTATAAATAAACCACAAACACATAGGTGGAAATTCAATATTTTTAGCTAGAAAAGAAATGTAAATCAAAACTACATTAATATTCCATTTTAGTCTGAATTACTATCAAGGAAACAAGGAACAATAAATGCTAGCAAATATGAAGGGAATAAAAAGAACCCTCATATGCTGTTGGTAAGACTGTAAATTTGTCAAATCATTATGGATTGTCCAGTGTTGTAAATTATCCAATTACTATGAATTGTCAAATGTAAATTTGTCAAATTAGTGTGGATGCTCCTCAAATATTAAAGCTAGCTTTATTTTTTCATATGTAAATGTCTATATATATATCTTTAAGTGAAAGAATAATACCAATCTCAAAATTGTTTCATATTAGGATAAAATTGCATTTCATAGTTAATACTGTGTACTGTTTGATCAGATGGAAGTTTTATGGTTTCTTTGACTTCTTTTTGTTTTTGCATAATATTTAATAAATTATTCTAATTAAATATTAGTATAGCTGAATAGTCTGTAAAACAGTGTGTTACTAAAAAATTAGGTTCATTTCTAGATATTTTTCAATGAATAATTTTCAAAGTCCTCTTCTGAGAAAAGAGTTCATTCTTCTGACAGTAATGTAGTTCTACAAGCATCTTGATTATTAACTCTGTGAACATTTTGGACTACTCATGTCTGGAACTATAAGAAAACACGTATTGTTTTAAGCCACCAAAAAATAAATTATGAGGAAGTGACGCTTGGCTCAAGGGGTAGGGCAGTAGCCTTGAGCTGAAGAACTCAGAGACAGTGCCCAGGCCCAGAGTTCAAGCCAACAAAAAAATAAATTAAATAAAATGAAATAAATTATGAAACTTGGCCCCATAGAACTAAAATTACATTAATGAATTAATGATTAGGAAATTCATTCTGTACTATTTAATGACAAAAATATTGTATTTTAATTTTGACATTTTTGAAAGTTACTGGGGTTCTTCCATATTTACTTATAGCTTCATTATATCTTGTTTGGAAAACATATTTTCATATTTATTATATTTTTTAGGATTTATTTTGATATATAAAAATATTTTTATCTTGTAGAATATTTCATGCATATCTGAGAAAATGTATATTCTGCTATTGCTGAGCAAAGTGCTGGATTCATTGTTGTTATGTACATGGCTATTTTAAATTCTGTGGAGGATCCAAGATTTAAAACCTTCAAGTTTACCATTTTTTGGCATTACATTTGTCTCTCAGTTTCACATTTTGCTGGCCCTTATAGATAATTGGATTCAATCCTTAAATTCACATGAAGGCTAGTTTGTGTTTTAGAATCCTCATGAGAGTTTTTTCTCTTTCCCTTTTCATTAAAGAGTCAAGATAAGCAGGTGTTTTAAACAATCTACCACAGCTGGGAATAACTTTTCGTCATTCAACCAAACGCTGAGCATGTGGCTTTTTAGATAGAAATACTTCATGCAGAGACCCCAATTCAGCTTCGTCCCTTGCATGGACCCCAGTCTCTGTCCCTTTTGCTTTACTTCTGACCCATTAAAGCCAGAGATTGACAATTGACACCAGCACTGCTGTGGGCTTCAATCTGCTTTGGGCTTCATTCTTTCCTGTTATTTTTACCTTGTAATGATATCCCTTACATTTCTGAAGTTTATACAATGGATTCAACTTAAAAAAATACATGTTATTCCTTTTTTTTGTTCGTTTGCTAAAGGAGATATTTTGCAAAACATATACTGCCATACTGCCACGTAAAGTGTCCACAAATCATTTCTATCAAATGCCCATTACTGGTCTAGAACATAGCTGTGTTAATCTTCTTTTTCATTGTTCTAATTCAGGCAAATTATTAATTATTTGCATAGCATCAAGAGTTTCATTTTCTCATAAATAGTTTCCCATTTTGCATTTCAAGTTAAAGGTTTAAATATATTAATTAATACCTTGAAATTGTGTACAGCTAAAATAAAAATAAGTGAATTTTTAATGTAAAAAGTGTTAAGATCATATTCATATGTGTGTATTCCTTTTCCTCTCTATACATTCTTTCCTATAATATCACTTTTTTAGAAAAGAAAATAAAAAATGAAGACAAATTTTACTTGATTGAGAAACTTGTGAAAGTTCTTAAAATAATAATGAAAATGTATCAATTCAGGACCACAAAAATCAAATTTTCTCTACTGCTATATATGAAATGACCACTATATATTATATTATACAATTATTTTGATTTACATTTTTAGCTGAGCCATTAAATTGAAGGCAATTAGTAAAAGTCTATATAAAATGTTGCAACTTGTATAGGTACAGTCTTTGTCATATTTTCTAATTCTCTTTTAAGTATGTCAGAATTTATGTTAAATATTAGACTTACATTAACCAACATCATACCTTCCCATGTTTTTCTGTGAAAGAAACTTTGAAGAACGTTAAATTTTCTACATATACAAGGCAAATTCTATAACTACTAAAATATTGATCATGGTTAGATTTTAAAATAAGTTATAAACTAATTAATAGATTGTACAATGTTTCATTTGATGAATAAAGTGTTGATTTGGAATTACTCACCTTCATTTTCCAGAAATTTGTGAAAATGAATATTACTTAGGGACTCTTTGTGGGGACCTTGTTGGAATTGTCGGATAAAAGGAAAGGGTAATAGGGTGTAAATATAATTGACTTCTTTACATGTGTCTATGCAACAGTAAATACAACCTGTTAAAGTTGTTTAAAATTAAGGACAGGAGAAGAAAGACTAAAAAGTGGAATTAATTTGATCAAAGTATATTATACACACATACAGAAATATTACAATGAAATTAATAGCATATTTAATATCTGCTAACTAAGTGCTTTTTCTGAGTCAATAGTTTAATGGAAAAATGAGGTTTGACATATAACAAAATGAAATATGAGTCTTTAACACCAATGGTTTTCAAATTTGAGTTCATAGTAAGAAAGTTCAAATTTTAACCACATTAATCATATTTTCAACTGTGTCTCTCCTTGTCATTTCATCCTTACTCATCATTATGCTTCTAAATTTATAATAACATTAAAAAAAACCTTTGAGATTCCACCTCACCCCAGTTAGAGCAGAACGGTATTATCAAAACATGTAATAACAACAGATGCTGGTGGGGATGTGGTTGGAAGGGGATGCTACTAACCTGTTGGTGGGAATGTATACTTGTTTAACCACTCTGAAAAGAAGTATGGAGGTTCATCAAAAAGTTACACATAGAGCTCCCTTAAAACACAGCAGTCCCACACCTGGGCATTTGCCCAAATACACACAAAAAAGGGGGAATACAAAAGCTACCAGCATAACTAAGTTCACTGAAGCATTATTTGCTGTAGCTAAGATATGGATGGAACAAACCCAGATGTCCTTCAGTAAATGAATGGATCAAGAAAATGCAGTATTTATACACAATGGAATTCTATGCTCCCCATAGAAACAATAACATCATCCCATTCACCAGGAAATGGAAAGCCTAGGAAAAATTCATATTAAATGAAGTAAACCAGACCCAACGAACATGGGCTCCATGGTTTTCCTTGTTTGTGATAATTAGTATGTATCTAGGATTTTTCTAACAGAAGAGCACAATAGCTGAAAAGCTATTTGCATATGGCCATATGAACTGGAGAACAAGGAAACAAGAGGTTTATCATTGTAGTTGTTGCTTTTAATGAACTATCTGAGGTTATTTTCTCTTTTTTCCCTCATTGATTTTTCCCTTTGGTAGTGTATTTGACTTTGATGCCTGATGTATTCCAGAAATGGTTTTTTTTTTTGCCAGTCCTAGGCTTGAGATCAGGGCTTGAGCCCTGTCCTTGGACTTTCTCAAGGCTAGAGCTCTGACACTTGACCCTCAGCACCACTTTCAGCTTTTTTCTATGTATGTGGTACTGAGGAATTGAACCCGGGTCTTCGTGCATGCTAGGCAAGCACTCTACCACTAGGCCAAACTCCCGGTCACCAGACACATTTTTTTTTAATTTGAATCAGGGAAGAGAAGAGAAAAAACAAGATGATGAGACAAAGGACAAAGGGTGAACCAATGTAACAGTGATATTCACAAGACAGTTTGGTGGAAATGATCTTTACAGGTTGACAAGGAGTAGAGGGAAACTGGGAGAAAATATAGGATGGGGTAAACAGGTATAAATATTAAAGTACTCACTAGCTTATGTATGTTACTGTAACCATTCTATACATCACCCTGACAATAAAATACAATTAAAAAGTGGAGTTATTCTTAGGTTTTGTCACTATTACAAATGATAATAAGATTAAAATAAAAAAAGGATTTTTTTCGCCCATGAAAGGGTTACCTCGTAGAGTAAACAATTCATGCTATACTCATAACACAAAAGAAAAGTGAATAGCCCATATTTCCCCTACTCTAAACAACATATTCTGACTAAACTGAAGACCATCTATTAGCTTCCACCTCTTAATGGTTCTATCATGTGCCACTAGCACATGTTAAGATTTGGAAGGACATTCTAGTCAGAAACTGTCATAATATATAAATAATGTCAAACATTTTTAGTATGACAATATGTGTTACACTGTGAAAATGGGTAAAATTGTATCAACCATATAGTATCAAACTGTTAATTAGTCTGTAGTGCTATAGGAAAGGAAGTCTTTTGCTAGATTTTTATTAGATGTTGCATCATGGTTATGCACACTTTTTCACCATATCAAGCTCAGAAAATTACCAAATATCCAGGTGCAGAGGCTCACTTCTGTAATCCTAGCTATGCAGGAGGCTGAGATCTAAGAGTCATGGTCCAATGCCAGACTGTGCACTAAAGTACAAGTGACCCTTACTAGCACTAGACAACCAGAAATTGTGCTGTTGCTCAGCCTTGAGCTGAATACCTCAGGGACAATGCCCAATCATGGAGTTCAAGCCCCATGACTGACAAAAAATTACCATATAATTGAAATATGTAGTAAACATTTTTCTACTATTATTTTGTTGTTTTGGAAGTATTCAGATTTGTACTCAGTGTCTTGTGCTTGGTAGGTAGTGCTTTAACACTTGTGCCACACGCACAGCCCATATTATACTTTCAAAATGAATGCCCAGAAGTTTAGCTGATAAATGTTCACTTTTAATATGGGTGGTATGTGTAGGTTGAGATTGATTTAATCTGCCAAGTTTAAATCATGATTAGCTTTAGTCATTTCTCTGTTCTTATCTATAATTAGCCACCAGGAAATTGGAAGTGGAGTTCTGGCTCAATGACATAGAGCCATCCTTGAATAGGAAAGCTCAGGAATAGCATCCAGGTCCTAATTTCTAGCCCCATAATTGACAAAAAATCAGCAGTATATGAGAAAAACTAAATATTATTCCAATGAGATTTGGTGTTCTGGTCTTTGGAATACAAAAGTTTTCAAAAAGCATCTGGAATTAAACACAATTAAACACAATGTTTCAGCTGGGCACAGTGGGCCACACCTATAATCCTAGCTAATCAGGAGTCTGAGAACTGAGGATCGCAGTTCACAGCCAGCCTGGACACTAAAGACCTTGAGATTATTATTTTTTTTTACGTTCGTCAGTCTTATGTCCAGTTAACCACTAGAAAACTGGAAGTGGAACTGTGGCTCAAGGGATGGGGTGGTAGCCTTAAACTGAAGAGCTCAGGAATAGGGCCCAGCCCCAGATTCCAAGACCCAAGACACACACACACACACACACACACACACACACACACACACACACACAAACACACACACAGGGTTACAAGACAAAAATTAGATGTTACAATCTAAGCCAAAGAGTTATAACTCTCATAAAACGTTACAAACTTTAGTCAAGAGTTACCTAGGGATGTAACTCATTTTGGTGACATATGTTACCCTGTGTATAATGAACCAGCATTTATAATATAATACATTTCTTCTAAAAATAGGTTGTACCAGATTATCCCATGATAATCTATTCCATATATTTTTCTTTTTTTTGACTTGCATACTACTTAACAGTAAGTTTAAATTTAAAATCATGAGTTTTAAAATGTAAATTATCAGTTGGAATATTAAAAGGCTACATGATCTGATCATCATGACAGAATTTCTGGTCAAAATATTTTGTATAACTAATTCAATCATGGTAATACTGGAATTTTAGACTTTTACAACTAATTTCTCTAGTATCTTCTCTGCTTATAAATAATTGTGCAACCATTTGAATACACTCATTTTTCTGCTTTAAGTCTGAGTCTGTGTTTTCTCATGAAAGTTTTCTTCAATATTGAAAATAATGTCAATATAAAGTCTCAAATTTTTCATTATGTGATATAAGTTTGAAAATCCATTTGAGGTTGACTGTTAAATTTGAAACAGTTTGAGGTCACATAGCAACAATTGCTAGAGAATCCCTATGCATAAAGATGGCCTCAAATAATTCAGATTTGATCATTATTATTTCTTGTGAATGCAATAATTCTCTGGAGTTTGATCTGTCTTCTAAAAAACAAAATAAATCAAGCTGTTCAAAATTCCCTCAAAGGCTCAGTGAGAGATTGTGTTTCCATCATTAGTTTCAAAAGAAATTATGGGTCTACTCTATTCATAGATAACTGTCAATTTATTCATAATATAATGGTGAACTGAGATCCTCAGTTCTCAGACTCCTGATTAGATAGGATTATAGGCTCTTCAATGAATTCAGCAAAGTCAACAAAGCCAAGGTTTGTAGTGTCTGTTCAAACTTTTAGTAAAAAAGAGATCTTTTAGGCTGGGAGTTTGGCATAATGGTAGAGTGCTTGCTTAGCATACATGTCATTTTCTTGGTACCACATCCATAGAAAAAAGCTGGAAATGGTACTGTGGCTCAAGTGGTAGAGCTCTAGCCTTGAGAAAGCCCAAGGACAGTACTCAGGCTCTGAGTTCAAGCTCTGGAACTGGTAGAGCAAGAGAGAGAGAGAGAGAGAGAGAGAGAGAGAGAGAGAGAGAGAGAGAGAGAGAGAGAGAGAGAGAGAGAGAGAGAGAGAGAGAGAGGGAGGGAGAGAGAGCTTTCTGTAATCACATGATTATGTGTGAGCACTGAGGGTATAATTATATTCTAAGAGCATGCTAGAAAATAATGTGAAGAAATACAATTCTTCAGGATTTTGCATCTCTAAGTAATATTGATAATGACAGAGAGAGAAGCAGGATAAAACTAGGTGAGTATGCAGAATTGGAAATAAAATAGGAAGAAGTTTCAATAAAGTGAAGGATTCATTTGAAGTTTATACATTTTTGCAATGCTGTAGGTAAGTGTGATTACTTATGATTTTTAGCAAGAGTAGTTTGGGAAGTGATAAGAAAATTTGAAAATCTGATTAGAAATTTAGGTAAGAAAATTATGAAATATAAATGAATTTGAAATCTGATTGCACAGTTTATGCTTGAACTAAGCAATTTATTATTCAGTCTCTATTTACATAAGTCTCCCATAAAGATACCATTCATAGAAGAGATCTTTTTTTTTTTGCCAGTTCTGGGCTTGAGCTCAGGGCCTGAGCACTGTCCTTGGACTTTCTCAAGGCTAGAGCTCTACCACTTGAGCCTCAGCACCACTTCCGGCTTTTTTCTATGTATGTGGTACCGAGGAATCGAACCCGGGTCTTCATGCATGCTAGGCAAGCACTTTAACCACTAGGCCAAACTCCCGGCCCTAGAAGAGATCTTAAAGATTACATTTAGCACATTGATCTCAATTACTAATAACTCAAACTGAACAAAACACACATAGAATGCTCAATGCATACTTATTATTTAATATATGTTATTTGCTCCTGTTTCTTTATTTCAAAATTGAGGGAAGAATTACAGAGCTCCTAACTTATCAGTCATCCACTAAATCTAACTTGAAGTTCTCTTGGTATAATGTTTACAACCATCCCTGAAAGTTTGGGTTTCTCAGAGAGAACATAGAGGTGGCCTATGTTGTTTTTGTTTTGTGGTTTTTATTGTAATCGTGCATCATCTTAAAATAAATATCAGAGCAAGACATTTGAGAAGGACATGAATTGTTTACACAGTAACTATGATACAACAAAAGTTAATATTTTCTCTGAAATTAAAATTAGTGAATCTTCAGAGTTTTGGACAGTATGTAAAGATGTCATATGAAATATTCTTGATAGTCTGATCTATGATTCACTATGGGTAATCATAATTCTAAAATCAGTGATGCCTGAATTATGTTTCAAGATATTTCTGCAGATAGGCAGTGGCATAAGGTCCATGATACAAAGTGTTTTGAAAATATAGTAGATAAGTAACATGAGGGAGGAAAATGGGACAAATCAAGCAAGCTATGAAGTTGCACATTTCCCACCACCATACAGTTGACATATCATAAGAATAAAGAGATGATGATAGAATCCTGAGAACCTCTACTAACACCTGAAACTGTGGATTATGATCCCATTTGGCAGGTTCACGATCTATGCCAATCAGATGTAGCTCTTAGAAAGTTGATCCTGTGAAATAAGATAATAGCAGGACTATTTGGACACACACACACACACACACACACACACACACACACACACAAGCCCCAGTTGATTTTGGAAATAAAAGTTTATTCAGGTCTTTGCTTTTTCAGAAATCCTAAAATCAATGATAATAAATGTGATTTTCTTCAGAAACAATGACAGCATAGAAGCAAATACAGAGTAAACCAAGTGCCAAATCAATTGCCTCTGTGAGAGATACATTTTAGGAAAAAGTGTCCTTCAATTATTTATCATGATCTCATGGAAAATGCTGTTTTTGCACTACATAGAAATGTTGCAGGCACTCTTTTGCTGTCCCTTGGTTATCTCATATTATTACAGAATATTACCTTGTTATCTGATATATTGTATATATGTGCATTTGGTTATTTGAAGTTGGATAGGAAACGGAGGAAAAGAAGATGAGGGGCTGGCGTGGGGGGAGGGAAATGGGGACCAAGACATGAGAAAAGGTATTAATGTATGTGAAGTAATGCACCTTCTATCTGGTGAATATAATGTAACCCTTCTATTAAATACAATAAAAAAGTTTTCAAGAGATCCAAACAGATAACAAAGATGTGCACACATGCGCGCGCGTGTGTGCGCGTGCACACACACACACACACACAAACCACAAGGATCCATATTTAGGACTGGTACCAATTTCAAAGACAAAACGGGACAAGAGAAAATACTCAAGGAAAAAACATGTAAAATGGACAAGGCAGAGAAGCAGAGAATTTTAAGTAATCCCCAAACTTCTGATGGCATGCCTGGCTTTACACTATCAGAGTGACAGAAGAATCATGGGGCCCTGAACTCATGGGGTGCCTCCCCAAGGAGATCTCCGTTCCCTGGTAGCCAACAACCAGAGGCCATTCAAGAGAGAGGGAAAGCAAAACAAGAAAATTGGGCTGGGTCAGATACACTTAACACACAAACATAAACTCAGATGATTATTCTCACAAAACAGCTTACTTAGATATAGACATGCCATGCCGGTGGGACTCTGTATCGACTAGAACTCCAGAAAGGAGGTCAAGGCATCCCTTGACCACCCAGGCTAGCTGCATCCAGTTGACTTTAACTCTCTTTTTCAGGCCCACAGTGCACTTTCTAGAAAAAAAAATATATAGACATACATGGGGGCTGACCGACTTCTACTTACCTCAGGATCCCTTTGCTTTTAACCTGGGCGTTGTTTCTGAAAAGGGTTGTAATAGGAGGGGCAGTAAAGGAAGACCACTGCTTATAGAAAAAAGCAATCCTTTATCTCAACAGCACAAATATGCAAATTATTAGGAATTGATGAAAGACTTGGGAGCCCTTGTTGGGGTGGCCCCCCTGGGCATATTTACTGCGGGGAAATCATGAACAACCCTGTATTTGAAACCTGTATTTGCCTGTCCCTTTTGATAACAAAAATGGGGAATTCTGAAGCTGTTCCTGTATTAATTTTAGTAGCTCCAACCGTTTTCCTGCCAATAGGCCACTGCTCCACCCATAGGGAGTCATGCAATTTCCAAGTTAACTGTGGGGGGATTGGAAACGGTGGGAGACTGTGGCCCCTAGAATTGGGTGAGCAGTTTTATGCCAGTTTTCTCATAGGTAATGCAGTCGTAGAATGCCACAACATTCATATCTTGTAAAATATTTCTCCCAAGAGATTATTGGGCAGGTCCTCAAAGACCAGCTCCTGAACAGGTATCGCCAGGTATAGGCCTGAGAGGAGATCTGAATTCAATGCAAGGCATTGGTGATGCCCCTAACCTCAGCTTTATAAAAGGTGGATATATATCATAAGAAACGTATCCCCAAAAGTAAGCTGCCTTGCGATATTGAAACGGTTCTAGGCTGTGTGGTTCCTAGATCTGCTGGGGCAGATTGCTGTCTGACTGAGGGAAAAGGAAATCTGGGGAGTAACAATTACTGGGAACACTTACAAAAGGCCATGTTAAGGGTTCAACTTGGCCTCAAGTAAAGGAAGTATGGGAGAGGATTACTGAGGGAAGGGCTCCCAAACTCAGGGGATTTCTGATGAGGCTGAAGGGCATAAGGGAACCTCCATGGAGGACCTGCAACTTTTCCTTGAAATGGAATGTTTTTATTTTTCCCTCAGTTATGAATGAGAGCATAGCTTGGTACAGTATTCTTGGATGTGTAGTTCTTTGTCTTAAGGGCATGACATATATTCTTCCAATCTCTGCTTGCTTGCATGGCCTCTGCTGAAAAATCTGGGGTTATTCTGATTGGTTTGCCTTTGTGGGTGATTGTTCTCTTCACCCTGGCTGCTTTTAGAATCCTTTCTTTGGTCTCTACTGATCCTGTACAGATTATAATGTGGCAGTGGGATGTCCTTTTCTGGCGGGGTCTGTTTGGGGTTCTAAAAGCTTCTTGTATCTGGATGGGCCTGCCCTTCTGGATATTTGGGAAGTTCTCTGAGATGATTCTCTGAAGTATATTTCCAATACCATTGACCTCTTTCTCTAAGCCCTCCTCAATATCAATTAGCCTTAAATTAGGCTTCCTAATTATAACTTGAGCCCCCTGAATCATTCTCTCATATTGCTTAGATTTGGTGTGACTCATTTTCTGTTCTTTCTCTATAACAATTAAATTATCTTCAACCCCAGAAATTCTCTCTAACCTGCTATCAAAACATTCAACTTAATTTTTCATCTCCTTTCCTTCTAATTTCTCTTTTCAATGCCTTGCATCTCTTGTTTTAGATCATGAATGGATTTCTTTAACTCCTTGATTTCCATTTGAGTGGTTAGCTCAGCAGCTTTATTCTCATTGCAGATTTGTTGGAGTTTGGTCAGCTTTATGTTTGTGGATTCTATGAATTCAACCATTTTTCTTTGAAAATCCTTCAATATGGCTTCCTTTATGGCTTCCTCTCACCCACATATCACCTTGTTTATGGTTTCATCTTGTTTAGATATAGCTTCCTCCTATATATCTTTTGGTAAGTTTTCAAAAAAATTATACCCTATGATCAAACAGGATTCATTATAGGGATGCAAACCTGGTTCAACATACGCAAGTCAATTAATATAATTCAACACATCAACAGGAGCAAGGACCAAAATCACATGATTGTCTCAATAGATGCAGAAAGACAAGATCCAACACCCCTTTATGCTAAAAGCTCTGGAGAAACTAGGAATCGATGGAACATTCCTCAGTATAATAAAGGCTGTGTATGAAAAACCCACAGCTAGCATTGTACTTAATGGTGAAATTCTAAAGCCATTCCCTCTAAAATCAGGAACAAGACAAGGATATCCACTCTCTCCACTCCTCTTTAACATAGTATTAGAATTCCTAGCCAGAGCAATAAGGAAAGAAGCAAGCATAAAGCAGATCCAAATAAGGAAAGAGGAAGTGAAACTCTCCCTCTTTGCAGATGACATGACTCTATTTAAAGAACCCGAGAGACTCCACTCCCAAGCTCCTTGAGCTGATTCAAAACTTTGGCAATGTAGCAGGGTATAAAATTAACCCTCAAAAATCAACTGCCTTCCTCTATGCCAACAATGAGAGGAAAGAGGCAACAATCAGGAAAGCAACTCCTTTTGCAATAGCCTCAAAGGAAATAAAGTACCTAGGAATTATCTTAACTAAGAATGTAAAGTTCTTCTTGATGAAAATTTTAAGACCCTATAAAAGGAAATTAAAGCAGAACTGAGGAAATGGAAAAACCTCCCATGCTCCTGGATTGGAAGAATTAACAACTTGAAAATGGCAATTTTGCCAAGGGCTATCTACAAATTCAATGCAATACCCATCAGTATCTCAAGGTCACTCTTTAAAAAATAGTGGAGGAAATCCAAAATTTCATATGGAAAAATAATAGTCCCCATATAGCCAAAAACACTTCTTAGCTCAAAGAACAGTGCAAGAAGAATTTCAATACCAAACTTTAGACCCTATTACAGAGCTCTAGTGACCAAAACAGCTTGGTACTGGCACAAGAACAGGCCTGAAGAAAAATGGAATAGAACTGAGGACCCAGATATTAAACCACAGTCGTATGGCCACCTAATCTTTGATAAGGGAGCAATAAAAAAATAGAAAGGATGAAAGACAGCCTCTTCAACAAGTGGTGCTGGCAGAACTGGTTAAGCACCTGCAGAAAACTAATGTTGGATCCTTCTTTGTCACCCTGCACCAGGATTAACTCCAAATGGTTCAAAGACCTGGAGGTAAAAGCAGATACACTGAAAATTTTACAAGAAGAAATAGGATATACACTAGGTCTTCTTGGAACAGGGCGAAACTTTCTTAAGAAGGACCAAGAAACATAACAAATCAGACAAAGTCTGGATAAGTGGGACTGCATTGAACTGTGGAGTTTGTATAGGGCAAAGTACATAGGTAGCAAGGTAAATAGAAAGCCTACAGAGTGGGAGAAGATCTTCACTAACCATTCAACAGACAAAGGCCTCACATCTAAAATATATCAACAGCTCAAAAAATTGACGCACTGCAAAACTAACCTCCAAAGAAACAACAATCCCATTAAAAATGGGCCAAAGACTTAAAGAGAGTTATCTTCTCTGAAGAAATGCTTGACATCTCTGGCCATAAAAGACATGCAAATCAAAACAACTCTAAGATTCTACCTCACTCCAGTTAGAATGGCCAGGGTCAAGAAAACTAATAAGAGATGCTGGAGGGTATGTTGCCAGGAGGGATCACTTCTACACTGTTGGTGGGAGTGCAAACTAGTTCAACCACTATGGAAAGCATTATGGCAGTTCCTCGAAAGACTAAACATAGATCTCCCCTATGACCTAGCAATTCCACTACTTGGCAATCGTCCAGAAACTCGGACATACTAAGTCCACTAGCACAATGTTGTTCATTGCAGCACTATTTACCATAGCAAAGATATGGAACCAACACAGATGCCCCTCAGTTGATGAGTGGATCAACAAGATGTGGTATTTATACACAATGGAATTCTATGCTGCCATCAGAAAGAATGCATTGCCCCATTTGGAAAAAAAATCATATTAAGTGAAGTAAGCCAGACTCCAAGGAAGAAAGGCTCAATGGTTTCCCTCATTTTTCATAATCACAAAAAACCTTGGGCTCTCCTAGTTTAGATTTATAACAGAACAAAACCTAGATACATAAGTCCATAGAGGATAATGCTAAATGAAAGTACCTCCAGGATATTGACACAAAAGCCATATAATGAGTGATTTTTTCCTTAATGTACTATGTTATCTCTCATCTCTTTTGCGGTCCCTTGGTTATCTCATATTGTTTCAGTATTTCACCTTGTTATCTGATATATTTTATATATGCTTGATTGGTTATTTGAAATTGGATAGGGAAAGATGGAAAACAACATGAGCGGCGGGGGGGGGAGGGTTGGGAAATGGGGACCCTGACATGAGAAAGGGTATCAATATTTGTGAAGTAATGCATCCTCTATCTTGGTGAATATAATGTAACCCTTCTATTAATTACAATAATAATATATGAAAAAATATAAACTCTTCAAATTCTATTGGGAAAACTAGATATCCACATGAGGAAAACTGAAACTGCATTTATGTCATCATGAAATAATATCCATCCATAATGGACCAAAGTTCGCATTTTATGAACAAAGTATGTGAATATAATGTAGAAAAGTGTAGGAAAAACATAGTTTATTTACAAAGGAAGTAACTTTCTGAGGAACGTTCCAGGGGTTGGCTACTAAAAATAATTCACTAATGGGATTGCATTCAGTTCAAATTTTCTACATGTCAAAAGTACAGTAAAATAGCTAAAAGGAAAACCTACAGTGTGAAAGAAGACCCTTTCAAAGAATATGTCATATATGGCCTAATATCCAGAATATACAAAGAGCCCAAGTCACTAAATACTCAACAAAATAACAGTTCAGTTAATAATTGAGCAAATCAGCTAAACAGAGCTTCTCAGAACTGAATATGGCCAATAGACACATGAAAAAGTGTTCAACATGGCTGACTATAAAAGAAATGCAAAACTAAGAACGGGGATTCATGCTTATTGTCCTAGCTATTCAGGAGGCTGAGATCTGAGGATCATGGTTCAAAGTCAGCCTGGGCACAAAAGGATCTGAGATTCTTGTCTTCGATTAACCTCTAGAAAACAGAAAATTGAGCTTGGCTCAAGGGTAGGATTACAGGTGTGTGCTACCATGCCTGGCTCTGGGTCTTCAGTTCTATTCCATTTTTTCTCAGGCCTGTTTTTGTGTCACTACCAAGGTGTTTTTTTACTAGAGCTTTGTGATAAAGTTTGGAGATTGTTATTGATATAACTCTTGCTCTGATCATTCTTCCAAGGATTGTTTTTGTGTGTTTTGTATTTTAAATCTCGGTTTTTAATAAAAATGCACTCATTTTTTAAGGTACAATTGTCTATTATTTAGCCAATTTCATCATTTTGAAAAATTTTGGTAAGTTGTTATACAAAGGTCATAATTCTGTAACTCAGTATATATATATATAATGTATCTTGAAAAAATATCATCTTTCATCATGGTTTTAATTTTTCTACTTTAATGCTTCATTTGTAATAAGCATATTTTTACCTAATCCTTTTTGAGACTATTCCATTACTTTTATGAATATAATACTCTGTCAAGTCTCCTGTAGACTGCGATTTTTCACCACATATTCATGCCAGATTTCTAAACACAAATAAGACTATATTTGGAAATATGGCCTACAAGGAGGTTATTGGATTTAAATGAAATCAAACTATGGATTCTTAATATGACAGCATTAGTTTTCTTTAGAGAAGATATACTAGGAAATTGGTCTTCCCTCTCTTTAAAATGTGAGGACACAGTGAAAATTAAGTTATATGAAAGCCAAGAAGGATCCTTATAAGAAGTTGAATATGCTGGCTTCATGGGTTTAGAATTATGAAAACATATGCTGTTTAAAAAAATTGTACCTCACAAATGGCAGTTTTATATTGCCACAAGCTTGCTTACAGTAGAATAGTTTAAACCAGTTTGAACATGTTTTGTTTTCGGAGTATTTGTGTGTGTGTGCCAGTCCTGGTTCTTGAACTCTTTGCCTGGGTTCTGCTTCTGAGTTTTTTTCCCTCAAATCTAGAGATTAACTGCTTGAAACCGAGCTCCACTTTTGGATTTTTGTGGAGTTATTAGATATGAGTCTCATAGATTTTTCTTCGCAGATTATGTTTGAACCATGGTCCTCTGATCTTGCACTGCTGAGTAGCTAGGAGTTTTTGCATAATTCACTGGCCCTCTTACGATGTTTTTCTTTAAAAAGCACTTCATGATACACCTATAAAATACTTGGTAAAACAAGTATTTTCCAAATTAAAGAAATGCATTATTTGCGATTTTGATTTAATCCTAGAAATTTTAACTCTGCTCCACCCCCACACAAAAGTAGTTTTGTGTTTGTAATATTGACTCTTCCATTCAAGACTGTTCATTGTAATGAGAAGTCTAGTGATGGCTCTGCTGGCAACTGAGTCAGTGGGTTTTGCAAATACGTTCAGTACGGAATTTAAAGAGCCTGCATGGGGGAAGGGGAACAGAAAAGGGAGCCAAAATCTGAGCCAGCCACAGTCAAAGGGAGAGCATTTTGCCACACTGCGGATGGTCCCAAGCAATGCAAGGAACCATGAGTACTCCAAGAAGGATATTTCCTCAATAAAAGAAGCAAATCTGCATGGGAACCCCTTCCCCTACCCATGAATAGCGCCTTTTTTTTTTTTGCCAGTCCTGGGCTTGAGCTCAGGGCCTGCGCACTATCCTTGGACTTTCTCAAGGCTAGAGCTCTACCACTTGAACCTCAGCACCACTTCCGGCTTTTTTCTATATATGTGGTACCGAGGAATCGAACCCGGGTCTTCATGCATGCTAGGCAAGCACTTGAACCACTAGGCCAAACTCCCGGCCCGAATAGCGCCTTTTTTTGAAAGTGGTAAAGACACTGCCAGAACACCTGGACAGAAACACATGCTAGAAACCCAGTGGCATGTTTAAAATCTGTAAAGGTATCTGTACCCTTGCACCACACGCTCTGGCAGCAAACAAAAGACCAACCCAATGAACGACAGCTCTGCCCCATAATAGTGAGCAAGGACAAGTTTGGTGACATTCAAGAGAAACACCAGTACACTCCTTGCCAGTCGGCTGAGCAACTTGAAACTACAAAAGTAATTCTGTAAAATTTCACTGAAAAAAAAAACAGACAGTTTTTAAAAACTGAGTTTCTAGTCTGTACTGACACCTACATAATGGAGAAAGCTACAGATTCCAGATACATTACACCCAGGCCAACAGCTGAGTGCTCTGCAGAATCTATCCTGTCATTAAAAGGTATTTTCTGCCTGTTAACTAAGGATCCAAACCCCTCAGTGTTACCAAACTTAGGCTTAGAAACAAACTGCAGAGACTCTAATCTTTTTTTCTTTTCTTTTCCTGTGGGTTATGAAGCTTGAACTCGGCCTGGGCACTGTCCCGGAGCTCTTCAGCTCAAGGCTACTGCTCTACCCTTGGGCCAAGTCTAATTTCCCGTTTTCTAGGGGTTAATTATAGATAAGAGTCTCCGGTTCTTTTGTGCCTGGGCTGGGTTTGAACCTTCATCCTCAGTTCTCAGCCTCCTGAGTAGCTCGGATTATAGGCATGAGCCACTGTGCCCCGCAGAGACTAATCTTGAAAGGTAGAATATTTTACTGACCACTCAAACAGCATGACTAGAGAATTCATCCTTTTTCCTTGATATATAAGCTACAGAAAGACCTTAAATACCTAAGTATTTTTCAGTTGTAATGGGAATCTAAGTAACAGCCATACCCACATATTAAGAAGGCTTCAGTATCCAACCAAGCTCCAGACCCCTATACTTATCAGACCAGATGTCAACCTACAACCATCAGAGATGCCTCTTACCTGTGAAAAAAGGAACTCCTTCCTGTGGTGCTGCCCGTGATTACGGCTAAACGGACAGCTGCAGATAACAGTAATTAAACCATAAACTCAAGTAAAATATTGCATACTGGGACCACAAGAGATACAAGATCCACCAAACCAATTGGAGAACTCTCTTTTGTTTTCTCCATTTTTTTTTGCCAGTTCTGGTGCTTGAACTCAGGGCCTGAGCACTGTCCTTGGACTTTCTCAAGGCTGGAGCTCTACCATTTGATCCATAGCACCACTTCTGGCTTTTACTATGTATGTGATACCAAGAAATAGAATCTGGGTCTTTGTGCATGCTATGCAAGCACTTTATTTATGTATTTATTTTTGTTTGTTTGTTAGTTTGTTTTGTTTTTTAATTTATTCTTTGTTTTATAGTCTACAGTAACTGCTGGTTCTAGTTGATATGTACTTTACTCTGGCTACTTTTTATTGTTCAAATTTTTTTTATTTTTGCTTTTAATTTTTAATTTTTTAGGATTTTTCTCCTTCCTTTTTGTATTCTTTTATTCTTTTCCTTTCCTTTTACACTTCTATTATTTTTGTCAGTCCTTGAACTCAGCGTATGAGCTCCGTCCTTTGGCTTTCGTCAAGGACAGAGTTCTACCACTTGATCACCAGCAAAACTTCTTGCTTTTTTCATGTAGGTGGTATGGAGGAATCGAACCCGGGTCCTCATGCATGATAGGCAAGCACTCTGCCACAAGGCCAAACTTCCTGCCCCCTTTATACTTCTTTATTTTTCTATTTCTTTTAATTTAATTTTATTTGTTCTCCTTTTTATGATCTATCACTTTCCTTTATTTTCATTATTCCTTTGCTTCCTTATTGTTTCTCAGTTTGATTGTATTTTTCACTTTGAGTTTTTCTAGCTTGTTTATTTTTATATTTTTTATTTAGTTCAGTTTATCCTGACCCTTACAACAACAGATTTACTCACTGGCTGAAAATATATATACATACACTCTCCTTTTCTGTATAGCATTACCCTCCCCAAATAAAAGTGAAGGTGCATTTAGGTTGGGAATTCCTGTCTATGATTTAAAGTCTTATTTAAAGTGTATGCAATAATAGAAATCTGAGTCGATTTTTTAATTTAGAGTGTGTCATGTTTGGGTTATGTATTTAAGTGCTTTTGTTTCCAAGTGGGCAGAAAAAAAGAATGGTAGAAGCAAAAGAAAAATGGCTTACTTAATGTAGATTACTTAATGTAGCTTACTATAAAATTTTTAATTACAAATTATTCTGCTTTATTTTTTTCATTGCCATATACCTAAATTCTGTTAAATTAGAAAGCACTATTTTTGTAAGATGATGAGGCATAGGATTCATATATTTGTTTTGCAACATTTTTATTACCATCAATTAGTTGTACAAAAGGAGAGGTCATTTAAAGATGGATACATGTGTTTATGCATACAATATAATATACCCTGATCAGCACTAGACTCTCTCCTCTGTTTACAATATGCAATATATTTTTCATATTATTTTATTATCAATAAGAGTTTTGACTTAATAAAATATGTAATTTGATAAAAGCACATCATATATAGTAATAGATCTTTGGTACCTACAGGTCTGATAATAGTTTAACAACCGAAATATACAAGGAGCCCCCAAATTTAAACACCCATAGAAGCAATAACCCAATTAATAATGAAAAAATGATATAAGTGGATATTTATTATATGAAGTTATAGAAGGCTGATAAATACATGAAGAGGTAAGCACTATCATTAGCCATAAATAATATGCAAATAATAGTATTTAAATTCCATCTTAAGTCAAAATGTCTGTCATCAAAATACAAACAGCAATATATGCTACTGAAGATGGACTGAACAAATGAATACTACCAACTACTCTGTAGAACTGTAAATTACTGTAACCAACTTGTAATACTCTTCGGCAATTTCTTGAAAACCTAAAAATGAAAGTACTTTATTTTTCAGTGAAAATATTCTTGAAGATTTATTGAAATATTTTCAAATAAGAACACAATAAAGACACACACACTCACACACACACATTACTTATTCATTACCATTCATTGTAGCCAAGTAGTAGCCCCAATGTCCTAAAACTGATGAATACATCAAGAAGATGTAATATCATTCATCTTTTCTCTATTTCTCTCTTTATATATGTATGCATTTATGCACAAATATGTATACATACGACAGGAGTTGACTAATCATAGAAGAAGCATTAATAGTACTTCATTTGCAGGGAAATGAAGGACATGTAAAACTTACGTTAAGTACATCAAAGTCAGAGACAAAGGATACATGTTTTATCCCTTATGTTGAAACCTTATCCAAAATGAAATCATGTATAAAAATACACAGGGATATTAAGGATATAAATATATATGCATATATATATACACATATTTATACTCAAGCTGACTAAAGAATCTAGATGAGAAACCAATGGACTGAAAATGTAAGCAAAAATTAAAGCTTTTTAAATATTGATTTGCTGGTAGTTAAATACTTAAAAAACCTCAATCACTCATAGAACCAAAAAGTATATATTTTCTCTCATATTTACAAGTTAGATCTGAAATACGAACATATATAAAATGAATGCAAAGCTATATAGATAATCAAAACTGACTTAAATATGGTATATGCAGGCATAGGTATGTGGTGTAGCTGTCTGAATGATTAAAAATTTAGCAAAACTGGAATAATTCTTCTCTGAGGACTTAAGGGAGGACTAGGGGTTAATGAAGAGGACAATGGGCAAACAGTCATGATAAACAAAGTTCTCATATGACAATATAATTAATAAGCATTAGGGGATAAGTGGAGTTGGACTAGGCAGAGAAAAGATAATGAAAGGGATGACTCTGATCAATATGTCTTATTCTAAAAAACTATGTTGGTAATTAAAATCCTTTTGTAGAACTGCTTAAAAATAATAAAAACATTTTAAAGTGGATCGTGTGCAGTTATACAGATACTAGCATTTAAGAACTAGCCAAAAGCCAAGTGAGTCAGATACCTATATATAGTCTAAGTTAAGAAAATACTACTTTATGTTACCTGACATACCTGACTTGTACACTTTCTGCTTTGCATTTTATACATTGTGATAAGTGATACTTTTGGCACTTGATGCCCATATTAGTTTTAGCAGCTCCACTCCTGAAGTTATTTCATTGCCTAGAGGATTTTAATTTCAACATGTTCATTCTCCAAGTATTTTTTAACAAGTTTAATGAAACACGTTTTTAATTAGCAATGTACTAATGAATAAATATAAACAGGTCTATACTCTAATGTTCATCCCTGGGTAGGGAGTATGTATGCCTGAATACAGAAACTTAAACTTTAAAAAAAAACTTACACTTTAATATAAAAGGCAAATATGTTGAAAAATAGATATCAAATACTCAAAGATATAAATAAGCAAAATAAAATACATTTTTTTGATATTTTTATTGTAAATAATAAAAGGGTTATGTGATATTTGCCAGATAGAAGGTGCATTAATTCACAAATATTGATACCCTTCCACATGTCTTGGTCCCCATTACCCTCCTCCCCACCCCCCTTCTTGTTTTCCCCCTTACCTATCCAATTCCAAATAACCAAATACAAATATATCTGATATATCAAATAACAAAGTGAGATACTGTAACAATATGAGATAACTGAGAGATAACCTAGTACCTTAAGGACAACAATCATTCATTATATGGCTTTGTGGCAATTTCAGAGGCTAGTAACATAAGCAGTTACATTTATGTCAACTTTATTTTCTTAAAGCATAGATATTTTCTTAATCTTGTGAAAATATTAGAAATGAAAGCCAATGATACCTGAGGGTTACTAATATATGATATCTGAAGTATATTGTATCCATAACAGAGTGAATGTAGGTTATTTGCTGAGTAGAAAACTTATAAAAGATCAAGAGTACTATTGCAAAAATTATAATTCTATAATCAGTTGTGATTACATAATGATTTACAGAATCAAGATTTCAGCTATGTAAATTTGGGGATGCTTGCATTTTTAAAAACTATTTCTTAATAACATTTTCAATTATTATTTATTAAGGATTAATAGACAAACAACATTGTAGCCTATCTAAATATTCAATAAGTGAGCCAAAATTTTAATCTGGAAGAAAGACAATCTATTCAACAAATGGCGCTGACAAAACTGCATATCAACATGCAAAAAACTGAAACTAGACCCATATATATTACCTAAAATAGCATCATTTCAAAATAGATCAAAGACCTCTGTATAAGACTGGAAACCCAACAGATAAAGGCCTCATATCTAAAATATATCAACAGCTCAAAAAATTGAATCAATCCAAAACTAATCTCCAAAGTAACAACCATACCATTAAAAATGTGCCAAAGAATTAAGAGAGTCTTCTCTGAAGAAGAAATAAGAATGGCTTATAGACACATGAAGAAATGCTTGACATTTCTGGCCATAAAAGACATGCAAATCAAAACAACTCTAAGACTCCACCTCACTCCAGTTAGAATGGCCAGGGTCAAGAAAACTAATAACAACAGATGCTGGAGGGGATGTGGCCAGGAGGGATCACTACTACACTGTTGGTGGGAGTGCAAACTCCTTCAACCACTATGGAAAGCAGTATGGCAGTTCCTCAAAAGACTAAATATAGAGCTCCCCTATGACCCAGCAATTCCACTACTTGGCATTTACTCAATCCTCCAGAAACTAGGACTTACTAAAAACATTAGCACAATGTTTACTGCATCAGTATTTATCATAGCAAAGATATGGAACCAACCCAGATGCCCCTCAGTTGATGATGGATCAACCAGATGTGGAATTAAAAACAATGGAATTCCATGCTACCGTCAGAAAAAGCGACACTGACACATTTGTAAGGAAATGGAAAGACTTAGAAAAAATCATATTAAGTGAAATAAGCCAGACTGAAAGGAACATAGGCTCAATGGTTTACTTCATTTGTCATAATCAGTAGAAACCTTGGACTCTTCTAGCAGAGATTTACAATAGAGCAAAATCTAGATACATAAGGCCATATACTAAGATGCTAAATGAAAGGACCTCCAGGATATAGAAACAAAAACCATATAGTGAGTGATTGTTTTCCTTAATGTACTATGTTATCTCTCATCTCTTTTGCTGTCCCTTGGTTATCTCATATTGTTACAGTGTTTCACCTTGCTATTTGATATATTGTATATATATTTATTTGCTTATTTGAAATTGGATATGGAAGGGGGAAAGACAAGATGAGGGGCAGTGATGAGGGGAGGGAAATGGGGACCATGTCATGAGAAAGGGTATCAATGTATGTGAAGTTATGCACCCTCTATCTGGTGAATATAATGTGATCCTTCTATTAATTACAATAAAAATATATGAAAAAAATGAATCAACTGAAGTGATTTGCAAATACACTACACAGCTTGTGAGTGGAGAAGGGAGGAAAAACTTTGGAGAGAGCAAGGGAAGAGATAACAATTTTCAAAAAGAAATGTACTGTATATCTTAGTTATTTAATGACAACCTCTCTATATCACTTTGGAATAACAGTTTTTTTTTCTAACCCTCTCCCTAAGCGTCTCTAACCCTAATCCTAATCCTAAACCTAACCTTAATCTTAGTAATAGCCCTAACCTTAACCTTAAACCTAAACGTAACTCTAACCCTAGCCTTAACCTTAACCCTAACCTTAACCCTAACCTTAACCCTAACTTTTCCTAACGCTAACCCTAATGGTAACCCTAACCCTCACCATCACCCTAAAACTAACCCTAACCCTAAACCTAACGATAACCCTCACCCTAATCCTAACCCTAACCCTTACCCTAAGCCTAATCTTTTTTTTAATTTTTTATTGTAATTAGTAAAAGGGTTACATGATATTTGCCAGATAGAAGGTGCGTTAATTCACATACATTGATACCCTTTCACATGTCTTGGTACCCATTTCCCTCCCCCCCCACACCCCCCACCCGTCTTGGTTTTCCCCCCTTCCCTATCAAATTTCAAATATCCAAATACAAATAAATTCAATATATTAGATAACAAAGTGAGATACTATACCAATATGAGATAACAAGGGACAGCAAAGGAGATGAGAGACAACATAGTACATTAAGGACAACAATCATTCATTATATGGCTTTTGTTTCACTATCCTGGAGGTCCTTTTAATTAGCTTCACATTATATGTCCTTATGTATCAAGATTTTGCTCTATTGCAAATCTCTGCTAGTAGAGCCCAAGGTTTCTACTGATTATGACGAATGAGGGAAACCATTGAGGCTAAGTTCCTTTGAGTCTGGCTTACTTCACTTAATATTATTTTTTCTAAGTCTTTCCATTTCCTAACAAATGGGGCGATGTCATTCTTTCTGCCAGCAGCATAGAATTCCATTGTGTACAAATACCACAACTTGTTGATCCACTCATCAACTGAGGGACATCTAGGTTCGTTCCATATCTTTGCTATGGTGAATAGTGCTGCAATGAACATTGTTGTGCTAGTGGGTTTAGCATGTCCTTGTTTCTGGATGGTTGGGTAAATGCCAAGTAGTGGAATTGCTGGGTCATAGGGGAGTTCTATGTTTAGCCTTTTGAGGCACTGCCACGCTGCTTTCCATAGTGGTTGGACGAGTTTGCACTCCCACCAACAGTGTAGTAGTGATCCCTCCTGGCCACATCCCGTCCAGCATCTGTTGTCATTCGTTTTCCTAATCCTGGCCATTCTAGCTGGAGTGAGGTGGAATCTTAGAGTTGTTTTGATTTGCATTTCTTTTATGACCAGAGATGTTGAGCATTTCTTCATGTGTCTATAGGCCATTTTTGTTTCTTCTTCAGAGAAGACTCTCTTTAAGTCTTTGGCCCATTTTTTAATCGGATGGTTGTTACTTTGGAGGTTAGTTTTGGAGTGATTCAATTTTTTGAGCTGTTGATATATTTTAGATATGAGGCCTTTGTCCGTTGTTTGGTTGGTGAAGATCTTCTCCCACTCTGTAGGCTTCCTGATTAGTTTATTAGCTATGTCCTTTGCCATACAAAAGCTCTGCAGTTTAATGCAGTCCCACTTATCCAGCCTTTCTCTGATTTGTTGTGATTCTTGGTCCTTATTAAGAAAGTTTCGACCTGTGCCAAGGAGGCCTAGTGTATCTCCTATTCCTTCCTGTAGAGTTTTCAGTGTGTCAGCTTTTACCTCCAGGTCTTTGATCCATTTGGAGTTAATTCTAGTGCAAGGTGACAAAGAAGGATCCAACTTTAGTTTTCTGCAGGTGCTTAACCAGTTTTGCCAGCACAACTTGTTGAAGAGGCTGTCTTTCTTCCATTCTATTTTTTTGGCTCCCTTGTCAAAGATTAGGTGGCCATAGGTCTCTGGTTTAATATCTGGGTCCTCAGTTCTATTCCATTGGTCTTCAGGCCTGTTAAAAGCTCTGGAGAAACTAGGAATCCACGGAACATTCCTCAATGTAATAAAGGCTGTGTGTGCTAAACCCACTGCTTGTATTACACTTAATGGTGAAAATCTTAAGCCATTCCCTCTAAAATCAGGAATGAGTCAAGGATGCCCACTCTCTCCACTACTCTTTAACATAGTATTAGAATTCCTAGCCAGTGCAATAAGGCAAGAAGCAAGCATAAAGGGGATCCAAGTAGGGAAAGAGGAAATAAAACTTTCCCACTTTGCAGATGACATGATTCTGTATTTAAAGAATCCTATAGACTCTACTCCCAAGCTCCTTGCGCTGATTCAAAACTTTGGAAGGTTAGCAGGCTATAAAATCAACCCTCAAAAATCAACTGCCTTCCTTTACGCCAACAGTGAGAGGAACGAGGCAATAATCAGGAAAGCAACTCCTTTCACAATAGCCTCAAAGAAAATAAAGTACCTAGGAATTAGCTTAACTAAGAATGTAAAGGACCTTTATGATGAAAACTTTAAAACCCTAAAAAAGGAAATTAAAGCAGATCTGAGGAAATGGAAAAACCTCCCATGCTCCTGGATTGGAAGAATCAACATTGTGAAAATGACAATCTTGCCAAGGGCTATCTACAAATTCAATGCAATACCCATCAATATCCCAATGGCATTCTTTAAAGAAATAGAAGAGGCAATTCAAAATTTCATATGGAATAATAAAAGACCCCGTATAGCAAAAACACTTCTTAGCAGAAAGAACAGCGCTGGAGGAATTTCAATTCCAAACTTTAGACTCTATTACAGAGCTATAATCCTCAAAACAGTTTTTTTTAAAAAGCATAAAATAGAGATCTGAAACAGCATATATATATGTATATATATATACATATATTTACAGAGACTAGCACAGCACCCAAAAAATCCATACCAGAAAATGGGTAGCCATCTCATGGGGCTAAAGGGAGAAGAGTAATTTAATGAAGAGAAGAAGGGACATAGGATTCAGTCAAATTTCATTGTATGTACATATAACTAACACAAGAAAGGGGAGCTGTATATACAAGGGAATGTGAATGTTAATGAGGGTGACAACCATCAAGATATGCTGTACTCATAGACTCATACAACTAGTTAAAAAATATTTAAAAAATAAGACCCTGGAACCTGAAGTATCCTGGGGGAATACTAGGAAAATATTATATATATTTAAAATTTTTAATGTACTCATTGACAGCATATATAAATAAAAAAGTTTCTCCAATGGAGAGTAACAGTGAACAGTTTGGGATTTGTAAACTCTTGAGGGGAAGAAGAAATGGAAGATGTTGTCTAAAGTTTCCATTTTTTTGTAATAAAATGATTAAGTTCTAAAGCTGTAAAGAACTTTCTACTAGTTGTAATTATTTTTTTGTTTTCCACTGTCATACATGATCTTGAAATTTTAAAGAGCATTTGGATAGTAAAATATTTTTTGTTGATCATGGGTCTTGAACTCTGGCCCTGAGCGCTATCCCTGAGCTCTTCATCTCAAGGCTACCACCCTACACCTGAGTCTGAGTGTTGTCCCTAAACTCTCCTGCTCAAGGCTACTGCCCTACCCCTGGTACTGAAGCCCCTTCCAATTGTCTAGTGATTAATTGGAGATAAGAGTCTCATGTTCTTTAGTGCCCAAGCTGGCTTTGAACTGTGATCCTCCAATCTCAGCCTCCTGAGTACCTAGGATTGCAGGTGTGAGCCACCGTGCCCAGCTAAGCTACTTAAAAAAAAATTGTCAGCATGGTCAATACAGGAGTTACAATTACATTCATAAGGTAGTGAGTACACTTTATCTTGAACATTGTCATGCCTTCCCATGTTTTTCTCCCATTTACTCTCCTCCATTCCTTCCCAAGCTGTAAACTTCATTTCCAAAACATAGTGTTGTGAAAATAGCTGTTATAGTGGTTCAGCTTTTGTCAGTAGTTTCATCCCCTTGTTTTCCTCTTCCCTTCTTGCCTAATTCAAATAAAAATATTTTAATACACCAGGTACCAAAATCACATACAGTAACAACAGGATAAATCACAAGGAAAAAAGAAAGAAAAGAAAAAAAATAACTTCACATAGTACATTAAATGCAATAACCAAAAAGGTAAAACTTGTTTCCATATCCTGGAGTTCATTTCACTTAGCATCATCCTATATGGTCATGTGCACGTAGCTGTTTAGGTACTCTGATACTCTGTTAGAAAAATTGTAGATGTATACAAGTTATTACAAATGAGGGAAACCATGGAGACTATTTCTTTCAGTCTGGCTTACTTAATATGATTTTTCCAAATCTTTCCATTTCCTTATGAATGGGGTGAAGTCTTTATGTCTGATAGCAGCATAAAATTCCACTATATATAAATACCATGTTTTTTGGTCCATTCATCTGGGTGGGTTCCATCTCTTAGCTATGTTAAGTAATGCAGCAATCATTTGCTGGTTGGGCTGGTAGGTAACTTGCCTTTGGCAAGTTAATTTGAAAAATGTCTCTGTGCATTTTATGATTATTTTGTGTGTTTATACTGAGAGCACTAATGTCCCTTCTTAAGTATATTATATCAAGAATACATTGATTTAATATACCCTATTACTACTTGCTACCTTTGATTAAAGTTATATCAGCCAAAGTTCTTAAATTTCCTATTTTTATAACTTATAATTAACATAGACCATGAATGAGATATTTAAAGGATATGCCTAAATTCATTTCAACATAAATGTTTGCCCACTAAGCTTGTGTCAGTGGAACTTACCTGTATTAATTATATCTGTTGTGTCTTGGTAGCGATTTTCTGTTTTCTCCTCTTTCTACATTTTAATAGGCATTCTTCTATCAGAGTTTTGCCTTATATACTTGTTTATGAAAATTATGTTCATGAATCCAAGTGTATTTCATTCTTTAAGTTATCAGCATCATTATTTACTTTTTAACAATTATTACCAATTTTCATCTTTGAAGAGGTTTCAGTTAGGTTCTTTGTCTTATTGATATATGAACATGCTTTAAAAACCTCCCCAGTACTTTCTAACTTTCTTCCACCACAGAACATCCCATATTCATCTTTTACTTTTTATGCCTTAGTTATATGAATAAATATTTTTCCAAATGATAACACTTTCTTTTGTAGTATAATATTATTAGAGAAAATGATTTGGCTACTCGAGCATTTACACAGTATTACGATTCTTGATATATAGAAATAATATGAGTGGAGCCATAGTAAAAGTTAGTGACATCCAGAAAAGTGAGATATTAGATATATAAAAGAATTACATGTACAGCTGAGGATAAGTAACATTAATTATATTTGAGGAGTTTACGCTGACCTCTGGGAAGAGTAGTAAGAGAAATTTTGTGAATATGAGAAAATGGATAGAGTAGGCTGTAAAGTGGCTTGAGCAAGGCATGTAGGATCTCTCAGTACCCCATGGTTAACTCTCTCTCTCTCTCTCTCTCTCTCTCTCTCTCTCTCTCTCTCTCTCTCTCTCTCTCTCTCTCTCTCTCTCTCCCCCTCCCTCCATCCCTGTCTTCCCTCATTTCCAATAAATAGTACATATCCAGCATTCTCCTAGCAATCACAGTAGCTCAATAGCTTTGTGGATATGGCCATAAAGCATAAATGAAATGATCTCCAGGACATGGAAACAAGAGTTTTATCTTTGTGCTTGTTTTTCTTAACCTACTGTGTGAAGTTATTTCTTCTCTCTCTGTTCTCTTCTCTCTCTCTTCCTCTCTCCTCTCTCTCTCTCTCTCTCTCTCTCTCTCTCTCTCTCTCTCTCTCTCTCTCTCTCTCTCTCTCTCTCTCTCACATATTAAAGCACAGACTGCTTAGGAATGTCCTATGTCCACATGTTCATTTTCAGAATGCCTGAGGTAGAAGGAGAATGAAATCAGGAAGTCATTGGAATCAGCAGAGAGTTAGAAGGGTCTCTTGAATTCCATACATTATCAAAGTGAAGAGAGAAAATATAGGTATTCATCCAAGCAATTTTTTGTAGTTCTGGGCCTCACAGTGGGAAAGGGCCAAAAAGTTCATGAGACTTTTTCTCAAAATAACCAGCAAGATGAGCCTCTAGTCCTTCCTCACTCTTCGCTGCGTATATTTCTCTGAGCAAAAAGTCTCATGAAACTTTCATAGGACTTTACAATCGTGAGAGCCATGCAAACTACAAACAAATTGCTAGGAATGAAATACCATATATTTTCTCTCTTCACTTTGATAATGTTTGGACTTCAAGAGACCCTTCTATATCTCATGCTGATTTACCAAGACTTCCTGATATTCATCTCCTTCTATCTCAAGGCATTCTGAAAATGAAAAGTCTGGATAGTGGGACTGCATAAAGCAGTCAGAGCTAATCTGTGAGTGGCAGAGAGGAGCAGAGCAGACGAGCAGAAGCCTACGAGAGTGGAGAAGTTCTGCACTACCAGACAGACAGACGAACAGCTCATAAAATTGAATAACTCCAAAACTAACCTCCAAAGAAATAACAATCCCATTAAAAATGGGCCAAAGAGTCTTCTCTGAAGAAGAAATAAGAATGGCCTATAGACACATGAAGAAATGCTCAACATCTCTGGCCATAAAAGAAATTCATCAAAACAACTCTAAGATTCCAACTCACCCCAGTTAGAATGGCCATGATCAAGAACTCTAATAACACAGTATTACTATTCTTGATATATAGAAATAATATGAGTGGAGCCATAGTAAAAGTTAGTGAAATCCAGAAAAGTGAGATATTAGATATATAAAAAGATTTACATGTACAGCTGAGGATGTGGCCAGGAGGGATCACTACTATACTGTTGGTGTGAGTGCAAACTCATTCAACCATTATGGAAAGGAGTATGGCAGTTCTTCAAATGACTAAACAGAGAGCTCCCCTATGACCCAGCAATTCCACTACTTGGCATTTACCAAATGGTCCAGAAACAAGCACATACTAAATCCACTAGCACAACAATGTTTATTGCAGCACTGTTTACCATGGCAAAGATATGGAACCAACCCAAATGCCCCTCAGTTGATGATGAATCAACAAGATGTGGTATTTATACACAATGAAATTCTATGTTGCCATCAGAAAGAAAAACATCGCCCCATTTACAAGGAAATGGAAAGACTTGGAAAAAATCATATTAAGTGAAGTAAGCCAAACTCAAGGAACATAGGCTCAATGGTTTCCCTCATTTGTCATAATCAGTAGAAACCTTGGGCTCTCCTCTCAGAGATTTATAATAGAACAAAACCTAGATACATAAGGCCATATAGGATAAAACTAAATGAAAGGACCTCCAGGATATTCAAACAAAAGCCATGTAATGAGTGATTGTTTCCCTTAATGTACTATGTTATCTCTCATCTCTTTTGCTGTCCCTTGGTTATCTCATATTGTTGCAGCATTTTATTTTGTTATCTGATATATTGTATATATGTTTATCTGGTTATTTGAAATTGGATAAGGAAGGGGGGAAAACAAGATGAAGGGTGGGGTCGGGGGAGGGAAATGGGGACCAAAACATGAGAAAGTGTTTCAATGTTTGTGAAGTAATGTACCTTCTAGCTGGTGAATATAAAATAACCCTTCTATTAATTACAATAAAAATTATATGAAAAAATGGCAAGCAAAACAACCAATTTGATTTTTTCAACATATAAATAAGATTGAAACTCCTTATCCAAACTAAGTGAAATAGACCCAAACAATAAAATTAATAATGAATAAGGCTATATTATGATACATATCAATGAAATTCAGAGTATTATTAGAGAATAATTTAAAATTTCCTAATTAAATTAGAAACCTAGAAATGAAAAATTTATAGATGCTGGTGAACTACCAAGATTGAAGCATGGTGATATGAAAAGCCAAATATAAATAATGAGTAATGAGAATGAAACAGGGGTAAAATTTACCAAGATAGCAAAAAAGTCTATGATACATTACTCATCCAATACAAAGTGTAATAATGTACTATTAATAAAGGGAAAAACTTGGAAAATTATGTTGAATAAACTAAGTTAGGCCCAGATAAATACAATTGCATGTTTCCTTTACATGTAAAAACCAGATGTAGCTTATAAAGTGACAAGTACTTAAATAAGGTGATATAAAAGAGAACTCAAATAATATAATTCCTTAGAATGGCAAAACCAGTGTTCAACAAAATAAACACCAGGAAGCAAACACTTGAAAGAGATGTGGTGGTGTCAATAGGAAAATGGTAGATGAATGAAGAGGTAAAGAGGCGGGAGATGCTGTCAAGAATTCAGTGCATATAATTCATATTCAATAAAATAAAGAATAGTGAGAAAAGGAATGAGTAGAGAAGGGTTGGGTAAAATATTCAAAGGGGTGACAGTGAATAATATGCATTGTAGTCACTAACTGTTTTGTTAAATGGTAACTCCTCTGTACAGCACGACAAAGACAATTAGGAAAAATATTTCCAAATTCACATTGATGAATGTAACTATAACTCCTCCATATGTTACACCGAAAATAAAATACAATTTTAAAAATCAATTCATTTTCAAAATTGAAAAGAAACCAATAATATAGGCATCAGTATCCCTTAAAATATACTGTTTTGTAATTTTATCTATTTTGAAAAAGTAATACAAATGGAAATAAGGTAATTGATGTTTAAAATGTTAGCTTATTGAACTTTGAAATGACATGTTTTCAACTATCTATAAAAATTAAATACACAGGATCATCACTATTCTTGCCTTGAATAACATACAGAAATTATTAGAGGCTGTAAAATCAGGTAACTATTAGTTCCATTTTGTGCCATTTTTGTACTTATAATAATTCCAGTTTAATATGAACTATTATAATAACTTAATGGGGTGCTTTCAAAATGGCATTAAGCTTTTTTCTTTTAGTAACTCACCAACAGTAACACCAAGTCAGATGCATATAAATTTCTCAACCTAAGTAGATGATATCTAGAGCCAGATCAGAGTACTTCATGAGATATGACTATTAAATCTTCAGAAATTTTGCAATCTTATTTGGAAACCAATAATAGCATGAAAATGTCTTTTGGTAGAGATATTTATGCTAGAAAATGTTTCAAATTAGAGCCCTCTATTTTTTTATTGGAAAGCCAGTTTAACACACTATCACACATGCTAGTGCAACTCAACAATATGGAATCCATAAAGCTCAGATTGACTAAAACTTCTGAACTTTTTAACAGCTAATTTTTAATCAGAAAAATTCATCAGTTGTTCAACAAGTAAAAACAATGAAAAATCATTAATCCATCTCATTCACAGTGTAATAGCAGTGTATGACAAGATAACATAGTCTAGCCTTTCATTCTCTGTTATTACTATGCAACTTCAGGAAAACCTGTATTTATTTATTTTTTTGTTTTGTTTTTGTTTTTTGTTTTTTTTTGCCAGTCCTGGGCTTGAGCTCAGGGCCTGAGCACTGTCCTTGGACTTTCTCAAGGCTAGAGCTCTACCACTTGAGCCTCAGCACCACTTCTGGCTTTTTTCTATGTATGTGGTACCGAGGAATCGAACCCGGGTCTTCATGCATGCTAGGCAAGCACTTTAACCACTAGGCCAAACTCCCGGTCCCCAGGAAAACCTGTATTTATAACTAATAAAAGAAGCACCAAATAATTCACAAAGCTTTATGGCTTATGCAAGGTACTTAAAAGATACAGAATTGAGGAATACCTGGAAATTCAGAGTATAGTAAAATATTATCCTAAATTTTCTTTAAGAGGAATTATAGTTTTCAAAACTGTAATTTTAGCAAAGTTACTGAAGGACATTAGTTATTACAGGACAGTCATTCTCACATTATCTTTCTGCTTTCAAATAAATTTTGTTGCTATAAAATAAACACAATAAAATACTATTAAATGACATTTATAACATAATGCACCCAATACTCAAAACAGTGTCAAACATCCCACAAATATAACAATTTTGTTAATTTTGTTGTATTCTTCTTTTCTTTTATCAGTTTTTATTATCTTTCATCTCTATTTGGATTTGATATAGTTAAGATTGTATGAGCGATTATATATGTATACTTATATATATTACAGATTGAAATCCATTCAGTCTCTAAAGTGGTGCATTGTTAAGAAAGTGTAACAGAGGCTGCGAGTTTGGCCTAGTGGTAGAATGCTTGCCTAGCATGCACAAAGTTCAATGTTTCCACATACCTAGAAAAAAGCAGAAAATGGTGCTGAGGCTCAAGTGGCAGAGCTCTAGGCTTAAGAAAGTCCAAGGACAGTGCTCAGGCCCTGATCTCAAGCCCAGGACTGGCAAAAAAAAAAGAAAGTAAAACAAAGATATTAAAGAAAAAAGTATTTTTTAAAAGAAAACAAATAGCCAACCACTGTTGAGTCACAATTGTAATCCTAGCTACTCAGGAGATTGAAATTGGAGGACTGCTGTTTGAAGCCAGCAAAGAAAGATTGTGAGACTTTTATTGCCAATTAAGAACCAAAAAATCCAGAAGTGGAGTTGTGGCTCCAGTGATAGAGCAATAAAACTCAGGCATGGTGCCAAGGCACTGAGTTCCAGCCCTTGGCCTGGCACAAAAAAAAAAAAAACAAAGAAAGCAGGAAAAGTTAAAATCGGTTAATTGTATCACAATGATTTTAGGAAAATGCAACAAAATCTTTTAAGCATTTACATCTACATAGTGACTGTTCTTAGTCTTTTAAAAGCATATAACCTAGAAATACATTAAAATAAATGGGGCTAAATTTTATATGTAAATGTTTAAGCATAATAAGCAGGAACATTCTCAGGTATTTGATGAAATATGGTAAAAAACAAACTTGTTACAGCAGCTTGTTACAGATGATAAATTATTCATCTTGTCCAATTAAAGAATAAGTCATTTGCTATGAGTTTATGAAATGCAGAAATTCATTTTACTATTTTGACAGTGAAGATAGCTACTTACTGGCCTACGGTTTTACTTTTTTCACTACTGGATAAAAAAAAAATTTATGTTTACAAAATCTTTGACAGACTATCCCCGAAGTATAACAATAATTGTCACATGTTACTGTAGAATACTATTTATTGTTTCAAATGGTCAAAACATATAAAGAGTTCGTTAGTTTTTCTTTGGCAAATGCTTTATCTATCAAGAAGACACAAAAGTCAATCCAGATTAACTATCTATGTTTTGTTTGGCAATTTTCTTGTATTCTATGGATTTCAGAACTCTAAGTTGACTCCAAAAGACTTACATCACATATGTTCTATCATTCAAAATACAAATCTACATATGACTGTGAAATCATTTTTCAAATAATTAAGATCATACATCAATTGACAGAAGAGGATTTAGCTCCTGAGAATAAGATAGACATCCCTGTCATTATTTCCTTATTGAAGCCATGCGACACAAAACTGTGAGATCCCTCTAGGAGCTTTGAATTATCAGAAACAACAAGAGGGAAAATATTTCTAAGCACAGGTCTAAAAACTCAAGGAATTTAGTCAATGGGCTTAGAATAAGACAATGAGGGAATGAAGGAACTGTAGCCATGCTTATTGCTTTGATCTTAACATGGCAAGATGCAGAACAGAGAATCTATCATTGCTCAGACCTCTGCAATACAGAAACTATGAGATTAAAAATACAGTCTTGTGTTTTGCAATGACCAAGATTGTGCTATTTTCATATGTATCAACAGAAATGAATACATACTGTAAAATGGAAGGCATTATTTATTCTTTATACTGTAAAATGGAAGGCATTATTTATTCTTTCTCATATCTCTTTCTGTAATGTGGTTATATCATACATGATCATAGATTTTTACATTACATATATCCATTTTAAATATAGGTTTGGGGAATATTATATAATTTGATTTAACTGAAACAATTTCTTCTACCTCTTTGGGGTCCTTCTCCAACGCCTAGGAAGGAGTAAAATGGCGACGGAGCCCACAAGTAATCCCGAGAACACAGACTCTGGAGACCAGACTCCACGTGCAGATCTAACTTTATTTTAGAAAACGTGCTCACTAAAATACAGATCAAGCAGTGGCCTCCAGGTCATACCAGCAGCAGTTATTGGGTCTTTCCTGAATGTGACCATCAGTCAAAAGTGTCCTGAGACACACCCCACTTGCTAGGAGTATCCAGGAGTTCCTGCTCGAGGCGGGAGGGGCCGGGCTCTGGCTCCGGCCTGATTACATCACTGAGTGTACCCAGGAGTGTACTTGCCGAAAGGCACAGAGTGGAGGGAGCAGAGAGAGCAACCTGGGCCTCTATGCCACTAGCTAGGAAGTCCCACAGTTGCCCTTTTTCTTTATTTATGGACACTCATAACAGATTGTAGGATGGAGCCCAAATGATGCACAGAAACATTAGTTAGATGGCATCCAGGCAAATCTGGATAAACTCAATCAAATTAGATATAGCAAACATGGGTCCTGCTGCTGTGGAAATAAGCATGGTGGGCCAAAGAGGGCTAGGGCTAGGAGGGTTTCAGATGGGATTGGGGTATCATGATACTCTGTTAACGGCAGAGCCCCCATGTCCTCCCCAGCATGCTTTGAGGGAAGACAATAGGGTTGCAGTTCCTCTGCTTGTATTATTCATAATCATATCACGGTCCCATGCCTGGGGGTCAAATTTATTGCTCCGAATCTCCACAGTTCCTGTTTCTTCTGGTTCCCATGCTGGGGTAGACATAGGATGAGGTAGCTTTGAGGAGAGTGTGGAAGCAGCGTCTGTGGCATCCATATCCAGCAGATTAGTCATCCAGTGCAGTTTTTCTGGATAGGTCAGTGTCCTAGGCCATACTGGTGAGGTCACAAAGGTCGAGGCAGAACTCAGGCAAGCTGGCTGCGGCTGGCAGCAGTGTCGCTGAGAGTCCATTTCATAGTGACAGGAACTTGTAGATTGCCTGCTCCTGAAACTTGAGAGTTAGCAGTTATAATGGCACACATGAGTAAAACCCTCACCCCATTGTTAACAGAGGGGCCGGCTCCTACCAGGTGTTAGTGATCAGGTCCTTCCATTAGACAAGATGCAGGGGGTTGGGCGAGGTAGCATGGTGCCCCTATGCTTATAAGCAGAGGAAAATCCTTTAGAATCAAAATTCTAAGAGTTCAATGTAAATAAAGCATCAATGAGCTTATCTTGAAGCCTCATGCCTTAGGTACCTGTATCCCCCTTTTTTATTTATTTTTAAAGGGGCCTGGGGGTAAGAATGGTCTAGCTAAAGTCCCCGGATTGGAATCTGGGTGAAGATCCATCTTCTGTAACTTATTCAAGCTGACTCAGGGATGTTGTCTTTATACTTGGCCAGGGACCCTTACAGACTGATAGGCACACAGCCTCAAGCTCACAAGCTTCTTTCCAGAATTTGTAGCTGGTATAAACCCAAAATCTACTCAGTTAGGGCTTTGAGCAAAATTATGATTGTAAACTACCCACTTGTTTTGAAAATCTTAAGTTTTAATTACCCACAATTATACTGACAAGTTCCTGCCCAGTAAACACAGGCATTAGTAAGGCATGCTTACAAGCTATTCTATGACCTCCTGGCTCTGATAATTTTGAATGGCCAAGAACAAGTGACTCTAGGATCTGACACCATCTCTCACACAGGGATAAATGTCCCATCAACATTTCATTTGGTAGGTTGCTGTACTTGAACTCAGGGCCTGCACACTGTCCCTCAGCTTTCCAGCTCAAGGCTAGCACTCTGCTACTTTGAGCTCCAAAGCAACTCTGCCTCACCAGCACTCTGCTGGCAGATTAGAGATCACAGTCTCATGGAGACTTTGCTGTGCCTCGGCTGGCTCAGAGCTGCAGTTTTCCGATCAAGGAGTCCTTTAAAAGGACACTTTACTCCAATTAAAGCAACAAGGTGGTCAACACAGAAGTGGTCTCTAAGCATGATCTTACCTGGCACTTGGTAAAGCTCAAAATTATATCTTTTCTATGGGCCCCCTGGAAACTCTTACAAACAAACTTACAAGGGCAAACTGAAATAGCAATTAATTATTTTGTTAGCCCTAATTTTCCTTTTTACTCTTTTTTGAAACAAACATTTAGGATAACCTCACTTCCAAATTTTCTCCAGAAACACAGCTCTAATTTTCTTTAAAACTTTTAATACTTAACACTTTAAACATTTTTTAAAACCCTTATTCCGCAATTTAATACATTTTAGGGGGCAAGTTTAAGAAATTCCTATCACATCACCCACTTTACCATCAGATTTCCAGTGTCAGTCTGAAAGGAAAAAGACAGGATGAAGCCCTGTCCATTCTAAAAAAACAGACAGGCAAGGTTTTTGAAAATGATAAATACACATTTAAATTTCTGACACTTATCTCCAAATTTAAACTCAAGGAAATAAATTCCAAGTTCCCTGATGCCTTCTTCCTAAACAGAATACAATGTTTACAATGTAAACAGCTCATGGGTTTGTATTTATAGCTTCAAGTGAAGACTACTCATTCTACCATATTCTAGTTTCAGCAATTCATAACAATGGCAATAATAGAGAAAATACACTAAGTGTCTAGAGTGCTTCTTAGTAACTGTGAGAGCATGTGTTCCCCATTAAATACAATTTTTTCCATTGTCCATATTAGACAAACAATATTTTGTTAAGATGAAAAATGTTTCTAACCCCAAATCACATTTTCAGATTACTTTGCACATTTGTAGCTATGTGACAGAGATATTTAGAGATGGAAATAATTCAGTTGGCATACATTTTATTTTCCTATCTTCCCTTCTCTTTGTTTTTCTAGTTTAAAATTCTTCCATTTTAGCACTGGAATTGGAGGAAAGGAACCACATTACAGCAATGATCATTGTTTCCTTCTAATGGAGAACTCTGGTGGCTACAAGGAGTCAACAAACAGATATTTAATGGTGTACCTGTAAATTACTATTGTTGTAAGAAAGATAAAACACTAAACTATGTATCTATGATATACAAATATGTATCTATGATATACAAACCCTTAGCCTAATTCTGATTATGCTGTAAAAACTAAGTGCCATTGATTGTATATAGAGATTCCCTTCTTGAATACTTGCTTGTTAAACACGTCATTTGAAATATGATGTAAAAATCAATAAATTCTTTAATTAAAAACTCAAAACTATGAGGCTATATTTGTTTAAATTTATTTTTTCATTAGTTGTAGCCTGATATGTTCTTGACTGATAAAATTTGACTTTAAACAAATAATGAAATAGATGCAACAAAATAAAAGATGAATAAAATTATTATCTCAGTTTAGAAATGAACAGATCCACAGAGAGAATATGTAAATTGCCCAAGTTTCCAAAACTGTGAAAAGAGTCTCCATTTAAACCTACATAATATTATTTTAACTTGCACACTCTGAACTTCAATATTTTACTCTACAAATTTCATGCTAACACATTCAAATCAGTATTTTTCCATCATTCTACAAAATTCATGTCCCTTAAAGTTTATTAACCTAGAAACTGTCGTTATTGGTTTATATTCAGTTTCTTAAAATTAGACTGTGTTTAGTAAGAATTTTCCAAGATTTATCATCTAAGTCTTTTTTGCTGCATAGCTTCCTTGATGTTCATCTATAAAGAACTTCAATACATACTCTTTTCCTTAGCTTCACAACATGCAATTGATAAGTTATGTCCCTGTAAAAGTTTTCTATTGTCATTGCTTCTGAAATCCCAAACTCATGTGTTCCCAAATTTGATCACAATATTCACACATCCCCTTATTCGGTTGTCATTACGTACCCTTTAACTACAGTCACAATAATTAGACATTCATCTTGCTTATGAACCATCCATCCTCTTCTAACTTATTTTCCTATTGGACCCAGATTATTTTCTATTGCTTTGGGCAAATGCATTTAATTCAATGGCTAATAGCCTACATTTCTAGCTCATTATATTTCTGATATAACACTAGCCTACATGTATACTGTCTATTAGTACAAAAGAAAATCACATAAGCATGAAGATTTAACTACCGTATACATATTAACTGCAAACTTATTTTGGAGCTATTTTTATAACATTTTCCAAAATCCTCAAATTTTCTCCCAGATTCTAACCATCCAACTGCCATACCACATATAACTCAAAGGTGTTTCTTTTTTTATTTGAATAATATACAACATTAACTATGATTTTATCATTATATATTATGTACATGTATTTAAATATCACATAGTTTTAGTTGTCTCCATTTTCTGGAGTTTATTTTGAAAATATTTTATATAATAAGAAACACATAGGCATGACACCTTTGTGATCCCCTCAGAGTGAACAATGGACATATTTAAGATTTCCAATAAATTTTTTCTACCAAAGCTATATACGTCTAGTACTTTGGGCAACTGTTACTGGGAACTGAACCCAGAGCTTAATATTGACTAGGCAAGCATTGAACAAAAACGGAAGCTCATAGTTATTAAAATTTTATTTTATTGTTGGGGTGATGTGTAGAGGGGTTACAGTTACATTCATTAGGTAGTGGGTACATTACTTCAGGAAAATTATGCCCCTTTCCCATACTTTTCTCACACTTTCCCTCCACCCACATTTCCCACCCGTATTGTTTTCCGCGTCCCTTCCCTATTTCAAAAAAGAAGAAATAAATGTATATACAACATACCAGGTACCAATGTCAGATATAGTAACAGCTGGGGATAAACCATAAAGGGAACAAAAGAGGAAAGAAATAACTTCATATAGTACAACAACCACAAAGATAAACCTCTTGTTTGAATAACATAGAGTTCATTTTGCTTAGCCCCATCACATATGTCCATTTGGACATAGCTATTCAGCCATTGTGATACTCTGCTAGGACACTAATTATTATAAATGAGGGAAACCATGGAGCCTATGTTTGTGTCTGGCTTACTTCACTTAATATGATTTTTTCCAAATCTTTCTATTTCCTAAAGAGTGGGGTGATATCATTCTTTCTGATGGCATCATAGAATTACATTGTGTATAAATACCACAACTTCTCGATCCATTTATCTACAGAGGGGCATCTGGGTTGGTTCCATGACTTAACTATGGTAAATAAGGCTGCAATGATCATGGTTGTGCTGGTATGTTTAGTATGTCTTTGGTTATAGACATTTGGATATACGCCCAGGAATGGTTTAGTTTTGTTTTTGTTTTTTGTTTTTTAAGTAACCTCCATGCTAATTATCCAGAGTGGTTGAACAATGACAGTGTTCCTTCTAAACACATTCAAATCTTTCCTTCTAAACACATTCAAGTCAGCCTCTATTGTTATTAGATTCCTAAATAATGACAATTCTAATTGGGGTGAGGTAGAATCTCAAAGTTGTTTTGATTTGCATTTCTTTTATGGCCAGAGATGTAGAGAATTTCTTCATGTATCTATTGGCCATTCTTATCTCCTCCTCAGAAAAGTCTCTTTTTAAATCTTTAGCCCACCTTTTAATGCAGGTGGTTGTTTCTTTGAGGAGGCTGTTTGGCAGATGGGAGCATGGTCACCTCCACCCCCTTTGGGTCTTAGCACCCACCCACCTGCCTGTCAGTCTCCAGTCAGAGGCCTGGGGGAGGGGGCTGTTGAGGGAAGGGACAGGATTCTAAATTCCTTGCCCCCCTGCGCTTGCCAGTCTTTCTTGGGCGGGGTGGAGGGGTCTGAGTTATGTTCTATAGCTCGCCACCAACTCTGCTTTCCTGATGGGTTTCGAGACCCGCTGGGCTACCCGCTTGGCTACTCGCTCCTCTGCATTTGGCTGTGAGCTGTTTTGTGGTTTTGGAGAATCATTAACTCCCCTCTGGTCTCTGCCGCAGCCTGTGTTCTGAGTCTAGATCCGCTGCTTGCTGGCCTTGTCTGTGCTGGTTTCTGTGGAGATTGGGGCATCCCAGCCTGGCGCCCTCTGCTGCAGATTTCTTTGCTTGGAGCCGGTGGCTAGGGGTGGGGGAGAGGTCTTCGCGTTTCGAATTCTTTGAGAATGTTGGATGTAAGTTTTATCTGGATTTCTTTTCCGGTTTGAGTCCTTCTCCATTGCTTCTTGAGTTTGTCGTGGATTTCTTAAGGTAGTTGGCTCGTGGGATTCCCTGGTTCTCTTTTTGTGGGAGAGAGCTAGGTAGTGTCCCTATTGTCTCGGCCCCATCTTCTGACCTCCCCTCTTTTCTAATTTTTAATAAGGGAAGATTTCGTATCGTTTCAATGAAAGATTTTCATTCTTCTTTGATTGATCCCATTTTTCTTCAATTTCAGCATATAATGAAAATCAGAATTGTATCATGTTTATTAAATGCTACATTCTTTATCCTTGCAGTTTACTCTGCAAAATAACTCGTTAAATTTTCTGTACAGTCATAATTTCTACTGAATGAAATACAAAACTCAGTACTCATTTTTTCTGCAGTCCTTTTGATTTCGTGTTATTGTTGTTATTTTTCTTGTACACAATAGTTTAAATATGACATTTTACACATATGTATAAGATGCATTCATCTATTTTACCCTTAGACCATTATCCATAATTATCTCACTTGCCATCTCTCATTGTTCCCTTCCATATCCTTAATAGTCTATCTTCTACTTCCATGTCTTTTTTATTCACACATATAAGAGAAAATATGGGATAATTATATTTCTGTGTCTGGCTTATTTCATTTAAAATAATAACTTCCATTTCTTTCTCTTTATGGATTAGTAAAACTCTATTATGTGTATATAGCTCTTTTTCTTTATTTAGATGAAAATCTAGGCTGATTCCATGATTTGGTAGTTGTAAATATTGCCTCAGTAAATATAATTACATAGGTATTTCTATAATAAGCTGACTTCTATTCATTCAGGTATATATCTGAGAGTGGAATATCTGTGCCATATGGCAGTTGTATTTTTCCATTGTTGAGAAACTGACATAGTAACTTCCATTGTAACTGTACTAATTCACATTTCCTCCAATAGTGTACAAGATTCCTCACTTTTTTCAAATCCTCACAAAAGATAGGGTAATATTTCAGTGTGGATTTTATTCACATCTTGATCTTAATTTTTGTTTGCTGGAAAGTAGCTATTCTGACTGATTTGATAGAATCTCAAATTTATTTTCATTTTGATTTTGATTGTCTTTATGTCCACAGATATGGAACACGATTTCTTATACTTATAAGTTACCTGTATTTTAGAGAACTGTTTAACATACTTTCCTATTTATTGATAAGATAACTTAATCTTTTGGCATTTATCTTTTGGGTTATTTTATATATTCTGGGTATTCAACTCTTGGCCATTGAATGAGGTGAGAAATATGTTACTCAATTCTGTGAGCTGTCCTTTCACTATTAAAATTTTTTTTGCTTTGATGTTCAGAAACTTCTAAATCTGATCCATTCTCATTTGCCATTTTTCACTCTTATCTCCTAACCTACTGGAGTCCTATCCAGAAAGCTACTGATTCCTGTAGCATTTTCAAAGTTTGATATTATATATTATCTTTAAATTTTAAGTTGATTTTTATATAAAATTAAGAACATGGAACAATATGCATGTACAATTGTAATTTTTATCTATTTATATTGAGTTCTTAGGATTTGCATGTATTCTATTTCGGCAGAGATTATAACAACATGCTATCATTTGTGATTCTTTTAATAATTTGTCAAATTCAGTTTTATTTTCATAATTTGAAAAAATTTAAGAATTTGTTTACACATTCTGTATCTCTTTGCTGTTGTGAATATTATGCTACTCCCTTCCCAAGTCGTTACCAAAGAAAGGTAATTATGATTTGCTATTATTTGTTCACATCCTTAGTTCATTTATCTAGGAAAATCCCTTTTCTTTGATTCACCAGGAGAAGTGAGTTAGACAAAGACAACCACAAGTACATGTTCAGTTCATCACTTAAAGCTACTATACTGTACTGTAAAAAAAGGGGGGAGGGCGGGAGTTTTGCCTAGTGGTTAAAGTGCTTGCCTACCATGCACGAAGACCCGGGTTCAATTCCTTGGTACCACATACATAGAAAAAAGCTGGAAGTGGTGCTGAGGCTCAAGTGGTAGAGGTCTAGCCTTGAGAAGGTCCAAGGACAGTGCTCAGGCCCTGAGCTCAAGCCCAGGACTGGCAAAAAAAAGGGGGGGTTGCTAATTCTACTAACAGGGCCATAAATCTAAAAGCACTGTCTTCATTACACATTTTTGATTATATTTTATTGTCTGGGTGATGTATACAGGGTTACAGTCACATTCCTCTGCTAGTGGCACATTACTTCTTAAACCCTGATACCCCTTCCCATGTTCACTATAAATCCTTGTCCTGGTTTTTCTTTACAAAGTGCCCTTCCCACCTTCAATGTTGTTTGGTTGAAATATATCACCTGAGTTTCTAAGATGTAAGATAACTGAATTTGTTTCCTGTTTGTTAATAGGACAATAATTATCTCTTCCAATGATTTTGATGGCAAGTACACAGAAAAGCACACTTGGCTTTTTTGCTGAAAGTATGCATCAGAAGGGTGCCCTACTGATTACAGACCCTATGAAGGTAACAGAATCATCTTTGTAAAAAGTTGCTTATAGTATGCTGTGCCTTACTTAAAACATTTTAAATATAATTCTCTTAATTTGACCTTTAAAGGTTACCTAAATAACAACCATCTGTACTCATCTCATCTTACTGTTTATCTTTTACCCTTCACAGACTACACCTGAAATTTTAAATCAGAATTATAAGATATACAATTGTGGAAGGCCTCTGTTCTCTTGTCCAAACTACATTACTAACTTATGAATTCTATTTTGAAATTCTTTCTTTGCATTTAGCCAGTTCCCTGCCTAACATGATATCCATTTTTGAAAAATATACACTCCCTTGATAAGCGTACCTCTTAAGGCACAGTTTTAAAATAACCACGGCTTTTACATACTATAAAAACCTAACCATTAAAATTCACTTTATTTGTTAATAGTGAAAACTTAAATTCAAAAAGAAATGGACATAGTCATATACATTCAAAGTCCTTAAATTTTCCGTCTAGGATTTATAAATTACTATCTACTAAAGGCTAAATATTCCATATTTCTAATTGTATTATCATTTATTTTCTCAGATCAATATGGTCTTTTTATGTCATCTTTGGTGCTTCATATATGTGACCAATCAATATAGATTACTTGGATATATAGTAGTCATTTTAAACCTGTAATGATACATTTGTGACCCACAGGAGAGAATTTCCATTTATCACTTAAAACTCATTTCTTGGAATAAGAGTTTCTTCAACTATTTATCAGGTCCCCAATTATTGCTTACATGTTCATTGACTGTTGATCTTCTGTGACTCTATGTTTCCATACAGTTAATAAGGAAGTTATCAGTGACTCTGTGTCTCTCAGTTACAATTTTATATTCACTCAGGATAAAAAGTTCATTGACTCTGGCATATGCAACAGAGGGCTAATTTCTTAATCACAATGACAAGTCAATGTACCTATGAATTCATCAGCAACTCAAAGTTGTCACTTAAGTTTCACCATCTAAAATTAGTCTTAAAACTCAGTGTACATGCGTTATATATTCGGGGGAAGATTTCAAAGGACTAAACTTTTGGAACAATTTACAGTTTAACAAGATCAACACCTGGAAGCTAGAATATATATTGTCCAAGATGGATGAGGTCAAGAGGAGAAGTGATGGAGATCAATGGAGAGAGGAAGTGTTGGACAATGCCAGCATGATAGTGGATATATGTGAAAGTGGATGTAAGGAAATTGATAGTTTGGGTGAGGGTAAGATAGTGGAGGTAAATGATGGAAGGGGTGACATTGATTAAGATGCATTGTACACTGAAACTGACATGCTGAACTGAACCCTCTTTGTACAATTACTTAAAATAAAAAGAAAAGTTTCAGGTATTACAAATAGGGAAAAATTGTCCCTGAGAGACCTAGGTACACAAATCTGTTCTACAAACAAGATTTTAATGTTTGAACTATCAGATAAAAGAAAGCTGACATTTCATTGAAATATCTGTATTTTCATATATATCATATATATGAAATATGTATATAGGAAAAGTGTGTGATATATATGTAATTGAAATTAGTGTTTTCAATTATAGAAATAAAAATTTGAAAGAATGTCAAGAAGACTGGTAGTTTCTCACAGAGAAGCTGAATGAATTAAAATTGTAATTACATATACAAATGTGTTATTATAAATGCATTCACTTACTCATGCATAAATAAAAGATAAATTTTCTACATGCACAGACAACTGAATATTTTGTTTTGCATCAACATTTCAAGAAAGCATCTCTTTCTAGGTACTGATGGTTTTGAACTTTAAATTATTTTATATTTTTTCAAATCAGTGATTTGAAGATAATCTCATAACTAAATTCATTACATAGTTAAATACATTCTAAACTCCTACAACCAGAAAGATACATATTCAAATGGATACAAAAGTGAATATACTTCCTTATGCAGTTAGCATATGACTTTCATTACATTAAAAATTACTAACATGTCATGTAAATTACCAGTCTCTTGGCACTTTTTAAATTATTTTATCTTATTGCTCCACTACCTCTCAGATATCTTGACTTGGAGGGCCTTTAGCCCCTTTTCAATTCTCAAGAGGTAAGCTTTTGTTTACAAGAAAATAAATCTACTACTGATTATTCATAACACCAGGTGCCAACCACACCAGGCCATACAGAGAGCACAATTCACTATATTCAGGCAAGCTTGGTCATTTGAGCTTTCTTTTACTTTATTTAAATTAAATCCAAATTCAACATGTAGAAATATGTACTTTCATAAACCACACTTGCATTCTTTTTTTTGTCAACTGTGGGGCTTGAACTCAGGGCATGAGCACTGTCCTTGCATAAAGAATATGTATAGATGGTTACAACTATTTATATAGTAGTTAAATCTATTTTCACAAGTCCTTTTTATTGTTATTAAGGAATAAGTTGTTTGCAAATATAACATTAAATTCTAAGTAATATCGCATTTCATTAATATATTACAAATTACCCACCCTGCTAATCATGGTTATTTACAACTTTCACAACCTTACTTCAGTGAATTCCTATCTTCCATTTGATTCTACATATGTCAGGTTTCTCCAGCCTTGTGCTTTTTGCTCTTTCACATACTGATCAGACACATTCTAATATTAGATCCATTGTACACAGTCTGGTCCCTGTGGACAGAATTTTTGTCTTCAATTCTTTGCTCAGATATCACATTCCTAAGGAGATCTACTATTAATACCTTCTATCCTGATGCTATGATAATTCCCTGAGCTACTCTTTTTCTACTTATGTCCACTTTTGACCACTGTTCTTTCTACTAGTAACATGTTGAGATTATATGATATAAGCATACCATGAACTGAACTTTTACCTGACTTTTCCTTCTCAAATTAATGCTTTAATTTTTAAAATGTGCTTATCTTTGATTTGATTGGCAAATGTTTATTATAAATGAAGATGGTGGTCTTTGCATGTTTTATGTGCTACAAAATTTTCCAAATTTGCCTTTTAATATTTAAAGATTATGTAAATGTGCAGATGTTCATGCTACATTTCAAATTAACTTTGGAATACCTTTCCTTTGAAGATGCTTTTTCCTTGAATTTTTTTAAGTATGTTTCAAGATTATAAAGTAGACCTTTGTCCATACGCAAAGAAGTGGGTAAGCAGAATAAATATAGTGAACAGGGATTTCAGAAATTTTTTTACATTTGTTTAGAGGTTAGGACTGCTTCTTCCTCATTTTGAAATCTATGAAATACTATTTGCTATGTCATTTAGTGTTCTTCATAAGAAGACTTTACTTGGGAAATAGAGAGGACTAATGCTTCTTCATAGGTGAATAATCTAAAGGGTGACCTATTGGTTAGTGAGACTACTTCAGTCAATGTCCAACTGAGATGTTCACTTTCAATATTAAAACAAATATTATATATTGTTGAACAAGGTATGATACACATGAAAGTATTTCCCCAACCCAAGGAACTCCAATACTATCTAACATTGGTAGCATTGAGACATTTTTTCACCTTCCTTCTTCCTATTGCTCGAGGATTTCGACAGGAGAAAAAGTCAAAATGGACAGTAAATAAATTGTGAGAGAAAGGTAAGGATCTGACTATAAGCCAAATGATATTCAAACACTGCTAAATTAGTGTTTAACAAAATTACTTTTCTTTCACATAAAATCTGATTCAGAAGATATGGGTTTGCTTTTTCTTTCCTTTTGTTTTTTCTGTGTTTGCTTTGTTTTTGGTTACGTTTGAGTATTGAACTGTGGGCCTGGGTGCTGTCCCTGAGCTCTTCAGCTCAAGTTTAGTGCTCTATCCCTTGAGCCACAGCGCCACTGCTGGCTTTCTGATATTTAATTGGAGATAAGAGTCTCACTGTGTTTGGTGCACAGGTTGGCTTTAAACAGCAATTCTCAGATCTCAGCTTTGTGGGTAAGTAGGATTACACATGTGAGCTGCCAGCACCTGGTTTGTTTTTTCTTTTGGTCAGCACTGCTCAGAGTGCTACTCTCCTATTTGTCACTGTACTGTCTCAATGTCTTGTAATTCCATTGTTGCAAATAGAACACATAATTTTCTTCCACTGTTCATTGATCAGTTTTTAAGTGAGATGTATCTTTATGTAAACAAAAAGTATACTTTATTGTAGGCAAATAAATATACATTATTGATGTGAATGTATACCATTATCACATCAGAAACACTGCCTTCTACTACAGCTAGAAACTGGGGAAAGACATAGGACGGCATTTAATTTCAAATATACCTTAGCTTTCATATGACTATGCAGACCCAAGTATATAAAATACACTGAAACTTTGGATAGACTCACTTAAGTAACCAGATTGTTTCTTCTTCGAGTGTGAACATAAAATATGTTTGGCTCTACCCAACATTTCTATTAGATAGCAGAAAAACACAAATACCATAAAAGTATAAACATGATTAAATGAATGACTTCTATGTGCATTAAATCTATATGCATATATATATATATCTATGTGCATATATATATATATGAACAGGCACACAACTGATATATTTATTTTACAATAGTAAACCATTCTTCATTACTGTACCTTGTTACTGCATATTATTAGAGACAGTGAACATCTTAAAAAACTACATTTTTAGAGAAGTGTTTGTTTTTACCTGTTGGCTGTGCTAGAATAATGAGACTGAAAAGAAATACTGTTGAATTTTAATCAAAAATCATTCTGTCATAGGAATTTGGAAAGAACTAATATTTTATGGTAACTTACATCTGCTAAATATGGATATCTTTTTCCATTCAAATTTTTGATTCTTAGTTAACATTTCTTTCACACTGAAAGTATCAAGTAAAAAGATGTCTAGTAATATAATCTAACCCTCCTATTAATTATTATTAAAAATAGAATCAGAAGCAGGAACTTCACACAGACCGGGTGCAAAGGTGGTGGTGGCCAGCACTGGGACCAGAAAGTCTGGAAGGAATCCAGACACAGGAATTCCACTCAGACTGGGCGTGTGGAGCAGGGACAGTGGCAGAGACCACAGGGAAGGCGAAGGAGCCTCCAACACCATGGAGCAGCTCACAGCCAAACCCCTATGAGTAAGTAAAACAGCATGTTCCCCCAAACCCATTGAAAAAGTAGAGCTGGTGGAGAGCTACAGAACTTAACCAAGACCCCTCCCACCCCACCCAAGAAAGACTGTCAAATGTAGGCGGGGCAAGAAATTCAATATCCTGTCCTTTACCCCAACAGCCCCCTCCCCCAGGCCATTGACTGGAGACTGACAGGCAGATGGCACACCAATAAAGGGTGTGGAGGTGTCCCTGCTTCCAACATCCTCCTTTCCCAGGCCACTGAAAGTGGAGACTGAGAGGCACTAAGACCCTGCCTTCCAACAGAGGGTGGGGGTGTGTGTGAATCTGCAAGCCAGCATCTGACTGAACCAAAACTAAGTAGGTCACCCTCTTGCTGGGAGCCTCTAGCAAGCCAGTACCAGGAGGGCCCCCAGGGAATCACAGAAAGATTCTGCCAAAAGTGGCCCAGGACTTCTCTAAACACAGAGGGGAACTGAAGGGCAGACCAGCAGGGGCCGAGCTCATCCTCTGAGAGCCAGAAAGGCACAGCTCTGCCCTTGGAGACCACTTCTGCTGCTGGGCTTGGACCCAGGGAACCTGGCCGCAAGCTAGCCAGCTCATGGAAGCTCCCAAACCTCCCAAAGATGCAGGCCCCTGGGAATACAGAGGGCACAATTGCCACCTGGCCCCACGGCCGAAGCCTCCAAACTGCAGGCCCACAGAGTACCACTGGTTGGGCTGTTCAAGAGATAGCTGTGCAGTGGCACACAGCCTTTGAGAATGGATTAACACACCTGTATAAGCTACAATCTCCAAACTGGGCAGCAGCAGAACTAATTTGGCTGAGAACCCTGTATATACAGATTCCTAGATCCACCAGCTCAAAACTAAGTAAAGACCACCACATATCAACCACAGAGCAAACCTACAACAGTCTTCGATGCTCAGAAAGTGCAACGACAAATTATGACAAAGTCCCACACAAAGCCCAAAAGGAAACAAGAGTGAAGGGAGGAGAGAGATGTGACCATTTAACAAAATGACACCTGAAGAGACAGGAAACATGACCCTGTGCAAGGAGATGATTGTGGACATGACTAAAGAGATCAAAGCAGAATTCCAAAATCAATTCCAGGGACATAAGTAGGAAATCAACAAGGAGCTCCTTGATCTCAAAAGAAAAATAGAAAAAAATATACTTCCCTAGAAGAAAAGATTAATACCTTTAGAGCAGGCATGATCATCTCAGTGTCCGCAATGCAAAAAAATGGAAGCACTAAGCAACAGATTGACTGAGATGGAGAACAGGACATCAGGAATGGAAGATAAAACACAAGAGCTAGAACAGATAATCATAAGTCTGGAGAAATCAGTAAGATTTCACCAAAGAAAACTCCAGGACCTGGCAGATGCAGCCAAGAAACCTAACCTTCGTATAATAGGAATCGAAGAAGAGGAGGAGTTTCTCAATAGGGGAATGCAACCCTTAGTCACCAAGATCATAGCAGAGAACTTCCCTAACCACAAAAGGGAAAATACTCACATTACTGAAAACTTCAGAACATCAAGTAGGCAAGATCATAGAAGGAAATCATCTTGACACATCATGGTAAAAACATTTGACCTGAACACAAAGGAGCTGATCTTAAATGCACAAAAAAGGGCTATACTACAATGGAAAAAAATTAGAATAACTGCAGACCTCTCTACGCAAACCCTAAATGCAAGAAAACTTGGGAAAATATCATTCATGCCCTGAAGACCAACAAGTGCCAACCCAGACTGATATATATAGCATTTACATTTGAGGGAGAAACAAGGATATTTCATTCCAAAGAAGTTATATGAATACATACACACTAAACCAGCATTACAAAAAGTATAAAATAATCAAGAACAAATTCCAGAAAAGGAAGAACTCCAATCAAAAAGCTATCACCTATAAATCACTAAACACAAAAGGGAAAAAAGAGAGAAAAAGAAACACAGAAGTAAAAATAAATAATGACAAAGGACACTGACCACTTCTCCATAATTTTCCTAAATGTGAACGGGCTCTACAATTCATTCAAAAGACACAGAACAGCAGACTCGATTAAGAAACAAGACCCATCCATATGATGCCTCCAAGAGACCCACCTGACTGCCAAAGACAGAATCAAATTCCAACTGAAGGGATGAAAAAGAATTTTCTACTCCAATGCACCATGCAAAAAAGCAGGAGTGGTAATCATAATCTCTGACAAAATTAACTTCTCTGTAAAATCAGTGCATAAAGATAAAGATGGCCATTACATATTAATAAAGGGTACAATCCATACCCAGAATATTACAGTTATACACATTTACTTCTTCAACATGGGAGCACCCAAATTCGTTGAGCAAACTCTCTTAGAATTACAGAACAAGATAGACTCAAACACAGCCACAGTGGGAGACTTCAATACACCACTCTCACCAAATGACAGGTCAACTCAACAAAAGTTAAGCAAAGACAACATTGACTTAAATGACACAATAGCTCACCTGGGCTTAACAGATATACACAGAGTCTTCCATCCAATGGTGAAACTTTATAAATTTTTCTCAGCAGCACATGGAACATACACCAAAATAGATCATATAATAGTTCATACAGAAAACTTAAGCAGATATAAGAGGACTAATATAATCCCATTTCTGTCTGATCAGAGTGGAGCCAGACTAAAACTGACCATCACAGTAAAAGATAAAAACCATTCAAAGACTTGGAAGCTGAACAACACACTTCTGAATAACTCCTGGGTTACAGAACAAATCAAAGAAGAAATTCAAAACTTTCTTGAATATAATAACAATCAAGAGATATCACACAGGAATTTATGGGAGACAGCATAGGCAGTTCTAAGGGGCAAACTTATCACACTAGGAGCCCATATTAAAAAGACACAGGAAGAGCATGTAAATAACCTAAGAAGAAATTGAAACACCTAGAGAAGCAAGTTAATTCTAAAACAACTAGAAGGACAGAAATAACAAAAAATAAAATCAGAAATATCAGAGATTGAAATAAGATCTACTATGCATGAAACTGATAAATCAAAAAGGTGGTTCTTTGAAAGAGTCAAAAAATTGACAGAGCCCTGGCAAGATTCGTAAAGAAAAGGAGAGGGAAGACTCAAATAAACAAGATTGGAGACCCTACGGGAAAAATCACGACCAATATCCAAGAAATTCAGTCCATTATGAATAAGTACTACCAGGGCCTATACTCAAAGAAACAAGAAAATCCAGTAGAAATAGATGACTTCTTAGATAAATATAGGCTACCTACATTGAACAATGATGAGGTAAACAAATTGAAAAAAACAATTTCATACAATGAAATAGTGGAAGCAATCAGGGAAATGCCAATCAAAAAGGGCCCAGGTCTAGACAGCTTCAGTGCAGAATTCTACAAGAATTTTAAAGATGAAGTAATACCTATACTCTTGAAACTCTTCCAAGAAGTTGAAGAAGAAAGAGCAATATCAAACTCATTTTATGAAGCTAATATTACACTCATCCCCAAACCAGGGAAAGATCCAACATAAAAAGGAACTATAGACCTATCTCTCTAATGAACAAAGATGCAAAAATCCTCAATAAAATACTAGCCAACAGAATCCAGAAACAAATTTAAAAAATTATACAAGTATGTGTCATCCCTAAGATGCAAGGCTGGTTTGACATTCGCAAATCAATGCAATATATCATATAAGGAGAGCTAAGGATAATCATCACATGATAATTTCTCTGGACACAGACAAGGCATTTGACAAAATACAACATCCATTCATGTTGAAAGCATTAGAAAAAATAGGAATAAGAGGTACATTCTGTAAAATAATTAAAGCCATATATGAAAAGCCTATAGCCAGTATAATACTAAATGGAGAAAGACTGGAAGCATTTACCTTAAAATCATGAATTATACAGGGATGCCCACTCTCTCCACTTCCCTTCAATATATGGCTGGAACCCTTAGCCAGAGCAATAAGGTAAGAAAAAGACATCAATGGAATTCACATAGGGAAAGAAGAAATTAAACAATGCCTATTCGCAGATGACATTATCCTCTACCTGAGTGACCCAATTATCTCCACTCCCAAATGCCTAGAATTAATAAATCACTTTAGCAAAGTGGCAGGATACAAAATTAACCTGCAAAATTCAGTAGCTTACTTGTACGCCAACAATACACAAACAAAAGCCAAATCAAAAAAAGATCCCATTTGGAATAGCTCCCAAAAGAATAAAATACTTAGGAATTAACTTAACCAAAGATGTAAAGGAATTAGTTAATGAAAACTATAAAAGCCTAATGAAAGAAGTTAAAAAGGACACCAGGAAATGGAAAGACATCCCATGCTCCTGGGTAGGGAGAACCAACACAGTGAAAATGGCCATACTGCCAAAATTGATATACAAATTCAATGCAATCCCCATCAAAATCCCAAAGACATTCTTACTGAAATAGAAGATACAATTCAAAGCTTCATATGGAACAAGAAAAGACCTAGACTAGCCAAAACAATTCTAGGCAAAAAGAGCAAAGCATGTAGTATTGCAATACCAGACTTCGAACTCTACTATAGAGCCATTATAACAAAAACACCATGGTATTGGCAGAAAAATAGACTAGAAGATCAATGGAACAGAATAGAAGATCCAGAAATAGAACCACATACCTATAGTCAACTTGTATTTGACAAAGGAGCCAAAGATATACAGTGGAACAAACACAGTCTATTCAATTATCGATGCTGGAAAAACTGGGCAGCCACATGCGAGAACACTAAAAATTGACCCTATCCTTTCACCATGCACAAGCATTATCTCAAAATGGATCCAAGACCTCAATGTCAGACCAGAAACCTTGAAATTGTTACATGATAGATTTGGAGAGACACTGGAAATCATAGGCACAGGCAAAAAATTCCTGAACAGAATCAGAGAGTCCCAACAGACCCAACAAATTGGACTATCTAATAATAAAAAAAAATTCTGCACAGAAAAAGCATAGCCACTAAAGTAGAAAGACAGCCAATGAACTGGGAAAAGATATTTACCAATGATACATCAAACAAATTCTTAATATCCAGTATCTACAGGGAACTCAATAAACTAATCCCCCCAAACCCAACAAACCATTCACTAAATGGGCAAGACAACTAAAGAGAGACTTATCAAAAGAAGAGGTTAAAATGGCAGAAAAGCATATGAGAAAATGCTCATCATCTATGGTCATAAAGGAAATGCAATAAAAACAGCCCTAAAATACAACCTTATCCCAACAAGAATGGCCAAGATTTTGACCTCAGACAATGACAGATGCTGGCAGGGCTGTGGAGAAAAATGAACCCTACTGCACTGCTGTTGGGATCTAAGCTAGTTCAGCCACTCTGGAAAGCAGTGTAGAGCTTTCTGAATGAACTTAAAATTGACCTTCCCTGCGATCCCGCAATACCACTCCTGGGCATCTATCCTGAACATGATAACCCAAGATATGTAAGGACACCTGTTCATCTATGTTTCTCTCTGCACTATTCACAATAGCCAGGAGATGGAACAACCCAGATGCCCTATTGCAGATGAATGGATACAGAAAATGTAGTATATATATATACATATATATATGTATATATATATACATACATATATATATATATATTCAATGGAATTTTACATAGCCAACAAACAAGACAAAATAATGGCATTTGGGGCCGGGAGTTTCGCCTAGTGGTAGGGTGCTCGCCTAGCATGCAAAAAGACTCGAGTACAATTCCTTGGTACCACATGCATAGAAAAAAGCTGGAAGTGGTGCTGAGGCTCAAGATCTCTAGCTTTGAGAAACTCCAAGGACAGGGCTCAGGCATTGAGCTAAAGCCCAGGACTGGCAAAAAAAAATAATGGCATTTGCAGGGAGGGATGTGGATGAATCTAGAATGAATCATGTTGAGTGAGACAAGTCAAGACCAAAGGAATAAAAGGCAAATGGTATCCTTAATATTTGGTGATAAGATCTAAACAGTACATGAGCGAGGACTCAATATTTGCATACCCAATGCTACAGACATGGCATTGGAAATATAAACACAACTACATAGACATAAAAATCTATGACTCTATAGACATTATGTTTTATTACATAGATTAATATGTTTCTATGACATACAAACCCTCAGCCTAATTTTAATTATGTTCTAAAGTCTAAGTGCCGGTGATTGTATATAGAGATTCCCTTCTTGAATACTTGTTTTTTAAATGTGTCATTTGAATTATGATGTTAAAATCAATGTTAATAAATTCTGTAATAAAAATATATGAAAAATGATCCCTAGTTATTGTGTATCTTTAAAACTGGCAAATTCCCTTGATTTTAGGGGATATTTTCACCAGTTCTAAAATATAACAGCACTACTTCCTGTGATTGATAACATTTTATATTATAATTTAACTAGAACCTTGTGCCATTATGTACACATACAATATATCTGGATTAATCTCATTCAATATATCTCTCTCCTTTACCCTTCTCCACAGTATTAAAACAGTTTCAACAGATTTCATTGTTCTAATTTCATACACACGAATATATTAATTTAACTATATTCACTCTCACTCATTCTCAACTTTAATCTACACCTCTCCTGCTCTGGCAATTTCAGAAGCACTATTCTGTATACTCATTTTGTAAATGGCTATTTTATTGTGTTCTCTTATTGATTTTCAAGTTTTTGGTTGTTTCTCTAGCTTTCATTCATTGTGTTCTCAATAATCAGTCTTCTCTTGTTTCCCTTCATAGATAAACAGAAGAATTATTTTTTTTAACTTTCAGTTCAGGAGTTGATAGTTTAAATTTGATCTTAATTAGTGTTTTCTCAAATTGGGATCAAAGAATATAATCCCCAAATCTTCATCTTCCTAAAAGAATGTGTTATTTGTGACTTAGTGCATACAATTTTAGTAAGTATTCATGCCAAGTGGCTAAAATGAGGAAATTATTAAAAGCTAATAGATAGAGTAAAAGAATAATTACTTCATTGTTCTGAAACGCTATTTAAAAATGAAGTTGTAAATACCAATACCAAATTCTTTGGGTTATGTAACAACTCATTTATGTTTTCTCCCCTAATGCCACTGTACAAGTGAGTTGGAACAAACTTACCTTTCATCACAATATCAACGGGGTATCAGACATATTGTGGGATGAAGCAAAAGGAAAGAAGAGGCTGTCTATAAACTAGAGAACAAAAATAATCAAGAAGACCTAATAAGTATTCAATGCATACTATAGCATTTTTGAACATAAAGTAATTTCTGAGAAGCTACAGTGATCTAAAACATGCAGTTTTGAAAGTAGTCTGCCACATTCTCCTTCCACAGAAGGGCTCTTAAGAGAAACTTTGGAAGATAAAATTTACCCAGAAAAGAACCAAGTAAAAAAGAAAGAAAGAAGTCAATAAACAAAGACAAGAGAATCAGGAAATTCCTAAATATTTCTTTTGCTTCTCATTTTCAATTTTCTTTTTAAAAATCATTTGCATTAGTGTGGCAGTGCCTCAAAAGGCTAAACATAGAACTCCCCTATGACCCAGCAATTCCACTACTTGGCATTTACCCAACCATCCAGAAACTAGGGCATACTAAATCCACTAGCACAACAATGTTCATTGCAGCACTATTCACCATAGCAAAAATATGGAACCAACCTAGATGTCCCTCAGTTGATGAGTGGATCAACAAGTTGTGGTATTTGTACACAATGGAATTCTATGCTGCTGTCAGAAAGAATGACATCGCCCCATTTGTTAGGAAATGGAAAGACTTAGAAAAAGTCATATTAAGTGAAGTAAGCCAGACTCAAAGGAACTTAGGCTCAATGGTTTCCCTCATTCGTCATAATCATTAGAAACTTTGGGCTCTACTAGCAGAGATCTGCAATAGAGCAAAATCTTGATACATAAGGCCATATAGTATGAAGCTAATGGAAAGGACCTCCAGGATACTGAAACAAAAGCCATATAACGAATGATTGTTGTCCTTAATGTACTATGTTGTCTCTCATCTCCTTTGCTGTTCCTTGGTTATCTCATATTGGTATAGTATCTCACTTTGTTATCTGATATATTGAATTTATTGGTATTTGGTTATTTGAAATTTGATAGGGAAGGGGTGAATACCAAGACGGGTGTCGGGTGTGGGGGGGGAGGGAAATGGGTACGAAGACATGTGAAGGGGTATCAATGTACGTGAATTAATGCACCTTCTATCTGGCAAATATTATGTAACCCTTTTACTAATTACAATAAAAAATGCAAAATAAAATAAAATAAAATAAAATACCTAAAAAATCATTTGCATTATGACATGTCCAAATATGCATACTGTGATCCTTTTCACTCATGATCCTTTTTCCTGTGTCCTCCCACTCATTCAGCATCAAAGAGTCCTCAATTAGATTCGTTTTTGTTTGCGATTATGTATCTAAATTTTGCATATAAATGCCAAAGTGAAATTGTCTTTATGAATCTCATTTATTCCTCTTAACCAGTTGATGTCCATTTTAGAGCACATATTTTTTGGCTCACCACTAGTGACTTTTATCTACAATTGTAGTTAGACCACAGAAATCTGAGAATTATACAAAGCACAATAAAACCATCAACAAACCCTGTTTATTTCAGCAATATTCACTACAGTCAAGGTATGTAATCAGTTCAGATGCCCCTTAATGGTTGAATGAATCAAAGGTCATTTCTTTTTTATGCCTGTGGTGGAGCTTGAACTCAGAGCCTGAGCACTGTCCTTGGGCATTTTTCCCAAAGCCAGTGCTCTATCACTTGAGCCACAGTACCACTTGCGGCATTTCTATGTATGTGGTGCCAAAGAATTGAACCTGTGTCTTCGTGTATGCTAGGCCAAACTCCCGGCCCATCAAAAGTAATTTTTAAATTCAAAAATATACCACAAGTCTTTTTACTTTGTAGTTATACTACTATAGTACAGAACACTATTATCTAATTGTATTTTATTTCCTATTACTTAGTTCTGCTCACCCATGTCCCTAATGTTTGTAGATGCTTGGTGTCTATTATTCTGATAATCTTCTATTATGTGATCAACGTGTTCTGTTTCTACAAATGAATAAGAACAGGCTGTCACTCCCTTCCTTATGAAAGTGTGTGTGTGCGTGTGCTTGTGTGTGTGTGTGTGTGCGTGTGTGTGTGTGTGTGTGTGTGTGTGTGTGTGTGTGTGTTGGTCCTAGGGTTTGAACTCAGGATGCTGTCTGTGATGGGTTTTTTGTTGCTGTCGTTGTTTTGTTTTGTATTTGTTTTGTTTTGTTTTTATTTTTTGTCGGTCATGGAACTTGAACTCTGGGCACTGTCCCTGAGCTCTTCAGCTCAAGGCTACCACCCTATGCTTTGGCCTGGGGATTATCCCTGAGATCTTCAGTTCAAAGCCACAGCCCTACCCCTTGAGCCACAGCCCCATTTCTTGTTCTCTTGCAGTTATTTGGAGATAAGAGTCTCACTGACTATAGTGCCCGGGCTGGATTTGAAATGGGATCCTCAGATCTCAGTCCCCTAAGTAGCTTTGATTACAGTTGAGAGCAACCGTGCCTGTCTGTCGAGATGTTTTTTGTACTACCTGAGCCACAGCTCTCCTTCCAGCTTTCCTGCCCAATCTGGTTTTGAACTTCTTCAGTAGCTCGCATTTTATAGGTACAAACCACCAAATGTGTGGCTATGAATTATTTTGTAAGACAATGAAATAGCTAAAAGTTTTGGACTTAGCATTAAAATAAATTCTCCTCTTTTGTTCTATCTAAAGAAGCATACAATTTGAAAAGATTTTGAAGTCTCAAATTTGTTGTTGCTCAGGATGAGTATTTTTAAAAGTTTAGATCATTTTTGAGTGGAAAAAATTTAGTTGAATTCTGGAATGGAGTGGTTGGCTGCTTGTGTAGCATGCGTGAAGCCCTGGGTTCGATTCCTCAGTACCGCATACACAGAAAAGGCCAAAAGTGGAGTTGTGGCACAAGTGTCAGGTCGCTAACCTTGAGCAAAAATTGTCCAAGGACAGTGCGCAGGCCCTGAGTACAAGCCATAGGATTGGAAAAGAAAATTCCAAAGCAGCTTAAGCTGGCACATACATTCTCACCTATAGTTTCTCAATTCCCAGAGAATGGCCAAATAATGGGCAAGTGCAGTGTTTAACTGTAATGCAATCTATCTGGAAATGGGACATCCAGGAAAAAATAAAAATAAAACACTTATACAAATGTCAACTTGGTTACTATTCTATCTTATTAAGAACAATCAGTCTAGAGATCAGGTTAATAGAAAATCTCATTGACAATAAATAACAGTGGATATATGACCATATAGGATGATGCTGAGTGAAATGAACTCCAGGTTATAGAAACAAGAGGTTTATCATTGTGGTTATTATTTTAATGTATTATGTGAAGTTATTTCTTTTCTCTTTTATTTACCTTATGAGTAATTCCTATTTTCATTGTATCTGACTTTGGTACCTGGTGTATTGTATATGTGTTTATTTGTTTACTGAAATTAGAGAAGGGACAGGGCTAAACAAGAAGATGAGACAAAGGTAAAAGAATGAACCAGTGTGACAGTGATATTCACAAGACAACTTTACAACTTGGGGGAGGGTGAGGGGAAGGCAAGTGGGAGAAAAACATGAGAAGGGTTAACAATGTTAGAGAAGTAATGTACTCACTATCTGACAAATGTAACTGTCACCTCTCTGTACATCATCCTGACAATAAAATTTTTTAATGAAGAAAAGAAGAACAGTGGAGAAATTTTTTCCAGTCCTGGGGCTTGAACTCATGGCATGAGCACTGTCCTTGGGCTTTCTCATGGCCAGAGCTCTACCACTTGAACCACAGCACCACTTCTGGCCTTTTCTACATATGTGGTACCAAGGAATTAAACCCAGGTCTTTGTGCATTCTAAGTACTCTACCACTAGCCCAAACTCCGGGCTGGACCAATTTGCTTTTCTAATGTACTACCCAGTAATTACACAAAATTTCAAAGTAAAAGAAATGTATTTTTTCTATTGTTATTTTGTTTGGAATAAAAAATTATATTAATATCATGCAAAATAGTGGAATTTTTAAGGAATTTCCAGCTATTCAGAACATTATCATTGTTGATGATCTCATATTCATCAGCTTACCACAGTTACCATTTTTGATTTGTGAAATAACTCTACTCTAGTATTCTCCTAGCAGATGATCATAATAGCTCAAATGCTCTGTACATGTGGCCATATAAGATGAGGCTAAAGGAAATGAATTCCAGGGCATGGAAACAAGAAGTTTTTCTTTTTGATTGTTGTTCTTAATCTCCTATGTGAAAATATTTCTTGTGTGTGTGTGTGTGTGTGTGTGTGTGTGTGTGTGTGTGTGTGTGTGTGTGTATGGGTGTATATATATTATATATATATATATATATATATATGTATAATTCAGTGTGTTTCCATTACCCACTGATCTGTTTTCAGAAGCCTCAGTATGTTTCTATCTTTTAGTCTTAGATTGTTTATTTCTTATACCTAGACTTCTCTTCTTAATTCGTACCCCACATGTTCACAGTTTTTCTTCTTAATCTCTTTTGTTGCCAGTTTTTGGCCTTGAACTAAGGGCCTGGCCACTGTCCTTATGCTTTCCCAAGGGTAGCACTGTAATACCTGAGCCGTGGCACGACTTTGGGCTTTTTCTGTGTATGTGGTATGGAAGAATAGAACCCAGGGATTCTTGCACGTAACCAAGCACTCTACCAATAGGCCACAGCCCTGACCCCTTAATCATTCTTAAATCTTATAACATATAAAATCTCCTGAAGTAAGTTTACCCTAATAAAAGTAATTATTTAATATCTAGGGCTATTTTTTCATTATAGCTGCATTTTCTTTACCAACATCAGAATATCTAGACACTGTAAACAGTGATAAATATAATTTTCAGGAAAGTAAGGGGTTTTTGTGTCTAATTGCCCGCTGCATTTTTTATATTAGTCACAATGCTTAGATGAGCAAGTGTTCAATTTACTATTTTGTTAAATTAATGGCCAAATAATGTGGATGGAAAAAATTCATATCACAAATAATTAACTTGGCTTGCATTTTTACTTATATGTTTAGTTATATTGGAATTTCAAAGGATAAATAGAGCATATTGAAAAGTAAAAGATCATATTTTCCATTATCCATTAGCTAGGAAGGACCAAGGGAATTTTTTCAGAAATCTGAATTATAATTAATTTTTTTCAGCAACTATGAACATGCTTAATGAAGAATGGGGTAGTAGCATTTCAGTAAGATACAAATGTAGAACCTTTCAAACCAGCCAGTAGTGCCTAATCCCCAACATAACAGACATGGCTGCAGCAGACTATATTCCACTCAACGCTTGCTTAGAACAAGAAGCTAACAAAGAACATACTCTGAAAATACTGCAGTTATTTTTCTTATTGTTCTCTGAGGAAATCACACATAGACTAATAATCCTTTTTTAGCTAAGGCTAATTTTTAGATAGTGAAGTATTTGAATAGGATGGTTTAGAATTTCTTTTTAAAAGAAAATTATTATAAAAGTGATTCACAGATGTATGGGTCAATTCTATTCACATGAAACTCAGGAAGTACTCAAGTGACTTTCTCTGAATTGTAGACAACAGGAAAAATAGACATATATTTTTAATCATCTTTACTGTCTTTCAAAATATCCTATGATCAGAAGTAAAACTCCAGTTCCCTGTGAGTTAAAAAGTTACTGTAAATCAACTTTTTCAATATTTTTGGGTGCTAGCTGAGGAACTGTCTTCTGTTTTACCTGCCTTACACTCTTGATAGAGCCTGAAATACGTGAACTCCCTCTGGGCTAAAGAAAACAAATAGATAGTTTGAATTAGTGTGCAGCTTCTTGCCACAGATCTTTCCCTCTGGCTCAGCGTAGAACTTGAATGTGATAAACAGGAGCTCTCGGCTTCTCCCCTAGGAGGCAAAGAGTTGGAGTGAATATGTTATGCCTCTACATTTCTAGATGTACAAACAAGTCTGCATTCTATCACAACTATCTCTAAAAGCTGTTGGTAAGTGGCATACTAGTTTCTCAGACACTTCACAAAATACTTTCCACAGCTTTTTACCACAAACTTAGTACAGAGGGAATGGGTAGTACAAGTCCAGCTATTATAGTCTAGCTGTGGAAGGAAGACGTTTAATCATGTATCTTATCCTTCAAATTTTCTGGAAGGTTTTCCAGGACTCTTTCTGTCTTTCTTATCTTAATTTAGTAATATGAACCATGTACTGTAGCTACTAGGTGACAAGTAAAAGCAAAGATAATGGTTTGGTATATATAACTATTTACAACAGTATATTCACTTATCCCAACTCCACATACATAAAAAAATTAAAAATAAGTCCCGATTCCCATCCTCCTTTGAGAGAAAAATATTAGAACAGAAAGTCTAGTAATGAAAATTATATGGAAGCTTCAGTATCATTTATGTCAAAGTACTGAAGTGACTTGACATAGCCAAGAACAGAAAAAAATGGGTTCGGTTATCCACAAAGTATTAGAGGCCTCCAGAATATCTGTATGGACAAAATGATGAGTGTTTTTATTGCTATGAAACATTGGTACTTGAAGAAAAACAGGTGACTGCTTTGTATAGTGCTGGGACAACAACACAGCTAATCGATGAAATAAACACAACATTGGTCTCACAAAAAGTTAAAAGGTACATTTCATGAAATAAATCCAAGTAAAACAAGACTAAATGATACACATGACAGATTTTATAATCAATGTCATAAAATACATAGAGAAAGTTAAACATTAAAATGTTTTTAAATGTACAGTAATATAAATGATGTACTAAGAAAGTTGAGAAAACAGAATCATATAAAATATTCAATTAAGAAGGAAGATGGCGCCAAGACAATAGGGACGCTGCTTAGCTTTCTCTGACAAAAAGAGAACCAGGGAGTCCCACGAGCCAACTTTCTAAAGACATCCATGACAACAAATTCAAAAAGCAACGGAGAAGGACTCAAACCGGAAAAGAAATCCAGAAAAAGCTCACATCCAACTTTCTCAAAGAATTCGGAACGCGAGGACCCCTCCCCCACCTCTCGCCCAAAGCCGCTGAAAGCCGCACCAGACCAAGCTGCTAAAAGCGGCTTGAGCTGGCACCGGCTCCACGTGGGGAAAGCGGGGGCGGGCACGGGCTCTAATCCACGAAAAGCGGCGGCAGTGGAGGGCACCAGGCTGGGAACCCAATGGCTGCAGAAACCAGCACAGAACCGGGCCAGCGAACGGCGGAAGCAGCGGAACCCAGACGCGGAACCACACAGCAAGCAGCGGGACCCAGATGCAGAACACAGGCGGCGGAGACCCGAGGGGAGTGAAACACTCCCCACCACCATGGAACACCCGCAGACGGAAGCAGAGGCGTGAGTAATACAGCGCGTCCCCAAACACATCGGGAAAGCAGAGCAGGTGTCAAGCAATAGAACTTAACTCAGACCCCAACACCCCGCCCTGAGAAAGACTGGCGGGAGCAGGGGGGCAAGGAATTTAGAATCCTGTCCCTCCCCTCAACAGCCCCCTCCCTCAGGCCATTGACTGGAGATTGACAGGCGGGCTACCCATAAGACCCAGCACCCCATCAAGGGAGGCGGGGCAGTCCCAACTCACACCCGCCCAATGGGCTCAACCCCCAGCCCTCTGACTGGAGACTGACAAGCGGGCGGACCCTAAGACTCAGCACCCCACCAGGGGAGGCGGAGCTGTCCCAGCGCCCACCCGCCCACCAGGCTCCTCACCCAGGCCACTGGATCTGGAGAGTGGAGGGCTTTGAGACCCTGCCTTACAAAAGTGGGTAGGGGGTCCGGGTAAATAGGAGCCAGCATCTGTCCCCCCTCAATTCTCGAGCGGGGCATCCTCCAGCTGGAAACCCTGAGCAAGACACCACCGAGGGCCGCCCCCACAGTCACAGACTCTGACAAAGCAGTGGAAACACAGCAGGGATCTCAAGGGCCTACCAGCAGCCAAGCTCCCCTTCTGAGAACCAAAAAGGCGCGGCTCCGCCCTTGGAGCCCACGCCCCCAGCTGGGCCCCGCCCCTGGGAACAGAGGGGCCTCCTGCTGGTCCTGCTGAGAGGTCCTGAAACTCTCAATCCCCAGACCCTTGGCTTGGGGCCGCCCCTGGAAGCAGCACAGGAAAACGTCCGCCAACCACGCTCAGACAGAAGCTCGCAGATCCATCCCATGGTCCACAGTGAGGCCACTGGTTGGGCTAAGAGCTAGTCGCGCAGCAACACATAAGTTTTATTCTAATACTTTCCAAATACTCTACCTACTTACCCCCTGACCTCTCTCATTCTATTTTTCTATCTCTGGACCTCTGCTCCTCTTTCAACCCTTATACTGCATGGATCTACACTTGATGGCTGTTGAGCAACATTGTATATCTAGGTGTTTAATTATCCTCTAGGCTCAGAGGGACTTAAAGACAATAGAGATTGGATTGAGAGGCTTATTGTTTTGAATATAAATTGCTTATCAGTGAAAAATTAGACTAGTCGGTAACTGCACGAAAAGAAAGAGTGATAACACCAATCAAAACTCGTGAACATCTAGAGTCTGCCAGCTACAGAGGTCTAGGTTGGTTATATCTGAAAAACTATAATCGTGTTTAGTATTAATCTTGCTCCCATTTTCAAATGGGCAGAACAAGAAACTCAAGAAAAATATCAAATCAAGAAACAACACCTCCCACCTCCCCCACCCAATGTAAACAGCCAATGGAACAGTCACTGGCAAGCCTAGAGGAGAGTCTTCCAAGTGCTGTACAAATGCAATTGATAAACATCATTAATGAAAAATGTGAAAATATAAAGAAAGAGATAAGGGAGGAAGCCATAGCTGAACAAGAGGAAACCATAAACAAGGTGATAAGTGAAAAAGAAGGAGCCATAAAGGAAGCCATAATAAAGGCTGTTCAAAGAAAGATGGATGAATTCATAGAATCCACAAATAAAAAGGTGACCGAACTCCAGCAAATGTTCAAAGAAAATAAAGCTACTGAGCTAACCACTCAAATGGAAATCAAGGAGCTAAAGAAATCCATACATGATCTAAAAGAAGACATGCAAGGCATAAAAAATGAGCAATTAGTAGCAAGGGAGATGAAAAATAAAGTAGATAGCTTTGATAGCAGGTTAGACAATGCAGAGGAGAGAATTTCCGGGGCTGAAGATAATTTAGTTATTATAGAGAAAGAACAGGAAATGAGTCAATCCAAATCTAGGAAAAATGAGAGAGCGCTTCAGGAGGTCCAAGATACAATTAGGAAGCCTAATGTAAGGCTAATTGGTATTGAGGAGGGTCTGGAGAAAGAGGTCAATGGTATTGGAAATATACTTCAGGCAATCATCTCAGAGAATTTCCCAAATATCCAGAAGGGCAGACCCATCCAGATACAAGAAGCTTTTAGAACCCCAAACAGACCTGACCAGAAAAGAACATCTCACCGCCACATCGTAATCCGAACTGGATCAGTAGAAGCCAAAAAAAGGATCCTAAAGGCAGCCAGGGAAAAGGGTTCAGTAACCTATAAAGGAAAACCTATCAGAATCACCCCAGATTACTCAGCAGAGACCATGCAAGCAAGAAGTGACTGGAAGCATATATGTCATGCCCTTAAGTCAAACAACTACCAACCAAGAATACTGTACCCAGCTAAGCTCTCATTCATAACTGAGGGAACAATAAAAACATTCCATTCCAGGGAAAAGCTGCAACAATATGTCGCAACAAAACCAACACTACAGAGAATTCTGCAAGATGTTCTATACATAGAAAACCAAAATAAAGGCAATATAGGGAAAGAAATGGCACCTAAACAGCATACCACCTAAGGACCAAAAGAACTGTCAAGACACAGGCCCAAATAAAAGATTTTAAAGATGGTATGACCTAATAAGTATCTCTCAATCCTAACTCTCAATATCAATGGACTCAACTCTCCAGTTAAACGGCATAGGCTGTCTAGTTGGATCAAAAAGCAAGAGCCATCGTTCTGCTGTCTTCAAGAGACACATCTTACCCAAAAAAACAATCATCTTTTGAAAGTGAGAGGTTGGAATAAACTCTATCAAGCTAAGGGCCCCCATAAACAGGCTGGAGTTGCCATCCTCATATCAGATAAAATAGACTTCAAACCAAAATTAGTAAGAAAAGACAAAGAAGGTTACTACATACTACTAAAGTGATCTTTCCTCCAGGAAGACATAACGATCCTAAATATTTACACACCCAATCCCGGAGCTCCAAACTTCATCAAGCAAACTTTACTTACACTGAAACCATACATAGATCGAAATACAGTGATTGTCGGTGACTTTAACACACCACTCTCACCTATGGACAGATCAACAAGGCAAAAACTCAACAGAGAAACCTTAGAACTGAACAGCTATATAGACCAACTAGATCTAACAGACATCTGCAGAATATTCCACCCAGCAACAACATAATATACGTTTTTCTCAGCAGCACATGGAACATTTTCCAAAATTGATCACATCTTAGGCCATAAAACAAACCTGGACAGATTCAGAAACACAGAAATTATTCCATGCACACTCTCAGACCACAAAGGCATCAAACTTGAACTGAACACACACCTCCACCAACGAAAACCCTGTAACTCATGGAGACTGAACAACACATTGTTGAACCACCAATGGGTCATTGAAGAGATCAGAACAGAAATCCAACAGTTTATGAAATTTAACAGTAAGGAGCACACAAAATACCAACTCCTTTGGGACACAGCAAAGGCAGTACTCAGAGGAAAATTTATAGCGCTGAGTGCCTACAACAACAAGTTGGAAAAATTGCAAACCAACAAGTTAATGTCCCACCTTAAGCTCCCGGAAAAAGAGCAACAAACCAACCCTAATCCCAGTAGAAGAAAGCAAATAATTAAAATCAAAGCAGAAGTAAATGATTTGAAATCCAAAAAAACTATAGAAAGAATCAACAAAACAAGGAGTTGGTTCTTTGAAAGAATTAACAAAATTGACAAGCCCTTAGCAAATCTTACCAAAAAAGAAGAGAGCATATCGAAATAAACAAAATTGCAGATGAAAATGGTAATATCACGACAGAAATTACCAAGATCCAGAATATCATGAGGGAATACTTCTCAAACCTTTATGCCAACAAATTTGAGAACCTAGATGAAATGGATGAATTCCTAGCCAATATTAACATACCCACACTGAACCAAGAAGAACTAAGCCAACTCAACAGGCCTATTTCAAGCTCTGAAATAGAAATGGCAATTAGAGAACTTCCACCTAAGAAAAGCCCAGGGCCAGATGGATTCACAGCTGAATTCTATAAGGTCTTCAAAGCAGAGCTCACACCAATACTCCTCAAGCTCTTCAACGAAATTGAAAATGAAGGTTCCTTACCAAACTCATTCTATGAAGCCAGTATAACCCTCATCCCCAAACCAGACAGAGATTCATCAAAGAAAGAGAACTATAGACCTATATCTTTGATGAACATCGATGCAAAACTTCTCAACAAAATACTGGCCAACCATCTACAACAACTCATCAAAAAAATTATACACTATGATCAAACTGGATTCATCACAGGGAGGCAAAGCTGGTTCAACATACGCAAATCAATTCATATAATTCAACACATCAACAGGAGCAAAGACAAAAATCACATGATTGCCTCAATAGACGCGGAAAAGGCATTTGACAAGATCCAACACCCCTTCATGTTAAAAGCTCTGGAGAAACTAGGAATCCATGGAACATTCCTCAATGTAATAAAGGCTGTGTATGAGAAACCTACTGCTAGTATTACACTTAATGGTGAAAATCTAAAGCCATTCCCTCTAAAATCAGGAATGAGACAAGGATGCCCACTCTCTCCACTACTCTTTAACATAGTACTAGAATTCCTAGCCAGTGCAATAAGGCAAGAAGCAAGCATAAAGGGGATCCAAGTAGGGAAAGAGGAAATAAAACTATCCCTCTTTGCAGATGACATGATTCTGTATTTAAAGAATCCTATAGACTCTACTCCCAAGCTCCTTGAGCTGATCCAAAGCTTTGGAAGAGTAGCAGGCTATAAAATCAACCCTCAAAAATCAACTGCCTTCCTTTATGCCAACAGTGAGAGGAACGAGGCAATAATCAGGAAAGAAACTCCTTTCACAATAGCCTCAAAGAAAATAAAGTACCTAGGAATTAGCTTAACTAAGAATGTAAAGGACCTTTCTGACAAAAACTTCAAAACCCTAAAAAAGGAAATTAAATCAAAACTAAGGAAATGGAAAAACCTCCCATGCTCCTGGATTGGAAGAATCAACATTGTGAAAATGACAATCTTGCCAAGAGCTATCTACAAATTCAATGCAATACCCATCAACATCCCAATGTCATTCTTTAAAGAAATAGAAGAGGCAATCCAAAATTTCATATGGAATAATAAAAGACCCCGTATAGCAAAAACACTTCTTAGCAGAAAGAACAGCGCTGGAGGAATTTCAATTCCAAACTTTAGACTCTATTACAGAGCTATAATTCTCAAAACAGCTTGGTACTGGCACAGGAACAGGCCTGAAGACCAATGGAATAAACCTGAGGACCCAGATATTAAACCACAGACCTATGGCCACCTAATCTTTGACAAGGGAGCCAAAAAAATAGAATGGAAGAAAGACAGCCTCTTCAACAAGTTGTGCTGGCAGAACTGGTTAAGCACCTGCAGAAAACTAAAGCTGGATCCTTCTTTGTCACCTTGCACTAGAATTAACTCCAAATGGATCAAAGACCTGGAGGTAAAAGCTGACACACTGAAAACTCTACAGGAAGGAATAGGAGATACACTAGGCCTCCTTGGCACAGGTCGAAACTTTCTTAATAAGGACCAAGAATCACAACAAATCAGAGAAAGGCTGGATAAGTGGGACTGCATTAAACTGCAGAGCTTTTGTATGGCAAAGGACATAACTAGTAAACTAATCAGGAAGCCTACAGAGTGGGAGAAGATCTTCACCAACCAAACAACGGACAAAGGCCTCATATCTAAAATATATCAACAACTCAAAAAATTGAATCACTCCAAAACTAACCTCCAAAGTAACAACCATCCCATTAAAAAATGGGCCAAAGACTTAAAGAGAGTCTTCTCTGAAGAAGAAACAAAAATGGCCTATAGACACATGAAGAAATGCTCAACATCTCTGGTCATAAAAGAAATGCAAATCAAAACAACTCTAAGATTCCACCTCACTCCAGCTAGAATGGCCAGGATAAGGAAAACGAATGACAACAGATGCTGGAGGGGATGTGGCCAGGAGGGATCACTACTACACTGTTGGTGGGAGTGCAAACTCATTCAACCACTATGGAAAGCAGTGTGGCAGTGCCTCAAAAGGCTAAACATAGAACTCCCCTATAACCCAGCAATTCCACTACTTGGCATTTACCCAATCATCCAGAAACAAGGACATACTAAACCCACTAGCACAACAATGTTCATTGCAGCACTATTCACCATAGCAAAGATATGGAACCAACCTAGATGTCCCTCAGTTGATGAGTGGATCAACAAGTTGTGGTATTTGTACACAATGGAATTCTATGCTGCTGTCAGAAAGAATGACATAGCCCCATTTGTTAGGAAATGGAAAAGACTTAGAAAAAATCATATTAAGTGAAGTAAGCCAGACTCAAAGGAACTTAGGCTCAATGGTTTTCCTCATTCGTCATAATCAGTAGAAACCTTGGGCTCTACTAGCAGAGATTTGCAATAGAGCAAAATCTTGATACATAAGGACATATAATGTGAAGCTAATTAAAAGGACCTCCAGGATAGTGAAACAAAAGCCATATAATGAATGATTGTTGTCCTTAATGTACTATGTTGTCTCTCATCTCCTTTGCTGTCCCTTGTTATCTCATATTGGTATAGTATCTCACTTTGTTATCTAATATATTGAATTTATTTGTATTTGGATATTTGAAATTTGATAGGGAAGGGGGGAAAACCAAGACGGGTGGGGGGTGTGGGGGGGGGGAGGGAAACGGGTACCAAGACATGTGAAAGGGTATCAATGTATGTGAATTAACGCACCTTCTATCTGGCAAATATCATGTAACCCTTTTACTAATTACAATAAAAAAGAAAAAAAATATTCAATTAAAAGTAGAAAAATACGGACTGACGAAATCAGTAATGGGCGTTATCAATGTGCGAGAATAATGTACCTACTACCTGATCAATGTAACTCTAACCCCTATACACTATCCCGACAATAAAATAAAATGAAATAATAAAGAATAAAGGTAACAGTAGAAAACAGTTACAGCTATGGTAGATGTTAATCCAAGTATACTTGTAATCATTTTAAATGCCACTGGTCTAAGTGTTTAATCTGACACTTATTTTTAAAGCTGAGCCTTTGGAAAATGATTAGATTAGATTACTTCCATGCTTATATCCTGGTGATTTTTTTTGAGAGATCCAGTAATCTGTACAATCCTGGATGAACCAGTGTAACAGCAATATGCACAATATGTTGGAAATGAACTCTATAACTTGGAAAGGGTGGGAGAAGAGAAAGAGGGAGAAAAACATGGGAAATGATAACAATGTTCAAGAAGTAATGTACCCACTACCTTACGATGTACCCCTCTATACATCACTCTGATAATAAAATATAAAATAAAAAAGTAATGAGATGATTCAGAGTGCTGAAAGGGGAAAATTTAAATCCATACAAGGGATACTGAATCTAGAAAAACTCTCCTTCAAAAATAAAAGCAGAGGAAAGACTCTATCAGACACACTTACATACACATATGAGACCTTCCCAATTACACCTGCCTTTCAAGAAAATCTGAAGGGAGCTATTAAACTTGAAAAGATGCTGAAAATAACATTATAGCATAAAAACTATAAAATTATTAAAGTCAACTTATTTGACAAATATATATATATATGTTACTCCAATACAGATAAGTAACTCATTTAAAAATCTAGTATGATAGTCTACACACAAAATAATTAAATAACTTTAATTAATACAAAATATAAGCAAATGTAAATTGTGACACCTGTAACAAAGTGTAGAAAATTAGAGACTTCTTTATGCTTATTTATTTTTATAAAATATCTTATATAAGCTGCATAGTAACAAATCACCTATAACAATTATATAAAATGGGAAGAAAAAGGTTGAAATTCATTACTGCATTTCAGTGCCAGAGGAAATCACAATGCATGCAGTAAAAAAGGAAAGGGGAAGTAAAGGCGAAAGACAAATGAGGAACAGTTGACCAAATGCTAAAAACATATTCTCTTTGTAAAATCTTATTTCAAGGTAAGTACATGGGTGAAACATCCTATATCCATAAGGAGAATGAAGAAAATATAATTTCACAACAAAAATGAACATTGCAGTATTGTCAAAACAAAGCACGGGGAAATGACGATAATAATGAAATGAGACAAGTGATTAAGAGATGAGTTTAAGATACTTTGTTTGAAATCATTGAGATCCATGTATTTCAGAATTCAAAATTTTTCTGATTTTATAATAAATGCAGACAGTTCTAAAGCTCAAATGTCTAGTAAAATGTCCAAAATATAAAGCTATACAATGCAAAATATTTTGAAGATGTTATTCAAAAATTTTTCAGATGATTGAAGACATTTGAGATGTGGCATGTTCAGCATCAGATAAAAGTGATTTTGAACAAATAAATAATGATTAATGAATACAGTAGTGATACTAGATACTGTGAGGAAAATTAACTGGACACCACATGGATGAGGACTGGAAGGAAAGATTGGGACAGAGCAATGGAAGGGGAAACATGGTTCACAAAATATTGTAACTGATTTGTGAAACATTAACCTCTCATTATATCAAATATACAAAAACAAGAAAATAACTAAACACAAAAATTGTTACATGGCACAAGAATGAAAGTTCATAAGGATAAATGTATTAGATATCCCACAAGAAACCAAGTAATTATAAACAAATAGGAATGCAATATTAGAACACCTAAATATCCAAACTAAATGCTTACAAAAATAAGGGCCACTCATATATAAAATATATCAACAGCTCAAAAAACTGAATCACTCCAAAACTAATCTCCAAAGTAACAACCATACCATTACAAAATGGGCCAAAGACTTAAAGAGAGTCTTCTCTGAAGAAGAAACAAAAATGGCCTATAGACACATGAAGAAATGCTCAACATCTCTGGTCATAAAAGAAATGCAAATCAAAACAACGCTAAGATTCCACCTCACTCCAGTTAGAATGGCCAGGATCAGGAAAACTAATAAGAACAGATGCTGTAGGGGATGTGGCCAGGAGGGATCCCTACTACACTGTTGGTGGGAGTGCAAACTCATTCAACCACTATGGAAAGCAGTATGGCAGTTCCTCAAAAGTCTAAACATAGAGCTCCCCTATGACCCAGCAATTCCACTACTTGGCATTTACCCAACCATCCAGAAACTAGGGCATACTAATTTCCACTAGCACAACAATGTTCATTGTAGCATTATTCTCCATAGCAAAGATATGGAACCAACCCAGATGCCCCTCAGTTGATGATGGATCAACAAGATGTGGTATTTGTACACAATGGAATTCTATGCTGCTGTCAGAAAAAAACAACATCGCCCCATTTGTTAGGAAATGGAAAGACTTAGAAAAATTCATATTAAGAGAAGTAAGCCAGACTCAAAGGAACTTAGGCTCAATGGTTTCCCTCATTTATCATAATCAGTAGAAACCTTGGGCTCTACGAGCAGAGATCTGCAATAGAGCAAAACCTTGATGCATAAGGCCATATAGTATGAAGCTAATTGAAAGGACCTCTAGGATATTGAAACAAAAGCCATATAATGAACGATTGCTGTCCTTAATGTGCTATGTTATCTCTCATCTCTTTTGCTGTCCCTTGGTTGTCTCATATTGTTACAGTATCTCATTTGCTATCTGATATATTGGATATATTTGTATTTGGTTATTTGAAATTGGATAGGGAAGGGGGGAAAACCAAGATGGGGGGTGGGGGAGAGGGTAATGGGGACCAAGACATGTGAAAGGTTATCAATGTATGTGAATTAATGCACCTTTTATCTGGCAGATATCATGTAACCCTTTTATTAATTACAATAAAAATATTAAAAAAATAAGGGCCAAATAGAGTAAAATGAGGCTTTAATATTTCACTTCTAACAATGGATAGGATATCCTGACAAGTGATAAATAGAAAATAGAAAACTTGAATAATACTATAAAACAAATAGATCAAACATATTTATACATTGATAACACAGAACATTGTAACAATATTTCATAAGAAATGTACTCATTACCTTACATATGTAAATGTAACCTCTGTACATCACCTTGACAACAAAATTAAATTTAAAAAATAGCATAAAATACAAACTAGTTAAAATATTTTGAATTTTTCTTAGCATAAAAATTATTTGAGATATTAGATAACATAATTCTTTGTTAGAGGGCATGTACATTTTGCATGCTGTTCAGTATTTTTTCATTAATCCACTACATTTACATAGCACTTCATTCTTGGTGCTGAAATGAAATGATGATAATTTTTGTCTCCCTTAAAGAAAAATTACAAGCAGGTTGTGGTGGATAATACCTGTAATCCTAGTGGACTGATGAGGCTGAGATCTGAGGATCAAGGTTCAAAACCAGTCTCAGCCCAAAAGGACCTGAGACTCTTATCTCCAATTAGCCTCTAGAAAATGGGAAATGGGGTTTGTCTCCAGGGTAGGGTGGTAGTTTTGAGCTGAAGAGCTCAGAGAAAACGGCCAGGCCCAGGGGTAGGGCTGTAGCCTTGAGATGAAGCACTCATGGACAGCACCCATACCACAAATTCTATCCCCATGACTCACAAAAAGAAAGAAAAGAAAAAAATACACTGATTTGATAAGTACTACTTGATGTAACTGAATAGAAAAAAAAATTACACTGATTTGATAAGTACTGCTTGATGTAACCAAATAAAAACATTATGGGACTCACATGCAAAAGAGTTAAAGGAAAAGATGATATAGTAGGAAAGAAAAGTGTATATGTGGTTTTCCTTTACATCTAAAATAAGTTGGCTTTCCTCTTACTTGGTATGTATGAAATAGCAGAAAATGTTTATAAGTACAGTAATGTTTTCACTGAGTAGGAGTGAAAATGTAGCAATCAAGTAAATCAGACATCATATTCTCATTCTTTTCTATGTAGATGTGCAATTTTCACAGGCCAGTCTTTCAGGAAATTATTGTTTTTCTTTTGAGGAACTCTTGAAATACTTGTAATTTACAGTTGGCTATACATATAATAGTCTGTTTATGAATTTGTTTTCTTCCATTGGTCCATATATCTATTCTTATGCTTATACCATACTAATAATTTATCATCAAGTTTCATATCATGGTTTCAATCAATACATGTACTAACTCTCCAATTTTTGTATTGATTTACCTCTACAGTATTTAAGTTCAAACTAAACTTTAAGATTTTATTCTTTCTATAACAATTATCATTGAGATTTTATAAAAATAGATTTCTATCTTTAGACCACTTAGAATAATGTGAGATTTTTTTTTGCCAGTCCTGGGGTTTGAGCACTGTCCTTGGGCTTTCTCAAAGCTAGAACTCTACCACTTGAGCCACAGCACCACTTCCGGCTCTCTTCTATGTATGTGGTACCAGGAAATCAAACCCAGGTCTTCGTACATGCCTGGCAAGCACTCTAACACTAGGCCATATTCCCGGCCCTAGAATAGATTTTAATAGTATTAAAAATTCCAATGAAATGATACATTTCATTTATTTCTGAATGTATCAATATTTCTGATATTATCAATTCTGTTCCTCAATGTAGATCCAATGTATGAATTTTGAAGTTTATTCCTAAATATTTCATTATTTTTCATCATTTGCAAAAGCCAACTAAAATTGGTCAAAGTTATTTATGAAAGATGTTTTATGACTATGAATTTTGAAACTCATAGATGGAAACATCAAAGCAAAGCTTCATGGCAGTGGTGCAGTCAGTCATCATTTGGCTGTGACACCATGAATATGAGTAGCTAAAACATAAATTGGCTTGCAGGGCTACACATAACGAAAAAGATGTACACAGCAAAGGAAACAATGAACCAACAGTACAGACAATCCATATCGTTGAAGAAAAATATTTACAAACTATGTATCTGAAAAAGGTCAATATTAATTCTAATATAAGGAACTCACACAACTCAACTGCAAAAAGGAAGACTCAATCGTATTAATTATGGAAAAATGGGGAAAATAATTTTAATGGGTATTTCCTCAAAAAGAAAGCATATGAAGAGCACAAATATTTTAATTATTTAAAAAAAATGGAAACCCAGCAAAATAAGAAATAGGAAACTAGTACTTCCAAAGGAAGGATGAGACCAAGGGGAGAAGGATAGAAGAATAAAGAAGGAAAGACAGAGAACGCAGGCAATAATTTATTGTATGTACTACATAATTGAGAAATATAAGGGCATGGGTACGTCAAGGGAAATGAAGATTTTGGAGGGATGACACAGACTAAGATGCATTTACTCACATAAACTACTTTATAAAATTGCAAAACAAAACTTCACTACATAATCTAAAATTAAAATAAGAACAGGAAGGACAGGGTTGTGAATGATTGGTGAAATGTTGAAAGGGGTGACATTCATCAAGATGTACTATATTCAAGAGCCAGTTTGATTAATAACAACTCCTTTGTTCAATTAAGCACAGGCCAGGAGTGTTGCCTAGTAGTAGAGTGCTTTCCTGGCATGCATGGAGCCATAGGATCCATTACTTTGTACCACACACATAGAAAAAGCCAGAAGTGGAACTATGGCTAAGTGGTAGAGTGGTAGCTTTGAGAAAACTCGAGATTGCTCAGGTCCTTATTTCAAGCCCCAGGAATGACAATCAAAGAAGGTACATGAAAATATCAGAATTGGTAATTCCCATGAAAATGCAAACTAAAACCAAATAATATATGACATTGCACCTTTGACTGGCCATTAACAAAGAATGCAAAATAAAAATTGCTGCTAAAGTTCGGAAGATGGCACTGAGACGATAGGGACCCAGCGTAGCTCTCTCCCACAAAATGAGAGAATCAGGGAATCCCATGAGCCAACTATCTTAAGAAACCCACAACTACAAATTCAAGAAGCAACAGAGAAGTACACAAACCAGAAAATAAATCCAGATAAAGCTTATAACCAACGTTCTCAAAGAATCTGAAATACGAGAACCCTTCCCACTTGCACCCAAAGCCCAAAATCAAACAAGTGTGAAGGTATGAGAGAGATGTCACCATCCCAAGAAATGACTCCTGTAGAGACACGAAACATGACTCTATTCAAGGAGATGATTGTGGACATGAGTAAAGAGATTAAAGTGGAATTCCAAAAACAATTCCAGGAACATGAGTAGGAAATTACCAAGGAGCTTCTCAAACTTAAAAGAAAAATGGAAGAAAAGATTAATATCTTCTCAGAAGACATGATCAGCTCAGTGTCCATAATTAAAGCAAAAAAGGATGCATTAAAGAACAAATTGACTGAGATGGAGAATAGTATATCAGGAACGGAGATAAACTGCAAGAACTGGAACAGAGAATCATCAGTCTGGAGAAATCAGTCAGAATTCACCAAAGAAAACTCCAGGACCTGACAGACGCAGCCAAGAAATCTAATATTCGTATAATAGGATCGATTAAAGGGCCGACTTTATCAATAAAGGAATGCAATACTTATTCACCAAAATCATAGCAGATAACTTTCCCAATCTAAAGAAGAAAAATACTCACGTTATTGAATGCTTCAGAACTCCAAGCAGGCAAGATCCTAGAAGGAATTCATCTAGACACATCATAGAAAAGCACTAGACCCAAACTCCAATAGCTGATCTTAAATGCTGCAAAAACAAAGAAAGAGCCTTACTACAATGGGAAACATAATTAGAATAACGACAGACCTCTCCATGAAACCCTAAATGCAAGAAAAGCTCGGAAAAATATCACTCATACCCTGAAGACCAACAACTGCCAACCTAGACTGATATATCCAGCGAAACTAGCATTTACATTTGAGGGAGAAACAAGAATATTTCATTCCAAAGAGAAGCTATATGAATACATGCACACCAAATCAGCATTACAAAAGAATTAAATAATAAAAAAATGCAGAACAGCAAAAACCCCGATCAAGAAGCAATCACCTATAAATCACTAAACACAAAAGGGGAAGAAAGAGAGAGAAAGAAACTCAGATGTAAAAATAAATCATGAAAATGGACACTGACAATTTCTCCATAATTTCCCTAAATGGAACAGGCTGAACAATTCAATCAAAAAACACAGAACAGGGGCTGGGAGTTTGGCCTCGTGGTGGAGTGCTGGCCTAGCATCCACTAAGACCCGGGTTCGATTCCTCAGTGCCACATATATAGAAAAAAGCCAGAGTGGTACTGTGGTTCAGGTGGTAGAGTTCTGGCCTTGAGAAAGGCCCCAAGCTCAAGCCCAGGACTGGCAAAGAAAAGACAATAAAAAACACAGAACAGCAAACTGGATTAAGGAACAAGACCCATCCATATGTTGCCTCCAAGAGACCCACCTCACTGCCAAAGACAGAAACAAACTCCAAGTGATGGGATGGAAAATAATTTTCCACTCCAACGCACCAGGCAAAAAAGGAAGAGAAGCAGTCTTAAACTCTGACAAAATTAACTTCTCTTTAAAATCAGTACATAGAGATAAAGACAGCAACTACATATTAGTAAAGGTTACAATCCATATCCACAATATTACAGTTACAAACATTAACTCCCCCAACAAGGGAGCACACAAATTCGTCCAGCAAACTCTCTTAGAATTACAGAACGAGATAGAATCAAACACAATCATAGTGGGAGACTTCAATATGCCACTCTCACCAAATGACAGGTCAACTCAACAAAAGATAAGCAAAGACATCAACTTAAATGACACCATAGCCCAGCTGGGCTTAACAGATTTAAACAGAGTCTTCCATCCATTTTTCTCAGCAGCACGTGGAACACACTCCAAAATAGATCATATAATAATAGTTCATACAGAAAATACAAGAGGACTGATGTAATCTCATGCATTCTATCTAATCACAGTGGAGTCAGACTAGTTCTGAACAACACAGTAAAAGTCAAAAAACATTCAAACACTTGGAAGCTAAACGACACACTTCTGAAAAACTCCTGGGTTACAGACCAGATCAAAGAAGAAATTCAAAACTTTCTTGAATGTAATGACAATCAAGAGACGTCACAAAGGAACATATGGGACACAGCAAAGGCAGTTCTAAGGGGCAAATTTATCGCACTAGGAGAGCATGTTACAAAGACAGAAGAAGAGCATGTAAATAACTTAAAAAAATTAAAGCACCTAAAAGAAGAAAAAGTTAATTCTAAAATAACTAGAAGGACAGACCCCTGGCAAAAAAAGGAGAGGGGAGAATCAAATAAATAAGATTAGAGACCCCATGGAAACAATCATGACACATATCCAAGAAATTCAGTCCATTATGAATAAGTATTACCAGGGGCCATATGTAAAGAAATAAGAAAATCTAGTAGAAATGGAAGATTTCTTAAATAAATATAGGCTACCCACATTGAAAAATGGCAAGGTAAACAAACTGAGCAAACCAATTTCATACAATGAAATTGTGGAAGCTATCAGGGAAATGCCAAGCAAAAAGATCCCAGGTCCAGATGGTTTCACTGCGGAATTCTACAAGATGTTTAAAGATGAAGTAACACCTATACTCAATTATTGGTGTTGGCAAAACTGGGCAGCCACATGCAGAAAACTAAAAATTCACCCTAGCCTTTCGCTATGTACAAGCATTAACTCAAAGTGGATCAAAGACCTAAATGTCAGGCCGGAAACAGTGAAATTGCTACATGGTAGAGTAGGAGAGACACTGGAACTCATATGCACAGGCAAAAATTTCCTGAACAGAATCCCAGGGTCACAACAGATTGGAGAGAGACACAATAAATGGGATTACCTAAAAATAAAAAGTTTCTGCACAGATAAAAGCATAGCCACAAATGTAGAGAGACAGCCAACCAACTGGGAAAAGATATTTACCAATAATACATCAGACAAATGCTTAATGTCCAGTATCTACAGGGAACTCAAGAAACTAATCCCCCCCAAACCCAACAAACCATTCACTAAATGTGTAAGGGAAATAAAGAGAGACTTATCAAAAAAAGAGGTTAAAATGGCAGAAAAACATGTGAGAAAATGTTCATCATCCACGGTCATAAAGGAAATGCAAATAAAAACAACCCTAAGATACCTTACCCCAACAAAAATGGCAAAGATTTTGAACTCAGACAATGACAGATGCTGGGAGTGTTGTGGAATAAAAGGAACCCTACTAAAATGCTGGTGGGATTGTAAACTAGTTCAGCCACTCTGGGAATCCATGTGAAGGTTTCTTAAAAACCTGAAAATTGACTTTCCCTACGATCCCGCCATACCACTTCTGGGCATCTATTTTGAACAACATAACCCAAGATATGATAAGCACACCTGCTCATTTATGTTTATTTCTTCACTAGTCACAATAGCCAGGCAATGGAAACAATCCAGATGCCCTACTGCAGATGAATGGATACAGAAAATGTGCTATATGTATACAATGGAATTCTACATAGCCAACAGACAAGATAAAATAATGGCATTTGCGGGGAAGTGTATGACTCTAGAGCGAATCATGTTGAGTGAGACAAGTCAAGACCAAAGGATCAAAAGGTGCATGGTATCATTAATATGTGGCTATTAGATCCAAACAGTACAAGCATGAGGACTCAATAGTTGCATACCCAATACTATGGACATGGTACTGGAAATATAAACACAACTACATAGATATAAATACTTATAACTCTATAGACATAATGTTTTATTGCATAGATTAATATGTATCTACGATATACAAACCCTTAACCTAATTTTGGTTATGTTCTAAAATCTAAGTGCCAGTGACTGTATATAGAGATTCCCTTTTTGAATACTTGTTTGTTAACACGTCATTTTAAATATAATGTAAAATCCATATTAATAAATTATTTAATAAAAAAGAAAACATAAAAATAATTGCTGCTTAGTGTATGAAAATGAATCCCTTCTGCTCCTAAGTTATTTGAGCTGATCCAAATCTTTAGCAAAGAAGAGGGTATAAAATTAAAACTCAAAACTCAATGGCTTTTCTGTACACCAATAATGAGAAGAGGGAGAAAAAAAATCAGAAAAGCAACTAATAGACTCCAAAAACTAAAATAAAATACTTAAGAATTAACCAAATTCAAGAAACTTACCCACCCCAAAACCCAACAAGGGAACTAAATAGAGTCTCATCAAAAGAAGAGATGAAAATGGAAATGAAACATGTGAGAAAATTCTCATCATCCATGGTCATAAAGGAACTGCAGATAAAAACAACCCTACGATAACACCTCACTCCAATCAGAATGGTCAATATTCAGCACTCAGACAAGGACCAATTCTGGCGACGTTATGGCGAAAGAGGAACCCTACTGAACTGATGGTGGGAATGTAAACTTGTACAACCTCTCTGGAAGGCAGTTTGGAGGTTCGCCAAAAAACTAAAAATAGACCTTCCCTATGATCCAGCCATACCACTCCTGGGCATCTTCCATGAGCATCATAACTCAGGTTATGATAAGGACACCTGCTCAGCCATGTTCATTTTTTCACTATTCAAAACAGCCAATCTGGGGCCGGGAGTTTGGCCTAGTGGTTAAAGTGCTTGCCTAGCATGCATGAAGACCCGGGTTCGATTCCTCGGTACCACATACATAGATAAAAGCCAGAAGTGGTGCTGAGGCTCAAGTGGTAGAGCTCTAGCCTTGAGAAAGTCCAAGGACAGTGCTCAGGCCCTAAGCTCAAGCCCAGGACTGGCAAAAAAAAAAAAAAAAAAAAACAGCCAATCAATAGAAACAACCCAGATGCTCCACTACAGATGAATTAATACAAAGAAGATGGTACATAGCCAACAGACAAGATAAAATAATGGCATTTGCTGGGAAGTGCATGAAACAAGAGCAAATCATATTGAGTGAGATAAGTCAGGACCAAGGAAGAAAAGGCTCATGGTCTCCCTGATACGTGGATGGATATTATATCCATACAGTACGAGAGCGATGACTCAATATTTGGTTACTAAAGGTTATTGACATGGTCTTGGAAATATAAATAAAACTACATAGACATAAAATCTGTAATGGGATATATACTCAATAGACATAATGTTATATTATGTAGATTGATATGTATCTATGACATACAAAGTCAGCTTAATTTTAATTATGCTCTGAAATTTATGTGCAAATGATTGTGTATAGAGATTCCCTTCTTGAATACTTGTTTGTTAAATATGGCATTTGAAATACAATGTAAAAATCAGTGTTAAAATCTTTTAATTACAAAAAGAATTAATCAAACAAGAGAAGGACCTCTATGATGAAAAATTTTAAAAAATGAAGAAAATTAAAGAAGAACTAAGGAAGTGGAAAGATCTCCCATGCTCCTGGACTGGAAGGATTAACATTGTGAAAATGGCAATATTGCCAAAAACTGTCTATAAATTCAATGCAAAACTCATCAATGTCTCAATGTCATTCTTTAATGAATCAGATTATTCATATGGAATAATAAAACACCAGGAATAGCGTAAACAATCTTTATTGGAAAGACAAGCCCTGGAAGAATACCAATTCCAAACTTCAAACTCTATTACAAAGCTGTAGTAATATAAACAGCTTGGTACTTGCACAAGGACAGGCCTGAGGAATAATAGAATAGAAGTGAAGACCCAGAAATTAACCCAAGGTATTATAGCCACCTAATCTTTAATACTGAGCCAAAAATATAGGATGGAAGGAAGACAGCCTCTTCAACAAATAGTTTTGCAGAATTGGTCAGACACATGTAGGAAAGAAAGTTGGATTCTTATATGTCACCCTGCACCAGAATTAATTCCAAATGGGTCAAGGACCTTGAAGTAAAAGGAGATACCCTGGAAGTTTTACAAGAAGGAATAAGAGATACACTACGGTTTCTTGGCACAGGTCAAAACATTCCTAATAAAGGCCAGAAACCTAACAAATCCAAGTAAGGTTGGACAAATGGGACTACATTAAACTGAAGAGCTTCTGTATGGCAAAGGACATAGCAAGATAGAGAATACATGGAATGAGAGGAGATCTTCACTAGCCATACAACAGACAAGGGCCTCATACCTAAAATAAAAAATAAATTTAAATTAAATATTCCAAAATCAAACCTTTGACGGAATACCATCACATTAAAAGGAGGCATAAAGACTTAAAGGGACACTTCTCTGAAGAGGAAGTAAGAAGGGGAATAGACACATGAAGAAATGTTCCACATCTCTAGCCATAAAATAAATACAAATCAAAACAATATGCACATATGGCCATATTGGATGAGGCTAAGGGAAATGAACTCCAGGATATGGGAACAAGAGGTTTAATCTTTGTTATTGTTGCACTTCATGTACTATGTGAATTTATATCTTTCTCTCTGTCTTTTCTCCCCCTTGTTTGATCTCATGTTGTTGCTCTATCTGAGTTTGGTACCTGATGTATTGTATATACGTTTATTTGTCTATTTGAAATAGGGAAGGGAAAGGGAAAACAAGAGGATTGAGAGGCATTGGGGAGAGGGAAAGTGGGAGAAAAACATGAGAAGTTGTATCAATGCTCAAGAAGTCATGTACCCACTACCTTATGAATATAACTGTAAACCCTCTATAGGTTACCCTGACAATAAAATACAATTAAAAATTTTTTGAATTTCCACCTCAATCCAGTGAGAATGGCCATTGTCAAAAAAATCTAATAGCAACAGATTCTGTCTTGGATGTGGCCACAAGGGAATACTAATCCACAGTTGTTGGGAATGTGAACTTGTTCAACCACTCTAGAAAGCTGTATGGCGATTCCTCAAAAGACTAAACATACAGCTCCCTGTGATCCAGCAATCCCAGTCTTGGGCATTTATCCAAATGTCCATAAACAAGGACATACTAAAGCTCCCACCACAATCATGTTCATCACAGCATTTTTTACTGAAAGGTATAGAATCAAACCAGAATTCTCTCAGTAGATGAACCGGATCAATAAAAGGTGGTATTTATACACAATGGAATTTATGCTGCCATCAAAAGGAATAACATCACACCATTAGAAAGGAATTGGAAAGACTCAAAAAAATCATATTAAGTGAACTAAGTCAGATGCAAAGAAACAGACTCCACAGTTTCCCTTATTTGTAATAATTATTGCAAGTCTAGGATTTTCCTAGTAAACTATCACAGTAGCTCAATAGCTATGTGCTATGATACTAAGAAAAATGTATTCCCGTATATGGAAACAAGAGGTTTATCTTTGTAGTTATTGTTTTTAATGAACTATGTGAAGTTATTTCTTTTCTCTTCTATTCCCATAATGGCTTATCTAATTTGGTTGCTCTATCTGACTTAGGTATCTGGTGAATTGTATATGTTAGTTTAATTTGAAATAGAGAAGGGAAGCTGAAAAACAAGATTATTGGAAAGGGGTGGGAGGAGGGAAAGTGGGAGAAAAACATGAGAAGGGGAATCAATGACCAAGAAGTAATGTACCCACTACCTGATGTATGTTACTGTAACCCTTCTATATATCACCCCAACAATAAAATACATTTTTTTTAAAAAAAGAGATGAACAATTTCAGGACATCTATTGTAAAATATGTCTATATTCAATAGCTTACAAATTTACAACTAAATATGGGTCAAAGTTGTGTTTTATTTTAAATCTTGCACCAAAATTAGAAAACATAATATTAAGATGCTATGGGAATATACACAGAGCTATTGGGCCATTTTGATCCTCTCCTGAAAATAACTACCTTTACTCTCAATTAAAAATATGTTCGGATATGAGAATCATATACATGACATACATAAATATTCACTCAAATGATATTTTAATTTGGGGATACATATGTATAATTTTATTAGATAGGTGATTGAAATGAATGATAGGACACCAACAAACAGAAGTATATATATATATGTATATATATTAGTTATTACTTTAGTACTTTTAGTTATTATTACATAAAATAAAATAATTATGAATAAACATAAAGTTGTGACCTTGATATTAGGTCAGTAATTTGTGCTTCAGTCCAATTGTGACTACTTTATCCATGAAGTGTAGCTAACAAAAAATACTCTTTTATTCATACCCCTTAACATTTGAAGACCATTCATAAAACACAGAGCATTTATAAAATGTATCTTGTGTGAAATGCAAACTATCAACCCATTTTCACCTAAATTGAAACAAGCTAGCTAAAACACATAAGAAAAAAAGGCACTGTTGAAAATTACCATTGGCATTCTAAAATTCCTATGACTGTTGCTATTGTACTTGATGATTCCTTCTAGCAACTTGTAGTTTACGGCTTCAAATATTGACCATCAAAATCACATGGGTAACTGAAGCTGTAGTCTCACCTATTGTAAACAGCATGTCTAGTTTGAGGCCATGAAATATACACTATTAATAAACACTTGAAATATTCAGATTCATGGGCTGTGATTTCAATAATGAAACAGAGATTTGAGAGGCTGATTGCACTGTCTACTTTATAAATCCTAGAACACACAGTAAATACATGTAGAACGTAACTCTCTCTCAGGAGTTTAAAAGGAAAAACTATTGAAGGTATTAATAGTAGACATCTAAAATGCCTTCTGTGATGATTATTTGAGGTTTAAACCTGATTGGATTTAAGGATACCTACATAGCTGACAAAATATCTTTTCTCTGTGTGATGGTGAGCAGGTTTCTGAAAGAAACTTTCCTATGAGTTGGTGAACTATGCAGGGAAGATCTATTCACAGTATGAGTAGGTGCCATCTAATTTAATGGAGAATTTGATAGAACAAAAACACAGAGAAAGGAAAACTCACTTATATTCTAGCTTCTCTGTTTCTTTCTCTGTGTCTCTTTTCTCCTTCATTATCTATGTGTCTCTCTGTGTTTTCTGCTCTGTAAAAATCAGATCTTTGGCTTATTTGACCATTGCACTTCAAGCATCATGGCAACATGCCTTCTGAATTTTCAGATATTTAACCTTATGCTGAGAGCTTCACCATCACCTTTCTTGATTCCAGACTGAGTCATACTGTTTGTGCCTTGGATCTCCAGTGAATAATTACTTGATCAATAAAAATATCAATATTCTATTTTTTTACTGTAATGTATAGTGGGGTTACGGTTGTGTTTGCCAGATAGTAGGTGCATTACTTCTCACACCTTGATACCCATTCTCATGTTTTTGTCCCCATTCCTCTCTCCTACCCCCTTGCAATCATCTTGTTTTCCCCCTTCCCTTTCCTATTTTAAATAAACATATATATATATAATATGCCAGGTAACAGTCAGATACAGTAACAATATAAGATTAATCAAAGGGCAACTGAAGAGAATAGAATAAATAAATATCTATATTCTATCCATTCATTTCTCCTGATAATTTTGTCTTTCCCAGTATCTCTAACTAATTCACACTCAGAAAAACTCTCAAATACAATTGTTACTGAAAAATTTAAAGTAGATTCCCAAAATTTATGAGCGCTTTCTTACAAAAACTAAAATACGCAATATAAAACAGAAAAAATGAAGACTGGTGAAAATCAGGGTCCTTATAAAGGAAGAACAAATGCCAATTAAGCAAAAAAATTACCTTTTAACAACTGGTGGTTTTATTTTGAATAAAATGCATAATGGTAATGTACTAGCTGGCTGCATTTTCATCTGTTTACAAAATCTTGCACACCTAGTAGATAGTTATCCTGAAAATTCATAAGTGAGAAATTGCTTCTGAAAAGCTGAGTAAAAAATAACCAATGGGATTTGATCAATTTAAAAGGTTTTAATAGCAAAGGAAAATTTACCATAATCCAGAGATAGCCTACATACATGAGAAAAATTTCTGCTACTTGAACAATAAATTATTCACATCCAGATTAAACAAAGGGCTCAAAAAAGAAGAGAAAATAATTTAATTGATAAATTGATAAACTAATGTTAATAGTCCTCAGAAGATGCACAAATGAATAATGTAAATATAGAAAATGTTTAATATCATTAGCAATAAAGGAAATAATAATTACAACTACATTTTGATTTCACACCTTCCCAAGTCAGAATGGCAATCATCAATAAAACAAATATGAATAAGTATAAACACACAACTACTATGGAATTCAGTATAGGGGTTCCTCGGGACCTGCCATATCAATCTTCGGAATATGTTCAAAGAAGTGCAAGTCAATGTACAAAAGAAATATAGCTTCATGCACATGCTTAGTGCATCTCTATTCATATTCATAAAGCAATTGAATCAACTGTGGTTCCCAGTAATCAATATATGGCAAAAGATATGCATGTGTATACTCACTCAGCCATAAAGAGAAGTGGAATTATGACTTTTGCAGGAAAATAAATGGAAATGGAGATCACACTAATTCAAGATGAAAAAGCTAAGTATTGCCTGTTTTCCTTAATTATGAATCTAGACTTGAAATGATGAAAATGATGTTGATGATGATGACAGTAATAAAATATGAATGTAAAAGAGGATAGTGAGATGAGGAGGGGTAAAGGGAAGGATACTCACACACAAAACACATGCTTTTAAATTTAACAGAAAAAAAATGTGCCAAACACTCTTTGGAAAAGTGGGGAAGAAGAAGAAGTCAGGGGGTGAGATAGAGGAGGATAAAATTACTCTAAATAAGCTGTGAACATTTATGTAATGTCATACTGTTTTGTACTACTAAAGTGATCAATTTTGTAGGCAATTTTTTCCTTAAAATGAGAAACATCATTATCCCAATAATATTTGTTGTCACTTGTTTCACAAATAGGAACATCTAGAGCATGCAAATTTGTCGCATTGTTGGCAGGTCTATAGAACAATATTGTGAGAACACATATCAAACGCACAAGCAAGCGTGTTAAAAAAAAAACAGGATATTATGGATAAGAAGTGCATTCATTTGAAACCAAGGAGAAATAACTGGGTCCTATTTACCTTCTAGTACTAAATTACTTGTATAGGAAAAGAATAAGAAAAAATGATTTCAAGACAATGAAACTAAGTTGGCAAAGGAATATGGAATATTACCTCTGGAAAGTGAAACATGAGGTGACACCTATGATTGTTTCAGCATAGAAAATTGTGAGAAATTCTGGGCATGGAAAAAATTATATTAAGTGAAATAAGCCAGAAGCAAAGAAATACAGGCTCGAGGGTTTCCCTCATTTGTAACAATTAGTATATGTCTAGGATTCTAACAGGATCACAATAGCTCAAAATCTATGTACATATGGCCATACAGGATGAAGCTAAGTGAAATGAACTCCAGGATATGGAAACAAGAGGTTTATCTTTGTAACTGTTGTTCTTAACATACTGTGGAAAGCTATTTCTTTTTTCTTCTTTTCCCCTTAAGATTTATCTCATGTTGTTACTGTATCTGACTTTGATATGTGGTATATTATATATTCATTTATTTGTGTATTTGAAAATGTGAAGGTAAGGGAAAAACAAGACCAGTGAGAGGGGTTGGGGGCAGAGAAAGTGGGAGAAAAACATTGGAGGAGTATCAATGTTCAAGATGTAATGTCCCCACTGATGAATGTAACTCTAAGCCCTCTGTACATCACCCCAACAATAAAACTAAAAAATATTAAAAAAGGAACAGGAAGCCAGGCAGATCTCATTGTACTATATGTTATTTAGAAAATAACTGAGATTTTAATATTTCAAGTTATCTAGAATTCTTGTGGCAAAGTATAAGGGCAGAGAGAGGAAAAGACAGAATTCCAAATAACTACTCCTCAGTGTTACAGCTGAGTACACACTAGGGCATGTATATGAAGGAACTATTCAGTGACAGGGGAAAAAATGAGTGACAGAAGTATCTGTGTTTACCATATACCTACTACTGAAACAGTCTGCCAAATTTTATGATTTACATAACATTGACTATAGTCTCCAAATAATTTTGCTTCACAAATGGAAACTAGTCTTAGGTTGTACACTATTAAACTCAGCTTCAAAATTAAAGCAATAGAAACAAAGAGACAAGCACTTTCTGTACAATCTAACTGCATCATAGAAAAACACAAAGAGAATTTACAGGTATAAACACATCAACAATAAAACATAACAAAATGTATGGGATTGTGTTTTCCAGCATTTTATTACTATAACCAATAGATAAAAGAATCAACGTATAAAAATAAAAATGTTTACTTTGGCTCATGGTTTAAGAGACTCAGGTTCAGAATCAACGGGCTCCATTTCTCTTAGCATTGTGGAAAGGCAGCACATCACTCCAGAAATTTTTGATGGAACCAAAAGGATATAGAAAACTTTAAAGTCTCATATTGCACTGAGAGGAATTAAGAGTGACACAGCATTTTTTAAAAGATTTTGGAGCTTCATAAGGAGTTAAACATGAAATAACGATATGATATAAGCATTACGTTCTTATATATTTACACAGAAGAAATAAAAGCATATGTCCATATAAAGACTTGTATAAATATGCAGAACATCTGCACAATAGAACACTACTCAGCAATGAAAACAGTAAATTTGATATAAAATACAAAGTCTATCATTCTCAGAATGATCTTTCTTATTAAGACAGGCAAAACAAAGTGTATATCATATCATTCCATACCTGTATAATTCTAGAAAATGCAACTAGCTAATATTAAAAGCTCAGATCAACTTTTGCCTGGGTATAGTAGTAATAAGAAAGATGGCTATTGAAGAAAGAATTCGAAAGGGACACAAGGAAAATTTGGTATCTCAAATCTGATGAGTTTGTAAAATATTTTAAATGTGCCTAACTGTATCACTTAAATGTGAGTTAGTTCCTGTAGTCTTCTGAAAAGATAGTAGTAAATTTAATTTATATCTATTTCAGTGCAATTATTAAAATTCATGTTAAAACTTTTGAGATATAACCATAAAGTAGAAGTGAATGAAAAGGAAATACGTTAAAATAAAAATAGCAAAGTAACAATATGATCATAATTCTGTAGTAACAGGATAAAATATAAATTTGTAGCTTCTATAAAATTATTTTAAAAGCAATAATTTTATATTTATAAGAAACAAACAATTAAAATTTTTGGTAAACTAGTAAGATTTCAAGGGAAAAATGCCAAATCTAATTGGATCTTTAAAATGATGCTAAATAGTACATATTTCCTCACATTATTCCAAGAATCACATATAATTTATTCCATTACTAATTAATGCAACTGATAGACAAGCTATGGAAAAGTGAAAACAAAAATGGCAAATTAGAGTAAACCAAGAATTAGCTGCTCCATTGAAGAAACCAAGTTCTTAAAAACTGACAGAATCTATTTGTTTTCATAGCTCTGAATCTAAACTAAGCAAGCGGTAAGGGATGTTAGATGAAGAGATGACCAAGTTCTGTGAGCAAAGAATAAAGCACAGCAGTACATCGAGCGATCTAGAGACAGCACAGGAGCAAGTGATAGCTGGTGGGGCACCGAGCGACTCTGTGCCTAGCAGAGGAAAAACTACACATGGACAAAGAGATCCTAAGAAGCCAAGAGACAAAATGCCATCATACGCATTCGTTGTGCAACCTTGCTGGAAGGGCACAACAAGAAGTACCCGGATGCTTCAGTCAAGTTCTCAGAGTTTTCTAAGAAGTGCTCAGAAAGGGGGAAGATTATGTCTGTTAAAGAGAAAGGGAAAGTTGAAGACATGGCCAAGGCAGACAGGGCTCGTTATGAAAGAGAAATGAAAACCTACATCTCTCCTAAAGGGGAAACAAAAAAAAAAAATTCAAGGATTCCAATGCGCTCAAGAGGCCTCCTTCGGCCTTCTTATTTTGTTCTGAATATCGCCCTAACATCAAAGGGGAACATCGTGGCCTGTCTGTTGGGAGATATGTGGAACAACACTGCTGTAGATGACAGCCTTATGAGAAGAAGGCTGCTGATCTGAAGAAAAAATACGAAAAGGATATTGATGCCTACCGAGCTAAAGGAAAGCCCGATGCAGCAAAAAGTGGGGGGGGTGTGAAGGCTGAAAAGAGCAAGAAAAAGAAGAAAGAGGAGGAAGATGAGGAAGAAGAAGATGAGGAAGGAGATGAAGAGGAAGATGAAGAGGATGTTGATGAATAAGTTGATTCTAGCTCAGTTTTTTTTCTTGTCGATAAAGCATTTAACCCCCCTGTACACAACTCATTTCCTTTAGAGAAAAAAAAAAGAAATGTAAGGCTCTGTAAGATTTGTTTTTAAACTGTACAGTGTCTTTTTTTGTATAGTTAACACTACCAGATGTGTCTTTAGATAGCCCTGTCCTGGTGGCCTTTTCGTGGCCACTAACCTTGCCTGGTACAGTATGGGAGTTGTAAATTGGCATGGAAAATTAAAGCAGGTTCTTGTTGATGCACAGCACAAATGAGTTACACATGGGGACGGTAGTTTTTTTCACCTTCAGTTGTCTGACGCAGCTTATATGAAATAATTGTTGTTCTGTTAACTGAATAACACTGTAATTGCAAAAAAAAAGTTGCAGCTGTTTTGTTGACATTCTGAATGCTTTTAAGTAAATACAATTTTTATTAAAAAGAATAAAGAACGAAGTTGAAGAACTAATTTTGTTTTTTATAGCAAAGTACATAATTATTCATTAAAATACTTTAGAATACTTTGCAAAAATGACTAGGAGAATTCAAAATTCCCAACAACACAAAAAAGGATTATCTTGAATATATAGAAATGCTTTACCCCAATTTGATTATTATAGTTTCTATACACGTATTGAATTACCATATTGTGATTTATAAGTCTGTACATATATGAAGCTCCACATACACAGGCACCTTCCTTGTGTGTTATGGGGTTAATTTGTAATTTTATTTTTATCAGTCATGGGATTTGAACTCTGGGCCTGGGTGCTGTCTCTGAGCTATTTAGCTCAAGGCTACCACCCTACCCTTGAGCCACAGCCCCACTTCCCATTTTATAGAGTTTAATTGGAGATTAGAGTCTCACTTTCTTTTGTGGGCTGGCATTGAGCTGAGATGCTCAGATTTCAGCCTCCCAAGTAGTTAGGATTACAGGCATGAGCCACTGCTCCTCGGCTAATTTGTAATTTTATATCAAATTAGAGTGGTTATACAGTTTGACTTATCTGGAGCTTCTCGGAGATGGATTTAGCAAAACTGATCTTAATTTAGACCCAAGTACTCATGGATCAAAGAGTGAAAGAAAAGATAAATTTTAGACAAACGCAAGAGAAAGGCCTAAGAAAGAAGATGGTTAGAACAGTGTGGCTTTGAGGAGATACTGTATGTATTTTGAAATCAGGAACTCAAAGCCTATAGTTAAAGACTATACTCAAAAGAAAATCCAAGAACTTAGAATAGCATATTTTGTTTATCTTTGGCAGGCATAATTTTGTACAGAAGGTAAGCACATACAAAAGGGAAAAATTTAGATAAATAAGAATTTTAAATATTTGCTTTACGCTTTTAAGAAAAATTATACCAAATTTCTCGCTAACAAGTGAAACAAAAAAGGAGAAATGTAGTGACCACTTATAAAGAATAAAATGTCTATATCTCTTCTCTGTAACAGTAAATAAGCAGATGGGGGTGTAAAGTCTGCCGAAAGGAAACTCCACGCAGTTCAGGAGAAGAGGGTTTATTGCATGAGGAAAGAACAAACCTAACATTCCCACCTTCTGATAGTTGTAAAGGGGCGCCATCTCTTTCTGGCTACTTCCTCCTGACAAGGTGCGTCGACATTGAGTGTAGAAGGCTGGGATGCTGTTTGTCCAGAAGGAGTAGTATCAGTTCCATGGTAGTGAACATGCATATTTGTCCTTGAATGAAATTCAAAAGAATTCTTAAGAGGCAGGGGTGCCATCTTCTTCAGGGATGTGAGACACCTTGGAGTCATAGAAGGGACAAGAGCAGGAGACTTTTTCACTCTTGACAGAAGAAACCAGTATGGCTATCCATTGAGCTACACTGCAGTGGCAATTGTCAGCAGGACCCGATGGAGGCCTTTCCACTTAGGATGTAAACCAGACAGATTAGGGGTCTTAAGAAAGACTCAATCCTCAGGCAAAATTGGGGGAGAAGGAAAAGGGCTTTTAGGGGCTAAGGGAACCTTGGATATGAGACAGCGGGATAAGTTTAGAAATGAATGTAAAAAAGGAAAGTTATCTATTCTACATGGGTAGTTTCAGAACAAGTAAGAAGGCCATCCACACCCATCACTGAGATCTGAGAGGGAAAAGACAGGCTGGAATACTCACGTAACAATGAATAACTGGCTCCCATATCCAAAAGAAAGGATACAAATATCTTTCCTGCAACCTGGAGACATACCCTGGGATCTTCCATTGTGATGTTTGTGGAATACAGTGGCCCTGGGCAGCATCACACTTCTATTGCCAAGCTGAGTATCTTGGATAAGTTGGGCTCCTCCCGATGCATGGGGGGTATGGGAGGGACTGGCCCACCTTGTAGAGAGGAGGAGGGATAGTCGACTCCCCAGTGTCGCAGCTATCCACACTTTAGCAGGGTCCGATGGTTGTAGAGTAGGACAAGCTCTTGCCCAGTGGCCTTCCTTGCCACACTTAAAGCATGGTCTGGGTGGTGTGCATTAGGCACCTCTTCTTTGAGGAGCCCAAAGGGAAGAAGCCCTGGCAATTTTTCCTATTTTGGGCAGCCTTATCACCTTTTCTCTGTTCCTCCAGTTGTTAAAAACTTTAAAGGCCATGCTCACCAGATCTCATTGGGGGATTTGAGGGCGATCCTCAGCCTTTTTCAACTTTCTTTTAATATTGGGAGCTGACTGGGAAATTAAATGGGTATTAAGACCACTGTACCTTCTTTTGAGTCTGGGTCCAGCTTAGTATAATGCTGGAGTGCCACTGTAAGGCTATCAAAAAATTTGGCCTGGTTTTCAGTGGGTCTCTGGGTAACCTCTTTAGTTTATCATAGTTGACTGTATGGTGGGCTACCTTCTGGGGGACAGCTTCCAGGCAGGTTACCTTCCTATTTCTGCTAACCCTTCCAGGCACATTATTTTCATAATCCTATTTGGGCTCTTCCCTGGGCACAGCCATTGCCCCTACTAGGAAAGTATTGTCTAGGCAGCGGGTTTCATCAGCATGTGCCTGGGCTGCAACCCAAACCCTTTCCTTTTCTTCAGAGGTAAGGGTAGAGGACAGGACCATATATAAGTCATAAGAAATAAAAAATATAATTTATTTTTAGCAAAAAAACCCTGATGTTAACTGTCCATGAAGAAGCCTAGGTATTGGGTTAATTCTCAAATATTCCTAAATAAAATAGAGAAAAACAAAGACATAAAGTAAATTGTAGAGTTGCTATAATAGCAAATATAAAATAGAGATCAAGAGATAGAAATTCTAAAAATTGAACTATAAAAAATTTACAGGGAAGCCAGGGGCGGCAGCTACTCAGGAGGCTGAGATCTGAGGATCGCTGTTCAAAGCCAACTCAGGCAATACAAAGCCAAGAGACTCTTATCAAGTAAATTAATCAAAGAAAGCAGGAAGTGAGGCTGTGTCTCCAGGGTAGGGTAGGATAGTAGCCTTGAGCTGAAGAGCTTAGGGACAATGCCCAGGCTCATGGGTAGGGCAGTAGCCTTGAGCTGATGAGCTGAGGGAAAGCACCCAGGCCAGTGTTTAGGCTCCATGATCTCAAAAAAAAAATCACAGGGAAAAACATAACAGCTTAAATAACTTTTTACATAGGTTTAGTAGTACAATTGTCTTCAGCATATATACAAGGTTTAAGAAAATTGATATCTTCTTTGAGGAACTTAAAAGTAAAAAATAAATAAAAGTATACAATGTCTAAAAGTAGGACATTCTGAAACATATAAACAAGACAATTTTGGAAACCACTAAAAATATAGAAAGTAGGGAATGGAAAAAAGAATATTTGATTAAATAAATATTGAATAAAATATTCTAAATTTTGATGAAGGACATTATACATACAGTTGCAATGTTCAATAATTTGCAAGCAAATTTAACAAAAAATTTTCCAAGATGCAGTGTGATCAAACTAGATAAGCAGATGATAAATTAAAGCTTATAAGTAGCAAGACAGTAGAAATTCTTACATGCAAGAGATCCTCAGTCACATTAAGGACCAATTTTCTTTTCAAAACCATAGAAATGAAAAAGATTAGGACAACACATTTAAAAGATTGAAAAGGGGAAATAATGTCAACTTACTAATATCAATCTCAATAATGAAAGAGAAGAAATCCTTGGATAAACAAAAGCTTACAAAATTTCTTACATCACCAAGAGATAGAAAGGTAAGACTTCAGATTTAGGATCTCTAGTATATGGAAACAAGAGTTTTATTTTGTGTGATTCTTGTTCTTAATGTACTCTGTTATTTTCCTTCTCTTTTTTTGCCCTTTGGTTAATCCCATTTTGTTACTGTATTTGATTTTGTTATCTGGTATATTATTATATATATGTTTATTTATTTGAAATAGGAAAGGGCAAGGGGAAAACAAGATTATTGGGAGGGGTAGGGGAAGGAAATGGGGACAAAAACATGAGAAGGGGTATCAGTGTGTGAGAAGTAATGTACCTATGGTCAAACCAAAATTATTCAAAAAGAAATGTACTCACTATTCTATATATGTAACTCTAACCCCTGTATATCACTCTGACAAGAAAATAAAATTTAAAATAAAAAAATAACCTAATACATAGATAAATATAACAGGTAAAATTATTGTGCCTTTTGTTTTGATCAATGGATTATTTTAAATCAAATGTATAAGATAATTATAAAATCTATGTGAACAGTAAAAGTCATGTCTAAAGACATAATTTGTACTAATAACTGTAGGAAGTAGGTCAGAGATTCATAGAATAATCTTTGTATAACTATGACATATAAGTTAGTAACAATAGTGAAATGGAACATTATTTATCATGGTAATTAGATAATCTTGAGATGCATTAAGAATATTATATTTTAAAAACACAAAAATAGAAAAAAGACAAAATACAAACAGGGCATTAGATTAAATTAAAAACAAAAGAGGAAAAAATGAAGAACAACAACCTGACACATAGACGTCAATAATAAGGTCCATGGACAGAAATCACTCAAAAAATAACTGTTAAATCCATCAAGAATAGAGATTTAATTTTTACCAGTTAAAATATCAAGACTGTTAACAGGCTTTTTACTGACTAAGCAAAATTAGAAATTAATATAAGTAAATTGAGAAATGAAATATTGTAATTAATACCAATATTAGTAAAACAAAAGAACTGCATGAGAGCATTATCAACAATATATACCAACAAATTAAACAAGCCAGGTGAAAGGATAAAACTCTTAAAATAATGCAAATTACCAAAATTATCTCTCATGTAAGTAGAATGTCTTAATATATTAAGGGAGAGAAATTCAATCAGTAATTAAAAATAAAACTTTGACCAAAAATATTTAGAAAAAAAGTGGCTTCACAGTCTAATTCTTCTATTCAAGTACTAATTAAAGGGAATTAAAAGAAAATCAAATAGGAAAGAATGAAGTAAAACCATCTCTATTAGAAGACATGTGCCTCAATATGAAAAAATACCAAAGAACCCACCAAAACTGATAAAATGAAATAATAGATTAAGAATATCATGTGGGCCATATAAATTACATACATAATTATGGCACATTATACTTGATTATAATAATGATGAATGATTGTGAAACTGGCTTATTTATTTATTATACTATACTTTTGTCATTATTTTGGCATGTATATTCTCTGTATTTAGATGAAGGTTTACTGCAAAATAGTATGACATAGCCACATTGAGGAATCTACCTTTTTGATTTAAATTTGTGAAGCTGCTGTCTATGACTGCATAATGAAGAAACCACCAAGCAGCATATTTGTCAGAATGTGTCCCTGTTATTAATCAACCCATGAGTGCACTCCAAACAGCCAAGGATAAGTACTCAAATGAATATTTACACATGATTGTTCATAGCCGTACTATGTGCAAGAGCAAAAAGGTGTAAACAATATGTTCATCATTGCCTGAATGGTTAAAGAATTCATGGTATATACTTGTGACGGAATAATAGTAAAACAAAAAGAGGCATGAATTACCTACATTTGTTACCATGTAAATGAAACTGAAGTACTATTTTAATTAAAATTATCCAACCAAAGAGAACACATTCGCTGATTTGATTTTTATGAAATATCCAGATAATTCTGTAGAAAGTTAAATTGTTATTTGCCATTTTAATAGGTATGGATAATTTCTGAGGGATGATAATTTGGAAATTGAATAAGGTACGCTTATGCATAACATTGTGGTTGTGCTAGATGTCAAACAATGTTCACTTTATTCATATTTTTATATATGATCATTTATTATTATACATGTGTTGTCATTTATGATGGTCTATCTTTGGCATAATAGATAAGTGACGAATCCTCATTTGTCACTCAGAATCAAATAACGTAGAGACATATAAGTATAGGGAACAGAAAAATATTTTATGGTCTTTGTACTATCTAAATTATTTACCCTGTGTATATATTATCTTTATGGTGACCACTAAATTAATTGCAGAAGAGTAAAAATTTGAGATTCTCAGAAAGGCATTTGATCTAGCATTGTTGGTAAATTCAGCCTTTAGGTAAAGGAAAAAAAAGGAAATAATTGTTTTGAGAATTAGTAGATGGTAGATAAAGGAATAATATTTTAACAGAATTTAAAAAGAGCTTTAATTTTATCAAATGTTGGCCAACTGATAGAAATAAGTCACTATAAAGTAATACATATAACAACTAGTTTAGGATGAGGTAATATTATTAGTAGCTCTTATTACAATCAGAACATAATAGTTTCAATCTCAAACAGTAATCTAATATTGCAATTTCCAAAAAATTCAGGAGTATCAAGTATTTCAGTGTAATCTAGAACTAAGTAATGTGTATACTCTTAACAGATTCCATTGACTCATGCCTGGAATACAAATTACTGAGAAAGTTGAGATTTGGAAGATTTTGGTTTGAAGCCATCCGGGATAGAAAAGTCTGCAAGACTCCATCTCCAATACTGTATTTTATCATCCTGATTTAAATGCACTGCTTTCATTTTTATTTATTTTTTTATTTTTTATTGTAATTAATAAAAGGGTTACATGATATTTGCCAGATAGAAGGTGCATTAATTCAGGGTAATGGGGACCAAGACATGTGAAAGGGTATCAATATATGTGAATTAATGCACTTTCTATCTGGCAAATATCATGTAACCCTTTTATTAATTACAATAAAAAAATAAATTAAAAAAAGAAAGGACCTCCAGGATATTGAAACAAAAGCCATATAATGAATGATTGTTGTCCTTAATGTACTATGCTTTCATTTTTAGTGACAAGGATTGAGGCTTCTCTGGATTTTAGATGCCAAATATTTTCTTTAATATCTGTACTGTGTTTATACACTTAGTGGCAATATTTGCATCTGTAGAAATTTGGGTATATCTAATCAGTTTCAGGGTGCATCCACAGTAGCAGTGTTGGCAGATAGTCAGGACTTTCAGCTGCTCCTGTTAAAGGCTGGTCATTTAAGCTTAGCTAGGCTAAGGCCAACTTTTTGAGCTATAGATATTTTAGGCTACACAATCACACTGTTTCATGAAAAAATAAGAAATTGTGATGTACAAATAAATTTGGGAGTGAAACTGCAGTAGCACTTTGTGAAAGTAACATTCCAATTGCCAAACCACTGGAACAACTTTCACTATGTTGGTCTTAAGTGCTAAACAGTTGGCCGCATTCAGTAATTTCCCATTGCATCTGCAAGCTTGTTTGGCAATCAAGGCATCCAGGAGCTTGAAGGCCTAGTTGGGCAATGAAGCTGCCAATGAACAATCTTCTTTAATTCCTGGCAAAGCAAGATCATAATGTTTACCTTTAATGTCTTTCTTCCATATCACTAATCTCTCCACTTATGAAAATTGATGAATCCATAGTTCGAAAATGAGTACCTTGTATTATTTAATTGTTCATAGTTCCTTTTGATATTCCATGTATGACAAGTAACATTTAAAATAAAGTTGATGAAAAGGTAGGAGACTTAAAATCACTAACAATAATGAACCTCCAGCAGATTTTCATAGGAATCAGGTGAATTGAATCGTTAATCTACTTGTTAATTATGACCAAAATGAATGTAAGAAAGGAACATAAAAAGATTTTAGACTCTACCAAGAACATTGAAAACAGTCCTTTTTTTTTTTTAAAAAGAGAGAGAAAGAAGTTATAAAAATAGTAAATGGTAGTAGAGAGCAAAAGGAAGCAGAATGGCAATTCAGGTGACTAAAATCAGTTAAAACCACAGTGGATAATATACTATGATTGAATTTGTTGTTACCACCTACAATCTTTTTTATTAAAGAATTTATTAGCATTGATTTTTACATCATATTTCAAATGCCATGTTTAACAAACAAGTATTCAAGAAGGGACTCTCTATAGACAATAGCACACAGATTTTAGAACATAATTAAAATTAAGCTAAGGGTTTGTATGTCATAGATACACCACCTATAATCTTAAAAGAGATAGTAGGAGAGATTACTGCTTTAATCATGGAAACACGGACCTTCTTGACTAATCCTTGGAGAAAATGAATGCATATATTACCACAGAAGGCAAGTTTAAACAAAACAGAAAGATCAAAAGGAAAATTCAGGGTTCTAAATGTATGTACCAAATTTTAGGAAAAATTCCACAGATATTAATAAAAACTGAAATCAGAGAGGTTTCAGGAAGCTTGAAACTTGTCAAAATAGTCAATAAATATCAGAAAGTCCATTATTAGCTACATGAACTCTTAGAGATTTCACATGAAAGTGACGAAGTTTTGCTGGGAAACAGGCAATGGTGAAATCAACTCTCTATTTAGGCTCCCAAAATTATGTATTTTCCTCAAATTAGTGGTAGAATGATGGGTGAAAAAGAAGAGGTTGGCTACGGAAGTTTATGAAATATGGAGGGACTCAATTCCTCTTACTCTATGAGTTTGCCATGATCCAAAGAAATGAATTGCACCACCAGACAGTGGTCCCAGGAAAAGGAAGAAAGAAGAATAAAATGTTTAACAAAAGCACTTATTCAGAAGTTCACACTGGTATGTTAGAAATTTAAAGATCAGAGGAAAAAAAACAATGTCAAATGTTCAGGTCATACGACTTCTATGCACACATTCATTTGTAATTGATTTTCTGCAGCTTATATACTTCTTAGTTCTGTGCCATTCCTTATTATATCATTTTGAACAATGTCTTATTTTAGAATAATAATTCTTCCAGCAGAAAGAGACAAATAGTTCAATGAACTATATGGAAATAATTCAGAATTGTGTTATGAAAAGCTACATTTAGAATTTCCTATGTAAACCAGATAGTAATGCCCAATGTTCATGCTGAATGGTTTAGATGAGTTAATATTGTCAAAGTAAATGTGAGCTTTTAATATTTGATGATATGACAAGTTACACTAAAATTAAATATATGGGAAAATGAAAAAATAATGAATTGTATTCATTTCACCCTGAAAAGAAGGAAGAAGGTGGCAAAACATAATTACAAGAAAATGTAAAATTAATAAATAATAAATTTTTGCAAAAAAAATTTCTCCACCAGAATTCATGTTAAGTACAAGCTGAAGGAAAATATATGTCTTAATAACAGGATGATTATAAATAGCAACAAAAATATCTGTGCAAAATTTATATAAACCCAAAAATGCTAATGACAAAAATTCATTCACTATTCAGTATTTAACAGAGTCCTTTGTAACAAATATAATGAATGTGAGAATAATTTGTGTTTTTCAAACTTCCTTTCATCCAATTTTGAAATTATTTCAAGCTTAAGAAAATATACTAATACTAATGTAACTACTACATATATTTTACCCAGATGACTGAAATTTTAAATTTCGTTTCCATTAACTTTTTCTCTCACCACATATATATGAGCATATATGTACTGTATATATAATATATATGTAAATCTCTCTGTTTATGTATACATACATTTATTTATATACACACTAGTTGCATATACTACTAGTTACAAGGACACTTACAACATTATGTGTCATTTATTAGAGACCAGTTATCATTACTTTAAGAGATTCAGTTACATGTGAATTAGTCATAATTGTACATTCTAAGTTACAAATTTCACCTGTCTTTAGTTATTCCATTGTATATACAAATTTTCACTCTCAGATTTCTGTTACATAGATTTCTCCATTGCATAGCTTATTTAATTTCATTTTGCAAATTACAAAGCTATGAGGAAAATTCTCTGAAACTGTAGTCATTATTATGATTTTCACTAATACTGCCTCACTTAATATCTATCACACAGATGACCCTGATCAAAACAATCTTATGAAATGATTACATAAAAAATCCCATATCCACAGCTGTACAACTTCCTTCTGCTTATTACTTCCTAATATAATTTAAAGCATTTTTTCACCCATCTTATTTTATGTGTTTATTAGCAATCTCTTGTTGTTCAGCACAACATCATAGATTTCCTTAGAAAGAAATCAGATTAAAGCCCGAAGACCAGTGCGTGCGCACACACACACAGACACACACACAATGTAAATCAGAATTATGTGAAATTGCTGTTGTTTATTTTCATACTCCTGTTTTCTTCAATATGATCAATAGAAAAACCTTTCAACCTGTATTTTGAATGTTTCCATTATTTTCTGAACTCTTTTTACATGATGACAAAAATTCTTCAGTACAATCTTGTGCTTTCATCTGTTTTTGTCATCATATTTATCCAAAAATGTGCATTCCTTTTATTAGGGATTAATACGTAGAAACCTTGATGTGAGTACTACATGGAATATCATTATTTCTACATATTTTCATCTCACACTGGTAAAAAAAAATTCTGTGTGTCCTTGGGATTAAACTCAGGTCCTGGGAAATAATCCTGAGTTGTTTTGCTCAAGGCTAGTTCTCTACCACTTGAACAACAGCTCTCCTTTTGGCTTCTAAAAATTGTTTTATTTTTATGTTTTCATCTTTAAGTAGTTGCACAAAGGATTTGCCATTTAACGAAGCAGTTTCTGAATACAATATACCTTGATCAATAATAAGTAGAAGTCAGAGTCTAATGGACTTGCTTGCTTAGGCTAACTTTAAGCTAGGATCCTTAAATCTCAGCATCCCTAGTAGCTAGAATGACAGATGTGGGCCACTTGACCCAGGCTAGAAAATTATATTTATACTAATAACTTAAATTCCAGTATATCATAATATAGTTCTTGCAGTCTTTTTTTTGTAATATTTTTCTAGTCATAGTGCTTGAACTCAGAGCCTGGGTGCTCTCTGAGCTTTTCAGTTGAAGGCTACGGCTCTACCCTTGAGCCAAGCCTCACTTCCCTTTTTCTGGGGGTTAATTGGAGATAAGAGTTTCAGGTTCTTTTGTGCCCAGGCTGTCTTTAAACCTTAATCCTCAGAGCTCAGCCTCCTGAGTAGCTAGGATTACAGGCATGAGCCACCACGCCCAGGTTCCACTGGTAATTCTTTTTTGCTGTATTTACTATACACATTATACAACTATACAAATGACAAATTTTCAGTCCCATGATTCTTTTTCCTGTACCAATTATGTAAGAAAGAGTATTCTTTCAATTCCTGGAGATGTTTATTATTAATATTTATAAAATTTGACTTTGGGTTAATTATTGTATTATGTAGATTATAATCTATTATTTTCATTATTTTGTTATTTGCATTATTTTGTATTGTTGACCATTTGAATATCCTTCAAGTAACCAATCAGGATTTTTCAATAATTTTTCATTAAGCTTTAAATATCCCTAGGTTTTTATAACTGAAGTTAGTCTAGGCTCACTTTGCAATTTTCTGACATAATCTTAAAATCAGATATCTCTCTAAAGGTCTTCTCCTTTGTAATGGAGAATTTTCCTTAAATTTTACTAAATGCAATAATACTGTCAACATAGAGATCATTACTTCCTGTGACAAATACTCTATAAAAGTCCTGGACATGGGGCCGGGAGTTTGGCCTAGTGGTAGAGTGCTTGCCTAGCATGCACAGAGGCCCGGGTTCGATTCCTTGGTACCATATACACAGAAAAAAGCCGGAAGTGGTGCTACAGCTCAAGTGGTAGAGCTCTATCCTTGAGAAAGTCCAAGGACAGTGCTCAGGCCCTGAGCTCAAGCCCAGGACCAGCAAAAAAAAAAGTCCTGGACAAAATGAACAATTTAATTAAGAAATTATATTGCACTTCAATTTTGCTATCATTTTACAAAAATTGCTATTATAGGATCCAATCATTTTAGATTACTTTGATTTATTAATTGACTATTACTGTGATTTTTAATGATTTTTTTTTGTTGGTTATGGGGCTTGAACTCTGGCCTGGGCGCTGTCCCTGAGCTCTTCAGTGCAAGGCTACTGCCCTACCCTTGAGCCACAGCCACACTTCCTGTTTTCTAGTGACAAATTGGAGATAAGAGTCCCTAGGCTTTGTATTGCCAGGGCAGGCTTTGAACCTTGATTCTCAGGTCTCAGGCTACTGAGTAGCTAGGATTACAGGCATAAACCACCGCACCCAGCTTAATTTTTAAGGATTTTTTTCCTTTTCTAAAACATTGTAAGCATGTTCATTTGTAGTCATTAAACAAAATTTATATGATTCAAAATTTATTTTTCTTGTATAGTGTATTGTGTCACTTAACACAGACTTCCTAATATGTGTATAAACTAGAGTTTAAATATTGCGAAGAAGAAAAAAAATAATGCAACCTACAGTCTCTTCTTACCATATCTCCTGCAATATTTTCTACATTTTTCATAAGAACTAATTCCCAATCCTTTTCACAGCTTTGTTTTAACAAGGCATGTTGAATTCTGCATTGCCACAACAAAGGAAAACCATGTGAGGGAAAAATCAAAACAGGAAAATTCTCCCTCTCCTTTAGAAATGCCTAATCTTATTTCAGCAATCACAATATCATCCAAGAATTTCTTGATAAATAAACTGTGCCAGCATAAACATTCCAGAAGTGTCTTGATAGTTGTCAGAGAATTATTTACCAGTTATTGAAATAAAGAGAGATTACTGGCATAGGAAAACCAATCAGGTTTTCACTATCAGCATCTGGCCACTTATTAATATCTTTATCTCTCTGAAATCTCTAGATTAAAGTTTTCCTCGAGTAGAATATCAGGTGTTCATTTTGTATCTTTGCCTAGATTGCAGTGCCTTACTCTGTCATTCCAAGGTACTGTAAAGTGAGTTTTCTTTTTTCATATATTTTTTTGTAATTAATAGAAGGGTTACATTATATTCACTAGATAGAAGGTGCATTACTTCACATACATTGATACCCTTCCTCGTGTCTTGGTCCCCATTTCCCTCCTCCCACCCCCACCCCTCATCTGAAATCACTGGACATATTCACTAATAGATGATACTTTAATGGAGTGAACTTCCAGTTTTATGACAAACTTAACCTGTTTCCTTGTTGTTAAAAAATGAAAGATGTATTTTTATAAAACTTCATTATGGGACATCCACACAGATTGAGGGAAGTTTGCTCTAACAGCTTAATTAATTTTTTTATTGAAAAATGTGAAGGAATCTAGAATGTTTCTCCTCCACCTGGCACAATATAATGTTGCAATATTTTCAGTCAAGTCTGGTTGTATCTGAAATACATATTTAAGTTTAAAATGTGTTGAGCCCTTAACAGATTTTCAATTTTCCTTTCTAAATAGAAGAGATAACTTTCTGAACAATATATTTTGGAATGATGTAGAATAGGAAAAACTGAGTTATGATCCTTATTGCTCTTAAATGTGATGTGAAACACTCTATCCTTACCTTTCAGTGTATGACCCTGCATGTCATGTTCAGTGTCCTTTTCAAGGAAAATTGTCTTCATATAAGGAGAGCACTTTAATAGCTTACCACATTTTCCATAATTATTTATATATTCTAAACTTTATGCAAATTGATAGTCAATAATATGTAGATGAAGAGACAAAAGGCTAAAATCTCTTTTGGTTGTAGGTGTTTATTCATGATACAGTATCATAATGTTTGGGCTTCAGCTAACTCCACTGTGACCCTAGGTTTCTAAATACGATTGTTTATATAGTTAATACACATTATTTCTTAAAATGATGTGAGATGTATGACTAGTCATCGAGATGCTTTTGCTTGATCAATTAGACATGGTTTAAAAAATAATATATGAGCTTGGCACTAGTAGTTCATTCCTGTAATTCTGGTTCCTGTGTAGGCTGAGATGTGGTTTAAATCCAGCCTTTTGTAGGGAAGTCCATGAGACTTATCTCCAATTAACCACCAAAATGCTGGAAGTAGAGCTGTGGCTTAAATGGTAGAGCACTAGGAAAAAAGAATCGAAAAACTTCAGGGTCAGTGCTCAGGCCCTGAGTTAAACCCCAGAACTGGCACATGTACACACACACACACACACACACACACACACACACACACACACACAAATAATAATAGTAGTAGTAGTAGTAGTAGTAGTAGTAGTAATAAATATGAGGGTTATTAGGGTTGTCTCAGACTTGCAAGGACAGATTTTATCCTGTTACAATTAACTCTCCAACTGCCCAAGTTGTGATAGGTTGTTATGTGTAACTGGAGCCCTCCAGCAATGAAGTGGCATTTTTGTCGTTAATACAATAAACTCAAAAGTCCCTAACTCAAAAGTACTCTGAGTTGGAAACAAGTACAATATAAGGAATCCAGACAGTGGGAAGTCTTTTACTGTCCCTTCCCAAAGGGAAGGGATAAATAATAACAGCTCATTAAGAGAGATAGCTATTCATGTGCGAAAATATAAAGCAGTTTTTTTTTCTTTAGCTTAGCTATCCTCCAGAATCAGACACATCTATAATACACTGCAGTAAGCTACACATCAATTTCTGAGCTAGTTCATGAGTTAAACTAAACCAATACATCATAACCTCTGTAATAGTAAATGTACAAAATATACTATTAAATTTTGCAGTTACTTGTGGAATCGGTGTAAAATATTAAAATGGTGCCCTTTATGATTACTGCATTCTTTGGTAAGAAAGGGATAAAAAGAAACTAACTCCAGCTAATTCCTTTATACAGCATAATTTTATTGTTCCTTTTTTTCTATTTTTTTAAATTCAATCCTGGGGCTTCAACTCAGGGCCTGGATGATGCACTTGAGTTTTTTTCTCTGATACTTGAGCTATGCCTCCGCTTCAGCGTTTTAGTGGTTAATTGGACATAAATGTCTCATGGAGTTTCCTGCCAGTGCTAGCTTCTGACTATGATTCTCAGATCTCAGCCTTCTGAATATGTAGGATTACAGGCATGAATCACTGGCATCCAGCTAACTGTTTCCTTTTATAAAAGTAAAAACGTTTCAGGTAGCTCATGCCTGTAATCCTAACTACTTAGGAGACTAAATCTGAGGATTGTGGTTCAAAGCCAACACAGGCAGAAAAGTCGATGAGAATCTTATTTCAAATAAAATACTTCCAGAAGAATCTGGAAGTGGCACTGTAATTCAAGTGGTGGAGTGGTAGCCTAGAGACAAAGAAGCAAAGGGACACACCTAGGCCCTGATTTTAAGCCCCAGCACTGGCACAAAAGAAGGAATAACTTGAAAGTTGCATTCATAATTTTGCCATATAGACAGCTGTCTATGGGTAAGAATTCTGCAAAATTGAAACAAAAGAAAATAGAAACAATAATATCCTTACAAGTTTCAAAGGGTAAAGAAACTGCTCAGATGTTGTGAATACTTAGGATGCTCAGAGTAGAGGTGCTTCATGAAATATGTGAGTCTTGAAATTTCACATACATTGGATATACCTTCTTGACACTAACAAGAATATGTGCTTCTATCAGTTCTGTAATCTTTGTAAAGTTTTCTTGGAGTCTACTAAACACTTCCATTTTATATTGACACTCATCAGTTTCTGCAGTTTTGTTTCTCCTCCCCCTCTTCCTTTCTTCCCTGTTTTTCATTTCTTTTTCTCTAGCTAAATGTCTGCTTGTAAAACCATGAAGATAATGATGAAGGAAACAAAAAAATAATAGCACAGTGTTAAGTACATGCTTCGATGAATAAATTGTATGAGTCCCAAAGAGCTGTAGCAGCAAGAAATCTAACAGTTGAGGACTGTGGGAGAGGGTAATTGTTTCCTCATTCTAAGAACTGAAAGCTTGAAAGAGAATAGCAAATCAACTACTATTGGAGCTGTTCCTCCAGGATTTTCCCTAATAAAATGTTCCCTGTCCTTTTTCTATAGCACCTGATTGGAGCTTGTTTTTTTTTTTTCCCGTAGCTCAACATCTTGTTGATGGAGTTGTTTAACAATGCTGTAATGTTGTTATTCAATCATTTTGATCTTTTCCATTTCATAAAAATCACTGAAAAAGTCTTTGAAATCCCAATGGGAATGGGATTTCATAAAAGCACTAGAGGCCAATTCCTTACAAGAAAAGCCCACACTAAAAAAAAAAGCTTATTTCCAAAATTTATTTTCCCCACATTTTCCTATTTACAATTCTAAATATATCATTTAGTAAGTATATATGTGTGCATACCAATGTGTGTGTGTGAAAGAGGGTGATTAGCATGTATAGATCCAAAAAATAGTAAACTAATAGTATGATGAAGTAATCTATTCGTTAATATATTTAAACAGAGAAATAAGCAATTCTCAACTGTACCACAGTGCATTCATCTTTCACATAGCATATAAATAGGTAAGAACAATTTTAACTGTAGATAACATAATGCTGTGATTGAATATAATAGAAACTAAGAAGAAAACAGAGGTGAAGTATTTGATTATGATAGACTTCATAACTACAATATGATCTCTCATTCTCCTGTCTAGAACTAAAATTCTGCATGTAATGAGCTGAAATATATAGTCTGGAGGGGTATAAAAGCTCTGAAAATAGCCTCCATAGCCTTATATCAAAAGGACTCAAAACCTGAGACAATATCAGATGATAACTAATTTTTAAACTAATTCAAATGTCTAAATAGAATCATAAAATACAAATCAGATATTTCTGTTATGTGTATAGCATTTTTTGTACAGCTTTGCTGATGAGAATTTTTTCACTAGGGCCTGTTTTCTAATGAACTATATTTTAAAATGTCGCTAGAACTGAGACGTCCACTTTTTGACTCTCAATTAAAAATATAGAATCTAAAATTATGTCCCCTCTAAATTCATTCTTTGATCTTTCCTTTGAGCCTTCCTTACATTGAAGACTCAATATCAAAAAAAAAAAAAAGGTGGAGGTAAAATGGCAAAAAAAAATAAGAACACATAAAAATGCAAATGAATAAAGGTAGAGAAAAAAGGGGGGTATTCTTCAGGTTTTTTTTGTGGGGGGGGACAGGTTAGGAAACTTGTGTCTCCCCTAAATTTGGGATCCAAACACTTCAAAATGTCTTTTTTTCTTGTGATTTGGCTTTGCGGTTTTTCTGATCAGTTTGCTTGATTGGGCAGAAAAAAAAACAAAAACAAAAACGGTGGAGCCATGAGCGGCTTTGTTTACCTGGAGTGTGGCCCAGCCCAGGGAGAGGAACTTCCAGCAGTGCCAGGGACGATGTCCAGCTAAGCTGCCTCTGGGAAAACTTTGCGCTTTTTAATGATGGCACTGCCAATACCTCTTCTCAGGCTCCAGTTGGTTTGGCAGGGTTTTTGCCAGCAGTCAAGATGGCGCTGCTGTTGGCTGGTAGGGGAAGGGATTTTTTTCCCAATGCCATTCCGTGAGCAGAAGTGGAAACCTCTCCATGGAGTTATTCACAAATTGCTGGATTTTCTGGTTCCATGAAGTTGGCAGGTCTGCGTCATGGCAGGGTGATGGCTCTAGGCTCGCGCAGGCTCTGTCTGGTTCTGTCTGGAGCCAGGAGGTCTGCTCTGCTGAGAAATGCTTTCCTGCTCAGGCTCTGAAGGGCGGCTTTGTCTCCGCGGTGGCTCGGAGCGGCTGGCACCACTCCACGCTATCTTCTTGTGCCATTTTTCTGCCTTTATCCTCTCTGACTGAGATCTCTGTGGTTCTAAAGCTTACTTAGGATCAATCTTTGTGTATGAACTTTTCCCTATGATATTAGAACTGGTATCATGGCGAGAGCTCAGAAAGACTCATAGTGAACCACCACCATCTTCCACTGATCGGATGTTGTTAGTGATTTTTCTGTCTCTATTCCTTCATCATCATAATAAAAAACACAAATGCTTTAGCTTATTCAATATCCTTGATGTTGAGTGTATAGGGCCTTTGAAATGTGGGTAGAAGATGTAAATATTTCCTAAAAAATCACACAGATCAAGTGGAATAAAAACTAAAACTTTGTTTACTGAACAAATGATCTTTTGGTGGATTTTTCTCTGAAAATGTAAGGGAAGGGGGAAAACAGGATGAGAGGATGGGATGAATGGAGGGAAATGGGGACGAAAATATAACAAAGGCTATGAACGTGTGAAAATAATGCACCCACTATCTGGTGAATGCAACTATAACCCCTGTACACATTACCTTGATAATAATAAAATGAAAAAAACAAAAAAATGTAAAAAGAATAATGAGAATGTATAAAAGTAAAGAGGAAAGTATATAAAGGACAGATCAATAATTTAAAAAGGACATCTCACAATTATGAGTTCTTAAGAAATTTTAAGATTAAAAACCCAAAAGATTAAAAAGCAGGGGAATGAATCAATAAAAATATAATTTGAACCAAGTCTGTACACAATGAAGGAGGACTACTACTAATTGCTGTCACTGTGTTTCTAGGAATGACTACAATGTCATAAGAAAAAAAAAAGAAAAAATGGGGGAGGAAAGGATGGCCAAAAAAAAAAAACCCAACTAGAAATGCAAATAAAAATAGTAAATTAAAAAAATATGATTAGAAAAAAATATTCTGCAGGGTTTTTTTTGTTTTTGTTTTTGTTTTGCGGAGGGAAACTTGTGTCTCCACTGAATTCAGAATCCAGAGGTTAAGTCTTTTCTGTGTTTTGGTTTAGTTGGTTTTTCCAATCAGTTTGCTTGATTGGATAGAAGAAGTTCTGCCTTGGGGTCTTTGTGACTGCTCACCCAGGTAAGTTTACTGGCAGGGTGATGAGCTTTATGTGTCCAGTAGCTTGAAGGAGAATGGAGTTGTATTCTATTGGAGTCTGTGGTGAGCTTCAGAACTCACACTGATCCTGCCTGTGGCCACTATTGTTTTAGCCAGATTAGCAGAGAGCCTTGGGATGGAGCAGCCTCTGGCTTTGTTTAGCAAGAGAGGAAAGCTGCCCCACCTAGGAAAGAACTCCCTCCAGGGCAGGGATCCATTACAGGCTAAGCTGACACTTGGAAAATAGTTGCGCTTTTGATAGATGGTGCTGCCAACACCACTTCTCAGGCTCCAGTTATCTCTTAATTGGTTTGGCAGGGTCTTTGCCAGTTGCCAAGATGGTGCTGCTGTCAGCTGGTGGGGTAGGGATTACCTTCCCAATGCCATTCTGAGAGCAGGAGAGAAAATGTCTTTAGTGAGGTACTCACACTTCCCCTTGGTTATCTGCATTTGTAGCCAACAGGTCTTTGTGGCAGATAGGTGAGGAACTAAGCGCTCAAGCTCTGGAGCCTTTGTCTTGGTGCAGCTGTTTTGGGGAGTGGCTCTGGGGAATGGGGTTACTGCTGCCACCACCACCACCACCACCACCACTGCTGCCTCTAACACCACCAACTATGTAGGCTCAAATCTGTCTTTGTAAGCAAGCTGCCTGACTTTTTCTGTCTGACTGAGATCTCTGTGCTACTACAGCTTACTTAGAATTGTTCTTTAGCTATACATTTTCTGCTACAATATTATAACTGGTATCTTGTCGAGAGCTCAGAAAGACTCATCCTGAACCACCAGCATCTTCCGCGCTCCTCTAAGTTTATATTGGCTTGAGCCCTGAGAACATGATAGTCTTGGAGAATGTGTAAGGATGACAAAGCCCTCATTATGATATAAGAAAACCTCATATTTAAATTAAACCCCAAAGCATGAAATTCTAAGAATGTACTCCAAAAGGAAGATCATAATGAAGAATTCAAAATTCTACAAAGTGGTGAAACCATTCTATGTGATAATCTAATGGTGAATACATAGCATATGGATCTGTCAAATTCATAACATAAAGCCATTCTGAAGATATATATGACAAAAATAGAAACTTTCTGTGAAAACTGTGATCAAGTACATTGCTATGCACTGTGAAAGAAACATTTAATAAACTTTCTCTCTAAACTAAAACCATACAGTACATATAAAAAGAGCATATGAAAGATAATTCAAGCATATAAAATATAACGTGAAGGAAGAAGTGAAGACAATGTGTTATTAATATTTTATGTTCTTCCAAACTCACCTGTCTCTCTTGTTCTACCTCCTGTTATATCAATCATTTCTGCTTGGAAATAGAAATATCTAACAAACTTCACCAGGAGCTGGTTTTTACCTTCTGCCATATGCATTGGTAGATAACAAATGTAACAGAATTCATGTCTTTCAGGGCTATTATTTGAACAATTAGTAGAAAGAAAGTAGTGAAACATCTGCCCCATCTTTTTCTTCTGGAAAAATTAGTCCTGATAGGCATTTAATACAGATTCATGGAAGGATGCCCTAGAATATACAGGAAACCATCCACAGACAATGGAAGCCATCTTGATGATCTTACAGTATCTATTTCTCCTATCTTCTGTCTAAATTTTCTCATCTGTAATTCCTGATATCTGAAATTTTACTGCTTAACAGAGTGGTAGAATGAAAGTCTTTGCCTAATACTACTTTCTAGGGAAGTCAGGCAAAAACAGGTTATAGGATAAATATTCCTACAAAGCAGACCTCAAAATGGGATTTTTAAGATGTATTATTTTCCATGGAGACAGAAATATAGAATTTGTTGCAGGTGCTCGCTTCCACAGCACATATACTGAAATTGGAATGATACAGAGAAAATTAGAATGACGTGCAAATTCATGAAGAGTTCCATATTTTTTCTAGCTGGATTAAAAAGCAAGATCCATCATTCTTTTGTCTTCAAAAGACACATCTTGCCCAAAAAACAAATATTTTTAGAAAGTGAGAGGTTGGAATAGTTTATAAAGCTAATGGCCTCCATAAACAGGCTGGAGTTGCCATCGTCATATCAGATAAAATAGACTTTAAACTAAATTGAGTGAGAAAAGACAAAGAAGGTTATTAAATACTAATAAAGGGATCTCTCCTCCAGGAGGACATAACCAGCCTAAATATCTACACACCTAATCCCAGAGCACTGAGCTTCGTCAAGCAAACTTTATTTTGATGAAAACCACACATAGATCGAAACACAGGGATTGTTGATGTTTTTAACACAACACTCTCACCTATGGACATATCAACCAGGTAAAAACTCAAGAAAGAAACCTCAGAATTGAACAAATGTGTAGACCAACTAGATCACAGACATCTGAAGATTATTTCACCCAGCAATATCACAATATACATTTTTTTCAGAAGCACATGGAATATTTTCCACCTCACTCCATTTATAATGGCCAGGATCAAGAACACTAATAACAACAGATGGTGGAGGGGATGTGTCCAGGAGGGATCACTACTACACTGTTCCTTTGAGTGAAAATTCGTTCAACCTCTATTGAAAGCCGTATGGCAGTTCCTCAGAAGACTAAATATAGAGCTATCCTCTGACCCAGCAATTCCACTCCTTGGCATTTACTCAATCGTCTAGAAACAAGGACATACTAAATCCAGTAGCACAATGATGTTCTCTGCAGCACTATTTACCATAGCAAAGATATGGAACCAACCCAGGTGTCCCTCAGTTGATGAATGTATCAACAAGATGTGGTATTTTTACACATTGGAATTCTATGCTTCTGTCAGCAAGAATGACATTGCTCCATTTGTAACAAAGCGAAAAGACTTAGAAAAAATCATATTGACTGAAGTAAGCCAGACACAAAGGAACATAGTCTCAATAGTTTCCCTCATTTGTCATAATCAGTAGAAACCTTGGGCTCTCCTAGAAGAGGTTTACAGTAGAGCAAAACGTAGATACATAAGGCCATATAGAATGATGCTAAATGAAAGGACCTCTAGGATACAGAAACAAAAGCCATATAATGAGTGATTGTTGTCCTTAATGTACTATGTTATCTCTCATCTCTTTTGCTGTCCCTTGGTTATCTCATATTGTTACAGTATTTCAGCTTTTTATCTGATATACTGGATATGTGTGTATTTGGTTATTTGAAATCAGATAGGGAAGGGCAGAAAACAAGTTGAGGGGCAGGGCTCGGGGGAGGGAAATGGGGACCAAGTCATGTTAAAGCATATCGATGTATGTGAAGTAATACACCTTCTATCTGGTTTATATAATGTAACCCTTCCATTAATTACAATAAAATATATAAAAAAAACAGCACTTATTGCAGATATTACATGGGGAAAATCTGCCATGTAGACACCTAAGAATTTTTAACATTTTCACATTTGGACAAAATCCAAAGATGATTTCTTGACAATCAGAGTTACCAATAGCATTTGAAGCATACAAGGTAGTGGCTGACTGGTCAATAACTTTGGAATCATTCCTACACATGATGATGATAATGTCAAAGTAGTCATATTTCTATTGATGTGATTTCTGTAAATCCAGCTGACATTTGAAGAAGATATTAAACAACTTTTCTTCTACAGCGATTGTAAAATAGGCTATTGAAAAGTTTGTTCAGTATTGAATTATAACGCTGTAAGTGTTACAATGTAGAATGTAAGTAGGTCTATAGCAAATTAAGAATCAAAGAAAAATATTACACTGAGACTGAGGCTATAATACCCTGTGTTTACAAAACCTAGTGGATCTTAATTTGTCTGGATTTTTCTTAACCTTTAAATTTTGTTAAATGAGAGCATCCTGCCTTAAGAAGATACAATAACCACATCTCATGCAGGTATTTAACAAGATAATGTTTTATTTCCTTAAAACTATTTCCTTTCACTTTTTGGTATGCTCGTCGGTAACCAGAATCAGGAATTAGGACACATGACTGATACATATTTTTCTAGCCACAGGTATTTGAAATTGATGTAACAGTCACCTGCTGGAGGTTCTTGAATTTTGGACATAATCTGCAGTAAATAATTGATGGTGGAAAAGCTCCTTTGGCATAGTTTTGCAGAGAGAATACGATAGGACCCTCCTGTCCATAGCTATGTATACATATTAGTTTTCTGGTGTGTTGATTTCAAATATCTTATAGAGCCAATTAATTCCAAATAATGATTGACTATCAAAAAATAAATTTCTTCTCATCTATTCTTATATTCTACTTATTTAGATCTACCATCCTCAAAATCTACTTTTCCTTTCAATATGTATCTGTGTATACAAATACATACATATATACCCTTATATTCCTTTATTATCATTGTTATGATACATATGAGCAGGTAAATATCACTGAAATTTCTCCTATCTAACCTCACCCAAGGTAGAAAATCAGTAACAATGTTGTGCACAAGAAGTAGTTTCAGAGTTTACTGCCACTGAAGGATGTAGAAATGGTAGTTGTCATAATCATTCCATTCAATTCACTTGTCTGACTGAGAAAAACAGATTGATATTGAAAGATTACAATGGATTCCCATAAACTTAAGCAGGCCATAGCCCCAATTGAACATGCTGTTCCAGATGTAGATCACCACAGCCTCTGGTACTTGTCATCAGACATTTCATCTGTAGAATATCTTCATTCTCATTAGAGAGAGAATCAAAAGTTTGCATTTATATGTCAGTGACAACAATATATATAAATGTCTTGTCTTGAGATTATACTAACTTTCCTTCTTATCTGGCTATTGTAGTATAGAACCACCTCACTTGACTAATTTACTGAAAAATGTTATACTGATTACATACAGCAAGTATGAAATAAAAAGTAATCTGAATACCCTAGTACACCAACTACTTACCATATGGCAGACAATAATACTCGATGAAGTATTAAGGACCTCCCACAAAACTGAAGTCTTTGCTTATCAGATAGTTTAGATTCAGCTAGACTATCTACACTAAATAATGGAGACAATAGTTCTACCACTCAGGAAATGTCATAGATTTAGGTAACTATCTTAAGCACTTGGAAAGAGTTTATAACACACATAATAATACTATTTCTGTCATCAGTATGGTGTCTAGGGAAATGGTATTAATTTTTAGTGGAGCACATAATAATATAGTGCCCTGTAATAAATCATACATATACAAACTCAATACTTGTGTGAGTGTGATATTTTGCACGGTGGAGAGGTTACAGGGAAGACCCATACATTTGTGTATTATACATTTTATACTAGAGAACAACTATGGATTGTTACCATACAAGGACTGAACAGGGATGTGAATGATCTACTTGATTATCTACTTGGTAGTAAGGAAAAAGAACTCATATAGAGAGAATGTATGGACCCCTTGATTAGTGAAAAATAGCTACATTCATTTTTAGAAGCTTATGAGGATACAAGTGGCCAGTAACATAGTCTTTCTAACATTAATGCTCACCTGGATACTATTCTTGCCAAAAGCCAAACCACTTGCAGGATATTCAATGCTTGATAGGAAACACATTCATCGATAATATTCATCAGGTATTTTTGGCAGGTAAATTACTTTAACTGCCTTGAATCTTTAGTTAAAGAGGGAAAAGTTAGTTATTCTTGGAGTCAATAGTCATTCTAGTTATTGGTTTACTTTCTCTGCATACAGTGATTTTTCAAGCATCACCACAGGATGACATAAAATTTCCAGTCCATTAATGTGTTTTCTTACTCTATATTCCCTTGAATCAAGTGCACTAATTTTATATTGCTATCATAACAAATCTCCACAACTTTAGTGGCTCACACAGTGAAAATTTATCTTCCCAATGTGTAGGTTAGAATTCCACTATGGTTCGCACTAGACTAAAATTAAGTTTATGTCAAGTCTTTCTTTCTGTGTAGTCAAGGTGTCAGTTTCCTAATCTGTCTCACTCTCTAGAGGCTTGTGGTTCCTTCTTCCATCTTCAAAATCAGTGAGACTATCTTTCTGAGCACTAATTCAAGAGTCATCCCCATTTCTGACTAGAGCTTGAAAAGTCACTTTTAAGTTTCCATGTGATTAAAATGAGGCCATCCATATAAGACAAGATAATTTCCCCATTTCAACATTCTTAAATTTAACGTATCTTAAAATCCTTTTAGCCATTTCAGGTATCATAGATGTACACTCCACAACTTGTAAGGTAGTCATCTTTAGACGATCATATAATACTTTTTTTAAATCAGCCTTTTATACCAAATTATATATGACCATATAAAAGATGGCTGATAACAAAAATTAACTCCAGAAAATGGAAAAGAGGCTTTTATTGTAATGTTTACAGTGATTCTTCTTTTCTCCTCTGTTTTATTCCTTGTTGTCACTGCATTTGTTTCTCCATGCTTTGTCTTGTTTATAAATTGATGTGATTTGGAGGAGGGAAGAGGAATCACAGAAATGGTGGGACAAAGGGTGAACAAATTCAACAGTGATATTCACTGGATACTATGCTTGAAATGAACTTCACAATTTTGGAGGAGGAGAGTGAGGAGATAAAAACATGGGAGAAGGCCGGGAGTTGGGCCTGGTGGTTGAGTGCTTGCCTAGCATGCATGAAGACCCGGGTTCGATTCCTCGGTACCACATACATAGAAAAAACCAGAAGTGGTGCTGAGGCTCAAGTGGTAGAGCTCTAGCCTTGAGAAAGTCCAAGGACAGTGCTCAGGCCCTTAGCTCAAGACCAGGACTGGCAAAAAAAAAAAACAACATGGGAGGAGAAAGGGAGGGAAGGGTAACACTATTAAAAAATAAGTGCACTGGGCCTGGATTGTGGCCTAGTGGTAGAGTGCTCTCTCACCATGTGCAAAGCTCTGGGTTTGATTTCTTGGTACCACATATATACACAAAAGCCAGAAGTGGTGGTGTGGCACTTATGGCAGAGCTCTAGTCCGGAGAAAGCTCAAGGATAGTGCCAAGGCCCTGAGTTCAAGCCCAGGACCAGACAAAATAAAAGTGTACTTATTACTTTATTAACTTACTGCTTTGTATATCAACTTTACAATAAAATTTAAATTAAAAGGGTGTATAGCTATATGAAACACTATTTTGAGTCAACTCTATGACTCTAAGAAACTCACCTAAACATAATATCAGAATGACTTAAGGAAGACTCATTTGACAGAAGGTGAGGACAAAGGTTTGCAATAATATAGTGTATTTGCTTAAATGATTACTTATATTTGATGCTTTGGAACTAATATCTAGATTACATGTACAGAAAAAAGTAATTTGACTAGGTCTAGACATTAAAATATTTAGTGACACAATTAGGATGTAAATAATACCCATAATCTTAAAAAATGTATGTTGCACTGAATAAGTGGTCTTGGTTCAGTGGAGCAAAATATTTCTCTCAGGGTTAGCAATATGGTTTCCATTCATGTGATCTGTGACTAACCTTTGACTACATTGTATTTTTAAGCCAGTGGATTAGCAAATAAAGAGATATATAGAAGCACTGGATGTTGGAAGTTATCAGCCCTGGTATAGATCAAGAAAGTTTAATAATGTAATGCTTACACTACACAGTGGAAGCAAGGAAAATATTACTGGATTTCTAAATCTGCTGAAACAACTATAACAAGAATGGACTGTTAAACAAAGGGCATAAACACCAAATAGGTAATTTCTGTAACTAATGACCAATAGGTCAATACAACTATGGGTTTTAACATTTTGGTGGTAAATGACCAAATCTTCAGGAAAGAAACCCACAAATTTTAGAGCTTCCTGAGATCAAGGAACATTTAGGATGGATACTGAAAAAAACAGATATTAAATATCTAAAAACTTCTTACGAACAGAATCATCATTCATATTTTGTTTTATTAACCCACTTGCATGCAATCTTTTCAGAGTTAACTGGTCATCTTGAAAGTAACTCCTAACAGAGAAGTAAAGCTTCTTGCTCAGTCAAAACTGTGGAAGCAATATTATATTCCAGACATAAGATATTATGGAAGGTAAGAACTAGATAGGAGTGTCACATGGGATAGACTGTACCATAACATTATACACTGCACTAGTGATCTCCCCTGATTTCTTGCTTCAATAACTATTGAGGTGCCACAATCTAATGAATTTTAGTGAATCAACAGATGAATTGCACTGATGTACATGCGTGGATTGGAAATAAAGTCAAATCTGAAAAAAAATGCTAGCCAAAATCATGGCTGGAGTAATGACTAAGAGGTAAGGACACATACTTAATAAGTGCAAAGGCCAGAGTTCAAATTCCATTACAGCCAAAAGGAAATTGATTCTAAATTCTTGTGAAAAATTTAAGTTTCAAGATCAATAAAGGAAAATCTTAATGAAGAAATCAGCATCACTACACAGTTGAGATAGTAGCTAATGTGATAATGAGCTCATAGTCAACAGAATGACAGTAAATACCTAGAATCTTAAATGTGTGTGTGTGTATATACACATAATATGTGCATCCATTATATATCTATGTACATTTTATATTAATAAAAACTAAATGCTACCAGGCACTTCTTTCAGCCATGCAAAAAAAATTTACAAGATTTGTTGATCTAAATGAAAAATAATCTCTAGGTATAGTATAGAAATATATTCATAGCTTTTGCTTAGGCAGATCATTTTTATAAAGATGAAGACAGAACAGAACACCAAAAAGTAAAAAAGAGGGGTAATTGAACAGATTTAAAAATACATTCTTTCTTCAAAATCTGTCATTAAGATAGAAAAAAAGAAATCTATCGTATAAGTAAGGATTATTTGCAGTCATTAAATAACTTATTTTCAATATAATTTAAAAACCTAAAAACCAATATATAAAAGAAAAAATGCATTTGGAAATGAACAAGGGACTTTATCAGACATATCAAAAAAAGAATAACACAATATGCAAAATCATAGAAATTTGTTCAACCTCTTTTAATCACCAGGGAAATATTAATTAAGTGCAGTGAGATGCAACAACTTCCCACTAGTATGGCTAAAAGATATTCCTAGAACCTAGTGCCGATGATGACATAGCCCACATAATTCTACATGAGGAGTGGTACTTAAAACTGACAAAGTACATGAAATAACTGTTTCCCAGTATATACTAATCCTGAGTATACATATGATATATTCCCCAGAAGTTCCATTTTCAAGTCCATATCTAACACACTAGATAACATATGTAAACTGAAGAATATGTACAAGAAAACTTATGGTAGTGCAAATATATATGTGTATATATATTTGTATGTTTGTAGGTAGATAGATGGGTATGTATGTATGTATATAGTTACACCTAAGTTTCCTCTAAAGAGTACAAATGAAAATAAAACAAGTAAAACAGTGATTCCAACTAGAAAGGAGAATCAAGTTCATGCAGGAAGGCAAACTAAATTTATATTACATACTTCATGAAACTTTTGAGCTTACAATGAAATTGGTGAAAGTTTCATAGGGAAATATGATGATACCACATGCCTTGGCTCCAGGTCAAGTGACTACACATTTTATTTTCACTAGTGTCTCTTCATTCTCTATAACAGGCCAATTTAAAAACAGTAGTTACTGAATCATTTCTTTTTCTGCCTTTGGTATGAAAACCTGGTCATCAGTCAAAAGAAACTTGATAGTGTGCAGTATAAAAATAATTTTAAATAAAGAATTTAATACATTTCTTCTAAGTTTTACAGTAATCCTTATTTAATAACAAATGTGGTTAAAGTTTAAAAAATCCCCTTGTAATGTGGAAATATAATATTATTTTTATACCAGTAATGAGACTTGAACTCAGGGCTTCACACTTTTGCTTGGTTTTTGGGCGCTTGGCTGGAACTCTATCATTTGAGCACACTTTCACTTCCAGTTTTTTGGAGACAAAACTACCTTCACTTTGTCTGCCCTGGCTTGTTCTGAATCACTACAATTCTCTGATTTTAGCCTTCTTAGTTGCTAGGATTATGGATATGAGGTACTAGTGCCTGGTACAAGAATATCTTAAAGGATGATACTATAATCGTCAGTAGCAATTGTTTCTACATTTTCTTTCTAATTCTGATTTGTTTTTGACACATTTTAGAATTTTAAAGACTAAGTAAAGATTAATTAGCTATTTGATTATAATAGGCATGACATCATCTTATTTCCAGGAAATAACAATCAATCCTATTACATTCCCTGTAGGAAAGATGGGAGGTGTACATTTCATATTTACATCAGTAAATATGTCAAGCAACTTGCATATTACTGGTCTGTTAACGAAGGTAAAAGAATCAAAACAGAATGACTTGAAAAAACTATAGAATCATCATTGTCTACTATTCAAATTTGACAACAGAAGATGAGACTGTGCAAAAATATGATAAATTGATCTATCTTGAATAAGATACATTATTATTTGCATATAGTAGGATTCCTTGACAGAGATCAAAACTTTCTTACTAAGGACCTAGAAACACAACAAATTAAAGAAAGTTTGGACAAATATGACTACATTAAACCGCAGAGCTTCTATATGGCAAAGGACATAGCTAGCAAGTTAAACAGAAAGCCCACAGAGCGGGAGAAGATCTTCACTAGCCATACTACAGACAAGGACCTCCATATCTAAAACATACCTACAGCTCAAAAATTTGAGTCACCTTCTTCAATTCCTATTATACAAGAGCAAGGACTCAATGCTGTGGACATGGTATTAGAAATATAAACAAAACTGCATAGACATAAAAATCTATGACTCTATAGACATAATGTTTTATTACATAGATTAATATGTATCTATGAAATAGAAACCCTCAGCTTAATTATAATTATGTTCTAAATTTAAGTGCCAGTGATTGTATATAGAGATTCCCTTCTTGAGTACTTGTTTGTTAAATACATCATTTGAAACATGATGTAAAAATCAATGTTAATAAATTAATAAAAAAAGACTTTGGGGAACATTTAAAAAAATTGAGTCACTCAGAAATAAGATGTTAAAGAAACAATCTTCTCATTAAAAGGTGGGCTAAAGGCCTACAGAGAGACTTGTCTGAAGAAGAAATAAAAATGGCTATAGACACATAAAGAAATGCTCAACATCTCGGGCCATAAAAGAAATGCAAATAAAAACAACTTTGAGATTCCACCTCACTACAGTGAGAATGGCCATGATTAAGACACCTAATAACAACAGATGCTGGCAGAGATGTGGCCAGCAGGGATCACTACAACACTGTTGGTGGGAGTGTAAACTCATTCAACCATTCTGGAATGCAGTATGGCGATTCCTTGAAAGACTAAACATAGAGCTCCCCTATGACCCAGCAATCCCACTCCATGGCATTTACCCAAATGCCAAGAAACAAGGACATAATAAAGCTACTAGCACAATGATGTTCATTGCAGCATTATTTACCATAGCTAAGATACGGAACCAACCCAAATGCTCCTCAGTAGATGATTGGATCAAGAAGATGTGGTACTTATACACAATGGAATTCTATGCTGCCATTGTAAACAATGGTATTGCCCCATTCACAAGGAAATGGAAAGACTTGGAAAAAATCATATTGTTAAGAAACCCAGATCCAAATGACCATAAGCTCCATGACTTCCCTCATTTATAATAATTAGCATACATGTAGGACTCTCCAAGCAGAGGGTTACAATAGCACAAAAGCTATGACTAGCACAAAAGCTAGTCATACAAGATGAGACTAAACAAAATGCACTCTAGGTTATGGAAACAAGAGGTTTATGTTTGTGATTGTTTTTCATAATGTACTATGTGAAATTATTTCTCTTCTTTTTTCACTTATGTTTAATCTCATGTGGTTACTGTATCTGACTTAGTTACATTTTATATTGTGTATATGTTTATTTGTTTATTTGATAATTGGAAGGATGTGGGGGAGGGAAAGGAGGACAAAAAAATGAGAAAGGGTTTCAAGGTTGGGGAAGTAATATACCTAGTATCTAGTGAATGTAACTGCAACCCCTCTATACATTATCCCAACATTAAAAAATAGATAAATAGATAGAAATAATGATAGAGGAATATATACGGGAGTAGACAGACAGACAAATAGATAGCCATCCAAGCCTGGGCACTGCCCCTGAGCTATTATTTAAACATTAGCACTCTACCAGTTTGAGCAACAGCTCCATTACTGCCTGTGTTGTATTTAATTGGAGATAAGATTCTCATGGTCTGTTCTGCCAGGACTGGCATTAAACTTTGCTTCTCAAATCTCAGCCTCTTGTTTATCTATGGTTAGAAACATGAGCCACCATTTCCTGTCCTCACAATAATATTTATTTACAAAATTGCATCTTAAAAGTTCACTTCTTGGCCCGGGAGTTTTGCCTAGTGTTAGAGTGTTGCCTAACATGCATGAAGACCCTGGTTCAATTCCTTGGTATCACATACATAGAAAAAAGCTGGAAGTAGTTCTGTGGCTCAAGTGGTAGAGTTCTAGCCTTAAGAAAAATCCAAGAACAGTGTTCAGGCCCTGAGCTCAAGCCCAAGACTGGCAAAAAAAAAGTTCACTTCTTGATAATTTCTTCAGCTTCTTTTACTTTCTTTTTTCTACAGTAATTTTAATTATATATTTTTATATAATGTCTTTAGGAACATAACATTTTCATTTTATTAAACCTCTCAAATACATTTTTGAATATGCTAATAAGCTCTTGCCTTCATTTAGGACAGAACAAAATGTTTTATCAGACTTGACCTAAAGAAAATGGGGGTACAGAGAAATCAAATGTTCTAGTGGCATTTTGATAATTCTGAGTTTTGAACCTAAAATAAAAGTAAAACCTGTAAGCAGATTCATCTCTAGCCCTTTAAATCTCTTAGAGGTGATATGATCCAGTAGTATGTATGTAGGAAGAGAATAGCAGGGAAAGAACAGTATGCATTCATTTTTGGGTAGGCAGAGGCTACAGAATTCTATATAGTTTGCCATGCAAATCTATAATACAAGAATATCAAATAAGAGCGATAGCTCTGAAAATCGATGCAATCTACCAACACATATGTATTTGTTTCTCAAATATATTTTAAAATTGGAAGCACTGAAATATTACTAGACACCATTTGAAGATGTTGTCTAAATTATTTTATCCAAGTGAATGCTGAATAATATTTGCTCCACACATTCTACCTTCCATTTTTACATGTCATAATCAGATAACACACAATTCTTTTTCCTCATGGCTATGCAAATGAATTAAAAATATCCCTACTTGGAAATGCACCAGTTCTGAAAAAGCATACTATTAACTCTAAGAAAAATGCTTCTGAAGAATGGGCATATATTTGTAAGAAAAATCTAATTTATTCAACAACAAATCTCAAGCATGTTTAAGAAACACACCATATAACTCAATAACCTTCTGCTAGTATTAGATGAATAGAATTCTTCTAATCTTTTGTTTCATTTGATATTCATTGTTTTAAAATCTGTGTGGTCCATGGATACCTGGGTGATCCCAGTTTTAATGGGTTTTAATTTTACTTTCTTCTTCTCCATTATGATGCAGCTGCACTTCCACCCACACTCCATTATCTCCTAAAGCTCTTTAAAAATATTCAACACAAATATACTGACAATTCCCTAACCAAGCCTCATTTCATTTATTCTTAACACAAACTACAGTTATGAAACTCTAAATCCTGAATTTTTTAATATATTTTATTGTAATTAATAAAAGGGTTACATGATATTTGCCAGATAACTGGTGCATTAATTCCCTTACATTGATACCCTTTCACATGTCTTGGTCCCCATTTCCCTTCCCCCCTCCCCTACCCCTAATCTTGTTTTCCCCTGTTCCCTATCCAACTTCAGATAACCAAATACAAATATATCCGATATATCAGATAACAAAATGAGATAGTGTAACAAGATGAGATAACCAAGGGACAGTAGAAGTGATGAGAGATAACATAGTACCTTAAGAACAACAATCATTAATTATACAGCTTAAGTTTACATCATATTTTAAATGACAAGTTTAACAAACAATTATTCAAGGAGGGAATCTCTAATTACATTCTCTGGGACTTAGCATTTAGAACTTAATCAAAATTAGGCTAACGGTTTGTATGTCATAGAAACATATCAATTTATGAAATAAAACATTATGATTATAGAGTCATAGGTTTTTTTGTCTATATAGTGATGTTTGTATTTCCATTACCATGTCCATAGCTTTGGGTATGCAGTTATTGAGTCCTCACTCTTGTACACTTTGGGTTTAATAACCGCATATTAAGGATACCATGCACCTTTTGTTCCTTAGATCTTGACTTGTCTCACTCAGCATGATTCGCTCTAGATTCATTCACTTCCCTGCGAATGCCATTATTTTATCTTGTCTGTTGGCTATGTAGAATTCCTTTGTGTATATATACCAAATTTTCTGTATCCATTCATCTGCAGTAGGGCATCTGGATTGTTTCCATCGCCTGGCTATTGTGAATAGTGCAGAGATGAACATAGCTGAGCAGGTGTCTTTATACTATCCTGGGTCATGCTGTTCAGGATAGATGCCCAGAAGTGGTATGGCGGGATCATAGGGAAGGTCTATTTTCAGTTCTTTAAGGAACCTCCACACTGCTTTCCAGAGTGGCTGAACAAGTTTACAATCCCACCAGCGGTGCAGTAGGGTTCCTTTTTCTCCACAACCCCGCCAGCAACTGTCATTGTCTGAGTTCAAAATCTTGGCCATTCTTGTTGGGGTAAGGTGGTATCTTAGGGTAGTTTTTATTTACATTTCCTTTATGACCATAGGTGATGAACATTTTCTCATATGTTTTTCTGCCATTTTAATCTCTTCTTCTGATAGGTCTCTCTTTAGTTCCCTTGCCCATTTAGTGAATGGTTTATTGGGTTTTCTGGGGATTAGTTTCTTGAGTTCCCTGTAGATACTGGATATCAAGCATTTGTCAGATGTATTGTTGGTGAATATCTTTTCCCAGTTGGTTGACTGTCTCTCTACTTTTGCAACTATGTTTTTATCTGTACAGAAACTTTTTATTTTTAGGTAGTCCCATTTATCGAGTCTCTCCCCAATCTGTTGTGACCCTGGGATTCTGTTCAGGAATCTGTTGCCTGTGCCTATGACTTCCAGCGTTTCTCCTACATTATCATGTAGCAATTTCATGGTTTCCAGTCTGATGTTGAGGTCTTTGATCCACTTTGAGTTAATGCTTGTGCATGGTGAAAGGCTAGGGTCAATTTTTAGTTTTCTGCATGTGGCTGCCCAGTTTTGCCAGCACCAATAATTGAATAGACTGTGTTCGTTCGACTGTATATCTTTGGCTCCTTTGTCAAATACAAGTTGCCTATAGGTATGTGGTTCTATTTCTTGGTCTTCTATTCTTTTCCACTGATCTTCTGGTCTGTTTTTGTGCCAGTACCAAGCAGTTTTTGTTACTCTGGCTCTATAGTAGGGTTTGTAGTCTGGTATTGTAATACCACCAGCATTGCTCTTTTTGCCTAGAATTCTTTTGGCTAGTCTAGGTCTTTTCTTGTTCCATATGAATCTTTGGATTATATGTTCAATTTCCATAAAGAATGTCTTTGGGATTTTGATGGGGATTGCATTGAATCTGTATATCAGTTTTGGCAGTATAGCCATTTTCACTATGTTGATTCTCCCTAGCCATGAGCATGGGATGTCTTTCCATTTCCTAGTGTCCTCTTTAATTTCTTTCATTAGGCTTTTATAATTTTCATTGAATAATTCCTTTACTTCTTTGGTTAAGTATATTCCTAAGTATTTTATTCTTCTGGGGGCTATTGCAAATGGGATCATTTTCTTGATTTGGCCTTCTATTTGTGTATTGTTGGTGTACAAGAAGGCTACTGACTTCTGAAGTTGAATTTTGTATCCTGCCACTTTGCTAAAGTGGTTTATTAATTCTAGTAGTTTGGGAGTGGAGTTTGTTGGGTCACTCAAGTAAAGGATCATGTCCTTTTCTTGTCTTATTGCTCTGGCTAAGGGTTCCAGCACTATATTAAAGAGAAGTGGAGAGAGTGGGCATCCCTGTCTAGTTCCTGATTTTAAGGTGAATGGTTCCAGTCTTTCACCATTTAGTATAATACTGACTGTAGGTTTTTCATATATGGCTTTCACTATTTTGAGGAATGTATCTCGTATTCCTAGTTTTTCTAATGCTTTCAACATGAATGGATGTTGTATTTTGTCAAATGCCTTCTCCGCATCCAGAGAAATTATCATATGATTCTTATCCTTAGCTCTATTGATACTATGTACTACATTGATTGATTTGTGAATGTTAAACCAGCCTTGCATTTGTGGGATGAAGCCCACTTGATCATAGTGTATGATTTTTTAAATTTGTTTCTGGATTCTGTTGGCTAATATTTTATTGAGGAGTTTTGCATCTGTGTTCATTAGAGAGATAGGTCTGTAGTTTTCTTTTTTTGTTGGGTCTTTCCCTGGTTTGGGGATGAGAGTAATATTAGCTTCAGAAAATGAGTTTGGTATTGCTCCTTCTGTTTCTATTTCTCAGAAGTTTCAAGAGTATAGGTGTTATTTCATCTTTAAATGTCTTGTAGAATTCCGCAGTGAAACCACCTGGACCTGGGCTTTTTTTGGTTGGCATTTTCCTGATTGCTTCCACAATTTTGTTGTAAGAAATTGGTCTGTTCTATTTGTTTACCTTATTGTTGTTCAGTGTGAGTAGCCTATATTTATTTAAGAAATCATCCATTTCTACTAGATTTTCTTGATTCTTTGAATATAGGCCCTGGTAGTACCTATTCAATATGGACTGGATTTCTTGGGAATCAGTTGTGATTGCTCCGTGGGGTCTCTAATCTTGTTTATTTGAGTCTCCCTTTTCCTTTTTTTGATTAATCTTGCCAAGGGTCTGTCAATTTTGTTGATTCTTTCAAAGAACCAACTTTTTGACTTATCAGTGTTTTGTATAATAGATCTTATTTCAATCTCTAAAATTTCTGATTTTATTTTTGCTATTTCTGTCCTTCTAGCTGTTTTAGAATTAACTTTTTCTTGCTCCTCTTGCGGTTTCAGGTTTTTTTTAGGTTATTTACGTGCTCTTCTCTCTTTTTAATATGCGCTCCTAGTGTGATAAATTTGCCTCTTAGAACTGCCTTTGCCGTGTCCCATAAGTTCCTTTGTGATGTTTCTTGATTGTCATTACATTCAAGGAAGTTTTTAATTTCATTTCTGATCTTATCTGTTACCCAGGGGTTATCAGAAGTCTGTTTTTCAGTTTCCATGTGATTGAATGTTTTTTTGACTTTGACTGCATTGTTCAGAATTAGTCTGACTCCACTGTGTTCTGATAGGATGCATGGGATTATATCAGACCTCTTGTATCTGCTTAAGTTTTCTATATGAACTATTACATGATCTATTTTGGAGTGTGTTCCATGTGCTGCTGAGAAAAATGTAAAAAGTTTCGCCGTTGGGTGGAAGACTCTGTGTATATCTGTTAAGCCCAGCTGGGCTATGGTGTCATTTAAGTCGATGGTGTCTTTGCTTAACTTTTGTTGAGTTGACCTGTAATTTGTTGAGAGTGGAGTATTGAGGTCACCAGCAATGACTGTGTTTGAGTCTATCTTGTTCTGTAGTTCTAAGAGTTTGTTTGACGAATTTGGGTGTTCCTGTGTTGGGGGAGTAGATGTTTATAACTGTAATATTATGGGCATGGATTGTACCCTTTACTACTATATAATGGCCGTCTCTATCTTTATGTACTTATTTTACTGAGAAGTTAATCTTGTCAGAGATTAAGATTGCTACTCCTGCTTTTTTGCATGGTGCATTGGAGTGGAAAATTCGTTTCCATCCTTTCACTTGGGAATTTGTTTCTGTCTTTGGCAGTGAGGTGTGTCTCTTGGAGGCAACATATGGATGGGTGGTGTTTCTTAATCCAGTCTGCTGCTCTGTGTCTTTTGATTGGATTGTTCAGGCCGTTCACATTTAGGGAGATTATGGAGAAGTGGTCAGTGTCCATTGTTGTTATTTACTTTTACTTCTAAGTTTCTTTCTCTTTTTTCTCCTTTTGTGTTTAGTGAATTATAGATGTTTGCTTCTTGATGGGGGTTCTTGATGTGCTACATTTTTTCTCGATTAATTAGTATTCTTTGTAACGCTGCTTTAGTGTGCACGTATTCATAAAGCTTCTCTTTGGAGTGAAATATTCTTGTTTCTCCCTCAAATGTAAATGCTAGTTTTGCTGGATATAGCAGTCTGGGTTGGCAGTTGTTGGTCTTCAGGACATCAATGATGTTTTTCCAAGCTTTTCTTGCATTTAGGGTTTGCGTGGAGAGATCTGCTATAATTCGAATGTTCTTCCCATTATAATATAGCTCTTTCTTTTTTTTGCAGCATTTAAGATCAATTCCTTGGTATTCGGGTCTAATGTCTTTACTATGATATGTCTAGGTGAGTTCCTTCTAGGATCTTGCCTGCTTGGGGTCCTGAAACCTTCAATAATGTGAGTATTTTCCCTTTTGAAGTTGGGGAAGTTCTCTGCTCTGATTTTGGTGAATAAAGGTTTCATACCTTTGTCCTGGAATTCGGCCCCCTCCTCAATCCCTATTATACGAAGATTAGACTTCTTTGTTGCATCTGCCAGTTCCTGGAGCTCTCTCTGGTAGATTCTGACTGATTTTTCCAAGGCGGTGATTCTCTGTTCCAGCTCTTGTGTTTTGTCTTCTGTTTCTGATGTTCTATTCTCCATATCCGTCAATCTGCTGTGTACTGCCTCCATTTTTGCTTGAAGTGTGGACACTGAGCTGATCATGTCTGCTCTGAGGGTATTAATCTTTTCTTCCATTTGTCTTTTGAATTCGAGGTGCTCTTTGGACATTTCCTGCTTATGTTCCTGGAATTGTTTTTGGAATTCTGTTTTAATCTCTTTAGTCATGTTCACAACCATCTCCTTGAATAGGGTCATGTTTCGTGTCTATTCAGGTGTCATTTCTTGGGATGGTGACATCTCTCTCGTCCCTTCGCTCTTGTTGCTTTTTGGGCTTTGCGTGGGACTTTGATTATTTATGTATGTCGTGATTCTTCTTTGAGGTCTCCTCGGCATCGAAAACTGTTGTTGTAGTTCACTCTGTGGTCAGTAGGCAGTGGTCTTTACTTGGATTGGGACCGTGGTTCTGGGGATATGTGAATACCTGTGGTTCTCAGCCAAATTGATTCCTCTGCTGACTATGTCAGAGTTGGCAGTGTTTGCAGGTGTTCAGTCGATTCCCAGAGGCTGTGTGCTGCTGTAAGACTAGCTCTCAGCCCAGCCAGTGGCCTCACAGAGGGCTGTGGGATGGATCTGTGAGCTTCAGTCTCAGCGTGCTGGGCGGATGGTTGGTTTTCCTGTGCTGCTTCTAGGAGTGGGCTCCCGGACAAGGGTCTGGGGTTTGGGAGTTTCCAGGGCCTCTCAGCAGGACCTGCAGCTGTCTGCTCTGTTCCCAGGGGCAGGGCCCAGCTGAGGACGTGTGCTCCAGGGGCGGAGCCGTGCCTTTCTGATTCTCAGAAGGCGAGCTTGGCTGCTGGTCGACCCTTCAGTTCCCTGCTGCTTTTTCAGAGAGTCTGTGACTGTGGGGGCCCCTCAATGCTGTCTTGCTCAGGATTCCCAGCTGGAGAATGCCCGGCTCAAGATTTGAGGGGGACAGATGCTGGCTCCTATTGTCCCGTACACCCCACCGCTTTTGTAAGGCAGGGACACAGAGCTCCCCACTCTCCAGACCCAGTGACCTGTTAGAGGAACAAGGTGGGCGAGTGGGAGCTGGGACACCCCTGCCTCCCCTGGTTTGGTGCTGGGTCTTGGCGTAGCCCACCTGTCAGTCTCCAGTCAGAGGCCTGGAAGAGGAACCTGATGGGCAGGTGGGGACTGGGACACTTCCACCTCCCTTGGTGGGGCGCTGGGTCTTAGTGCCGCCCACCTGTCAATCTCCAGTCATTGGCCTGGGGGAGGGGGCTGTTGAAGGAAGGGACAGGATTCTAAATTCCTTGCCCCCCTGCTCCTGCTCCTCTCAGGCGGGGTGGAGGGGTCTGAGTTAAGTTCTATGGCTTGGCACCCGCTCTGTGTTTGGGGACCAGCTGCGGTACTCACACCTCTGCGTTTGTCTGTGGGTGCTGCACGGTGTTGGAGAATCCTTCACTCCCCTCGTATCTCCGCCGCCACTTGTGGTCCGCGTCTGGCTTCTGCTGCTTCCTGTTCTGGTTCCACGTCTAGGTCCTGCTGCTTCTGCGGCTTGCTGACCTGGTTCTATGCTGGTTTCTGCTGGTCGCGGCTGCCAGGCCAGGCGCTGCCCCTCCTGGTGCTGACCGGCCCGGCTCCCTCTGCTGCCCCCTCCACTGCTGCTTTTCTTGGCTCAGAGCTGTTGCCGTGGGGGAGGGGTCATCCAGTTCCAAATTCTTTGAGAAAGTTGGATGTGAGCTATGTCTGAATTTCTTTTCTGGTTTGGGTCCTTCTCCATTGCTTCTTGAGTTTGTTGTTGTGGATTTCTTAAGATAATTGATTCGTGGGACTCCCTGGTTCTCTCTTTTTGTGAGAGAGAGCTAGGCACCGTCCATATTGTCTCGGCCCCTAAATCCTGAATTTTAGCAAGCAGACAATTCAGTGAAAAAAGATTATATTTGTTCTCACTGAAATAATGTAAGGATGTGATTTCTTACAATATAAAATATTTTCTTACTAATACAATGAAGTATTACAAACTTTATATATAAGAACAAACATGAAAATAAGCAGGAAATCTGAAAATACTGAACATGAATTTTATTAAATAAATAATATGAAAAACTTCTACCATCAAATAATATTTAAAATTCACCAGAAAAATAATAATAAAATAAATCTACAAACCAATAACAAAGATCAAGATTACTAAAGTGTATGACTAACAAGAAACACAAATAAAGCAAACTATCAAGAAAACTATGAAGTAAATGATTAAACTAATAATAACAATAAAATATAAACTGACTACATATGACTATTTTCTATCACACAAGTAATAGTATAATCTATCAGAAATTAAATGTTTAAAAAGATAATTTCATTATATTCATCATAGTTGGAGAGTATTAGGTAATCCTTAAATTTTATTCAATTAATAAAATTTAAAAAGACATGGTTTTAATTATTTTATTACTTTATGGAAATAATATTAATTATAATAATTTTGTTGTGTTTTTGTTTGAAAACAAGCCATTGTTAACTTTTAAATTATAATGTTTTAAAACAATGATAAAATATGTGAGATTTTGTTTAAAATAATCATCAAAAGGATGGAGCAAGTGGATCTTAAAATGAAAGATTTACTTCTTGATCATTGGTGCTAACAATTATTACAGTACTGCAATTAATATTGCTGGAACTATATATTATAATCTTTACATTCTTATGTATTCAAAATAAAAAATTTAAGTGTTAAATAACAGTGCAGTATAATTTCACTTTTTGTATATATATGCATGTAGCAAATATATACTATGATTACATTTGTATTAGAGTCTGAAAGAATGCACACTAAATTTTGAAGAATCCTGAATGCTCATGTATTGTTCTTGAGACTCCTGTAATTTTTGTCCTTCTGAAGTCAGTATATTTTATTTTTTATTTCACAAGTTGTACGTATTGCTGCAAATACAATGCATATGAGTAATCATCAAAATTATAATGAAACTGATAGCAACTAATTTAACAGACTGACATTGTATTACATTTTTTAGGGACTAGCCAAACTGGATGAACATCAGCAAAAGCATATAAATTAAAATAAGAACTCTGACAACAGTAGAGTATCTTAAATAGTGTAATGAACCCCAGTCAGTCTTAATATTGTTTAGATTCACAGTTCAAAATAATAGTGTGACTTCACCAGACTGGAAATTCAAAGAGCATGAGAGATGTTTGAAAGATAATAGTTGTTCAATAAATATGAGGTGTCCTTTCCTCTGTTCTACAGTTGACATCTATATCCCATACATATTTTACCAAGCATGCGAGAGCTTTAATCAGATTTTTGATCTGAAGATTTCAGATTTTACAACACAAACAATGAAATCAATTAGAAAAGAATGTGGCAGATGAATGATAAAGATGTCAATTCAACTGTAAAGTTATGTGTGACTGAAAAGTTTTACATACTTTAAAGTCTATGCAAATCCCTACTATTTGCATTAGCCTATATTTTACTTTGAAATCAAATGTGATTTCTCCCTCCTTTCAATCATACTTAAAATAATGTTTTTCATTTGGGTATAAAAGTCTTGCTTTAGTCATTATTTTGACATGTCTTTGAGTGTTATATCCTACTTCTTGAACATTGATACCCCTTCCCATGTTTTCCTCCCACTTTTCCTCCCCCACCCCAAACCTTCTAATCACTTCATTTTTCTCCTTCCCTTCCCTATTTCAAATTAATAAAATGAACATACACACAAGAGTCCAGGTACTAAAGTCAGATAGAGTAACAACGTGAGATAAACCACAAGGGGAAAAAAAGAGAAAAGAAATAATTACACATAGTATGTTAAGAATAACAATCAAAAAGATATTCTTAGTATCAGACACTCTGCATTTTCCTTTGTACAAATCATAGTATACCGCATAATGTCTTCAAAATAGTAGACATTTATTAGTTGAGTTAAAGTAGCTATTTGGCTTTACTTATTTAATTTGTCTATAAGATTAGGAGAATGACAATAGTAATAACAATTTGGAACTAAAAGCAATTATATATAAACATAAAAGTTCCTGTCTTGTATCTTTTCAAGCTACATGGAAAATTATTTAGAAAAAAATATATAAACAAACAAGTTGAGTGGGAGGGGTTGGGGGTGGGGGGAAAGTGGGAGAAAAACATGAGAAGTGGTAACAATGTTCATGAAGTAATGAACCCACTACCCAATGAATATAACTGTAGTTCCTCTATACATCATCAACCCCAAATAAATTTTTAAAAAAGAAAAAATATGTAAATGTGAAAGGGAGAAGTTGGCTTAGTATATATGCATCAGAGAATTGTTGCCTGACACAAGATAATAGTATATTTAAAAAGAAAAAAATGAATGCTAAATTTTTTGTTGTGGGTCAAGGGGCTTGAACTTGGCCAGGGTGTTCTCCTTGAGCTCTTCAGGTCAAGCCTTCTGCCCTGCCCTTGAGCCAAGCACCACTTCCTGTTTTTTAGAGGTTAATTGGAGTCTCAGGTCCTTTTGTGCCCGGGCTGGCTTTGAACCTTGATCCTCAGATCTCAGTCTCTGAAGTAGCTAGGATTACAGTCATGAGCTACTGTGCCCAGTGAATCCTAACTTTTGAGAAGCAATGCTCCAAATTGAATCAACACAGATTATTTATATGGCAGTAAAACTTCACAAATGTTCACATATTAAAATATAAAATACAGCATGGTCAATTTTGTATTAAGTGGCTGTATTGCCACATTCTAATACCTATGGAAACAAGTTAAGTAACAAGAAGATAAATCTCCTAAAATTATGTAAAGAAACAAATAACAACAAATGGTAGCAAGGATGTGGACAAAAGGAAGCTTTAATACATTGTTGGTGGGAATGTAAGCTCATTTAACCACTCTGTTAAATAGTATAAAAATTTCTCAAAGAAACTAAACAGAGGTACCCTGTGACCAGAAATTCCACTTGTAAGCATTTATTCAACAAAACACAAACAAGGTTAAAGTAGAGTGGCCAGCACAACCATGCCCATCGCAGCACTATTTGCAATAGCCAAAACATGGAATCAGCCTGGATGTCCTTCAATGGACAAATGGATTAAAAAATTATTATGTATGTGTATATATATATATATGTATAATGGAATTTCACTCATTCATTAGAAAGTATGATATTGTACCACTCATAAGGAAATGGAAATATTTGGAGACAATTATATTAAGTTAAATGTGCCAGACACAGGAAAACAGAGGTTTCCCTCATTTGTGGCAGATAAAATGTATCTAAAAATCTATAAGAAAATAGGTAAGTTGAGTGGTATGCAAGTGGTTTAAAATTATTTACCTGAAGTGTAATAAATTGTACAGAGAGCTCAAATAGTCTACTTATTTAGAAAGAAGAGGTAAAAGCCCAACAAAATAAGCACTAGGAAACGGGTACATGTAAGAGGGCATTGGGGCCAAAAGGAGATGACCAGATGATGAAAAGGGGAAGCAGGAGAGAATACAATCAAGAATTCACTTTAGGGCTAGTGGTATAGTGCTTGCCTAGCATGGAGGAAACCCTGGGTTCATTTCCTTGGTACATCATGCACAGAAAAAGCTGAAAGTGGTGCTATGTCACAAGTGGTAGAGCAATAGCCATGAGAAAGCTGAGGGATAGTACCCAGGCCCTGATTTCAAGCTCCAAGACTGGTCAAAAAAATTCATTTTACATATCATAATGTGAAGAAAAGTAAGAGAAGGACTGGGCTTACGGGGGAGATGGTGAGAACATTGAAGGAGTTGACACTGATCAAGAATGCACTATATTCATAAATTGATTTTTTACAACTACTTAAAGAGAATATAAAAATATGAAAAATTAAAATGAATTTATATAAAGAAAAAACATATAAAGAATTTGCAATTTATCATAAACTAGTGCCCCCAAAAGCTACAAAAATATTATAGTGAATACTGATATTTATCAAAGCTAGGTTAGTATATTACTTGTTTCAGACAGGATGAAATATTTTACAATAAGCAACGTATGTGTTTTCATCAAACACCTATTTAATAGCAAAAGTCTTCAAAAATTGAAAAGAAATGAAACTACTTCAAGGTGATCAATATCTTATAAATTTATAAATATTATTATTTTAATGTTGCTAGAGTAAGAATTCCTCCTGATGTTGCTTTTAATCAAAACTATCCATCACTATTATTTTTACATGCCATTGAATGAAATTTGTGATCAATTAAATAAACATTAAAAAATAGTAAATGTACTCAGTTAACATATAGAATCTAAAACTAATCTGGAAACTGTTAGATAAAAATTTAGAAATGCTATGAAATAATTAAGATCAAAATAAATTGTGATCTCCATTACTAGCTGTTAAATTAATATCTACTAGTATATCTTTAAAATACTGTTAAAATGCAAGGACATTATGAATACTTATAAATCAATATCTATAAAGCTTTGAAGACAGACAGCTACAAAATACCACCAAGAAAAATCTGATAATAATGTAAATAAATCCAAAGTCTTCTATGAGATAATTTCATTTTTGTGTTTTCAGTTCTTCAAAATGATAATAAATTACCCATTTTTTGTACGTTTGGTAAAGTGATTTTAATTTACCTAGACATGTACCTACTAAAGAACATCTGCGAGAATGAAATGGAAAACTTACACTACTAAAGTCTTGACTTATTGTAGAAATATAAAGCGAGGTGTATTAACATAAGAACTGGGAAATTTTTCATCAAATGATCTTAATATAACTATGAAAAAGTAGTCCAGAAACATATTCCTGAGACATCACACCCTAAAAATTTATTTTCAGAATATATAAATAACTATTTTAGATAAATAGGAAAAAAATGTCTAAATGGGCAAAACAATTGAACAAGAACTTCATATAAATGGATTTATAAGCTTAAAACATACACTGAATTATTTGGTTATTAAGAGAAAGTCAAAGTTAAATAAAATGTGAGTCATAAACTGGTGGTCCACACCTGTATTTACAGCTATTTAGGAAGCTAGTATTTAGAACACTGCAGCTCAAAGCCAACCAGGGGTAAAAAATGTCTTCAATGGTCCACGTACACCAGAAAAAGCTTGGCTGGAATTATTTGCTCAAATGATAGGTGTGCAAACTGAAGGTCCTGAATTGAATCACTAGTATTAGCAACAAGCAATGAAAATATGATAAAGAAAATATGACAGTTATGAATAACCAGATAAAAAAGTTACTGCAAGAAACATCCTTTTCTCTTTTGTTTAGTAAACATATAAAATTTAGTTGTAAAGCAAATACTAATAGAGTTATTTTCCAAAAGAAAAAAAAACACAAAGTGAAAATTTTTATTTTGTTAAGTTTCTTAACTTCTCTTTTCATTGTTATCTTTGTTATTTTATGATTAAAAAATTTGACTCTTCAATTAAAAAAATAAAGTTATGTGATGGTTACTCCAACGTAAACTATCACTTCTTAAAATATTTCTACCAATTTACATTCCTACAGGGAACTGATGAAAGTCCCAGTGACCCTTCAAGCTTATGATTATCAGTACTATGCAAGAAGAATTAAAGATACATACACAAATTTTAGTTTGTTCGCAAAACAGAATATTACAAAGCAACAAAAATGAACAAATTTAAGTCGACAAAATAAAAATTAATTTTTTAAATCAAATATTGCAAGATAGAATTTGGGCACAAAAAGTAAATTATATTATTTCACACATATTATGTCACGAATGATTATATAATAACTTAGAGATAATGATACTAAACAGTATAGTGAAACAAGAGTTAGGATAGGAGTTATCTAGTAGATATAGCTCCAGTTACTACAGTTACTCTACTGGAGTTCAGTCACATTGTCATAGAAGAGTGAAGTTCAGAACAAGAAAAGACCTAGAGAGTAGAGTTTAAGGCAAACTGCAAAGCCAAATGATTCAAGAACAAGCATAAAATGAAATCATATATCTAACAATCTGGTGTTATTTGAGCAAGTTTACCAGAAGTGTGAATAACTTGGTACTTTTATTTCAGAATACTCAATGGCAACAACATTAGCTTAGAACTGTTCCCAAAGACAGCCATTGGAGTAGAAATAGAGGAATGTTGACTTTTAAAGACATAAGTCAGTGAGCATTTTTCTGTTAAGGGACAAAAGGCAAATATTTTAGACTGGAAGACAATAAAGTTACTAGTCAATAACTGTTGAAATGGAAAAGCAGCCATAGATGTAAATAAATGATTTTGGGGGGATTAAAAAGGATAACTCCTTTTTGGGGGATTTTTAATGATTTCAGGTGAAGATCAGCTTACTCCCAAGTGCCATTTTAAGGATTTCAAAGTTATTTTCATCCATTGATGTGGGCAAGTCACATCAAGGGTAAAAGGCCTACCTCGTGGTCCAGTGCTCATTTCCTTGTTTTGGAAATGCAACCTGCCTGTCTCCTCTTTGGGAGGTTTGGCTGTGGTTTGTGATGTAAAATAAGGCTACCTTGAACCCACGGATTGGCCCCGCCGCCCTCTCTGACCACACCTACCTCATCCTGTCCTGCCCACCTTTACGCTGATAGACTCCTGCTTATTACTTTAGCCCCTAGTACTTTCCTAATAAACGAGTTTCTGCTGTGACAGTCTCCCTGATGCATCTATGTCTTCCCTATGGAGAGGGAGGGCTGGGTGAAAGCGGCCAGTCGGCCCTAACCTTTCTCGGTCTCGTCTTATTCGGGGAATGTTCTCCTTGCCCTTCCTGCGGATCAGGAGGCAAGGAGTGCTAAAATCCCCGACACATTGATTTTTGTAATAATTAAAATAATTACAATTATGTAAGAATAATGGAACTAATAATATCAAGGTCTATTGATATTTAACTTCCTCTCTACTTGTATCTGTCTTTATTTTAATGAATGCAGCTGAAGAAAATCCCTCCCCAAATATAATATATAACCTTTACCTGTAAAATGTTTCTAGTATAACGGTAATGTAGCCCTTTTAGATGACCATATGTAGGAAAATGTTCCCATACAAAATTAAAGCTACCTCTTATTTTGAAGCTTTGAGTAATGCAGGTCAGAAGACATAGGTCAGTAAAAGAGAAGCAGAGACGAGAATTCTCAGAGTCCTAAACTGTACTCGGAAAAATTTATTTTGCTGAAACCATGTGATGAACTTCAGGCTGTAAAATATAGATCATATAACCAAACTATACTATCTTTTGCTTCAGCTTAAATGTAGAAAACCCCAATATAGGATACACTGATGTACAAAAGTAATGGTTGAATTTCCCAGTAAAAAGGTAATATTCTCTACAGCTAAGATTATAGGATACTGAAATATACTGAAAATTCTATAATTCTAACATTATCCAGATTATATAAGAAGTAAACCTATGCTATTTTATTATCTCATTTACTTCCTATTCAGGTTCAGGACCTTTGAATGAACTACAGTAAAAAACAATCTGGGGGGCCAGGAGTTTGGCCTAGTGGTAGAGTGATTGCCTAGCATGCACAAAGGCCCAGGTTCGATTCCTCGGTACCATATACATAGAAAAAAGCCAGAGTGGTGCTAAGGCTCAAGTGGTAAAGCTCTAACCTTGAGAAAATCCAAGGACAATGCTCAGGCCCTGAGCTCAAGCCCAGGACTGGCAAAAACAGCAACAACAACAACAAAAAAAAACCAAAATCTTTCCTTGGTTTTCAGTGTTATACCTGTGTTTGTGTGAGAAAGATAGTATCAATTGACAGGACTGTTAACTACCCTTTCAATCAATCTGCACGTATGGTATTCAATAAACCTGCTAGCTTTTTCGCCTTTCCCAAAGTGTATTTATGTACAGGAGAAAATCATTCTATAAAAACAGAGTCCTGGGGCTTCATATTTATTCCCTTTCAATGATTTCCAAATCAAATTTTCTCAGTTTACACCTTAAAAGAAAATTTTCTTTCTCTCAATTCAGGGAATTCCAGTTAGTATAAAAATGAAGTTGTAGTCACTCGACCTCTGATGCTATTACTTAGAATGGCAAGTTTCAAACCAAGTCATGTTGAAAGGTAAGCCAAAAGGTGTATTCGTTTTTTGTTTTTATTTTTTATTGTATTGTATAGAGGGGTTACAGTTTTTCGACAGATGGTAGGTGCATTAATTCTCACTTATTGATACCCCTCTCATGTTTTTGTCCCCATTTCCCTCCCTCCACCCCCTCACAATCATCTTCTTTTTCCCCTTCCCTTTGCTATTTCAAATAAACAAACAAAGGTATATACAATATGCCAGGTAACAAAATCAGATACAATAACAATATGAGATTAACCAAAGGGCAAAAAAGAGAAAGGAAATAACAAAGTACATTAGCAACAATCACACAAGATAAAGGTCTTGTTTCGATATCCTGGAGATCCTTTCATTTGGCCTCCTTCTGTATGACCTTATGTATCTATGTTTTGCGTATTGTAATCCTCTGCTAGGAGAGTCCTAGATGTGTATTAATTACTACAAATCAGGGAAACCATTGAGCCTATGTTCCTTTGGGTCTGGCTTATTTCACTTAATATGAATTTTTTCAAAGTCTTTCTATTTCCTTACAAATGTGGCTATGTCATTTTTTCTGATGGCAACAGAATTCCACTGTGTGTAAATACCACACTTCTTGATCCAGTCATCAACTGAGGGGCATCTGGATTGGTTCCATATCTTTGCTATGGTAAATAGTGCTGCAATGAACATCATGGTGTTAGTGGCTTTAATATGTCCTTATTTCTGGAAGTTTGGGTAAATACCAAGGAGTGGAATTGCTGGGTCATAGGGAAGCTCTACTGCTTTCCATATTGGTTGAATGTGTTTACACTCCCACCAACAGTGTAGTAGTGATCCCTCCTGGCCATATCCCTGCCAGCATCTATTGTTATTAGATTTCTTGATCATGGCCATTCTAACTGGAGTGAGGTGGAATCTCAAAGTTGTTTTGATTTACATTTATTTTAGGGCCAGAGATGTTAAGCATTTCTTCATGTGTCTGTAGGCCATTCTTATTTCTTCTTCAGAGAAGTCTTTCTTTAACTTTGGCCCATCTTTTAATGGGATGGTTGTTTCTTTGAAGATTAGTTTTGGAGAGATTCAATTGTTTTAGCTGTTTATATATTTTAGATGTGAGGCCTTTGTCTGTTGTATGGGTAGTGAAAATCTTCTCCCACTCTGTGGGCTTTCTATTTAGCTTGCCAACTGTGACCTTTCCCATACAGAAGCTCTGCACTTTAATGCAGTCCCATTTTTCCAAATTTTCTTTAATTTGTTGTGTTTCTGGGTCTTTATTAAGAAATTTTCTACCTGTGTTAAGGAGACCTAGTGTATCTACTATTCTTCTTGTAAAGTTTTCAGAATACCTTGAGGTCTCTCTGACCCATTTGGTATTAATCCTCTTGAAGTTTTACCAACTTTTTTTACTCATTTTTGGCACATTGTTGTTTACTATTATTATTGAAAATTTCAGTGTCCATTTACCACAAGTAATAAACAGCCAAACCTTTCCAATTAGATATGATATATCATTTGTTTTATAATTCCTAACACAGACTTCTAATTAAGACTGAATTCTTAAGCTTGGAGTGGTGGCTTATGCCTGTAATCCTAGTTACTCAAGAGGCTGAGATCTGAGGATCAAGGTTCAAAGTCAGACTGGGTACAAAATGACCCGAGACTCATCTCTAATTAACCTCTAGAAAATGGTAAATGTGACTCTGCTCAAAGGTAGGGTGGTAGCCTTGAGCTGAAGAGCTCAGGGACAGTGCCCTGGCCTAGTTCAAGCCCCAAGACCCACCAAAATAAAAATCCTTAGTCATAGCTATACTTTTAGGGAGTTCTTAAGCTGTATATTGTACATTACTCTAATTGTTAATTAGAATTCAGTCAACACAATTAGATCTGAATGTGTGATTGCCACTTCTCTAAACACCTACACAGTACATGCTGGAGCAGAATGATAAATAGCATAGAAACAAAGTAGGATTGTTATAAGGGAAGAAATACAGAGAATATATTGGTTAGTAAAATGTGGTAAGTTAAAGAGCAGAAGCACATTTCAATTTGTTATTGATTCTAGAGATATTGGACTATTCTCAACAAATGTATAAAGATTGCCAATAAAATTTGTCCTTAGGCTATGATACTATCCCTGCATGAAGTTTTAAAACACTGGTTCAGCCATTTATAAAATATAATTGATAATACTCAAAAACCAAAACTCAAAATAAGAACAATAAGCAGTAGAGTTACAGTAGTATTCTGATTTTCTATTGATTTGTAACTAATGACCACAAATTTACCAACTTGAAACAACATCAGAATGATATAAATTGGGTTACATGCAACTGGGTCCTTTGTTGAGAGTCTTACAAGCCTGAAATTTTAGTGGTGTCTAGGATGAACTTTTACCTTAAAGCTCTGGTGGAATCTGCCTTCCAAGATGATTCTTGTTCACAGACATCAGTTCCTTAGAGTTGTGGCACTGAGATCCCTAATGCTTTACTAGTTGTCAGCTGTGTGCTACTCTCAGCAACAAAAGAATGCCTTCCTTCCTTAAACTGTGTCCCTTCCATATTGGACTTAGCCACAAATTTCACATTCTATGTTTGAAACTTCTCATATTCTTTTCTCAACTAACAAGAAAGCCCTCTGCTTTTAGAAGTTTTATATAATTAAGTCAGGCCAGCACAGTAAAGGTATCTAATTTGAATCAATAATCATGGGAGTATAATATACTGTCTTAATTTATTTTTATTTGCATATATTGACTTTTATTGATATTTCATACATGTAGTTAATGTATGGCAACACCTTTAGGGAGAAGCTACTGTAATGTACATCAAGCTTACCATTAAATAAGGCCAATAATCCTGACTCTTTATCTAGAGAGGATGGCAGCTCTGTGATGCTTGGATGATGCCAGTTTGGGTTTTCTTCAGCTGAATGGTCTCTTAAGGATCATTCTTCCTCTTAATATAATATAAATTAGAAAACAGATATCATGTACACATAAACACATGCTCTCTGCTCATCACATTAGTGACTCAAAGAAGCAGGGAGGGGAATCTAACCACAATACAAAAAAAAATCTTTCTCTGAGCTGAAAAATTAGAAAAAGTTTAGTAAGTTTTTCAAATATCTGCTTTCTACACTAAAAATAGTCTCCATGGGAAAACAAAACTATGAAAAAGCCAACTAATTTCATATTTGACAAAGTACAGACAAATGTCAAAAAAGACATAAATAAGCCAATGTATTTTCAGAGATTTCACTACTTACAAATTAGTCTAACTTCTAATTCAGATCTATGCTTACTTATCATTTTCACAAAAGTAAGTCAGAAGCTTAACTGTTACATTTTAAAGTATTCAAGCAATTTTCTAGCAGAGTTGCTAGAGAAGTTGAGAAATATGACTTATTTATATACAGAAATGTAAATGTAGACTATGATTATCTCATTTTAAAATCGATGTTAAAAAGAGGATGGATCCAGGCACAGGCCAATAACTCTAGGGACTCAAGAGAATGAAATCTGAGAATGATGCATCATGTAAGAAAGTCTGTGAGACACTTATGCCCAATAAACCACCAAAAAACCAAAAATGGAGCTGTGGTGAAGTGAAAGAGTGTTACCTTAAACAAGAAAATTCAGAGACAGCACACGGGTACAGAGATCAAGCCCCAGGATCAGCACATACACAAAAAAAAGAGGATGGAGATAGGCACCAATGGCTCATGCCTGTAATCCTAGATACTTAGAAGTCTAAATAACAGGATCTTGAAGCCAGATCAGGCCAAAAAAAGAGGAAAAACTTTCAAAACCCACCCTCTAACCAGGAAAATGCTAAAATGAAAGAATGACACATGATGTAGAGGACCACTTCTGTGCAAGCATGGCAGGTGAGAGCATAATGTCCTCAGTTTAATCCCTTGTACTAGCATGCCTATGTCATATGTACACAAAGCACCACAGAAAAGTAGATGGATTACGTCATCCTCGTTTTCCTGGAAATTTTACTTATGGCTAAGGTTATAATGAAAGACTGTCTACTGATTGTATTTGATGGTCTTACTATGGTGATTTAATATCTTTACAACAAAGTTATTCCAAAAAGCACTTACTATATTCATTGCGGACAATTTTTGCCTAGAGACTCAAAGCTAACAATTCTATTTGGGAAGATACTCTCGTAAAAATGGCATTAAAAATAAATATAATACATTATGTCTATAGAGTCCTAAGCTTTTATGTCTATGTGGTTGTGTTTATATTTCCAATACCATGTCCATAGCATGTGGGTGTTTTCTAAACACATCATTTCAAATATGATGTAAAAATCAATGTTAATAAATTCTTTAATAAAAAATTAAGTATAACTACTCATACATATACTAGTGTGAGATAGTTACAGCTTTCATATTTTATTTATCACAGCAAATTCCTAGTAAAAAAAGTTTCTGGATACTCACAGTCCATTTTGGAAGAAGCTATCCCATGGGCACTAAGGTGAAATATAGATAGTGAAATCTATATTTGGTCATCAAATTAAAGACTTGGTAACAACAGCATGGAAAGCTATTTATGAGGTAATCTATAGAATTTGAAACAATTCAAAGCAGGCCCTAGCCAGTGGGTTAGCAATCTAATTAACCACCTAATTTTGAAAATTGAGCCCTTGATGTTATCACTTACTAAGCAGATGGCTGATTACAAGACTGGGGATGGAAGAAGGTGGGAATGAGAAATTAAAAGACTAACAGAAGTTATTTGGTAAGTCACATTGATAGAAGTAGCAGAAATAAGACAAATGTATGAATTTCGACTTAATGCTGGTCTTTCAGCATGGTCAGCTCTGAAAACTTGTGTCACTTTCATTAGAGATAATTTGGGAAACATTCTAGGTGAGAATTTCCAACAACATCAAATATCTATGGTGAATATGAATACTAATATACAAAATATATTCTAAAGTGATATAGTAACTATACTTTATCTCTAGATATCCCATAGCACATGAAAGCATACAGTACATACTACTTAAATGTTGAAACAGCAGAAGTTTTAGCACAATGATTTAAAGAATGAAGTGAATTATATTACCTATTAGTACTTTTAATCAATAATTTTAGGTTTCCCCTCAAGAGTAGTAGACAATTTTAGTATTCCTTCTTTATAAAATTAGATGTGGTGGCTATACATACATACAAATATATACATACACACATACATACATACATACATACATACATACATACATACATATATATATATGCTTTGACTATTTTGATTATTGAAATATGAGGGAAAATGGCATTATTTTTAGATGGAAGCTTTAAGAATTGTTTGTGATTCCTTGAGTTAGTGCCTTTCCTCTACAACTTTGAATGGCAAATTTCTATATGCAGTGAAATAAATTGTAAGCCACTGACCAAAAAACGCTGTACATTTCCAATGTATAACCTCCTAGCCTAGTCAGCCGGACATAAATTTATTTCTAAGCAAGAGAGAAACTGGAAACTAATTAATACAAAGATCTAGTTTTGGTCGAGAATTTGGCTTAGTTTTTGAGTGTTTGCCTAGTATGCACAAAGACCCAGGTTTGATTCCTCAGTACTACATACATAGAAAAAGACAGAAGTGGTGCTGGGGCTCAGGTGCTGGAGCCCTAGCCTTGAGAAAGCCCAAGGACAGTGCTCAGGCCCTGAGTTCAAGCCCCAGGACTGGCAAAATTTTTTAAAAAAAGATCTAGTTTTACATGAGAAGAAAATTGGTATCACATTTATCTTTTTTGTTCACTAATACATAAGGAAAATATAACCCATGTTGGACAAGGGATACTCCTAGATTTAAAATCGAAAAAGGTTTTGTATGCATTTGCATAATTTTATTAACCTTTAGAGTTTACATTTGCATGCAATATTTGTACTGACAAGAGAGGATTTCAAATAAAATCAAGAATAAATTATACTGCAGATTAAGAAACCTCCTGGAGCATTGTCATAGTTTGAAGATATTCAAATAACTGTTTTGGTTATATCCTACAGTTATTGGTTTTTTGTCAGTAAGCATTATTGACCATAGAGAACAATCCTTGGGAAAATTTAGCAGTTGTTGTATCGTGGTATCATTAGTATACTATATTGTCTTAACATTTAACTTCATTGAACATATTAAATGCAGCTGGGAAAAACAATCTTGAAAATCATTTGTGCATATTAAAACATAGTTATCACCTTTTATTGTAACTTCTAAATAGTTTTTGAGAGAAATGCAGAGTACTTGCTTAAAAATAGAACATGAGCTAGATTTTTCAAAATGCAACACTCACTTCAAGAAACATTTTCTTGGTTTGTGAGTACATTTTTATTGGTGAATGCTAAACTTTACATATATAAATATCCACAGGTTTGGCAAGTAAAGCTACCATTCTGCTAGGTCCAGTGTTTCTTCTTTGCTTTTTCAACAAATATCTACTCAGTGTACTTTTATGTGCTATCGAAGATCTAGAAATAATCAAAGTTTAGTTTCTAACCCATGAATGACAATTTCATGACTCTTTAGAATATATATTGAATATTTGAATTTATCATATTTATTTGATGACCTTAAAAATTCTCACTTATTTACTAAGCTTATATATAAAATAAAATTAGTACATTGCCTTTCAAATACATAACAGAACTTAACTAGCTTAAAAAGTGTCTTGGATGTAATGTAAATATTAAATTCAATAATATTAAGTGATTATTAATTAGTGAAATTCCTTAAGTGTATGGAAAGTACAAAAACATATTCCATTTTCTTTAACGTCTTTTCTATACAGAGAGATATTTCTGTTAGTGATTGAGATGCACAAATTTTGTGAACTGTGGTATATGATATTTTGCTGTAAGGTAAACAAATAAATCAATGCTCAATAAAATAAGTGGCTTAAGATGGTAGGTTTCAGGGAAGTTTTCTGAGAAGCAAGGTTAAAATTATTGTTTATAGGCATACAAGCTCTAGGGAACAGATGAGTTAAGAAAAATGGGACTCTGGTTGTTTCATGTCAAACTAATCTTACATTCCTTAATAATATGTGCTTCTCATGGTTTTGTATTTGGTCTAGGGAAAAGATGGGACCTTATGGGAATTATTTTTGGTCTCTAGTTATGAACAAGCCGTTAGAGAAAGAAACAATGTCTGTTTCCCATTATCAGTCTTATAGAATAATTTTCTTAGTGGAGAAGATACTAAAAGGTCCACCCTGTTAAATTGAAATGCTCCCTGATCTCTTAAATATTTCTAGACATGATACAGATTATTGCTTCTTAAAAACTACTGGTGTTGAAGAGAGAGGGAAAAGCCATGAATGCTCTTCTAAGATGAAGAGAATATTTTGATAACTTTTTGAAAAGCTCAGAAAGATGTTTACTTTGCATGAAATGTGATCTATTTTATAGCTGATTTAATTGTGTTTTGTAAACCGCACAATAAAACTGAATCATATATAGCCATGTCTTGATGCATGGGCCACTTACCTAAAAGGTCACCTTTCTTATGTGATTGCACTTTCTTATATGAGAAGTAAGTGAAAAAATAATTTAAAGCAAGAAAGTTAACTACAGCATAAAAAATAAGAATTAGTGTTGGGAGCCAGCAAGACCAGACAATGTGACATAAGCTCTAAATCCAGAAGTGTAGCTATTTGCTTTCTATCTATTTCATATTTCCTGTTGTTCGAAGTCAGGCAGGGTTTTTCAGGCAAATGTTTATTAGCCAACAGGAGCGGCAGTGCTCTGCAAGTGCAGCCAGCTTCTACTAAAGCTAAGGGCAAAGTCACCAAACCTTTTGGGATATACTTATATAAGTCTTTAAAGGATGTTTTGCCACTGTAGTTGCTCCTTTGAAGGCAGTGAGATGCCTTAGGCAAGCTGGCACCTAGAAGAGACACTGAATTTGGGCACATGTGAAACATAAATATTAGCAATTGAATTCATTACTTAACTGAATAGACTCAAAGCAAAAGTAAATCAATGCAAACCATCTGGCAGATTGTATTGTTTATATCACATTATCTTGCTGATGGTGTAAATAGCATTTATTTATTATTAAAACTTCTTTGTACATAGATTAGAAAGACATCCATGTGGTGGAGAACTTATTTTCTTCAAGATTCCAAAATACTAAAGTTAGGTTCTCTTCAATTTCACTAAGCTTATATTCAGTTACTAGATTTCCAGCACGAAAGAAAATGTGCCAAATGTTCTAAAAATCTCTTTTGCATGTACCTGAACCCATGCTGTAGCCTTTCTTCTGCTTTTCTCAATCACTGTAAGATTTGTGACTTCTTCGCTGAGGAATGATGGATATATAGGAATAGCTAAAATTGTTGTTAGGATAATTAGCATTCAAGACCTGTTTTATAATGACATGTTCCATGTTTCTTCATATTTAAAATCCAAAATGAAGACTCTTTGTGTAATCAGAGTTTAATGTTTAATCTTCAAGATGTGTAGTATTATACATTATATATGTATATATATAATATTTTACTTGACACAAGAGCAAGAATCATCCTAGATAGTGCTGTAATGTTTCTAAAATTTATGAAACATCAAATGAATTTTACTCATCAAATAATAAGCACAATAAAAGCTTTCATAATAAATAAGATGCTACTATGCAACTGGCTATATACATGCCAAGAAGCTTTTAAAACTCCCATGTGTAACTAAGTTATTACATGGACTATATCACAGAATTGGAGTAGAAGTAATCAACTGGCCATCTCAGAAGGAAAATAAAAGAAGTAACTGACATGAAACAGATAAAAGATATGGATCACTTCTTGCTTTGTTAAAGAGAATATGAAATAGAGAAACATTCCATGGAACAAAGCATATGGAAATTATAATGTTAAAAAACAGTATTGTCTCCTTTTAAGTTGTACTGCAAGGGATTCTATCACTTACTTCTCAGCAGAAAAAAAAGTTTAATAATCTTGTCCACAGCAAAATCGTTCAGCCCAGAATAACAGAATCACATTCAAGTTTCTGAAGAGAAGGTCCGCCCAAGTTTCTAGGCATAGTTAGTTTGACCAAATGTATTCTATTGATCACTTTCCTGTTAGAACAAATAAGATGACCCATATATTCAACTCTGAATCAGATAACTCAAGAAACTGCTTATCTTATGTCACATAGGTTTATTAAACATGCTGCTAAGTCATTTTGGAGAGGAATATTAACTTCTGTGTAAAACTACAAACTAATGGATTTTGGAAATGTTTAATTATATTTTTAAAGTTAACTCTGTGGTCAAAAAACTGTTTTCACATTTTATGTGTCCCCAAGAGTTCAGGGAAAGGAGAAAAGGTCAGCAAGGGCCATATTCTCATGAACCACACAGCAATTCCCATTGGCAACAAAGTACTAACATTCATCACAATGTTCTGTTACTCAGGCTGTATACTAGACTAGACTGATATGAACTGATTGTCAAAAGAAATGGAGCCTTGAAATAAAAGACCACTATGTCTTTCAGGAAAGCTAAAGGACATGGTAGTGACCTTATATAAAATCATGATATCTCAAACTAAAAATGATTTATGTAGCAAAACCCTTGATTGCCTCCTATAAACCACAAATATTCAATACACTAGAATTCGTTAAATTTCTGCATTTCTGACTAGTCTCATCATCAGCATCATGACTATTTGCTGCTTATCATATGTTAAATCACACACCAATGATAATTCATTAACTCTTTACAACATACTATATATAGTAGTATAACCAATTTACATTTAGGGAACACTAACAATCAGAGACTAGATGATTTGCCTGTGTGACAAAGTCATGAATACAGATCTGAAATTCTTAATCAGAGCACCCTGCTGGCACAAATCTGCCTTTGGAAACCACTACACTATGCCTTCTAAAATGGATATTGCAAGTAAGAATATTACTATTAATAACCTAAAACTATAGATATTTCAGTATCAAAATAATAACCATACATATGTGTCTCACCTGTTTTACATGTAGAAAGGTGTGGTAGACTGTTGTCCTACCGTGAACAGAAAATGGACAATTACAAATACACTGATCAAAGGAAGATTTTTAAAGATACCCTAGTGTATGTATAAAAAAATACCTTTTTATTCTAATTGTTTCATGCTTGAATACTTTTTTCATGTTATTTTCTTTCTAAATAAGAATACAAGAGGGGCTGCTCGCTGCCGCTTCTGGTGCTTCAGACCCCGCTGTCGCTGTCAGGTGGTCTCGGGCTGCGGCGCGGAAGAGGCGCGGGGTCGGAATGCTCCTGAAGCCCGCAGGCAGTATCGCTAGGGGCCTGAAGAGAGGGTGGGTGAGTGCATGTCGTGGGACGCCGTGCGGAAGACCAGGCATCCGCGAGGGTCCGAGGCGGGGGCGGTGGGTCTGCTGCAGGCCAGGCCAGCCGGGGGATATCGATGCCTGACGCAATGCCGCTGCCCGGGGTCAGGGAGGAGCTGAAACAGGCCAAGGAGATCGAGGACGCTTAGAAGTACTCTTTCATGGCCACCGTCACCAAGGCCCCCAAGAAGCAAATTCTGTTTGCTGATGACATGCAAGAGTTCACAAAATTCCCTACCAAGACAGGCCGGAGAGATATTTGTCTCATTCCATCTCACAGTCCTCCACTGACAGCTACAGTTCAGCTGCATCCTACACAGATAGCTCTGATGATGATGTTTCCCCTCAAGAAAAGTAGCAAACCAACTCTAAGAGCAGCAGCAATTTCTGTGTGAAGAACATCAAGCAGGCAGAATTTGGACGCCGGGAGGTTGAAATTGCAGAGCAAGACATGTTTTCTCTGATTTCACTCAGGAAACGTGCACAGGGGGAAAATCCCTTGGCTGGTGCTAAAATAGTGGGCTATACACACATCATAGCCCAGACAGCGGTATTGATTGAGACACTTTGTGCCCTTGGGGCTCAGTGCCGCTGGTCTGCTTGCATCATCTATTCAACTCAGAATGAAGTGGCTGCAGCCCTGGCTGAGGCTGGAGTCAGAAGATGATTTCTGGTGGTGTATTGACCGTTGTGTGAACATGGATGGGTGGCAGGCCAACATGATCCTGGATGATGGGGGAGACTTAACCCACTGGGTTTATAAGAAGTATCCAAACGTGTTTAAGAAGATCCGAGGCATTGTGGAAGAGAGCATGACTGGTGTACACAGGCTCTATCAGCTCTCCAAAGCTGGGAAGCTCTGTGTTCTGGCCATGAATGTCAATGATTCTGTTACCAAACAGAAGTTTGATAACTTGTACTGCTGCCAAGAATCCATTTTGGATGGCCTGAAGAGAACCACAGATGTGATGTTTGGTGGGAAACAAGTGGTGGTGTGTGGTTATGGTGAGGTAGGAAAGGGCTGCTGTGCTGCTTTCAAGGCCCTGGGAGCAATTGTCTACATCACAGAAATCGACCCCATCTGTGCTCTGCAGGCCTGCATGGATGGCTTCAGGGGGGTGAAGTTAAATGAAGTCATTTGGCAAGTTGATGTCACAATAACTTGCACAGGAAATAAGAATGTAGTCACAAATGAGCACTTGGACCGTATGAAAAACAGCTGCATTGTGTGTAATATGGGCCACTCCAACATGGAAATCGATGTGACCAGCCTCCGCACTCCCGAGCTGACCTGGGAGAGAGTTCGTTCTCAGGTGGATCATGTCATCTGGCCAGATGGCAAACGTGTCGTCCTCCTGGCAGAGGGTCGCCTGCTCAATTTGAGCTGCTCCACAGTTCCCACCTTTGTTCTATCCATCACAGCTACAACACAGGCTCTGGCACTGATAGAACTCTATAATGCACCTGAGGGGCGATACAAACAGGATGTATACTTGCTTCCTAAGAAAATGGATGAGTATGTTTTCAGCTTGCACCTGCCATCTTTTGATGCCCACCTGACAGAGCTGACAGATGACCAAGCAAAATACCTGGGACTCAACAAAAATGGGCCATTCAAACCTAATTGTTATAGATACTAACAGACCATATTACCAAAAACCAGTCCATATGAAGTCACAACTCTAAAAGAAATATTTTTTAATATTTTTTCATTTTCTTTTTATTCCTTTCCTGTTGATTTTTTTCTATATTGTCATTTTTTTTGTTTTGGTTTTCTTTTCATTTCATTATCCAAGTTTTACAGGCCACACAGGAACGTGGCTTCAAGGTTCCTTCAATGTGCCTGGGATTCAGGTTTCCTCCCCTCCCAGTCAGTCAAGGATTTTACTTTTCCAGCCCAGAAAGGTGATCCTTTCACTACCATTTCTGGGGACTTTAGTCATGATGAGGTACTTTGTTAATAGGAAATGCTAAGGTACCTTTTATGTGGAACAATTTGCAATGTCTAAATTGCCTTAAAAGAGCCCATTTATTAGCTGCTGAAATCAGGGCTCTTTCACTTCTTCAGAGGAGCAGGAATGGTAGCTACCTGCCAGGTAGATGTAGGTGGTGCAGGTCAATTTTCCTTAGCTGTTCCTGGCCTTTGCTCTGTGTGAAGGTAAGGGGTGGGCTTCAGAGAATGCCCCTGGGAGGACTGCCTGTGAGGATGCAGCAGCCTCCCAGCCTAGGTGCCCCCAGCCTCCACTGTCTCATTTTTCTACTTCTTAATAGACTACATTGTATCAAGTGGAACTTTGTCGCCTACCATTTATTTCTGTTTTTTTGTTTTACTTTTTAATTAAGGAAAATTTTAGTGTTAACACTGAGGAAATGCTCAGGTATTCAGTTATCAATTTCTCTTTTGAACTTTGAAGTAAAGATTGGAGAGTTGAGTATAGATAAATTCTGTAGTCTCAAACTCTGATGAGTCTCTCTGTTTCTAGCTCATCATTTTTATACCATCAGTGAACTGGAGCCATAAGCAAATTGTTTCTTCCCTGCCCCTTACAGCTTATGCTGAAGGCAAATTTCTTGAGCCATCACTCAGTATAAACACAGTGAGTCTATCTTTAGAGTTTGTCCTTTAAGAGCAAATTTTTGGTCAGCTGTGTTTCTGCAACCTAAAATATTGAAAGGGAGGTAAGTGTAGATAGAAGAATGATAAATGGGGCCACAGTAAAATGTATATGTCTTGGACTTTAGCTGCTTTCTGATGCTTGTTTTATGGAAGTGATACCATTTTTTGGTTGACACATCCACAAAAAGTTGATGAACAAAGATCTTAACAGTTTTGCTGTAGAGAAAGCAACCAGTAGTACATCCAGGCTCATTCTCTGAAAGAATACCCAGAAACTTCTCAAAGATCTGAGACAATATACATGCCATGCACCCTGCTTACCAGCATTTCTGCATGGTGAAATAAGCTTTAAGTATATAATTATTCAGGATTTCAAATCCTCAACTGGTTCTAACTTATAGTCCTTCAAAGATGGGCTATGCATTAGTGCTAGATAATAGAAATTCTTAACTTCTCTCCACTGATAAGAGAAACAAATACTAAAAACAGGAATATTAAAACAGAAAGCTTTTGCCCTGCACCTTCCTAGCAGGGGATGAATATCTTGCCAAAACTTTTTCCCCTTCTCCTCTCCCATTTCACCCCACCCAGTTCCTTTTTCTTGCCAGTGTGGCCATGTTTCTCTGTAGATGCTAACAGTTGAAGCCCTTATCCCATGGCACTTAACCAGCCAATCAGAACACCACATCCACTGGGGAGGTAAACTGGCCAACACTGTATCCATGGGATCAGCTCTGCTAGAGGGAAGGGGTCAAGATCCAGCTGCCCTCTGATCCCATGTCTCTTGCTATGTCTGTAGGAATAATAGGTAAGGGCTCTGTCTCTGTCAAGCCATGTAACAAAGGACACTGTAGGGAAAAAAATCTGGCATCAGAGGGAGTACATGGAAAGCAACTTGGGGGGAAATGTTCATTTTATATTGAATGATTTTTAATGAATGCCATATTAACCCTTGCAGATCAGCAATAATCATTAAAGTCAATTAAAATGATAAGACCTTAAAAAAGAATACACGAGGGATCCAAATGAAAGGAGCAGAACTATGAAACACAACACACTGCAAACAGATGCTGGATTAAAAATCCAAGGATATTAGAGATATACATATTTTATGAAAGTGTTGCTTATAAATAGATGATACAATCACATACAATGTGCTGATAAGTTTTGATATAAATCAAAATAGAATACAGCTTGCCAAATTTCAGTTTAATGAATTTAATATGATGACATTGATTCTTGAAAATTACTCAATTCTAATGTGACATAGGAATTATTCTATACATTTACCCCCAAATTATTTTCCTTAATTTTTGTGGCAAATTATAAATGTCTAACAATTAGTATTTATTTTATAAGAAAGATAACTTTGTCTAAGAAATGCAATTTTCTAAACATAAAAGATTGTGAATTTAACTTCAAGGAGAACTGAATTGTGTCTACTAGTTTTTACATACTGTGTGCAAAGTACTGATTTAGAGAAATCACAAACATTGTCTCACTTGTATCAGATAGTGTGGTAGTACATAAATAATATATTCTGATGGATAGAACTAGTAGATGCTCACTATTTACTTTCCTGTGAAGAGGTTGATGGTCAGGTATAATTGAGAGATAAACAAATTTTATCCTCAGAGCCCTTCCTTCTTTACTTCTGTCAGACTGATCAAAGGAATGTTGACAACTCATGAACCAACAAGTAGAATTTCAGAATGTGATTAGTTATCAGCAATGTGGTATACACGAAATGATAGCTCAGTGTTTGATTTTTTTCATATATTTTTTATTTTAATTAATAGAAGGGTTACATGATTTTGCCAGATAGATGGTGCATTAATTCCCATACATTGATACCCTTTCACATGTCTTGGTCCCCATTTCCCTCTCCCGCACCCCCACCCCTCATCTTGTTTTCCCCCGTTCCCTATCCAATTTCAAATAACCAAATACAAATGTATCCGATATATCAGGTAACAAAGTGAGATACTGTAACAATATGAGATAACCAAGGGACAGCAAAAGAGATGAGAGATAACATGGTACCTTAAGAACAACAATCACTCATTACATGGCTTATGTTGCTATATCCTAGAGATCCTTGCATTTACCGTCCTACAATATGGCCTTTTGTATCAAGGTTTTGCTCTATTGCAAATCTCTGCTAGGAAAGCCCAAGGTTTCTACTGATTATGACAAATGAGGGAAACCGTTGAGCCTAAGTTCCTTTGAGACTGGCTTACTTCACTTAATATGATCTTTTCTAAGTCTTTCCATTTCCTAACAAGTGGGGCAATATCATTCTTTCTGACAGCAGCATAGAATTCCATTGTGTACAAATACATCTTGTTGATCCACTCATCAACTGAGGGACATCTAGGTTAGTTCCATATCTTTGCTATGGTAAATAGTGCTGCAATGAACATTGTTGTGCTGGTGGAGTTAGTATGTCCTTGTTTCTGGATGATTGAGTAAATGCCAAGTAATGGAATTGTTGGGTCATAGGGGAGTTCTATGCTTAATCTTTTGAGGAACTGCCATACTGCTTTCCATAGTGGTTGAATGAGTTTGCACTCCCACCCACAGTGTAGTAGTGATCCCTCCTGGCCACATCCCCTCCAGCATCTGTTCTTAATAGTTTTCTTGATCCTGGCCATTCTAACTAGAGTGATGTGGAATCTTAGCGTTGCTTTGATTTGCATTACTTTTATGACCAGAGATGTTGAGCATTTCTTCATGTGTCTATAGGCCATTTTTGTTTCTTCTTCAGAGAAGACTCTAAGTCTTTGGCCCATCTTTTAATGGGATGGTTGATACTTTGGGGATTAGATTTGGATTGATTCAATTTTTGGAGCTGTTGATCTATTTTAGATATGAGGCCGTTGTCTGTTGTATGGTTGGTGAAGATCTTCTCCCACTCTGTAGGCTTCCTAATTAGTTTACTAGCTATGTCCTTTGCCATACAAAAGCTCTGCAGTTTAATGCAGTCCCACTAACCCAACCTTTCTCTGATTTGTTGTGATTCTTGGTCCATATTAAGAAAGTTTCGACCTGTGCCAAGGAGGTCTAGTGTATCTCCTATTCCTTCTTGTAAAGTTTTCAAAGTGTCGGCTTTTACCTCCAGGTCTTTGATCCATTTGGAGTTAATTCTATTTCAGGGTGACAAAGAAGGATCCAACTTTAGTTTTCGGCAGGTGCTTAACCAGTTTTGCCAACACCACTTCTTGAAATGGCTGTCTATTTTCTGTTCTTTTTTTTTTGGCTCCCTTGACAAAGATTAGTTGACCATAGGTCTGTGGTTTAATATCTGGGTCTTTAGTTTTATTCCATTGGTCTTCAGGCCTGTTCTTGTGCCAGTACCAAGCTGTTTTGATATAATTATAGCTCTGTAATAGAGTCCAAATTTGGTATTGGAATTCCTCCTGCGCTGTTCTTTCTGCTAAGTGTTTTTGCTATACGGGGTCTTTTATTATTCCATAAGAAATTTTGGATTGCCTCTTGTATTTCTTTAAAGAATGACTTTGGGATATTGATGGGTATTGCATTGAATTTGTAGATAGCCCTTGGCAAGATTGTCATTTTTCACGATGTTGATTCTTCCAATCCAGGAGCATGGGAGGTTTTTCCATTTCCTCAGGTCTGATTTAATTTCCTTTTTCAGGGTTTTAAAGTTTTCGTCAAAAAGGTCCTTTACATTCTTAGTTAAGATAATTCTTAGGTACTTTATTTTCTTGGAGGCTATTGCAAAAGGAGTTGCTTTCCTGATTGTTGCCTCATTCCTCTCACTGTTGGCGTAGAGGAAAGCAGTTGATTTTTGAGGGTTAAATTTATAGCGTGCTACCCTTCCAAAGATTTGAATCAGCTCAAGGAGCTTGGGAGTAGAGTCTATAGGATTCTTTAAATACAGGATCATGTCATCTGCAAAGAGGGAATGTTTTACTTCCTCTTTCCTATTTGGATCCCCTTTATACTTGCTTCTTGCCTTATTGCACTGGCTAGGAATACTATGTTAAAGAGGAGTGGAGAGAGTGGACATCCTTGACTCATTCCTGATTTTAGAGGGAATGGCTTTAGCTTTTCACCATTAAGTAAAATACTAGCTGTGGGTTTGTCATACACAGCCTTTATCATATTGAGGAATGTTCCATGCATTACTAGTTTCTCCAGAACTTTTAACATAAAAGGGTGTTCGATCTTGTCAAATCACTTTTCTGCATCTATTGAGACAATCATGTGATTTTTGTCCTTGCTCCTGTTGATGTGTTGAATTATATTAATTAATTTGTGTATATTGAACCCGCTTTGCCTTCCTGTGATGAATCCTGTTTGATCATAGTGTATAATTTTTTTGATGAGTTGTTGGAGATGGTTGGCCTGTATTTTGTTGAGAAGTTTTGCATCGATGTTCATCAAACAAATAGGTCTATAGTTCTCTTTTTTTCATGAATCTCTGTCTGGTTTTGGGATGAGGGTTATACTGGCTTCATAGAATGAGTTTGGTAAAGAACCTTCATTTTCAATTTCGTTGAAGAGCTTGAGGGATATTGGTATGAACTCTGCTTTGAAGACCTTATAGAATTCAGCTGTGAATCCATCTGTCCCTGGGCTTTTCTTAGGTGGAAGTTCTCTTATTGCCATTTCTATTTCAGTGGTTGAAATAGGCCTGTTTAGTTGGGTTACTTCTTCTTGGTTCAGTGTGGATATGTTAATATTGGCTAGGAATTCGTCCATTTCTTCTAGATCCTCAAATTTGTTGGCGTAAAGGTTTGAGAAGTATTGCCTCATGATACTTTGGATCTATGTAATTTCTGTCGTGATATTACCATTTTCGTCTATGATTTTGTTTATTTCGGCATGCTCCCTTCTTTTTTTGGTAAGATTTGCTAAGGGTTTGTCAATTTTGTTAATTCTTTCAAAGACCCAAATTCTTGTTTTGTTGATTCTTTCTATAGTTTTTTTGGATTGCAATTCATTTAATTCTGCTTTGATTTTAATAATTTGTTTCCTTCTAGTGGGATTAGGGTTGGTTTGTTGCTCTTCTTCCTGGAGCTTAAGGTGACACATTAAATTGTTGGTTTGTGATTTTTCCAATTTGTTATTGTAGGCACTCAGAGCTATAAATTTTACTCTGAGTTCTGCCTTGGACGTGTCCCAAATGAGCTGGTATATTGTATACTCCTTTTTGTTAAATTTCATAAACTGTTGGATTTCTGTTCTGATCTGTTCAATGACGTATTGGTGATTCAACAATGTGTTGTTCAATCTCCATGATTTATAGGGTTTTCGTTGGTGGAGATGGGTGTTCAGTTCCAATTTGATGCCATTGTGGTCTGAGAGAGTGCAGGGAATAATTTCAGTGTTTCTGAATCTGTCCAGGCTTGTTTTTTAGCCTAAAATGTGGTCTATTTTGGAAAATGTTCCATGTGCTGCTGAAAAAATTGTATATTGTGTTGTTGCTGGGCGGAATAATCTGCAGATGTCTGTTAGATCAGGTTGGTCTATATAGTTGTTCAATTCTAAGGTTTCTCTTGAGTTTTTTCCTTGTTGATCTATCCAAATGTGAGAGTGGTGTGTTAAAGTCACCAACAATCACTGTGTTTCGATCTATGTGCAGTTTCAGTGAAAGTAAAGTTTTCTTGATGAAGTTCAGAGCTCCGGGATTCAGTGTTTAGATATTTAGGATGGTTATGTCCTCCTGAAGGAAAGATCCCTTTAGTAGTATATAGTAACCTTTGTCTTTTCTCACTAATTTTAGTTGGAGTCTATTTTATCTGATATGAGGATGGCAACTCCAGTCTGTTTATGGGGGCCATTAGTTTGATAGAGTTTATTCCAACCTCTCATTTTCAAAAGGTGTTTGTTTTTTTGGGTAAGATGTGTCTTCTTGCTTGCATGGTCCCTCCTGAGAAATCTCGGGTTATTCTGATTGGTTTGCCTTTTTAGGTGATTGTTCTCTTTTCCTGACTGCTTTTAGGATCCTATCTTTGCCCTCTATTGATCCAGTTCAGATTATAATGTGGCGGGGGATGTCCTTTTCTGGTCAGGTCTGTTTGAGGTTCTAAAAGCTTCTTGTATCTGGATGGGCCTGCCCTTCTGGATATTTGGGAAGTTCTCTGAGATGATTCCCTGAAGTATATTTCCAATGCCATTGACCTCTTTCTCCAGACCCTTCTCAGTACCAATTAGCCTTAAATTAGGCTTTCTTATTGTATCTTGGACCTCCTGTAGCGTTTTATCATATTTCCTAGATTTGAATTGACTCATTTTCTTTTCTTTTTCTATAACAACTAAATTATCGTCAACCCCAGAAATTCTCTCTTCTGCATGCTCTAATCTGCTATCAAAGCTATCTACTTTATTCTTAATCTTCCTTGCTTCTAATTGCTCCTTTTTGATGCCTTGCATCTCTTGTTTTAGATCATATATGGATTTCTTTAGCTCCTTGATATCCATTTGAGTGGTTAGCTCAGCAGCTTTATTCTCTTTGGACATTTGTTGGAGTTCAGTCACCTTTTTGTTTGTGGATTCTATGAATTCATCCACTTTTCTTTGTAAATCCTTTATTATGGCCTCCTTTATGGCTTCCCCCTTTTCACATATCACCTTGTTTATGGTTTCCTCTTGTTTAGCTGTGGCTTCCTCCCTTATCTCTTTCTTTATGTTTTCACATTTTTCATTAATGCTGTTTATCAATTGCATTTGTATAGCACTTGGAAGGCTCTCCTCTAGATTTGCCACTGACTGCTCCATTGTCTGTTTATGTTGGGTGGGGGATGCTATTCCTTGATTTGACATTTTTCTTGAGTTTCTTGTTCTGCCCATTTGAGGATGGGAGCAAGATTAATTCAGAACAAGAGTATAAATTTTCAGATGTAACCAACCTAGACCTTTTTAGTTGGCTGACAATAGATATTAGCTCTTTTAGATTGGTAATAACTCTCTTTCTTTTTGTACACTTACATACAAATCTAATACAATCACAGATGACCAATTTATGACCAAAACAATAAGCCCCTCAATCCAATCTCAATTGTATTTAAGTCCCTCTGGACCTAGAGTATAATTGAACACCTAGATATACAGCATTGCTCAACAACCATCAAATGTAGATCCATGCATTATAAGAGTTGAAGGATGAACAGAGGACCAGAGATAGAAAAATAATATGAAACACGACAAGGGAGGTAGGAAAAGAATAATACAGGAGTGTAAGAATATTATAGTAATGAAGAAAGGATATCGTGTAAGGATAACTGACCTAAGGTGATAGACAGGTAGAGTATTTGTGTAGAACGTTTAGATGAACTTAGATAAAACTTATCAAAATAAGAAGAGTAATAAGAAGAATATATAGAGAAAAGAGAGAGGTTGATATAGGAGATTTCAATGGTACCAGTTTAAGAAAGAAAAAAAAAGAAAAAAGAAACAAAACAGCAACAAAATAAAAGAAAACAGAACACACACACTCACACAAAATGAAAACAAAAACAGAAAAAAAGAAAAAAGGTGGGGGGAGATTCCTCACTGTTCTGAGTTCCTACTCAAGGGATACTAGGGTTGACAACCCGGAGTTTAAAAAGCAGGTGACTGTATCAATATGGATATCGTTTTTATTCAGACTGTACCCAGAGCTGTCACTGTGTTTCAAGAAAAACTACAGTAACAGCAGGATTGCGGGAAAATAGAGGAGAAAAAAAGAAAAAAAAAGGAATGAATCATAACATTAGAAAAAAATGGTGTAGGTTAAATTGCAAAAGAAAAACTAGAACATTTAAAAATGCAAATGAAATGGGATAACAAATTTAAAAAAGGGTATTCTTCAGTTGTTTTTTTTTTGGTGGGAGGAGAGGTTAGGAAACTTCTGTCTCCACTAAATTCGGGATCTAAACACTTCACAAAGTCTTTTTCTCTTGTGATTTGGCTTTGCAGTTTTTCGGGTAAGATTGCTTGTTTGGTAAAACAAAGCTGAAAGATCTGCAGGCCGCTTTGTTTACCAGGTCTGTGTTCGGCAAAGGGGGATGGACTTCAGCAGCACTGGGCCAGATTTCTGGCTAAGGGATCTCTGGGAAATCCTTTGCCAGTTGGAAAGGTGGCGCTGTTAGCAACACCTCTCAGGCTCCAATTGCTTTGGCCTGGGTCATTGCCAGCAGTCAAGATGGTGCTGCTCTCAGCTGGTGGGGGAGGGGCTCCCTCCCAATGCCATTCCAGGAGCAGAAGTGGAAACTTCTCCTCCAAGCTACTCACAAATTGCTGGTTTCTCAGGTTCCATGAAGGTGGCAGGTCCGTGCACAGCTGGGTGTCGGCTCTGGGCTCGCGCAGGCTCTGTGTGGCTCTGTCTGCAGCCAGCAGGTCTGGGCTTCTGTGGAGCACTTTCTCTGTTCTGATTCAGGAGAGCCTTTGTCTCCCCGGCTGCTGCACGGTGGAGCTGCACGCTCTTTTTGTGCTGGTATTCTTCCTTTTTTTCCTTTTTTTCCTCTCTGCCTGAGTTCTCTGTGGTCCTAAAGCTTACTTAGGATCAATTTCTGTTAGAGGACTGTCTCCTGCACTGCTCCTGAGCAGGAGCTCAGTAGGTCTCACCCTGAACCGCAGCCCTCTTCCGCTGACCTCCCCAGTGTTTGATATACTATATATTTTTAAAATTTTTTTTGTCAGTCATGGGCTTGAGCTCAGGGCCTGAGCACTGTCCTTGGACTTTGTCAAGGTTAGAGCTCTACCACTTGAGCCTCAGCACCATTTCTGGCTTTTTTTCTATGTATGTGATACTGAGGAATCGAACCTGGGTTTTCATGCATGCTAGGCAAGCACTCTACCACTAGGCCATAATCCTGGCCCATATTTTTGTGCCAGGTAAGCACATACCTCAAAAAGACACCAACTGTTGGCGAAATCACATTTTGCAAAGTATGACTACGTAGAGTAAGGATGTCTATCTCAAGACAAGAGTTAAAAAGCATTCCTATAAAATATTAATAGTTTTTCACATTCATGACCTAATACCAAAAATATGTTCTCTCAGTGTTTTTTTTTTCTTCAGGGAATAGTTTAAGTAATTCACCTAAAGTTGCAGAACAACGGACATAAGTACCAGAGACTTATTTTTTAGATACATTTTGTTTTAAATGTGGATGACTTTTTAAAATGAGTATCTTTTACTTTTGCACAGTTTATGTTTTCCCCCTTCATTTTGTAGTATGTTTAAGAGACCATTAAAACTACTTGTCAGTGACTTTATAATTTATGTATTTCAAGAAAGACAGCTATTCACATGTTCTTGTGGTGACTGCTATTTCTTTTTTTTTTTTTTGCCAGTCCTGGGCTTGAGCTCAGGGCCTGAGCACTGTCCTTGGACTTTCTCAAGGCTAGAGCTCTACCACTTGAGCCTCAGCACCACTTCCGGCTTTTTCTATGTGTGTGGTACCGAGGAATCGAACCCGGGTCTTCATGCATGCTAGGCAAGCACTTTAACCACTAGGCCAAACTCCCGGCCCAGGTAACTGCTATTTCTGTGATAACAAAAGGTCAGAATCATTTTTATTCATGAAGGATTCTGCAGATTTCTGAGTTTCTATTACACACCACCTGAGCCTTTAATAGTCCCTTTGAATGCCCCACCATTTTGAACTAGAGCTCAAATTTGACAAAAGTCATAAAGGGTTCTTCATTCTTCACTTCAAATCAAGATGAACCCAGAATAATACCATTAGCTTCAGTCCATATCTTTCAGTTATCCCTTACAAACATGAAATAGACCAGCTACCCTATACATCTGCAGTTTCTCATGACCATTTAGTGGTGTATAATACTTTTAAACCTTTTCAATTAAAAGTATGGTCTATGAAGTAACCCTATCATCATCAATTAACAGTTGGTTAGAAATTGCCGTCTCTGATCCCACCTTATACCTACCAAATAATAATTTGCACTTTAATTTGATTCCCAGGTAACTCATAATTCATATAAATGATTGATAAACATTATTCGATATTGCCTATCTATATTCTATTTTTAATGGTCTGGGTCACCATTAAAAATATAGATTAGAACTTAAAATACTAATTATTGACCCTAACTCTTTATGTTTCATCAACCAAGAAGTAGTTCAGATTCAAACAGTTTATAGTGTGGACACTGCTGATCCTAATATGCAGGATGCAATCCAGAATGGCGATGTTATATTCTAGATATTCAGATATTTCAACATTGTTTCTGCCTATAGATGATCCACTTTTGCTACACTCCCATTCATTGCTAACTCAACTTCTCACACCAGCTTGTTACCTTTTCCTTATTTTGTGCTAATGATAAAGTTTTTAGAAATTTAACATTCAAAATTATTATTACTGTTTTATCACTGCATATCAGTGTTGTTATTTCTTACATAGTAGCTTCTGATGTTTATGATCTTTGAATACTTGATAGATTAATTTGGGCCTGAAGGGCAATATCCCTAAAATGGACAACCAAAGAATTTATAATTTCTCATTAACCTTAATTTGACTACCATCAGCTTAGTTACTAAATGTCAGGTATTGATGATTAAGACAATAATTACAAAAATATTTATTAGAAAATCCATGTGTATATGTCACTTTCTCTTCCAATTTCATTTTAATTAGCAAATCTTCATTAGTAAAATGGTATGTAATCTTTAAAACCCAAATATTAGTTGTTTATAGCGATAGAGTAATTACTTCTGAAAGAATTAAGAATGAAGAGAGATTTGAGGCCACAGCAATTTTTTTTATAATGTGGCCATGTTCATTATGAAAAATTTAGCACAAACTACTTTTCTCAGTCACATTAAACACGTAAGAGTACAGAAGATTACAGTTTCCTGAAACTGATTAAAAAGGATTTTCACATTGGATTAAACAGGAACAATACATTGGCAATTTTCGCTATTATCTCTGAATCATTTCTCATCCAACTGGAAATAACTATCTTAAATGTATGCAGTTGTCACTTTTCAAACTTTGTGTATGTGTGTTTACTTGTTTTGGTTTTACTGAAAACAAATTAGATACCAGTATAACTTTGAAAACCCGGCATTCCTAGTCTTTTTAAATTGATAGCACACTTAAAATTCTTGTTGTTTACTTTTAGTTTCATTAAGCAAATATTTTATCATAGCCTCCCCTCAATCCTTATCCAAGAGGAAGTCAAGGCCACCAATATATTCCACAGTTCAAACTTGATCAGGAAGTTTTATGCCATGATCAAGATAGCAACATACCCAGATTTTTCAATTCACTAGAAGAAAGGAATCCAACACCGTTTTATAATCATTTCCCTTCTCTACAGAAAGGCATGCACTTTGTTGTGCAATTTGCCACAAGTACATCTTGGTTTCTATGCTATTTTACAATTAGATACATTTTGGTAAATAGCAAAGTTTGCCAATTATGTCAAGTAGCATACTCTGTCAAGTTTAGATTTCTGGCATAAGTACTGGAGCTTATAATGCTTGCAGTAAGAAAGTGTCATTTTAGTTAAAATTCCTAATCAGATGCTGTTTATATCTACTGACTTTTGTCACTACAAAATTCTAACGTGTAGCATATAGGTAAGCTCTATTCCTATTAGTCTCCTTGTTCCTTTACTTGGAAATGAAAGGGGCTTCTGTGACAAAAACTCCTTTGATTGCGATTCAAAGCCTGCCCAGGAAGATAGAAAAATGTCTCATCCCCAAACTAACCAGCAAGAGACCAGACCAAAACCATGGCTCAAGAGACTCTCATCTCTAACCAGCCAATTGCTGGAAACCAGGCCATGACTCAAAGTGGTAGAGCACTAAATCTAAGCAGAAGTGCTCAGGGACAGTGCCCAGGCCTTGAGTTCAAATCCTCATACAATGGGACAAGCCATCTCAGAAACCAGCACCTAAAACTCCAGGAGTTCAGTCTTGACAATGAGGAATCCCGAAGAGGAGTAAAGAAATGATGTTACATTCTAAATGGAGTTACTTTACACTCACCCTTTAAAAGTTAATCAGAGCCTGGAGATCAAGAGAAATAGTTGCTAACCACACCAGTCCAGCCCTAGCCTGAGTAATGTCCTTAGGCTTTCTCAAGGCCAGAGCTCTGCCACTTGAGCCATAACATCACTTCCAGCCCTTTTCTATGTATGTAGTACTGAGGAATCGAACATGGGTCTTCGTCCATGCTAGGCAAGCACTCGACCATTAGGCCAAACTCCCAACCCTGGGACCTGCCTATTTTTAGAGGAAACAATGTTGCTATTACATCAATGAATCAGGCTTGGTATAACAGAATATCAAGGCCCTGAATAAGCCAAAAGAAGGACTTAAACATTGGCACTCGAGTTTGGAAAATGCCACAGAAGATTCTGAGCCAGGTAGAATCCCCAAACTATAATTTCGCAACAACATTAGACATGCTCAAAAATTAATATGTCAATTCAATAAAAATAGTATTTACAAATAGTTGCAGTGTGGATGTGTAGGGAAGAGATTTATTGTGTATTATGTCAGCAACTGTGATGGAAACATTTACAGTAGAATGCTGCTATGATGTGTGTTGGGAGGTTGCTGCATTGCTAGATGTGTTGATATTTTATTGAGCAAAATCATCTGGTGGCTGTGATCTTGAATTTTTCATATCAGACAAATATTATCTATGATTGTTGATGTCTACTTGTTGTGTATTAGATTTTTTGAATTTTAAATAATTATAAAGTGACAGTACTATGAAAATTTGCCAGCCAGCAGGCATGATTATGGGTCAGACATATGCTACTTGGTCCTGAATTTTACTTTTTTGCAATATTTGTGAGTCTACTATGCTGGAGGATACATTTATCCTTTTCCTTTCGTGTCCATTTTTATGTGATATGGGGAAACTCATCCCCACTACTTGATTTCTTGAGCCAGAAACATCTAAGCTATGGCAATTCTTAGAAGCTGTTCTAGGCATTATAGGGATGTAAACACTTTGGTAAATACTCGGGCTCTAGCTTTCCTCCTCTTTTTCTCATTTTCCAAGCAAATTGAGATGCCTGGAATTATGCCACTGTAGAGGGTTATGAAGGAATACAATGCAGGGTAATTCACTGATAATCCACATGTGCTATGAGACTACTATTACTGGTAATAGAGATACATAAACCTTTTGTACAATTTATGTCTAAAATGCAGATACATATACTCAACAGCTTCAATTATCTATTTTTTATCCAAAAGGAAAACATAGATTTATTCTTTTTTATTTGTATTTTATTGTTGGGGTGATGTATAGAGGAGTTACAATTACATTCATCAGGTAGTGGATACATTACGTTTTGAACATTGATATGCCTTCTCATGTTTTTTGCTTACTTTCTGTCCTTCCACTCCCTCCCAGTCATCTTCATTTTCTCCTTCCATATTTCAAATATTTATGAAATACACGAGGTACCAAAGTATAGTATGAGATAAACCATACAGGGAGAGAGAAAGAGAGAGAGGTAGAGAAAGAGAGAGAAGAGAGAGAAGAGAGCAGAGAGAGAAGAAATAACTTCACACAGTAGGTTAAGAAAAACAAGCACAAAGATAAAACTCTTGTTTCCATGTCCTGGAGATCATTTCATTTATGCTTTATGGCCATATCCACAAAGCTATTGAGCTACTGTGATTGCTAGGAGAATGCTGGATATGTACTATTTATTGGAAATGAGGGAAGACAGGGAGGCTATGTTTCTTAGGGTCTGGCTTACTTCATATAATACGATATTTTTCAAGTATTTGCATTTCCTAATTAATGGAGCGATATCTCTCTAATGGCAGCATAGAATTCCATTGTGTATAAATATCACATTTCCTTGATCTATTCATCTATTTAGGGGCATCCAGATTGGTTCCTTATCTTAGTGGTGGTAAATAATGCTGCAGTGAACATCATTGTGCTAGTAGTTTTAGTGTGTCCACATTTATGGACATTTGGATAAATGCCCAGGAGTGAAATTTCTGGGTCCTAGGAGAGCTCTGTGTTTATCCTTTTGAGCAATCATAATACTGCTTTCCAGAATGGTTGAACAAGTTTACACTTTCACCAGTAGTATATTAGAATTCCCTTTTGACCACATCCCTGCCACCATCTGTTATTAGATTTGTTGAATATGGGCATTCTAACTGAAGTGATGTGGAATATCAAAGCTGTTTTGATTTGCATTTCTTTTATGGCCAGAGATGTACAGCCTTTCTTCATGTGTCTATAGGCATTTTTTACTTCCTCTTCAGTGAAGCCTCTCTTTAAGTCTTTAGCCCATCGTTTAATGGGATGGATGTTTTTTGAGGACTTGTTTTTGAGGACCTTGTCTGTTCTCTGAGTATTGAGGATCTTCTCCCACTCTCTAGGATTTCTATCTAACATGTTGGCTATGTCCTTTGCCATGCAGAAGGTCTGCAGTGTAATACAGTCCCATTGATCCAAACTTGCTTTGATTTGTTGTATTTCTGAGACTTTATTAAGAAAATGTTGACCTGTGCCAAACAGCCCTAGTGTATCTCCTAGGAGATCCTGTAAACTATTCAGGGTATCTGCTTTTGCCTCAAAGACTTTGATTCATTTGGAATTAATCCTGGTGAAGCGTGACCTATAAGTATCCAGCTTTAGTTTTCTACAGTGCTTAACCAATTCTGCCAACATCATTTGTTGAAGAGGCTGTCTTTCTTCCTTGCTTATTTTGGCTCCCTTATCAAATATTAGGTGGCCAGAGATCTTTGGGCTGATTTCTGTCTATTCAGTTCCATTCCATTTGTCCTCAGGCCTGTTATTATGCCAACACCTAGCTATGATTTTTATTAATGTAGCTCTGTAATACGGCTTATAGTTTGGTATTGATATTCCTCTAGTGATGTTCTTTCTGCTAATGATTGTTTGTACTATATGAGATTTTTTAGTTTTTCAATTGATTTTTGGGATTATTTCCTCGATTTTATTAAAGAATGACATTGGGCTATTGATGGATATTGCACTGAATTTGTAGATAGCCTTTGGCAGGATTACCATTTTGATGATATTAATCCTTTCAACCCAGGAGCATGGCAGGTTTTTCTATTTCATTAGTTCTGTTTTAACTTTGTTTTTCTTTATGTTTGTTACGTTTTCATGATAGAGTTCCTGTACTTGATTGGTTTATTCTTAACTATTTTTTTCTTTTAAGGCTATCACAAAAGGCATTACTTTCCTGATTTCAGCTTCCCTCTTCTCATTTTTGGCATACAGGAAAACCATTGATTTTTTTTGCCATTCCTGGGATTGAGCTCAGGGCCTGAGCACTGTCCTTGGAATTTCTCAAGGCAAGAGCTCTACCACTTGAGCTTCAGCACCACGTCTGGTTTTTTATATGTATGTGGTACTGAGGAATCGAACTTGGGTCTTCGTGCATGCTAGGCAAGCACTCTACCACTAGGCCAAAATCCCTGCCCAAAAATCATTGATTTTTGAGGGTTAATTTTATACCCTGTTACTATGCAAAAGTTTCATAAGATCTATGTTTTATATGGCATTAAGTATTTGATCAAAAGCTATGTCACTACTCACATTATTTCAATTATTTTCTACCAAAAAGAATTTCATGTTTTCCATCGTGTTTTACATATCATGAAGATCATTAGCAATATTTTAATTACTTTATCACTGACTATAACCCCTAAATTACCAGGGGTCTTCCTTGCATGCTGAAAGTCCCCTGGCTCTAATTCATATTATAAAATGATGTCATGTTTGCTTGAATGATAGTTCTACTAAAGTTGATATATCATCCTTTTATTTGGGCTATTTTCATACCAGAGTGATATAATGATTCAAATTCTTTGAAGAGAGTCAAAGATTAGTCTCATAGTTTCATTTGACCTCTAGGTTTAAGCTGACCCCCCAAAATAAATGCTATAATATGCATATTTTTAGTACAGGACCCATGTTGATCTCCAATAAAGGTAAATAATGCCTCATTCTAACAAAAATTCACGTAGGAGTTCGGCAAAAGATGTGAGAGTCTTTCTGAGCTCTCGCCAAGATACCAGTTCTGTCATCCTTGGGAAAAGTTCATACCCGAAGATCGATCCTTTGTAAGGTTTAGCACCACAGAGATCTCAGTAAGAGAGGAAAACGGCAGAAAACAAGCACAAGAAGACAGCATAGAGTGGTGCCAGCTGCTCAGAATCGCCGAGGAGACAAAGCTTCTCTCCCGAACCTGAGCAGACAGTGCTTGTAGGTGGCGCAGACCTGCCGGCTCCAGACAGAGCCAGACAGAGCCTGGATGAGACCAAAGCCATCACCCGACCATGGCACAGAACTGCCAGCATCACAGAACTGGAGAATCCAGCCCTTTGTGAGTACCTCCGTGGATGGTTCTACTTCTGTTGCTGAATGACATTGGGAATGAATCCCCTCCCCCACCAGTCAAGAGCAGACTTTGACTGCCAGCAAAGAACCGGCCAAACCTAATGCAGCCTGAGAAATGGTGATGGCAGCACCATCATTCAAAAGGGCAAAGATTTCCCAGAGGGAGCTTAGCCGGACATCTGCCACAGGCACTAGTGGAAGTTCTTCCCCATGAGCAGGGCCGTAGTCCGGGTACACAAAGCTGCTCGTGACTCCACCATTTTTTTTTCTGCCCAATCAAGCAAACTGATTAGGAAAACCAAAAGGCCAAATTGCAAGAGAAAAAGAGTTTTTAAAGGGTTTGAATCCTGAATTTGGTGGAGACACAAGTTTCTTATCCTGCCCCCCCATCAAAAAACCCCCGAAGAATACACTTTTTTCCCTTTCTTTTTTTTTGCTTTTTTCCTTTTTATACCCTTTTCATTAGCATTTTAGGAGTTCTTTTTTGCCATTTTACATCCACTTTCTTTATAATGTTGTGATTCTTTCCTTCCCCCCCCCACCTGCTTTCCTTCAGCCATTGTGGTCATTCCTACAAACATATTGGCAGCTCTGGGTACAGACTGAATACAAATGATATTTATATTGATACATTCACCTGCTTTTGAATCTGTTGGTTCTTAACCCTATTATTTCTTGTCTATGAACTCACAATTGTGTAGAATCTCGCCGCACCATTTTTCTTGTTTTCCTTTTCTTTTTTTGTTTATTTTTACTTTTTAAAATTTTTATCATTGAACTCTCTTACATGTACCTTCCTCTTTTCTCTACATATTCTTCTTATTACTTTTCTTATTTTCATAAATTTTATCTTTTTTTAAATTTTGTACTCAACTATTTTACTTTTCTATCACCTTAGGTCAGTTATCCTCACACCATGACTTTTCTTCATTACTATATTAACCTTACACTCTTATATTACTCTTTTCTTACCTCCCATCTAGTTTTTCATATTATTTTTCTATCTCTGGCCCTCCGTTCATCCTGTGATTTTTATAATGCATGGATATACATTTGGTGTTTGTTGAGCAATAATGTATATCAAGGTGTTCAATTATACTGTAGATCCAGAGGGACTTAAATACAATAGAGACTGGATTCAGGGGTTTATTTTTTGGGTCATAAAATGGCGATCGGTGGTGGTATTGGATTTCTCTGTAAGCACAAAAGAAAAGAAAGAGTGATAATACCAATCTAAAATTGTGAACATCTATTGTCTGGCCAACTAAAGAGTTCAAGGTTGATTATATCTTAAAAAAATTATAATCTTGTGCAGTACTAATCTTGCTCCCATCTTCAAATGGGCAGAACAAGAAACTCAAGAAAAATTGCAAATCAAGGAATAGCATCTCTCATCCAATATAAACAGGCAATGGGGCAGTCAATGTCAAGACTAGAAGAGAGTCCTCTAAATGCTATACAGAGGCAATTGATAAAACACTATTAATGAAAAGTTTGAAAAAATACCAGAAGAGATACGTGAGGAGGCCATATCTAAATGAGATGAAACCATAAGCAAGGTGATATGTGAACAAGAGGTAGCCATAAAGGAGGCCATAATAAAGGATTTACAAAGAAAAGTGGATGAATTCATAGAATCCACAAACAAAAAGGTGACTGAACTCCAACAAATGTTCAATGAGAGTAAAGCTTTTGAGCTAACCACTCAAATGGAATTCAAGGAGTTAAAGTACTCCATCCATGATCCAAAAGAAGAGATGCAAGGCATCAAAAATGAGCAATTAGGTAGGGAGATGAAGAATAAAGTAGAAATTTTTGATAGCAGGTTAGATAATGCAAAAGAGAGAATTTCCCGGGGTTGAAGATCATCTAGTTGTTACAGAAAAAGAACAGAATATGAGTGAAACCAAATCTAGGAAATATGAGAGAACGATTCAGGAGGCCCAAGGTACAATTAAGAAGTCTAATTTAAGGCTAATTTGTATTGAGGAGGATCTAAAGAAAGCGGTCAATGGTATTGGAAATAGACTTCAGGGAATCATCTCAGAGAACTTCCCAAATATCCAGAAGGGCAGGCCCATCCAGATACACGAAACATTTAGAACCACAAACAGACCTGACCAGAAAAGGACATCCCACTGCCACATTATAATCTGTACAGGATCAGTGGAGACCAGAGATAGGATCCTAAAAGCAGCCAGGGAGAAGAGAACAATCGCCCACAAAGGAAAACAATCAGAATAACCCCAGATTTCTCAGCAGAGACCATGCAAGCAAGAAGAGATAGGAAGGATATATGTCATGCCCTTAAGACAAATAACTACCAATCAAGAGTACTGTACACAGCTAAGCTCTCTTTCATAACTCAGGGAAGAATAAAAACCTTCCATTCCAAGGAAAAGTAGCAACATTACATAGAAACCAAATCAGCATTACAGAAAATTGTCAAAGATGTTCTACACATGGAAAACCAATAGAAACATGATACTGACAAAGAAATGGCACCTAAAAATCATACCAGTTAAGTACCTCAAGAACTGTCAAGCCACAGTCCCTAATGAAATCTTTTAAAAATGGCAGGAACTAGTAAATATTTTTCAATCCTAACTCTCAACATCAGTGGACTTAACTCTCCAATGAAATGGCATAGACTCTTGAGAGGGATCTAAAAGCAACATCCATTATTCTGCTGATTTCAACAGACATATCTTGGCTCAAGAAACAAACATTTTTTTGAAAGTGAGAGGTTGGAATAGTTTATGCAGCTACAGGCCCCCATTAATAGGCTGGAGTTACCATCCTCATATCAGATAAAATAGACTTCAAACTAAAATTTGTGAGAAAAGACAAAGAAGGTTATTACATACTATTAAGGGATCTCTCCTCCATGAGGACATAACCATACTAAACATTTACACATCTAATCTCGGAGCACCAAACTTCATCAAGCAAATTTACTTTCACTAAAACCACACATAGATTGAAACACGGTGATTGTTGGTGACCTTAACACACCACTCTCACCTACAGACAGATCAACCAGGCAAAAAGTCAACAGAGAAACCTCAGCATTGAACAAATGTATAGACCAACTAGATCTAATAGACATCTGCATATAATTTCACCCAGCAACATCACAATATACGTATCTTTCAGCAGCACAAGGAGCATTTTCCAAAATAAACCACATTCTAGGGCATAAAACAAACCTGTAAAACTGTGTAGTTTCAGGAACACTGAAAATATACCCTGCATTCTCTCAGACCACAAGGGCATCAAATTGGAACTGAACACCAATCTTCACCAACAAGAACACTGTAATTCATGGAGATTAAACAACACATTGTTGAATCACAAATGGGTCATCGAGGAGATCAGAACCGAAATTGAACAGTTTATGAAATTTAACAAAAAGGAGCACACAAAATACAAGCTCCCTTGGGACACAGCAAAGGCAATATACAGAGGAATATTTATAACACTGGGCACCTACTTTAGCAAATTGAAAAATTACAAACCAATAATTTAATGTCGTACTTTAAGTTCTTGGAAACAGAGCAAAAAAACAACCCAAATCCCAGTAGAAGGAAGCAGATTATTTAAACAAAAGCAGAATTAAATGAATTGAAGTAAAAAAACTATAGAAAGAATAAAAAAACAGAGTTTGTTCTTGGAAAAAAATAACAAAATTGACAATCTCTTAGCAAATTCTGTTGAAAAAAGAAGGGAGCACACCAAAATAAACAAAATCACAGGTGAGAATGGTAATATCATGACAGAAATTACCAAGATCCAGAGCTTCATGAGGAAATACTTTTCAAACCTTTATGCCAACAAATTTGAGAATCTAGAAGAAATGGATGAATTTCTAGCCAATATTAACATACCCACACTGAACCAACAAGACCTAATCCAAATAAACAGACTTATTTCAAGCACTGAAATGGAAATGGCAATCCACGAAAAGCACAGGGCTAGTTGGATTCACAGATGAATTCTATAAGGTCTTTAAATAAGAGCTCACTCCATTACTCCTCAATCTCTTCGACGAAATTGAAAACAAATGCTCTTTGCCAAACTCATTCTATGAAGCCACTATAACCCTCATCCCAAAACCAAGCAGAGATTCATCAAAGAAAAAGAATTATAGACCCATTTCTTTGATGAATATTGATGTAAAATTTCTCAACAACATACTGGCCAACCGACTTCAGCAACTCATCAAAAAATTATACACTATGACAAAACATGATTCATCACAGGGATGTAAAGCTGGTTCAACATACACAAGTCAATTAATATAATTCAACACATCAACATCAGCAAGGACAAAAATCACATGATTATCTCAATAGATACAGAAAAGGCATTTGACAAGTTCCAGTACCCCTTTATTCTAAAAGCTCTAGCGAAACTAGGAATCCAGGGAATATTTCTCAGTATAATATAGCCTGTGTATGACAAACCCACAGCTACCATTATACTGAACGGCGAAAACCTAAAGCCATTCCTTCTAAAGTCAGGAATGAGACAAGGATGCCCACTTTCTCCATTTCTCTTTAACATAGTATTAGAATTCCTAGCCAGAGCAATAAGGCAAGAAGCAAGTATAAAGGGGATCCAAATAAGGAAAGAGGAAGCAAAACATTCCCTCTTTGCAGATGACATGATCCTGTATTTAAAGAATTCTATAGACTCTACTCCTTGAGCTGATTCAAAACTTTGGAAAGGTAGCAGGCTATAAATTTAACCCTCAAAAATCAACTGCTTTCCTCTATGCCAACAGTGAGAGGAATGAGGCAACAATCAGGAAAACAACTCTTTTTGCAATAGCCTCAAAGAAAATAAAGTACCTAGGAATTATCTTAACTAAGAATGTAAAGGACATGTTTGATGAAAACTTTAAAACCCTGTAAAAGGAAATTAAATCTGACCTCAGGAAATGGAAAAACCTCCCATGGTCCTGGATTGGAAGAACTGACGTTGTGAAACTGGCAAACTTGCCAAGGGCTATCTACAAATTCAATGCAATACCCATCAATATCTCAAGGTCACTCTTTAAAGAAATTTCATATGGAATAAAAAAAGACCCTGTATAGAAATACAATTCTTAGCAGAAAGAACAGTGCAGGAAGAATTTCAATAAAAAACTTTAAACCTATTACATAGCTATAGTGAACAACACAGCTTGTTAGGGGCAAAAGAACTGGTCTGAAGACAAATGGAATAGAAGTGCGGACCCAGATATTAACCCACAGTCCTATGGCCACCTAATCTTTGATAAGGGAGCCAAAAAAATAGAATGGAAGAAAGACAGCCTCTTCAATACGTGGTGCTGGCAGAACTGGTTAAGCACTTGCAGAAAACTAAAATTGGATCCTTCTTTGTCACCCTGAACTAGGATTAACTCCAAATGGATCAAAGACCTGGAGGTAAAAACAGGTACACTAAACTTTACCATAAGGAATAGGAGATATATTAGGTCTCCTTGGCACAAGTCGGAACTTTCTTAATAAGGATCCAGAAACACAACAAACCAAAGAATGTCTGGTAAGTGGAACTGCATTAAACTGCAGACCTGTATGGCAAAGGACATAGCTAGCAAATTAACTAGAAAGCCTACAGAGTGGGAGAAGTTCTTCACTGACCCTATAACGGACAAACTTCTCATATCTAAAATATAGCAACATCTCAAAAAATTGAATCATTCCAAAACTAATCTCCAGAGAAATGACCATCCCATGAAAAGATGAGCCAAAGACTTAAAGAGAGTCTTCTCTGAAGAACAAATAAGAATGGACTGTAGACACATGAAGAAATGCCTAACATCTCTGGCCCTAAAATAAATGCCATGAAAGAAATGCAAATCAAAACAACTCTAAGATTCCACCTTACTCCATTTAGAATGGCCAGGATTAAGAAATCTAACAACAGATACTGGAGGGGATAGTGACAGGAGTGATCATTACTACACTGTTGTTGGGAGTGCAAACTTGTTCAATCACTATGGAAAGCAATATGGCAGTTCCTCAAAAGTCTAGTCATAGAACTCCCCTATGACCCAGCAATTCCAGTCATCCAGAAACAAGGACATACTAAATCCACTAGCACGACAATATATATTGCTGCACTATTTACCATAGAAAAAAATATGGAACCAACCCAGATTCCTCTCAGTTGATGATGAGTGTATCAACCAGATATGGTATTTATACACAATTTAATTCTATGCTGCTGTTTGAAAGAATGACATCGCCCCATTTGTAAGTAAACGGAAAGTCTTAGAAAAAATCATATTAAGTGAAATAAGCCAGACTCAAACGAAAATAGGCTCAATTGTTTCCTTCATTTGTCATAATCAGCAGAAACATTGGGCTCTTCTAGAGGAGATTTACAACAGAATAAAACCTAGATACTTAAGGCCATATAGAATGACACTAAATGAAATGACCTCCAGGATATAGAAACAAAATCCATATAATGAATGATTGTTGTCTTTAATGTACTATGTTACCTCTCATCTCTTTTGCTGTCCATTGGTTTTCTCATATTAATTCAGAATTTCATCTGGCTATCTGATATATTGTATATATTTGTATTTGGTTGTTTGAAGTTGGGGAGCAAAGGGAGAAAAGAAGATGTGGGGTGGGGTGGGGGGAGGGAAATGGGGACCAAGACATGAGAAAGGATATCAATGTATGTCTAATAATTCACCTTCTATCTGGTGAATATAATGTAACCCTTCTATTCATTACAATAAAAATATATGGAAAAATTACAAATAAAAAAAGAATTCAGCTAGTCACATACGCATGTGTCTGTTCATTTTGATGAATAAGAAGAAAGACTAGACAGAAAAGAGGAAATTTTTTTTTGTATTAGCGTAAAAGTGCTTAGCAGTCTTCTCTACTCAAGTTTCAATTCAGCTTTACAATTCCAATGTATAGAAAAGGATGAACCTTCCTAGCAAGGAATCCCATTTTTGCACAGTTATTTATTTATTTAAATTTCAGGCAAACCTTATTACATCCTGTATTTCTTAATGAAATACTGTCTGAGAGAATATGAGTGTCAGTAGGCAGTCAAGGTTTTGGTCAGTTCAGCTAATTTAATTGATTAATAAAATTAAAAGTACAAATCATATAAAAATTACTCTTTACAAGGAGGATTGTTAGATTTGGGCTCTTTATACTTCTCTGCCAGAAACAAAGGTCATAGTTCCAGGCAGGAAAATATGTCCCAACTCATATCTACACTCAAAAATAATTTTAATTTATGTTGGGGTCCTTCTCAGATGTCTAGGAGGGGGGATAAGATGGCAACAGAGCCCATAAATAATCCCGGTGGTCACAGATTCTGAGACCAGACTCTCGGTGCAGATCTAACTTTATTTTGGAAAACATGCTCTCTAATTACAGAACGAGCATTGTCTACCACATCAGGAAATAGGGACGTACCTGAATGCAACTATCAGACAATGCTGTCCTGAGACATGCCCCACTCGCCAGGAGTATCCCTGGGGCTTCTGCTCCATGCGGGAACGGCCAAGCACCCTCCGGCTCCGGACTGCTTACATCACTGAGTGTGTACTTGCTGAAGCACAGGTGGCAAGCAGCAGGGGCTCCTACACCACTAGCTAGGAGTCCCCACAAATTTATTATATTTTAATGTTGTGGTTATATTACATCACAAACTTATTAAAATTTAATGATAGGTTGCTTTCAACTTTAGAATTAGAAATTATTGTTTCTCTCTAAATCATTTTGTATATGTAAGTAGCACTTCCTAACTGAATTTCCTCCATGAGAATCACGCAAGGATCGTCACAAATTTTCAACAGAAGTCATCTAGTAATAACTAAACAAATGAAAAAAAAGGTAATTCAATGTTCCCTCCTTACCTCTCCTAATTTTTGTTGGCTTTAATAATGTGATGTCAAAGCTGATGATCTTCCTACATTCTACTCTATAACTAGGTTTAGTAAGTGTTAATTGTGTGTAAAAACATATGTTCATAAACGATGAATATTTTCCTTGAATGTTCCTTCTTAAAATAATGCTTCATGTTATCCTATTATTATTATATGAGTGGAACATATTTGGAAGCAGAGAAACAAATATATAATTTCATAATTGAATTCAATATGAAAATATGCTTGCATTTGCTTCAAAGACAACTTTAGTGTTTTCATACTTTTAATGAAATAATAATCTTCTGTACCTTTGTAATAATCAATTACATATTATGAGCTAGAATTTGAATTTCCTCTAACATTTTGATTATATCTTTGATGTAGAAATGTCAGAACATGAGTAACCTTGCTGAGTAATCCTTATAATCAAGTGGTACATATATGCTATAAATATGGATAAGAAAAAAAATTAAAGCATATGTACCCAAGAAAATATCATTTCCTGCCTGGGAAAAATGGCTATTGGAGCTTTGATCATGTTCTAAAAACTAAGTGCCTGTGATTGTATATAGAGATTCCCTTCTTGAATACTTGTTTGTTAAACATGCCATTTGAAATATGATGTAAAAATCAATGTTAATAAATTCTAAAAAACTGGCTTATTGGGATTCAAAAATGTAATGTCAGTTCATTCATCATTTCCTTAAGGTGCAATGCCATTTTCTAATAATATTCACTAATATTGGAATGTATCAATTAAACTCTAAAGTATTTTGTCAATATCTCATCTTCATAGTATCTTTTGTTCCCATTTCACAGAGAGAAGAAAGGAAAAACTGTATTGCATATTCATACAAAATGATTTAATAATTTAGAAGAGAGTAAAAAGTTCTTAATAGCATTGAAAAGTCTAATCAAACAAAATTAAACTTCCTCTAGTTAGTGGTACAATTTAGCTTCCACAATATTAGGACATGGAGAAATATTTGTAAGTCAGATTTTACTGGATGATTATATTTTTAGAGTTATTTTTATCATGTACAAGGATATAATAAAAGAGATTAAGTTAGGACAGGAAATTGGTTCTTTTTTATATTACCTATAAAGAATACATAATATTCTTTATAGGTTTATATATATAATGTATTACTTATGACATTATATATAATATATATACATACGTTATGTCCCATAACTTGGAATATCTGCCAATGGCCTGTGTGCTAAAGGTTAATCCCCTGCTTAGTGTTACTTGGAATGGGAGATGTGGCTTAATCGAAGAAAGGTAGAACATCATGATCATGGCATTGGAATATGTATTGAGATATCACTATCTTCTTCCACTTTATTTCCCAGAAGCCTTGAGGCAAGCAAATATTCTAAAAATGCTCTCTCTATGATGCACTGTGCCACCACAAGCTTGAAGACAGTGGCAAGACAGAGAAGACTGAGGTTTCTTGACACCATGAACAAAAACTAACCTTTTCTTAAAGCTTGACTTATCTCAATTAATATTATAGTAACTGAAAACAGAATAACCCAATATATTTAGTATATTATCACAAAACACTTTTGTACAAGATAGGTTTTGATCCTCATTTTTGTGATTCTTCGTTATATTCCTTTTTCAAGCCTTAAAATGAAAATATCTTAAAATACCAGACCAAGAGATTGGGATCAGATTTAGGAAAAAATATGCTAAAACTGAGATTAAGTTGCAAAAGGCAAAGTAGACAGGATTAATTTTATATTTGACATGACAGGTTAAGGACCCAGAAAGAAAGAAAACTTGAAATCACATGACTACATTGACAAGTACTAGCATCCACTAGAGGTTTCTCTTAACCCAAAGCTTCAACAGGATTATCACTATCTCCTGTCTTCAAGGAACAGGTAACTTCTTTTCTTTTTTTGAAAGTAAATATATTGATGTATGATGAGGAAACAGACATAATTTAACCCAAACCATTCTAATTCTAAGTGAAGCTAAAATGAAATAATCAGAATTGTGGTAAATAAAACCGAAAATAGCAAGGTGCTGGGTAGGTCACACCTGTAATCTACCTACTCAGGAGACTAAGATCAGAGGATTACAGATCAAAGTCATCCCAAGTTATAAATTCCATGAGACTCTTGTTTCCAATTAACCTCCAAAAAGCCAGAAACAAAGCCATGGATCAAGTGGTAGAGCAACAACAGTAACAACCTAGAAGTATTACCATTAATAGGAATTTAACATGCTAATATTAGAACTTCAGCTTCAATGAGTTAACACAAAAACAACTCAACTATTTCTCACAGAATTGCAAAACAAGTATAGATATGCCATGTACTCAAATAATAATTATTCCTTGAGGCAAGTAGTTAGACTTCAACACCCGAAACTACTTCATTTGAATCACATCGTTCCCTTAGAGCATTCAAAATAAACCATGAAAAGATATTTATTTTATTGCTATAAAGTAAATGGAAAAAAACAATCATTTACTATAACTAGAGGGTGTTCCCTGAGTCTTAAGTATCCCCATTCTAACAGTGAAATCAAATAGCATTAAGAGTAGGAAACTTAATATAATAGTCATTAGTTCAGTGAATGTGTATATGTATATGAAATATTTCTGAGTCATGTGCAAATATGATATATGCTTGTTATTGCAAAACAGAGATGAGAGAAAGAACTTGGCATAGACAAATATCATATTTCCTGAGTTTTGACAATGCAGAGTCTAGCACTGTTTATAGTTGATAGCTCCTAAATTCATTTCCAGGGCTTTCTCTATAGAATTTTATTGGTTTTCTTGATTCATTATTAAGAAGAGACAACTTCCTCAATTACCAAAAATATGACCAAAAGATTATAGTCAATTGTAACATGGAATTAGAACCTGTGTGAAAAGCCTCATGAAAAATACTTGACCCATGTTAGTACACTGATCATGAGCAAGGCCTAATTTACGACTTATCTTTCAAATTCTTGCTTAAAGCCTGAGCAAAGAACAGAACATTGAAAGGGGGTCCCAGAGAAAGTACAGCCACTATTGTCTCTTGTCAGTGATTTATTTTCAGTGCAAATTCTATCTCCAGACATTCTTATTCACTTTGATAAAATCTGTAACTATAATAGATTTAGTTATGGGTGATCAGTAGTCTACATTGTCCTAGTGATTTCTAGGAGTGATTATGAAAGCAAATTACCTTATTACCCACCTAGTACTTAGCATATAGATTCAGCCTTCTGAAAATTTATCCAAGACCAGGTGAAGACCCAAACTGTTAACAGAGCAGATTTGCAGAAATAATGTGTATTAATTTATATGCTATTTAATAAAGAAAAAATAGTACTCATATTTTTACATCTTATTGGAGAATTGATTGTGAAAAAAAACCTGTCTCCTTTGACCAGAGAAAAATTCTATGGCCTCTCAATGTACCCAGAGTCTATCGAAGTATTTAAGCTTTGTTGGGCAATGATGCTCATTATTGTAATCCTAGCTACTCAGTATTCAGAGACCTGCAGATCACAGTTATAAGGCAGCCTGGGCAGGAAAGTCAATGGCACACTTATATCCAACTGGCAAAAAGTAGTGGCTCAAAATGGTCGAGCACTCGCCCTGAGCAAAAATGAGCTTCGGGGACAGTGAGGCTCAGAGTTCAAGCTCCATGACTGACTAAAAATAATAATAAGCTTATAGTTTCTGACATTATTCCTAAGATTTTGTCTTCAAGGCTAGTGCAGTATCACTTGAGCCATAGTTCTACTTCAGGATATTTTGGGTGGTGAAGTGAAGGTAAAAGCCTCATAAGCTTACCTGTTTAGGCTGGCTTTGATCCATGATCATATTTCAGCCTCCTGAGCAGCTGGAATTACAGACATGAACCACTGGTACCCAAAAATATGTAGTTTAACAACATCGACTTAAATAATAGCACTTTTCCAAGATTACACAGAACTAGTACACTCATTAAAAGTCAACAATTGAATTAGTATTCAGTAAATATTTTTGAATGAATTACTTGATTGCTAAACAAATTACTTTTGTCTACATATTTTGTATTATTTTACAAATTAGTCAACTATATGGTTGTTCTTTTTTTATTTTTTTATTGTAACCAATAGAAGGGTTACATTATACTTGCCAGATAGAAGGTATATTCCTTAACAATCATTGCTACCCTTTCTCATGTTTTTGTTCCCATTTCCCTCCTCCATCCCCTTCCTTCATCTTGTTTTCCTCATTCCCTATCCTATTCCAAATAATCAAATAAACATATATACAATTTATCAGATAACAAAGTAAGATGAGAAATAACATACTACATTAAGAACAACAGACACACCTTATATGGCTCTCGTTTCCATATCTTGGAGGTCCTTTAATTTAGCCTCATCCTATATGGCCTTATGTATGTAGGTTTTGTCCTATTGTAAACCTCTGCTAGGAGAGTCCAAGGTTTATGCTAATTATGAAAAATGAGGGAAACCATTGAGTCTATGTTCCTTTGAGTCTGGCTTACTTCACTTAATATGATTTTTGCCAGAGAGAAGGTGCATTAATTCACATATATTGATACCCTTTCATATGTCTTAGTCCCCATTACCCTCCCCTCCACCACCCCCGTCTTGGTTTTCCCCCCTTCCCTATCCAATTTCAAATAAACAAATACAAATAAATCCAATATATCAGATAAGAAAGTGAGATACTGTAACAATATGTGATAACCAAGGGACAGCAAAAGAGATGAGAAATAACATAGTACATTAAGGACAACAATCATTCATTGTATGGCTTTTGTTTCAATATCCTGGAGGTTTTTTCAATTAGCTTCATACTATATGGCCTTATGTATCAAGGTTTTGTTCTATTGCAGATCTCTGCTAGTAGAGCCCAAGGTTTCTACTGATTATGACAAATGAGGGGAACCATTGAGCCTAATTTCCTTTGAGTCTGGCTTACTTCACTTAATATGATTTTTTCGAAGTCTTTCAACTTCCTTACAGATGGGGCAATGCCATTCTTTCTGGTGTCAGCACAGAATTCCACTGTGGATAAATACCACATCTTGTTGATTCAATCATCAATATATGGCTATTCTTTTTACAAGACATTACATTTCCCAAAATTAGAGGTACTTGTGTACTTCTGGTGGTTTATGATATAAATGTTCTCATTTTGAAACTACACCAATCAGTTCTACTTTGCAAAGATCAAGGATTAAACATAATTTTGTGTCTCTTTCCAAGACTAAACACATGTAACTGTCATTTTAGCTAGTGTCAATTCTCCCACTTCATTTTTTCAGGCTACCAGGATGACTGAATTTTTTTTCTGACTCTTCAGGGGTTCTGTTACCTGCCCTTTTTTCTAGGCAGTAGGATACTGAATCCTACTGCCACCACAAGAACAACCAGGGTGAGAAGCACAGTGGTCAGGTTTTAATGGCACCACTTAATGAATTCTCTGAAAGAAGAACAATAGTGAGGAATGTCAAGGTCAGCAGGGTTTCCTTTTAGAAGGGCTCAGCAATAGATTTGAGAAGACCTTCAAGTGCTTGCAGCATCCATCTCTGCTCTGCCTGCAGTTCACAAAAATTTCTGTTCCTTTTCTCTCATCTTCAGTATGATATCCCAGTACTAAAACTGATAGCCCTTGTGTTACCATATCAAGCTTAGGTCCAAAGGAAAGGTTAAAAGAAAACAGCAAGATCACGTCCTAACAATGTTCCCATAGATTTAGGGTGAGAATTTGTATCAATAAATTTGCTTTAAACAGAAAACTGCATGCTTTAAGAACCCTTAGTAGAGAAGCTAAAATTATGGGAAGGATTAGAAAAGTAGCTTGAAGCTACACATTGCTGGGTTGATAGTATTCACTGTCTCTAGGGATTAAATCTAAAATTGGAAATCTTGGAGTAAACAAGCAAAAACTGAATTGCTTCATGCAAAGGTTAATCGAGTTTAGAAGAAATTTCTTAGGACAGCAATTAAGCATGAGTATAAGTAGGCCAATTTCATAAGGAAAATATAAATGACCGCATAATACATAGGAAAGAAAAAATTCTAAATTAAGATTAAAACTTTATACAGTGACAAAAGACCAGATGGCCTGCAAATTTTCTGTATAGTTAACTGTTTCTAATTTTCAGCTACAATTAAATATCTATGAATACATTTTATGCATCAGTTAAAATTCTATCTTGTGTAGCCGTTCCATAATAATACAAACAGAGAAAAGGAAGAATTACTCGTCACATTATGTGACTCACCATCCTTTCTTCACACCAGCCATACCTCTCACTCTCATTCTGTATGTGTGTCTGAAACCTGGACCTGCTTCTAGCAAAAAAAAAGTTTATTCACATTGATTTTTACATCATGTTTCAAATGATATATTTAACAAACAAGTATTCAAGAAGGGAATCTCTATATACAATCAATGGCACTGAGTTTTTAGGGCATAATCAAAATTAGGCTAAGGGTTTGTATATCATGCATACACATTAATCTATGTAATAAAATATTATGTCTATAGAGTCATAGGCTTTTATGTCTATGTAGTTGTGTTTATATTTCCCGAACCATGTCCACAACATTGGTTATGCAACTATTGAGTCCTCGCTCTTGTACTCTTTGGATCTAATAGCCATGTATTAAGGATACCATGCACATTTTGTTCCTTTGGTCTTGTCTCACTCAACATGATTCGCTCTATAATTAATCCACTTCCCTGCAAATCCCATTATTTTGTCTGTTGGCTATGTAGAATTCCATTGTATGTATGTATGTATATATATATATATATATCTCACATTTTCTGTATCTATTTGTCTGCCGTAGGGCATCTGGACTGTTTCCATCGCCAGGCTATTGTGAATAGTGCAGAGATAAAAATTGCTGAGCAGGTGTCCGTATATCTTGGGTTATGATGTTCCGGGTAGGTGCCTAGAAGTGGTATGGCGGGATCATAAGGAAGGTCAATTTTCGATCTTTAAGAAACCTCCACACTGCTTTCCAGAGTGGCTGAACTAGTTCACAATCCAACCAGCAGTAGGGTTCCTTTTTCTCCACCACCCCTCCAGCATCTGTCATTGTCTGAGTTCAAAATCTTGGCCATTCTTCTTGGGGTAAGGTGGTATCTTAGTATTGTTTTCATTTGTATTTCCTTTATGACTATGGATGATGACCATATTCTCATATGCTTTTCTGCCATTTTAATCTCTTCTTCCGATAAATCTCTCTTTAGTTCCCTTGCCCATTTAATGAATGGTTTGTTGGGTTTGGGGGAGATTAGTTTCTTGAGTTCCCTGTAGATACTGGATATTAAACATTTATCTGATGTGTTATTGGAAAATATATTTTCCCAGTTGGTTGGTTGTCTCTCTACTTTTGTGGCTATGCTTTTACCTGTGCAGAAACTTTTAATTTTTATCAAGGCTCTCTCTAATCTGTTGTGACTCTGGAATTCAGTTCAGGAATCTTTTGCCTGTGCCTATGAGTTCCAGTGTCTCTCCTATTCTATCAGGTAGCAGTTTCACGGTTTCTGGTCTGATGTTGAGGTCTTTGATCGACTTTGAGGTAATGCTTGTGCATGGAGAAAGGCTAGGGTCAATTTTTATTTTTCTCCATTTTGCTGCCCAGTTTTGCCAGCACCAAAAATTGAATAGATTGTGATTGTTCCACTGTATATCGTTGGCTCCTTTGTCAAATACGAGTTGACTGTAGGTATGTGGTTCTATTTCTGGATCTTCTATTCTGTTCCATTAATCTTCTGGTCTATTTTTGTGCCAATAACATGCTGTTTTTGTTATATGGCTCTATAGCAGAGTTTGAAGTCTGATATTGTAATACCACAATCATTGCTCTTTTTGCCTAGAATTGTTTTGGCTATTCTAGGTCTTTTCTTGTTCCATATGAACCTTTGGATTGTATCTTCTATTTCAGTAAAGAATGTTTTTGGGATTTTGATGGGGATTGCATTGAATTTGTATATCAATTTTTGCAATATAGCCATTTCCACTATGTTGGTTCTCTGTAACCATGAGCATGTGATTTCTTTCCGTTTATTGCCCTCTTTAATTTCTTTTGTTAGGCTTTTATAGTTTTCATTAAATAATTCCTTTAAGACTTTAATTCCTAAGTATTTTATTCTTTTGGGGGCTATTGCGAATGGGATCATTTTCTTGATATGGCCTTCTGTTTGTGTATTATTGGTGTACAAGAAGGCTACTGACTTCTGAAGGTTAATTTTGTATCCTGCCACTTTGCTAAAGGAGTTTATTACTTCTAGGGGTTAGGGAGTTGAGCTTATTGGGACACTCAAGTAGAGGATCATGTCATCTGTGAATAGGGATAGGATAATTTAATTTCTTCTTTCTCTATGTGGATCCGTTTGATGTCCTTCTCTTGCCTTATTGCTCTGGCTAAGGACTCCAGCAATATATTGAAGAAAAGTAGAGAGAGTGGGCATCCCTGTCTAGTTCCTGATTTTAAGGTATATGGTTCCATTCTTTCACCATTTAGTGTAATACTGGCTGTAGGTTTGTCATATATGGTCTTAATTGTTTTAAGGAATGTACCTCTTATTCCTAGTTCTTCTAGTGCTTTCAACATAAATGGATGTTGTATTTTGTCAAATGCCTTCTCTGTGACCACAGAAATTATCATATGATTCTTATCCTTAGCTTTATTGATGTGATGTATTACATTGATTGATTTGCGAATGTTAAACCAGCCTTGCATCTGTGGGATGAAGCCTACTTGATTGTAGTGTATAATTTTTTAAAATTTGTTTCTGTTTTCTGTTGGCTAGTATTTTATTGAGGAGTTTTGTGTCTGTGTTCATTAGACAGATAGGTCTTTAGTTTTCTTTTTTTGCTGGGTCTTTCCCTGGTTTGGGGATGAGAGTAATATTAGCTTCATAAAATGAGTTTGGTATGGCTCCTTCTGCTTCTATTTCTCAGAAGATTTTCAAGAGTATAGGTGTTACTTCATCTTTAAACGTCTTGTAGAATTCCGCAGTGAAAACATCTGGACCTGGACTCTCTTTGGTTGTCATTTCCCTGATTGCTTCTGCAGTTTCGTTGTATGTAATTTGTTTGTTCAATTTGTTTACCTCTTCAATATGGGTAGTTTATAATTATGTAAGAAATTATCCATTTCTACTGGGTTGTCTTGTTTCTTTGAATATAGGCCCTTGTAGTACTTATTCATAATGGACTGAATTTCTTGGATATTGGTAATGATTGTTCCTGTGGGGTCTCTAATCTTGTTTATTTGAGTCTCCCCTCTCCTTTTTTTGATTAATCTTGCCAGGAGTCTGTCAATTTTGTTGACTCTTTCGAAGAACCGAATTTTTGATTTATTAATTTTGTTTATTGAAGATCTTTTTTCAATCTCTGATATTTCTGATTTTATTTTTGTTATTTCTGTCCTTCTAGTTGTTTTAGAATTAACTTTTTCTTGCTCCTCTAGGTGTTTCAATTTCTTTCTTAGGTTATTTATATGCTCTTCTTCTGTCTTTTTAATATGCTCTCCTAATGCGATAAATTTGCCTCTTAGAATTGCCTTTGCTGTTTACCATATGTTCTATTGTAATGTCTCTTGATTGTCATTGCATTTAAGAAAGTTTTGAATTTCTTCTTTGATTTCTTCTGTAACCCACGAGTCATTCAGAAGTGTGTTGTTCAGCTTCCAAGTGTTTGAATTTTTTTTTTACTTTTACTGCATTGTTTAGAACTGGTCTGACACCACTGTGATCAGATAGAATGCATGGAATTATATCAGTCCTCTTGTATCTTCTTAAGTTTTCGTTATGAAATATTATATGATCTATTTGGGAGTGTGTTCCATGGGATGCTGAGAAAAATGTATAAAGTTTCACCATTGGATGGAAGACTGTGCATACATCTGTTAAGCCCAGCTGAGCTCTGGTGTCATTTCAGTCGATGTTGTAATTGTTTATCTTTTGTTGGGTTGACCTGTCATTTGGTGAGCGTGGCTTATTGAAGTCTCCCACTATGATTGTGTTTGAGTCTATCTTGTTCTGTAATTCTAAGAGAGTTTTCTTGATGAATTTGAGTGCTCAATTGTTGGTGGAGTGAATATTTATAACTGTAATATTGTGGGTATGGATTGTATCCTTTACTAATATGTAGTGGTCGTGTTTATATTTATGTACTTATTTTACTGAGAAGTTAATTTTGTCAGAGATTAAGATTGCAACTCCTGCTTTTTTGCCCAGTGTGTTGGATTAGAAATTTTTTTTCATTCTTTCACTTGAAGTTTGTTTCTGTCTTTGGTAGTGAGGTGGGTCTCTTGGAGGCAACATATGGATGAGTCTTGTTTCTTAATCCAGTCTGCTGCTCTGTGTCTTTTGATTGGATTTTTCAGCCCGTTCACATTTAGGAAAATTATGGAAAATTGGTCAGTCTCCTTTGGCTTTTTTAAATTTTACTTCTGAATTTCTTTCTCTCTCTTTTTTTCCCTTTTGTGTGTAGTGATTTATAGGTAATTGCTTCTTGATGGGGGTTCTAGCTGATCTCCAATTTGTTTTTGATTATTTAATATATTTTATAATACTGGGTTAGTGAGCATGTATTCATATAGCTTCTCTTTGGATTGAAATATTCTTGTTTCACTCTCAAATGTAAATGCTAGTTTTGCTGGATTTATCAGTCTGGGTTGGCAGTTTTTTTGTCTTCAGGGTATGATTTATGTTTCTCCAAGCTTTTCTTGCATTTAGAGTATGTGTGGAGAGGCCTGCTGTTATTCTATTTTTTTCCCATTGTAGTATAGCTCTTTCTTTGTTTTTGCATCATTTAAGATCAGCTATTTGGTATTCGGATCTAGTGTTTTTACTATGTTGTGTCTAGACAAGTTCCTTCTAGGATCTTGCGTGTTTGGAGTCCTGAAACCTTCAATAATGTGAGTATTTTCCTTTTAAGTTTGGAGAAGTTCTCTGCTATGATTTTTGTGAATAAGGTTTGCATTCCTTTATCAAGGTACTCTTCCCCTTCATCGATCCCTATTATATGAAGATTAGATTTCTTGGCTGCATCTGCCAGGTCCTGGAGTTCTCTTTGGTGAATTCTGACTGATTCCTACGGGCTGAAAATTCTCTGTTCTAGCTCTTGTGTTTTAATTTCTGTTCCTGATGTCCTATTCTCTGTCTCAGTCAATCTGTTGCTTAATGCAACCATTTTTGCTTGAATTGTGGACACTGAGCTGATCATATCTACTGAGAGGGTATTAATCTTTTCTCCCACTTCTCTTTTGAATTTGAGGAGCTCCTTGGTAACTTCCTGCTTCTGTTTTTAGAATTCTGCTTTAATCTCTTTAGTCATGTCCACAATCATCTCCTTGAATACAGTAATGTTTCATGTCTCTTCAGGTGTCATTTCTTGGAATGGTGAAATCTCTCTCGTCCCTTCACTCTTATTTCCCTTTGGGTTTTGTGTAGGACTTTGATTATTTATATATGTCTTAATTTGTCATTGTTTTTTTTGTTCGAGGCATCAAAGACAGTTGTTTTAGGTTCACCCTGTGGTTGGTAGGTGGCGGTCTTTACTTGGTTTGGGACTGGTGGTTCTGTGTTCTCAGCCAAATTAGTTCCGCCACTGACTAGGTCAGAATTCACACCTTTTACAGGTGTTCAGTCCATTCCCAGAGGCTGTGTGCCACTGCACAGCTATCTCTCATCCCAACCAGTGGCCCCACATTGGGCCGTAGGCTGTAGTTGTGGGCTTTGGTCTCAGCTAGCCTGGTGGATGGCTAGTTTTCTTACCCTGTTCCCAGGGGCAGGTCCCAGCCAAGAGCCTGGGGTTTGAGAGTTTCCTCGAAATCTCAGCTAAACCAGCCCGACTGGACTCTGCCCTGTTCCCGTGTTGGGGGCACTTGAGGACATGGGCTCTGAGGGTGGAGCCTTGCCTTTCTGGCTCTCAGATGGCAAACTCGGGTTCTGCTGGTCTGTCCTTCCCTTCCCTGCTGTATTTCAGCCACTTTGGCTGAGAGTCTTTCTTTGACTCAGTGAGGGGCCCCTTGATGTTGTCTTGCTGGAGGCTCCCAGCAGGAGGGTGCCTCACTTGGTTTTGGGTCAGTCAGATGCTGAATCCCAGATTCCCACACACCCCCACCTGCTGTTAGAAGGCAGGGTCTCAGTGCCCTTCAGTCTCCAGTTTCAGTGGCCTGGGAGAGGAGGCTGTTTGGCAGATGGGAGCATGGTCACCTCCACCCCCTTTGGTGGGTTGCTGGGTCTTAGCACCTGCCCACCCTCCTGTCAGTCTCCAGTCAATGACCTGGGTGAGGGGCTGTTGGGGGAAGCGACAGGATTCTGAATTACTTGCCCCCCCCCCCCCCGCATTTGCCAGTCTTTCTTGGGGAGGGTGGAAACAGTCTGGATTAAGTTCTGTAGCTCAACACCAGCTCTGCTTTCCTGATGGGTTTGGGGAACTTGCTGGACAACTTACTCCTCGGGGTTTGGCTGTGAGCTACTCTGCGGTGTTGGAGGGTCGTTCGCATCCTGTCTGGTCTCTGCCTCTGTCTGTGCTGCCCGTGCCCGGTCTGTGTGGATTCCTACATCTGGATCCCATTGCTTGCTGGCATTGCTGGAGGTCAGAGATTCCCGGGCCTGGCGCTCTCCGCACAGGCTTTCGGGGCTCAAGCCGGTGGCGAGGGTTGTGGGGGGGGGGTCCTTGCATTTCAGATTCTTTGAGAACGTTGGCTATAAGCTTTATCTGGATTTCTTTTCCAGTTTGTGTCTTTCTTCGTTGCTTCTTGAATTTGTAGCTGTAGGTTTTTTAAGATAGTTGACTCATGGAATTCCCTGATTCTCTATTTTTGTGGGAGAGAGCTAGGCTTGGTCCTTATTGTTTTGGCGCCATCTTGCTCTCTGTCGCAAATAATTTTTGATTAGTTTAGGCACAGCTTTCCCAAGACTACTCACTAAGTTAATATATTTTAAAAAGTTCCATAAAGGATCAGTCATGTTTTCAGGCTATTAAACCTTAGCTAGTACACAATACAACATTACTCATTCTGCCAAAAATTTAAAGCATACCTTAGAGACCTGTACCTTCATTTTCTGGATGAAACTGGAGATCAGCAATTTAGATATAAAAAAACCAAAGTTACCCTACAAGTTAGTGGAAGAATGCCCTACTTTTTCTACATAGTAAGATATGAAAATTGTTATAAGGCCCTGTGCTCTGAAATATTTACTAAGAGGATGTGAAACTCCAAAGGTCAGAATCTTCCAGCTGAAGTATGAATATTCTGTTGTCCCAAATGTTACCGTGGAAGAACTATCCACAATGTAATCTAAGGTCAATCCCTCCACTTTGCATTAGATCTCTTCCCCTCTCACATAGTGAGGAAATTAGCTCTAGTAATTAATCATCTCTACGTATGTAGCACAATTTTTCCATCATAAATGGAAAAATTCCCATCAGCATGCTTTTTTTTATCATTCCCTTATTTTGCTTTTGTTCATCTCTTCCTGAAAATATATACTGTAGTTTAAACCTTTCTTTTCACACCAAATCAATGACCAATTATAGCCCCAATTCCATATTACTTTGTAGAAAAAATCCCCAAAAGAATTTTCCATGTTTGTTCTTGATTTCCTCCATTCCCATACTCTCTGGAAAAAAATCCTGCAAATGAATTCATTACCTAAATTTCTCTAGTTGAAATATTGAATTTTCAGCTCTCATCAGACATTATATATTGATACTGTTCTACATAGTCCATCATATTCTCCTTCTTGATAGATTTTCTGCCATTAGCTTCCAAGGTATGGTAGTCCTGTGATTGACCTCCAGAAATCAATTTATTCTATCCTATTCACTGTGCTGCTTGTACAAATCTCTAACTTTTCACCATGAGAATTCACCAGCATCAGTCCAAACATGATAATCTCATTTGATAATATAAAGTAACATATATATGCCTGGGATTCCTTTTTTCTATATGTACTTTTCCTTATTTTTTTATTGTAATTAATAGAAGGGTTCATTATATTGAACACATACAGCGAACATTGCTTCACATACATCGATACCCTTTCTCATGTCTTGGTCCCCATTTCCCTCCTCCCACCCCCGCCCCTCATCTTGTTTTCTCCCCTTCCCTATCCAATTTCAAATAATCAAACACACATATATACAATATATCAGATAAGAAGGTGAAATACTGTAACTATATGAGATAACCAAGGGACAGCAAAACAGAAGAAAGATAACAGTATATTAAGGACAACAATCACTTGTTATATGGCTTTTGTTTCTATATCCTGGAGGTCCTTTCATTTAATGTCATTTTATATCACCTTATGTATTTGGTTTTGTTCTATTGTAAATTTCTGCCAGGAAAGTCCAAGGTTTCTACTCATTATGACAAATGAGGGAAACCATTGAGCCTATGTTCCTTTGAGTCTGGCTTACTTCACTTAATATGATTTTTTATAAATCTTTCCATTTCCTTACAAATGGGGTTATGCCATTCATTCTGACAGCAGCATAGAATTCCATTGTGTATAAATACCACATCTTGTTGATCCACTCATAAACTGAGGGGCATCTGGCTTGGTTCCATATCTTTGCTATAGTAAATAGTACTGCAATGAACATCGTTGTGCTAGTGGATTTAGTATGTCCTTGTTTCTGGATGATTGGGTAAATGCCAAGTAGTGAAATTGCTGTGTCATAGGGGAGCTCTATGTTGAGTCTTTTGAAGAACTGCCATACTGTTTTCCATAGTGGTTGTACGAGTTTGTACTCCCACCAACAGTGTAGTAGTGATCCTTCCTGTCTGCATCCACTCCACTATCTGTTGTTATTAGATTTCTTGATCCTGGCCATTCTAACTGGAGTGAGTTGAAATTTTAGAGTTGTTTTCATTTGCATTTCTTTTATGGCCAGAAATGTCGAGCATTTCTTCATGTGTCTACAGGCCATTCTTATTTCTTCTTCAGAGAAGACTCTCTTTAAATCTTTGGCCCATCTTTTAATGGGATATTTGTTTCTTTGGAGATTAGCTTTGGAGTGATTCATTTTTTTGAACTGTTGATATATTTTAGATATGATGCCAGAAAATTCTTACATTTATATCTTGATAGTCATCTTAGTTCTGACATTTTTTCCATTGCTCACTCTCTAACACTCAGTCAATAGCAACTTTATTTTTTCACTTTTATGCCCCCAAACTTTAGTCATTATTTTGTCCTCTTTTGCTCTCCATCCACCAAATGAGATCACTGGAAATATGTTCAAAACTACATCTGCTATCTGACAATTTTCACTATTTTCATTCTGACCAATATCATCTATCATCCAGATTAATATGTTAGATTTCTGAATTCTCTGTTGCTGTCCTTCCTTACCTTCTATATTTTATTATAGTATTATCAGGTTACTCCCCTGACCTGTGGCTTTTATGGGCTCCCCTTTTCACATAGAATAACTCAAATGTCATGGAAGTGACCTACAAGATCTACCTGAATTGATACCCCCTTGCTCTTAACACATCACATTGCCTTTCTGATGCTAGGTACTGCTTTCCTCCTAGTGCATTCTATTGTAATTGCATTTTCATCCTTGTTTCTTCTACCTTTTATTAATTGCTTTGCAATGTATCCTCCTAAATTTGGTAGTGATATTCTTGCTCTGATTATTCCCGCTACTTAAAATATTAATCCTTCTAATATTCATATAGCTTAGTTCTTCATGTTACTCAAACTTTTTTTGCACATCATGCACTTGATGAGGCCTATTTTACTTTTATCATTAAATTTTTAGATTGTTTGTCCTATTGGGAACCAGATGCCAGGCCTTGCTCATCCATGCTAGGTAAGTATGGGCTTTACCACCAAACTGTATAACCATTGTTCCTGTATTTAATATTGCTCAGTCCTCCTGCCAAAATCCCATTCTCATTAACTTTCTTTTCCTTTTATGTAATAGCTATCACTTCATAATGGGTAGCACGATTTACTTTCTGTAAATATTTACGAGTCTCACTGTATGAATAGAAGCTTTATAAATGTATGGATCTATATTTACTGATATATTCCAGGAACCACATCTGTCCCTGCACATTTTATACATGTACAGTAAATATTTGTTGACAAAATGAGTAAAGGTTTGACCTTTATATTAGCATACATTATTATAGTTATGAAAATCTTAAAAATCTTGCACTTAATCTTTAATAACTATGTTATAATGAGGCATAATTTATTTTTTACACTTTTATACTTGTGGAGATTGTGTTCAGAAATATTACTTGTAACTATGCACTAAAGGCCTTTAGTAAAGTGAAGTGTATTGCCAGGAAACTATAACAAATTAATAATTTGGCAGCCATTAATCCATAAGCAGGACTTAATTTATCAGTAATAATTAAGGTTCTGAGGAAATGAATCCAAGTCAATTTTGATGGGTTCAATTCCAGAATAGAGTTGTGAAGCAATTGCCTTGAGCAATAGGAGAAAATTGAGACTCTACTGGAGCAATACAAATATTTCATATGTCTACAAATAAAATTTGTGTGACTGGAAATCCTTCATACTTCATGTCTATTTTTCACACTGAAGTCAGTATGTAAGTGAGCCTAGGGCCTTTTGAATTCAATGCAATTTGTTTTCTTCTTAGGTGACATGATATGACTCTAAATATCTATCTATCTATCTATCTATCATCTATCTATCTATCTATCTATCTATCTATCTATCTATCTATCTTATCAGTTGTGGGACTTGAACTCTGGGCCTGGACACTGTCCCTGAGCTCTTCAGGTTAAGGATACTGCCCTACACCTTGAGCCACAGCGCCATGTATTTTTTCCTTTTTTAGCTATGTTTAAGACCTCAGTCTCATTAATGTCTCTGAGTTCTATCTTCCATTATCTTATCTTTTCATTTTATAGTAGTTAAACCTTCAACATGGACAATTGTTTTGGACATTTTCTAAATAAAACAATCTGAAGTTATTTAATTGCTTACCATGATATTGCTATTATTGTTCTTATCTTCACCCACAAAGGAAAGAATGGCAGTGTGCATTTGAAGCTAAGAGTGGACTAATCAAGAAGACTTGGAGTAACAGCAGTGATCTTACAACTGATCCAAACTGAATCCCTACCCATACAACTCAGTGTGTTTTATAAAGTGACATTCAAAAATCATCCAACTACATTTAAAATATTGCAGAGATGAGGAAAATAATGTGTTGTAAGGAACAAAATAGTGCATAACTAGGCTTTTGAAAGTACTGTTTTCAACTGAAATCTGTATCTCTCCACTTTCTAGATTTCTTCTATTTGTTTCTGTTCTCTCTTATTTTTCATTACAGAATAGATTTACATATTAGTAACAGTTTCAGGAACATCCATATTCTCTTCTTCATTTATTTCTAATTTATGCCAGTTCTGGGTCTTGAACTCACATACAGGGCACTGCCTTTGAACTTTCTCAAGGCTAGCTAGTGCTCTGCCATCTGAGCCATAACACCACTTCTGGCTTTGCCTGTGTGTGTTGTACAAAGTAATCAAACCCAGGGCTTCATGTATGTTAGGCAAGCACTCTACCAGTGGGCCATGTTCCCAGCTCCCCATCTCTTTAACACATTTTTAACCTACAATGTTCATCATCTTCAAAGCAGATGATGACTATGACTCCTTAACTATGACTTCAAATGCTAAAATTACATATTCATCATCATTGCATTTTCAATATAAGTGGAACATCTATGCTTGCAGGGAGGGCTTCAGATTTTAAAAATTTAACCTGGTAAGGTCAAACACAAAGCTTTGGGCAAATAGTCCTATGAGATTGACATTGAAAAAAATCCATTAATTATATTTTGAGTACAATATTTCAATCAGGATTAACCAATTAATATACATCAATCTTTACAACAAAATTATAATAAGAAATACTGCTCAGTATATGTGTAAAATCAGTTCCACATATAAGACTAGTATACTATCATGAAGGATGTGCAATAAATTGGCCATGTCATGTTCTAATTCTATTTATACATGTTTTAGTAATCGCTGTTCTCTAATAAGTTTAAGATATGTGAGTGGAAATCCATTCTGCACATGAAATCTAATTTTTCCTTCCTTAAAATGGGAGGGATTTATGATCCAAAATAGAGCTGTTATCTCTGTGTATCCTGAACTCTCAAATGCATGGTCTTTATAACTGTAAGACATCACATGATTCAAATAAATCTCTGGTAGATTTGCAATTGATAACTTATTTGTTTCATTATTTATTTACTTTTGGGTTAACATTTATTTGTAAAATGAGGATGTTTCACTGTGACATTTCCATACATGCTTGCACTGTACTTTGCAAATATTCATACATACCATAATTGTCTTTTATCCATCCCTCTTCCTTATTTTTTTCAAAATTTGGTGCTTTATGTTACACACACACACACACACACACACACACACACACACACACACACACACACACCCTTTGACAATCTTAATACCCAGAATCCTATTTTTTTAATTTTATTTTATTTTAACCTATAGAGGGGTTTTATTGTTGTATGTGTTCTTGAGGATGGCCATTCTCACTGGAGTGAGATGGAATCTCAATGTTTGTATATGCATTTCTTTTATTGGTAAGGATGTCACAAATTTATGTGTATATAAGAGCAATCTTACACTAATGAAACTGTATTAAAATTAACAAATCTATACCTCAGACTTACTAGACAAGCTGCATTTTGCTAAGAAAGCTGCAGATAATCTTGGAATTAGTTTAAATTGCCTGTAGATATAATTATAGTTAATTATAGAAAGTTAACTTTCTTCTGAAAAGTTCAGTGCTCAGATGAAAACAACCAATTAGAAACAAGAATCACCTACTGTAGTGCTGATTTAATCCATCCTAAAAAATGTGATATTCCTCATTCTCCTAGCTTTCATCTCAATGCAAGCAAAACATTTTACTGCTAGATGTTTTCTTTAAAAACTTCACAAGGCAAATGAACCAGTTTGCTTATTTATCTATTTCCTCTAGACAGCCAGTTTTAGAAAACAAATGAGATTTTACTGTTCACATTTAAAGGATCAATTACACATACAACCAAACAACTTTTGCTGTTGTAATAGTTATGTGATTGAAAATGTAGAGCCATTGCTATGTAATTTAAAAATCGATTCTTATAGTTAGTCTACATACAAAATCTGTATTTTAAATGACTATGTTGGTTATAAACAATTTGATGTTTAAGAAACATTAAATCTAAATGTATTAATTTAATGATAGCTAGGACATAAAATCATTGAATATAGTAATCTTTATCATTTTCTTTCTGCAACTGTCATCTAATACAGATTACCTTAGATATTATCTGCCAAGTGATAACTACTACACATCAACATTGCTAGTTATGTGATACTTTCTAGATGTAGATTAAAAGTAATGTCCAGTCACTAAATATTCAATTAGCATTCTCAAAAGACAGCTATTGTTTTTCAATTTATTTCAGTAGCCCTTGATGCATGTCATCTATTGAGGGTGTGCTACTAAAATGAAGGGAAGTAATTAAAGGTCTAGTTTAAGAACTTAAACCATATTGTCAAGAAAATGATTTTTGAAAGTGACATAGGTATACTCAGAACATCAAGAACCAGTGCAAGACTAGAGTCATATAAATTGTCAAGTTCCATAATCAAATATTTATGTCTCTCTGCATGGGTGAAAAATTAACTTATTAAATGCAAATATCATAGCAAATAGGTTATCATCAATCTCAATAAAAGTTATATTTCACTATCACTGTCACATTATTACATTTTTGCTTTCAGTCTTTTAAGACTGAAGAGAATGGTAACAAACTCTGGTAACCAATCAAAGCTTTTCAATTTAATTTACTTTGTGAGTAATTTGTAATTGATTCTGACTGATGGGACTGCACAATTTGATGTATTGCTGAAGAAGGATATACTTTGAACCAAGTAAATTTATAAGCTCCTCTTCTTGAGAGAAAAATGGCTGCTATATTTCATGTTGTCATTTTTTATCTGTAACAATGTACTTGTATACCTATGTGGATTTTTAAAAAAAGAATACCAAACAATGTGTACATGTGTCACAGTCTCACCCACCTATGGATATCAGATTCAGCATGCTAAAACTTCCATTTGCTCAAAATGAAACATTTAAACAAAAAAAGAGAGAATTAACATAAAAGGACAGATCTCATATATAAAAAGAAAAGTTGCTTAGCAACATCACCCTGCCACCTGCAGTTCCGAGTTCATATCTTTTAACATCATTAAAATTAGAACAATGCAATGATTTGGTTGTCTATTTCCATCGGATCATTTCTGTTAATGTTGAAATATGTTTTGTGCTTTGTTGAAAAAGCATAAATGTTATTTTTCCAAAACATTATTCTGGACATTGTTTCCAATATTTTTAAGAAGAAAGTGTATGTGTTTAGGAGAGATTGTGCTTGTGTGTCTTGTCTGCTCAAAGGTCAGAAGCACTTCACCTCAATTCAGTGACAAATTGCCTTATTTTTCAGAAGATGTAACACTGGAATTTGAAAACAGCCTTTCCTGATATACCTTTGGATTTTAACTAGAGATCCCTATCCAGCATCCAACGTTTATATCCCTGGCTGATTGAATCTTTTTCTTTCTCTTTGTCTAGTGTGTGGGGAAAAGGATAAAACAACAAACAATTTTTCATCTTTTCTCATCCATTCTAGGATTGAATATCCCCAGAGGCATGAGTCTGAAAGGCCCTTTTCAAATTTCACAGCATAATGAAGACCCCTCTATGGAGCACTTGTCCCCCTTCAACTAAGTATTATACCACCTGGCTGACAAACCACCTGTCATCTCTGCTGTTCCCTGATATGCTAGGAAACAAGAGCTATCCTTAGGCCTAGAAAAAAAGACTTAAGATGCAGTGAGTTAAGAGAGTCTTTAAAGGCCTCCAGCCTAAGACTTGAGGAAGGCTAGAAAGGCACAATGAAACTATTGTGGGATTTCAAGACCCTTACATGACTTGTCACTTTGTGATTCCAAACACTTATTTAGTGTAGAATTCTTACTACTTTAATCTCAGTATTTAGAAATCATTAACTCAGGTAATGAAGACCATTCTTTGAAATTTAGCATAGTTAACTGTTTATTTTCTGTTTAAGCATTCCAGGCAATCTTTTATAAATAAATTACCTTCTCTCCTTTGCCCATTGCTACATATTCTTACGTCTGTTTGACTTGTAAGATGATCATGCTTCTGAAATTTCATTCTTTGTCTATGAGTCATTCTTATGCTCTATTTCTCTGTCATGTAAGTATATCATCTTGTTCCTTTCTCTTTGTTCTTACTGTGCTAGTTTAGAAAATCCAAAACTCCAGATTTTAAACATTGCTAACACATTAAAATTGAGGCTTTCCCACATCCAGTGCATTTCTCTTTTGGGTATGGATTCACTAATGTATCTACAAACATGAATAGATTTCACATAGAATTCTATATTGTGACCAAATGCCTTTATCTGATTAGGAATTACTTCTACATTCTAGCCCTAATTCATCCACACAACCTGGCAAGTTATCTGTCTTGCTTATGTATATCTTCCTTTATAACTCATCAAATTCATTCTGTGTATTTTTTTATTTTGCTTCTTTTAACTGAGCTATCCTGAATTAATATTTACCATCTTTTTACTTGTTTGTTTGTCTTTTTGCTTGTTATTTGAGACAGGGTCTTTCTGTGTAATGAAGGATAGCCTGGAATTTAAGATCCTGCTATTTCATCCTGCCTCACCAGGTGCTGGTGTTATAGGCATGTACTGCTATGCTCTGCGTCTTCCACTTTCATATGAATAAGTTATTGAAAGTTCTACTCTATCTTCCAAAATATCTTTCTGCTTCCAGTTTATTAATCAATTTACATGTTAGCCTAATATGATGAGTACTTAATGTATGATTTTAATGTCCTTAAATTTTCTACAGTATTACTTACTAATTATAAAACATCACTTATGAAAATACACACATACTTGCAACACATTTAGGTTTATTTTTCCAAGAAGAAGAAACACAGAAAATGCAACATAGGTTCATGGAAATGTATATTTCTATGCAGACAAATAGGAAAAGGCAGGGACTTAAACTCATAAAATATCACTGACACCAGAAAGCAGATGATAATTACAAAATATTAATAAAGGAAATAGTTAAGTTCATATTTTAAATACATTTATGCTGCTAAATCTTTTCCAACAAATAGGTCCAGGTTTTACATCACTGGTTTTAAAATGTTTGAGTAGACAAATGAAACAGTTATCAAGTAGATAATTCATAGGCCTCAAGAAATATACACTACCATTCTGCTTCCTCTATATGTGAACAAGACTATTCTACTTTTATTCAAAGCCTGTTGCAATTTGAAACACCTCTAAAGACTCTCAGACTTTCTGTTTCAATCTTTCCTTTTTTTCAGGCCATATCAATGTGTTCACTGCACTGTCAATAGAACCCACAAAGTCCTTGGACATATAGTTTAAAAACTTACATAAGTTTCACCCAGGTGCCCTAATACAGTTAATGTGGTGCATCTATACAATGGAATTCTACATAGCCACTAGACAAGATAAAATAATGGCATTTACTGGAAAGTGGATGGAACTAGAACAAATCATGCTGAGAAAATAAATCAAGACCAAAGGAACAAAAGCTTCTTGGTCTCCTTGATATGTAGACATTAGATCTGAGTACTACAAGAGCAATGACTTAATACTTAGGTACTTCAAGTCATTGATATGAATTTGGAGATATAAATATATAAAAATATATCTATATAGACATCTAAGTCTATAATGGAATAAATATCCTATATGTCCTAAAGATATATAATTTATATTACATAGGTTAATATGTATATATGACATACAAAGACTTTATGTGCCAGTGATTGCATATAGACATTCTTTTCTTGAATACTTCCTTGTAGAATATGACATTTGAAATATGATGTAAAAACTCAGTCTTAATAAAAACTATTAATTAAAAAACATCAATTTCATTATTCATGCTGTAGAAAATTTAGGCAGGACAATGAGAAGGGATGGATAAAAAGCACACATTGTGAATTCTGTGTGTGTGTGTGTGTGTGTGTGTGTGTGTGTGTGTGCGGTCATGGGGCTTGAACTCAAGGTCTGGACACCACCATATCTCAAGGATATTTCTCTTCCACTTTGAGCCACAGCTACACTTCTGGTTTGAGGGTGGTTAACTGGAGATAAGAGACTTTTCTGCCTTAGCTGGCTTCGAACCGCTATCCTTGGATCTCTATTCACAAGCAAATCACTTTTTAAACATAAAATTACTGCCAAAGATAGGTGTATTAATCATTTGCCTATGTTCTTCACATGCATGTAGTCATTTCTTTTGAATATCACTTCAAACAATTGGCTTTTTGCTAAACATAAAAATTTCAGGTGATTTTCTTTCACTTGGGTCAAATTTCTCCCCTTCCTTTCAATTAGGTACATAATTCTTGAGGAAAAGTAAAATTCCACTTAGAGAGTTTTTGTTTTGCATTTAATACTTTGAAAATACAATGTATATTGAATATCTAGGAGAGAAAAATTCCCATTCATCCAGTCATACACACACACACACACACACACACACACACACACACACACACACAAACACACACTGTGGTTTTGGGAAGCATATAAACAAATTCATTTATCATTAATAATTAGGTAATATTTATGCATAAAGCAATAATTGGTTTATTCCTTCATAGTTGTTCCTATCATATGAATCAGTTATGTTGCAAAACATTATTTCTTAAATTTAAGAATGAATTAACAATAAATGCAATGTTATCTGTGTTAAACCTATGAATCTTCCAGGCAAGTTTAAAATAAAATGAAAGCCTGCTCATCTCCTTTTGTTCCTGAGGTTAAACACAAATGATTCAATTAAAGTTAATCATGTGTTTATTTGTTTATTTGAAATAAGATAGAGAAGGGGGAAAACAAGATGAGGGGAGGAGATGGGGGAGGGAAACAGGGACAAAAACTTGAGAAGGGGTAGCAATGATTAAGTATGTACCTTCTATCTGATGAATATAGTGTAACCCTTCTATTATATACAATAAAAAACCTTTAGAAAAATAAAGTTAATCATGGTATTTCCATCTAAGTGAACTTTATTTTAGTATTTAAACCTAGTGTTTTGGAATGTGTATGCATCTACTGAAAGGAGGAAGTTTGCCCACTTACCTGTGTGCCAAAAGAACATCCATAATCATCTTAAATAAACACTGAGAAATAGGAAGTTTGTACAGCTATTAAAAAACCAGTATAGTGGTTGCATCCTCAATGTGGGAATATAAATTGGAATTTTTTAAATTTTTATTTTATTGTTGGGGTGATGTGTAGAGGAGTTACATTTACATTCATCAAGTAATGGGTACATTACTTATTAAATATTGTTACAACTTTCCATGTTTTTCTCCAGTTTCCCTTCCCCCAACCCCCTCCCACTTTTCTTCTTTTTTCCTTACCTTCCTATTTTCAAATACACACAAAGAACATATATTCAATATACCAAGTACTAAAGTCTGATACAGTAACCACATGAGGTAAACCTTAAGGGGAAAAGAAGCAAAAAGAAATAACTTCAGATAGTCTATTAAGAAAAGCAATCACAAAGATAAACCTCTTTTTTTTCATATCCTGGAGTTCTTTTAAGTGATACATTGCTTGCTCCTAGATGGAAATAATAGCATTTATACTTAAATCGGGTAAATAGATGAACTATGAAGCTATTGGAGAAAGATTACTTTGAAGTAAATGGAACTCTAGGTGCAAAGGTCATGAGGGGAGACAGTACTTAGCATAGCTAAGAAAAGTCAGCCTTTTCTTAGTGTCAACATTGGCAATGAAGGCAAAATTTTGTTGCAAAATATTAAATGAAAGGATAATATAACAGAACCATATTGACCATTTTTAGGAAATGGTGTTTCATTCTGAATACTCATTGGTAAAACAGACAAGCAGCTTAATCACTATATTTTAGCCTTATCATTCTGATTGTGTGTTGTAAAATTTGGGGAGGGAATCAGCAAAATGGTTAGGGAGGTTGTTGCAATAGTCCTAACAAGAGAACAGAATGAAGTCACATAGTAAATGAGAGAAATGATAAGTAAGAAGCAAGTAATCTTATACATATTTGAAAGTAGGTGCAATAATTTTTGCTGATGAATTGATTGTAAATTTAAGAAAAAGATGTAAGTTGAGGGTGGTTTCCATCCCGAGAAACGGGAGGAAACAGACATGTCTTTAAGTGATAATAGGAAGAATGAGAGAAAAACTTATTTTGGAAGGAAGTAAAAATATCTTAAGTTTAATGTTAGATGTGTTAATTTTGATGTATCTTTTGAGATCCAATAAAGGTGATATTGATAAAGGTAATAATATAATTCTGAGATTTAAAGGAGCTGACAAAATAGGACTGCTATATTAGAAAAGTACTGTTACACATGGCAATGCACTAAGAGGAATCTTGTTCTGAACTTCAGTGTGAAGTTGGCAAAAACTTTGGAGAAAAGTTTGTAACTACACAGAAAATTAAAATAACACTCAAAATAGAAACATAAAAAGACTGTAGAAAGAGGAATAAGGTTCAGTGGTCTGGAGGCAATACTTACGGCACAGTGGGAGAAAGTGGGAAAACGTTTACATGATCAACATCACAGACTAAGAAGAAAGGATTTGTGACACAAAAAAAACAAGTGTGGTGCCAAATGAAACAGGAAGGACAGAACACAGGTCTTCAACAGTTGTTAAGCCATTTTAAAGAGATTCATATTTTAAAGATGCAGGTGATTGATTAAAAAGTTGACATTGATCAAGATACATTGCATTCATAAACTGATACATTGAAGTGCAACTACTTAAGTATGATAAATAAATAATTTGTAAAAACTGAATATGAGTGAAGGTTGAAAACAACTTATGTAGGCTACAGATATTGAATGACCTATTCCCCTAGTGTGCCTCTTCACATACTTATACATTCCTTGCTCCCCAAGAATGATCTCAATATCCAGTTCATATTGTTAGGCCCAATCTCAAGGAATATTGTTTCTTTTCCCATTTTTACTGAAATACCTACTGCTTGAAAGATTCCTTTCTTATATGTATTCCAATTTTTATGAAGTTACAAGATAACTTTTTGTCATACTAATCAACTTCATTATTGCCAATATGATGTGGTCTATATGAAGGTGGGTACTTCGGCAACATAAAGGTATACAGAAGGATAGAATGTAAGAGAAACTACTTAAGTACAGTGAAATTCATACCATCATTTCACCATTAACATTTACAAAAATCAGATGCAGTACAAAGCTCTATGTCTTGCTAGATTTGCAAAAAAATAATTGGGGACAGGATGAAAATGATGAAATTATATATCTGTTTAGTATTCATAATTATGATCAAAGAAAAATGCAAAATATCAATTAGTATCATGACCTTCATGTGATCCTGGAATGTTATACAAGATGGAGAGGTATTACCTCTGTTCTTTTTATCCCCTTTTTGTGCCAATGGATGAAATAAGTTCCCCAAATATTAGCTAGTCAAATCTGGTGTATACCCTTCTAGAATGAGCTCAATAATTTTCAACTACTTTTCTCTTTTAGGATCATTTTAGAAGAGATAGAGGCCAAAAGTCTAAATAATCCCAGTGTTATGTGATCAACAATGATAACTTCATGTCTATTATATACAGTGGCTAAGGCAATAACTGATTAAATAAAAAGAAAAGCCAGAAAGAAAGAACTCTATGTAGGTTCTTAGATTGCAATTTAAGGCAAATATGTTTAGTGGTTTGAGGTTTTTGTGTTGTGTTGTCTCTGTTCTGTTGTTATGTCTTCATTTTGAGCGTGCTGGTACTAGACATGAGAACTTGCTGCTTATGCTGGCCTACTCTACCACAAGTCACAGCAAAAGTTAAAAGATACTGTTTTTAATAATGTAAGTTATCATTATTGAGATTTTAGTGTCCCATGCAAAGTGATTTTGAATTTATAAAATAACCCCAGTTGGTCCTGTTTTAGTGCTCATATTTTGCCAGTAGCTCATTTTGTCTCTATCCTTTTTCTGAAATTAGTGTGCAGGGAATAAGAGGAAAATAAAAATAGAGGAGACCATGAAAAGCATCCAGTACTACCACTACTACCGGAAGATGAAAGAAATAGAGGCTGAAGGGCTTTAAAAGGAACTATTATTTTAACTCCATAGTTCCTTTTACTGGAGCATTTCATATTTTACTTGTGGCATGTGTATGTTTATACACATACATATTATATGCACTTGCATATGTGACTGTTCATCATGTGGTGTGCTTGAACGTATTCACATCTGAGTGCTATATAAGACAAGAGTTTTATATATTTATGTTTTTTCGGTCTCATCTTCCTGAAGTTGAAGACACCAAAATAAGAATTTTCCCAATTTATTAAATTACAGTTAACAGCATGTAAATATTCAGTAGATTTTACCTGCACAGATCAAAGGTACATCTAGACTAAGAAATATTCAAATACCTAAAAAGGGAGTAATTGATGATAAAAGTAATAGTTGATGGTGATGGAGCCTACCAGCAATTCAAGATTGCTAGGCCCATTGAAAGCATTTCAGGGGATAAACAACAGTGACTTCTCTTCTTACTCTTATATACATAGAATACTACACGGAAATCACATGGAGATTTAAAACAGCATCTTTCCCTGAAAGCCTGTCTAAAGCATGCCATTGTTTCTTATAGCAGAGAGAATATTTTCTACTTTTACATGGAAAAAAAAACAGTTCAACAAAACGTTACATGGATACTAAATGGAGACCTGACTTGGAAACATGACTCTAAGTATGATTTATAACCATCATGCACTCATCTTAAAGCACCCATGGTAAAGTAAAAGAACAATCAATTTTCAAGGAACCCACTGAATTTAGTATCTATGCCTTTAGATATCAGTGACAGTCAAGCTTGTGATTACATAGGTACTTCAGCTACAAAAAAGATACCTCTACAAACTGTCATATTTTAGTGTAGTTGATTTTTAATTGCACGTTTTTCGTACAACGACCAATTAGTGTTGAAACTCAAGGAGCCACTTTGTACACATTTTGTGTGTGTGTGTGTGTGTGTGTGTGTGTGTGTGTGTGTGTGTCCTAGATACACTTAATCTTTTATTTATAAGACAAACAAATATTACCTATTTGGAATGAAATATTTAGCAACATTCCCATGCATTAAGCACAATGAGAATATATTGCAGAAAGAAGAGATTAGAAGCAAATTCAAGGATAGGATGAAGAATATGATTTACTTTCCAAGTATTATAGATTTGTCCAGAAACATTTGAAAGCATTTTCCTGGAGTTCCAAAAAACAGTAAGTGAAGGGTTTGAGAGAAGGTATCACTAGCAGTTCATTGTTGCCTGACTTGGTAAGCACCAGCCTACCCTTAGGTATAGAGTTTTGATCAGCCTCATCAAATGAATAGCCTAATGAAATCTCAGTGCATTACTGAAAATAGAGTTGCATTTGATTCTCATCTGACAGCTTTCTTTAAAAAAAAATAAAAACCTTGTCAATCACAGCCACTCGCATTCTTTACAAAAAGAAAGACTTAAATAGAAAACAGCAGCAACAACAGGTGGCATGGATTTAGGAATGGGCTAATACCCAAGGGGAGAAGGAACACTGATTCATGAGCATAGCTACAGAGCCTGTTGCAGAGCCAGCTCCAAATCCCTATGCTTTTAGAAGAACTTTTAATTTTTTATAATCTTATGAAATGGGAGCGAATTAGATGTTGATGACTGGCAGTGTGTTGGATTTCCTGCCTTTGCCACAGGGATGTTTATTCATATGTGTCAGCAGTATCCATGGCCACATATTGATAATCTAATCTGGAGAAGAAAACTTTGGGATTCTTCACTTTATCTCTGGCTCTAATGTGAGCTCAGAGCTGGCACATCTTTTTGCATCATGAAACCTGTAGTTTACAATGATATTGATGCATAACAACTTGTTTTCAATGAGAAAATCATGTTATGAATATTCCAGGAGATTCTCTTCTTACAGATTCTGCAACTGAGTGTAATGTTTCACAAGTAACATGCAAATAATCTATCAAAACTTATCTATCAAAGAGTTATCTAAAAGTGAATATATCTCACATGCATAGGTTGACTTCATCAATGAGGGTATGCATCAGAGTATATGAAAACACAGTTCTAACTAGGTAACATATCCCTAGCTCTAATCACAAAATTAGCTTGGAACTGTTTGTAAGTTTCTGGCCAATGACTATGAAACTCACAAAGAATGAAAGAAATGACTTTACCCTAGAAGTACCTAATAAAAAGTTGAATATAAGAGACACAAATTTAAGCAGGAAAAAATGGGAGGATGTAACTAGTTTTCTTTCTTTTTGAGTTGTAGGGATCAAATTTATATTTACTTATTTAAGTATTATGCTTATAATAATCTGTTTATTTTCTTTGATTTTTTATTTTAGTAGTACCCTCTGAACTCAGATACTCTGCTTACTCACTTGCTTAGTAGTCACTTGACCACTTAAGCCATGCCCCAGCTCTTTACTGTATTATTTAATTTTAAAACAGGACCTCATATTTTTATGTGCTTGCCTGGACCACAATCCCTATATAGGTGAGACCATAGGCACACACCACTGCATCTAGATTATTTATTGAGATGGCATCTCAGTATTTTTTTTCAAGACTGGCCTTGAAAGGCAATCATCCTGAAATCTATCTCCCAGGTATCTAAGATTATTTACCACATCTAGCCTCAAGACATTTGTTTTCACTACACTATAACACAAAATGAATTAATCTAAAAAGAAATTACAACAGTAATAAAGCATCTTGTGGAAATTTACACAATTCATTGACAAGTCAGAAATTGGTCATAATTTTTTACTTAATTGTTTTGTGTTCATTCTTCTAGCTCTGATACCCTTTGTGTAGTAATATATCAATATTTTTCATATTTCATTGAGATAAATCCACATGTGGGAAAGTCTTGAAACTTTATATGGATTTGGAATATATTAATTGCTTCCTGACATATATTATAGTGAAAGTAAGTGCTATGGTCATATGAGATTTAGATACTGCTGTTATGCTTTTAGATGATTAAGAACTACTTGAGAGTCTTGATGGAGTTCTCTTTTAAGTTAAATTTATTTTAATGGGTACTGAAAAGTACAGCAATAATGTTTAAGTGACATACATTTTGTAGTGCTTACATCCATTTAAATAATTTACCTAAAATATTTATTATTAACTTGTGATGAAAACATCCCAAATTCTTTCTTCTAGCTTTTTGAAGTGTACAGTATGTAACTGTTATAGTCACTCAACTGTAGAATAATACACAATGGCTGTCTATTTTAAATAACTTGCACTGCCTAACTGCAATTTATTTATTTATTTTCAATTGTATTTTTATTGTTGCAGTGATGTATAGAGAGGTTACAGTTATATTTTTCAGATAGTGGGTACATTACTTCTTGAAGATTGATACCTCTTCCCAAGATTTTTCTCCCACTTTCCCTCCCCCACCCCTTTCAATCATCTTGTTTTTTTTGTTTTTTTTTTTTTAGGATGAAGAATTTCCTCCTTTTATTTACCAAGTGTTTATTTTTTTTGCATTTTACTGTAATTAGTAAAAGGGTTACATGATATTTGCCAGATAGAAGGTGCATTAATTCACATACATTGATACCCTTTCACATGTCTTGGTTGTTTTCTGCTTCCCTTCCCTATTTCAAATAAGCAAATAAATATATATACAATATACCAGGTACCAAAGTCAGATACAGTAAAAAGAAAAAAGAAAGAACAACTAACTGCAATTCGGTTCCCATAGAAAAATTATTCTCTATCTCTTTTACTGCTCAACTGTTCCTACTCTCTGGTAAACAATATCTTACTCACAATATCTGTGAGATCAAGTATGTTTCAATTGTACATGTAAGTGAGATTATGTGATGTTTTTCTGTCTGTGCCTGGTTTATTTCGTTTAGCTTAATGAGTTCTGGTTCCATTTTTCTCTCAAATGAGAAGTTTTAATACTTTCTGTAGCTGCATAGAATATATTATTCTGGTGAGTATATAGATCATATTTTTTTAGTCATTCATTCGCTAATGGACAGTTCAATTGTGTCTACTTCTTAGCCATTCCAAGAATAGAATTATGTGATGTCAAGAAATATTTGTAATCAATTCTGGTTTTCCCATGCTTATTTATAAAAATAGGGATAAAACTTCTTACTTCATAGTTTTTTTCTTGAAGATAATTTGAATGTACAGCATAGAAATACAATTTCTGCAATCAACAAATTTTACACTATAATAATTATTAATTAAATGACAATTATTATGTGCCTGAATCCCTGTTTAATGAAATGTGCAATATAATATTGCATAATATATCCCTTGAAATGTTCTGATAATCTATTTTTATGTATTTTTCATTGTAATTAATAGAAGGGTTACATTATATTCACCAGATAGAAGGTGCATTACTTCACCAACATTGATACCCTTTCTCATATTTTGGTCCCCATTTCCCTCCCCTGACCCCTTCCCCTCATCTTATTTTCCCCCCTTCCTTATCCTATTTCAAATAAACAAACATATATACAATATATCAGATAACAAGGTAACATACTGTAGCAATATGAGGTAAACAGGGACAGCAAAAGAGATGAGAGGTAACGTAGTACATTAAGGACAACAATCACTCATTATATGGCTTTGGTTTCTATATCCTGGAAGTCTTTTCATTTAATGTCATCCTATATGGCCTTATATATCTAGGTTTTGCTCTGTTGTAAATCTTTGCTAGGTGATCCCAAGGTTTCTACTGATATGACAAATGAGGGAAACCATTGAGCCTATGTTCCTTTGAATCTGCCTTCAGTAACATAACTTACACATAGGTAGTAAAGAACAGAGTCAAGAGTCCCTTGTTTTTTCAGATCATGTCATCTTGTTCAAGCTATATGTATTATTTCCTTCATACTCTCTTCTGAGGAAAACATGTGCACATTACTCATGTTCTTGATATACATTACACCTTTTTGTGTAACATCCTAATCTCATCTAAGTAGCCATAATTGCCCTTTGATCTCAAGAAGATCTGATTTGAAGACTGTTTTATACCATTATTTGAAATACATTAGTTAACATTATATGGTATGACATTATTGTACTCATTTGCTAGTAATAAAAATGAAACTATTAAAATGTTATATTGAGTATAACTGGAAAGTTTATAGTGAATACTACTATAATATCTGAAAAATACTTATAAGACTGATGGAAAGTAAATGAGAAATAAGCAATAGAACTAGACAACTAACTTTCAACCAGAATAATCTAGCCAGGACAGACTGACCTATATACACCAGGCTTCAACTGCTCAGAGCAATACTTTTACTTCTGCTAGGCTCGGTAACAACTATGTTAAATTAATTCTAGCACTTCATTTTCATGTTACTCACTTTATATTCACAGTCTGGGATGATCCAATTAGCTTAGTCTAGTTCACATACCTGTTATCTGGGTGCCAGGAATCAAAGAAAGGGATTTTCAGCCTTTAAGTGAAAATGGAAGATGGAATGTGATGTCCTATTACAGCCCTATACAAATATCACTTGGATGACACACAGACAAAAATGCAGCAAATTTCTATTAAGTCCATTAAAATGTTTATATATATTTGCTCCTACTGGTCTTCACATGAAAGTATTAGTTACTCAATGAAACCTTGGATATAAGTAAAAGCTAGCAGGCACACCACTTTGTAAATACTGCTTTCTTTAGTGGGCCACAGAAACTCATTGTTAATTAGAATAATCCTATTATATTGGCAATGAAATTTTATGCCTAACCACACTCTTACAAATAAGCAAAAACCTAATATTTAAAGCACATAGTACATCAAGAACTATTGTAACCCTCTTCTGGGAGAGTCTTAGATGTGTAATTATTACAAGCGAGGGAAAACATTGAGCCTATGTTCCTTTGGGTCTGGCTTACTTCACTTAATACAATTTTTTCCAAGTCTTTCCATTTCCTTACAAATGAGGTGATGTCATTCTTCTGATGGCAGCATAGAATTTCATTGTGTATAAGTATCATATCTCATCTCATATTGTTACTGTGTCAGATTTTGTTACCTGGTATATTGTATTTATGTTTATTTGTTTATTTGAAATAGGAAAGGGAAAGGGGAGAACAAGATGACTGGGAGGGGTGGGAGAGGGAAATGAGAAGGGGTATCAATATATGATCTACCTATTATCTGGCAAATGTAGCTATAACCTCTTTATGCATTACACCAACAATATAAAATAGAATTATATTTTAAAAATAAATAACATGTTTATCCTCAAAACTGGGATTATTCATATGGTATTAAGAGCTTCTTACCAAAGTTCATCTTGTCTGTTAGTATAGTACATGTTTAGAAATTGAATATTTATAGCAAAAAATTGTATTCGTGGGAATGTACTGGATTTAGAAATTAAGTGGGTAATAGAACACAGAAAATTAATAGTATACATTGAAAAGATTTATATGTCTGCTATGAATGAGCTAGAAATATCAAATATACACATATAGGATATTACTAATGTAATATAAATTATATTAAGATGTTCTTTTTTGCTTGTAACATATATATATATATATACACATTGAATTGTATAAGTCACATGTTCTGGGATCAGTCTGATTATGAGAATTGCAAAGTAACCGGTTCATTTTACAATTTCATTTCTTGAAACTTAAAACTTACTATTGCTTAGGAATTGTATTAAACACTGCAATTATGGGAAATAGTTTGGAATTACACTACCCTCTTACCACCTGTCAGTTCCTCATGGATTTGATTAGAGTAGATAAAATGCCAAAGTGGCAAATAGGAATAATGTGGAGAGAGAAGACACTCAGAGGTTTGGAAATAGCTTCACTGCACCACCCTTTACTCTTGCTGTGCCCAGAATCTTAGAAAAGAAAACCATCGAAAGCATTTCAAGCTGGTGTTTATATCCAGAATCATTTAAGATGCCTAAGATCAACTTGGAAATTAAGTTAATCTGTTGGGATCTCTACAAACTATCTGGAAATTTCTTTTATAAATGAATAACAAAATGATATTTAAAAATTATTATCATAGTTTCATTCAGCAATACAGACCTACTATATAAAAGCATGAGAAAATAATCTGCATACATTAATATGTACTCAATTAGGAAACAGCTTTAGAAAGTGGAGCCCTACTAGAAGACCAGATATTAGTCTAGAATGGAGACAAGGATCCTTAAATATCTAGAAAAGAAACATAATGGAACAACTGTGTGTGTGTGTGTGTGTGTGTGTGTGTGTGTGTGTGTGAGAGAGAGAGAGAGAGAGAGAGAGAGAGAGAGAGAGAGAGAGAGAGAGAGAGAGAGAGAGAGAGAGAGAGAGAGACTTTACAATTTATTAAAAAAATAACATCTGGGAGATTGGCAGAAGATGGCAGAGGTTCAATGTGAGTCTTTCTGAGCTCTCTCAGAAAGATCTTCACCCAGTCTGCAGGGTTTCTAGTTAATTTCCTAGCTCTGCAGTTTAATGTGGTCCCACTTATCCAGATCTTCTTTGATTTGTTGTGTTTCTGGGTCTTTCTTAAGAAAGTTTCCACCTGTGCCAAAGAGGCCTAGTGTATCTCCTATTCCTTCTTGTAAAGTTTTCAGTGTGTCGGCTTTTACCTCCAGGTCTTTGATCCATTTGGAGTTAATCCAGGTGCATGCTGACAAAGAAGGATCCAAATTTAGTTTTCTGCAGGTGCTTAACCAGTTCTGCCAGAACAACTTGTTGAAGATGCTGTCTTTCTTTCATTCTATTTTTTGGCTCCCTTATGAAAGATTAGCTGGCCATAGGTCTGTGGGTTAATATCTAGGTCCTCAGTTCTATTCCATTGGTCCTCAGGCCTGTTCTTGTGTCAGTAACAACCTGTTTGGTCACTATATGTGTGTAATACAGTCTAAGTTTGGTACTGAAATTCCTTCTGTGCTGTTTTTTCTGCTGAGAATTGCTTTTGCTATACGGGGTCTTTTATTATTCCATAATAAAATTTGGACTACATCTTCCATCTCTTTAAAGAATGCCATTGGGATGTTGATGGGTATTGCGTTGAATTTATAGATAGCCCTTAGCAAGATTGTCATTTTCACCATGTTAATTCTTCCAATCCAGGACCGTGGAAGATTTTTACATTTCCTCAGTTCTGCTTTAATTTCCTTTTTCAGGTTTTTGATGTTTTTTTTACCAAAATGTCCTTTACATTCTTACGTAAGTTAATCTTAGGTACTTTATTTTCTTTGAGACTATTGCAAAAAGAAGTGTTTCCATTCCTCTTTCCCTGTTTGGATCCCATTTATCCTTGCTTCTTGCCTTATTGCTCTGGCTAAGAATTCTAATACTATAATAAGAGGAGTGGAGAGAGTGGGCATCATTTTCTTGTTGCTGATTTTAATGGAAATGACTTTAGCTCTTCACCATTAACTATAATGCTAACTGTAGGTTTATCATATATAGCCTTTATTATAGTGAGGGATGTCCCATGGATTCCTAGTTTCTCCAGAGATTTTAGCATAAAGTGGTGCTGCATCTTGTCAAATGACTTGTCTGCATCTATTGAGACTATCATGTGATTCGTGTCCTTGTCCTTGCTCCTGTGTCGACTTATATTAATTGACTTGTATATGTTGAGTCAGCTTTGCAAACCTGTGATGAATCCTGTTTGATCCTAGTGTATAATTCTTTTGATTAGTTGCTAAAGACAGTTGGCCAGTATTTTGTTGAGAAATTGTGCATCAATATTCTTCAAAGAAATTAGTCTATAATTCTCTTTCTTTGATGAATCTCTGTCTGGTTTGGGGATGAGGGTTATACTGGATTCATAGAATGAGTTTGGCTGACAAAGAGCCTTCATTTTCAATTTCTTGAAGAGCTTGAGGAGTATTGGTGTGAGCTCTGCTTTGAAGACCTTATAGAATTCATCTGTGAATCTAACTAGCTCTGTGCTTTTCTTGGATGGAAGGTTTCTGATTGCCATTTCTATTTCAGTTCTTGAAATAGGTCTGTTTAGTTGGATTAGGTCTACTTAGTTCAGTGTGGGTAAGTTAATATTGGCTAGAAATCTATCCATTACTTCTAGATTCTCTAATTTGTTGGCATAAATATTTGAAAAGTATTCCCTCATGATGTTCTGGATCTTGGTAATTTCTGTCATGATATTACCATTCTCATCTGTGATTTTGTTTATTTGGGTGTGCTCCCTTCCTTTTTTGGTAAGATTTGCTAAGGGTTTGTCAATTTTGTTAATTTTTTCCAAGAACCAACTCCTTGTTTTGTTGATTCTATACTTTTTTTGGATTCCATTTCACTAATTCTTCTTTGATTTTAATAATTTGTTTCTTTCTACTGGGATTAGGGTTGAGTTGTTGCTCTTTTTCCGAGACCTTAAGGTGGGACATTAAATTGTTGGTTTGCAATTTTTCCAATTTGTTAATGTAAACAACTCAGAACTATAAATTTTCCTCTGAGTATTGCCTTAGCTGTGTCCCAAAATAGCTGGTGTTTTGTATGCTCCTTTTTTAAATTTCATAAACTGTTGAATTTATGTTCTGATCTCTTCAATGACCCATTGGTGATGCAACAATGTGTTGTTTAATCTACATAAGTTACAGTGTTTTGTTGGTGGAGACTGATGTACACTTCCACTTTAATGCACTTGTGGTCTGAGAGAATGCAGGCAATAGTTTCAGTGTTTCTGAATAGGCACAGGTTTGTTTTATGCCCTAAAATGTAGTCTATTTGGAAAATGTTCCATGTGCTGTTGAAAAAAACATATATGGTGATGTTGCTGGTTGGAATAATCTGCAATAGTCTGTTAGATTTGTTGGTCTATAAAATTGTCCAATTCTGAGGTTTATTTGTTGAGTTTTTGCCTGGTTGATCTGTCCATAGGTGAGAGTTGTGTGTTAAGGTCAATAACAATCACTGTGTTTTCATCTATGTGTGGTTTTAGTGATTGTAAGTTTGCTTGAAGTTTGGTGCTGCGGCATTAGGTGTGTATATATTTAGGATGGTTATGTCCTCCTGGAGGAGAGATACCTTTATTAGTATGTAATAACCTTCTCTGTCTTTTCTAACTAATTTTAGTTTGAAGTCTATTTTATCTGATATGAGGATGGCAACTCCAACCAGTTAACGGGGTCATTAGCTTTATAAACTTTATTCCAACCTCCCACTTTCAAAAAAAATGTTCTTTTGGGGGGGGCAAGATGTGTCTCTTGAAGACAGGAAAACATGAATCTTGCTTTTTGATCCAACTAGAGAGTCTATACCATTTAATTGGAGAGTTAAATCCACTGATATTGAGAGTTAGAATTGAAAAAAATATTTACTAGTTTTTGCCATTTTTAATAGTTTCATTAGGGCCTGTGGTTTGACAGTTCTCACAGTAAGTAGCTGGCATGATTGTAAGGTGCCATTTCTTTGTCAGTATCATGTTTGTGTTGGTTTTCAATGTGTAGAACATCTTTGAGAATTTTCTGTAATGCTGGTTAGGTTGCTATGTAATGTTGTAACTTTTCCTTGGAATGGAAGGTTTTTATTGTTCCCTCAGTTATGAATGAGAGCTTAGCTGGTTACACTATTCTTGGTGGTAGTTATTTGCCTTAAGGACATGACATATATCCTTCCAGTCTCTTCTTGCTTGCATGGTCTTTGCTGAGTTATCTGTGGTTATTCTGATTGATTTTCCTTTGTAGGTGATTTTTCTCTTCTACCTAGCTGCTTTTAGGATCCTTTCTTTGGTCTCTATTGATTTATATGGATTATAATGTGGTGGTGGGATGGCCTTTTCTGGTCAGGTCTGTTTGGGTTTCCAAAAGCTTCTTGTATCTGGATGGGCCTTCCCTTCTGGACATTTGGGAAGTTCTCTGAGGTGATTCCCTGAAGTATATTTCCAATACCATTGACCTCTTTCTGCAGGCCCTCCTCAATACTGGTTTGCCTTAAATTAGACTTCCTAATTGTAACTTGGACATCCTAAAGTATTCTCTCATATTTCCTAGATGTGGTTTCACTCATTTTCTGTTCTTTCTCTATAATAACTAGATTATCTTCAACCCTGCAAATTCTTTCTTCTGCATTGTCTAACCTGCTATCAATACTTTTTATTCTTCATCTCCCTACCTTCCAATTGCTCATTCTTGTTGCCTTGCATCTCTTGTTTTAGATCATGTATGGACTTCTTTAACTCCTTGATTTCCATTTGAGTGGTTAGCTCCACAGATTTACTCTCATTGGACATTTGTTGGAGTTTGGTCTGCTTTTTGTTGTGGATTCTTTGAATTCATCCATTTTTCCTTATCTAGCTTCCTCACGTTCATGAAAATCCTTTTTTATGTCCTCCTTTATGGCTTCCTCATGTTCATGTATAACATTCTTTAGGGTTTCGTCTTGTTTAGATATGGCTTCCTCACGTATCTCTTTCTGTGTGTTTTCAAACTTTTCATTAATCATTTTTATCAATTGCACTTGTATTGCATTTTGAGGACTCTCCTCTAGTTTTGTCATTGACTGTTCCATTGCCTGTTTATATTAGTTGGGAGATGCTCTTTCTTGATTTGCCATTTTTCTTGAGTTTCTTGTTCTGCCCATTTTAAAATGGGAGCAAGATTGATCCTGCACAAAATTACAATTTTATAAGATATAACCAACCTAAAACTCTTTAGCTGGCCAGACAATAGAAGTTCACAATTTTAGATTGGTATTATCCCTCTCTCTTTTTGTGCAGTTACAGACAAGTCTAATACCACCACCGATCACCATTTTATGACCAAAGAAAACCCCACAAACCAATCTCTATTGTATGTAAATCTTTCTGGACCTATAGTATAATTGAAGACCTAGATATACAGTATTACTTAACAACCAGGAACTGTAGATCCAAGCATTATAAAAGTTGAAGGATGATAAGAGTAGCAGAGATAGAAGAATTGTATGAAAGACAATAGGGGAGGTAAGAAAAGAGTAATATAGGAGTATGAGATTAATATAGTACTGTAGGAAAGGGATAGCTTAAAGATAACTGTCCTAAGGTGATGGAAAGGAAAAATAGTTGAGTACAAAATTTAGAAAAAATAAGATTAAACTTATGAAAATAAGAAGAGTGATTAGAAGAATATATAAAGCAAAGAGTAAGGTATATATAGGAGAGATCAATGATAAAAATTTTAAAAAAGAAAAATAAACAAAAAAAGAAAAAAGGTTTGGGGAGATCCCACACAATTGTGAGTTCTTAAACAAGAAATACTAGGGTTAAAAACCAACAGATTAAAAAGAAGGTGAATGTATCAATAACATATAATTTGTATCCAGTCTCTACGCTACGCTGTCACTGTGTTTCTAGGAATGACTGCATTGACAGAAGGAAAGCGAAAAAAATGGAAATCATGATAACTTAAAAAAAGGTGGAGGTAAATTGGCAAAAAAGAATAAGAACACATACAAATACAAATGAAAAAGGTAGTAAAATGGGGGTGGTATTCTTCAGTTTGTTTTTTGCAGGGAGTGGGATGAGTTAGGAAACTCGTGTCTCCAAGAAATTTGGGAACCAAACACTTCAAAAAGTCTTTTTCTCCTGCTATTTGGCTTTGAAGTTTTTCTGATCAGTTTGTTTGATTGGGCAGAAAAAGAAAGCTGGTGGAGCGGCCAGTGGCTTTGTTTACCAGGAGCATGGTCCCACCAAGGAGGAGGAAATTCCACTAGCACTGCGGGTGGACCCGGCTAAGCTGCCTCTGGGAAAACCTTCCCTCTTTTGAATAATGGCTCTTCCAGTACCACTTCACAGGCTCCAACAATGAGAGGAATGAGGCAGAAATCAGGAAAGGAACTCCTTTTGAAATAGACTCAAAGAAAAGAAAGTACCTAGGAATTAACTAAGAATGTAAAAGACCTGTTTGATGAAAACTTTAAAACCCTGAAAAAGGAAATTAAAGCACAACTGAGGAAATTGAAAAACATCCCAAACTCCTGGATTGGAAGAATTAACATAGTGAAAATGGCAATCTTGCCAAGTACTATCTACAAATTCAATGCAATACCCATCAATATCCACTGAGCTAGGCTGGAGCTCCAGTGCCCTCAGGACTGTTTGCAGAAGAATTAAGGGAGCTGGGAATAGTAGTTTCCTTGCCCAGAGGTAGAGCTACAATAATTGAGTTTCTGAAACTTGGAGAATCTGACCCTGTGCTCCCTTCAGGAGAGGTTCCCTTCTATTTGGTGGGAGCTCTCGACTGATGAATTTGAGTCACCCTAGAAATGTGTCTATTGCTAAGAAGGGTTCCGAATGGGTTACTCATGAAGTCTAGACCTGGTGGTTCTCCGGTGAGTGTCTTGTTTGCTGGTGTATGCTATCAAGCCAGGAGCTCATAGTGGGGTGGTCCATTTGCTCTAGCAGGACTTCCTAAAATGGCGCAGTCACTCAGCTCAGTCATGAGCCCAGCTGTGACCTTGAGGTGGATAGTAGTGTGGCATAGCTGTGACCTTGAGGTGGCTTGGAGGGTGGCGTAGATGGAGTTCACACCGCCGTGGTGCAGGTGGCAGAGGCCTGATTGGATATGGAAGATGTCTCCTGCACATTGGATTGCTTGGTGTCCCACAATCTCTACCTGGTTGCATGTTGTTGTGTCTCGGATGCAATGGCGATGCATGAGGAGCATGCAACGCGGTGGTGATGGCGGCTACTGTGTGGTTCCTTCAGCAGGAGCAGCTGCTTCCCCTTGGGGCCAATGTGGGACCTGAGGTTTGCAGATACTGCTGGATGTTAGTCCCTGCAGTTTGGCTCAGTGTTGTGGGCAGTTTCCTTGGAAGTGTTTGCCAGCTGCACGAGGCTGCTGCTGCACAGCAGGGCTCTGCATGCTGCTTTTGGTCTTCGTTTTACCTTTACTTTAGCTGTCCAAGGCGTTATATATTATTCGCCATAAGTCTTTACCTGTTTAGAGGTCTGACAGAGCGGGATTCTTGGTAGAAATTGTGCCCTTAGCCTCTAAGTCTCTGCTTAGTCTGAGAAAGGTAGGGGATTTACCTACAAGGATGTCGCCATATTGGTCTGATCCTAACTCATCTTTATTGCTATAAATTTGATTGATAAGGTAGGTAAAATATTTTTTTTATTTTTCCAAGTTAATATGTTCCAGTTATTATAGTGATTCTTTCATCTTTCATATTTTTAACAGAATATTCTGTCAGATTTCAAGCTAAAGTAGAATACAATATGCCCAGGGTTGGATATAATTTGGGGCAAATAAATATGTAAAGTGGGAAATGAATTAAATCAGGGGTAATATTAAAAAGTAGATGACAAAAACCAATCTGAAATATTTTTAAAAATCCAATCATTAATAACACCTTGTCACTTACAAACAGAAGGAGCTTCCCATAGAAGGGCTGAATCAGGCATCAGGAAGGGGATTGAAACCATCAAGCTCATATTAAATAATACGTGGTAGCAACCTTAGGGGGCTGGCATCTGGAGCAACCAGAATGAGTTTTTAAATCACTTTTATTTGAACTCCTCAGCTGCAGGTAATAGCTTAAGGGCTGCAGAATATGCAGATTTCAAAGCAATATAATCTTACTATTTCATAGCTTTGTCTCCCCTGACTCCCTGGAAGAAATCCTTGTCAATGTTTCACTCATTTTTCTCCTCTCCTTTCCAGTATCACTAGATCTTGAAAATGGTACTTTTTCTACGTTCTACTTGTGTTTTTCTGGTACTATTTTCCTTAATTTCACACAAAAATTTGCAGTTAAAAAAAACATTCCAAAATAAAACTCATTGAAAAGCATTCTAATTTTCTTTGAAAAAAGTAGTTATCTGGTTAAGCATCTATAGAAAACTAAAGTTGGCTCCTTCTATGTCACCCTGCATCAGGACTAACTGCAAATGGATCAAAGACATCAAGGTAAAAGAGGTTACACTGAAAACTTTACAAGAAGTAATAGGAGATACACTTGGTCCCCTTGACACAGGTTGAAAATTTCTTTATAAACACCCAGAAAAACAACAAATTAATGAAAGTTTGGACAAATGGGACTGCATTTAACAGCAGAGCTTCTGTATGACAAAGGACATAGCTAGCAAATTAACTAGAAAGCCCAGGGAGTGGGAGAAGGTTTTTCACTAACCACACAAAGGCCTCATATCTAAAATATATCAACAGCTAAAAAATTTGATTCATTCCAAAACTAATCTTCAAAGAAACAACCATCCCATCAAAAGTTGGGCCAAAGACTTAAAGAGAGTTTTCTCTGAAGAAGAAGTAAGAATGACTTATAGACACATGAAGAAATGCTCAACATCTCTGGCCATAAAAGAAATGCAAATCAAAACCACTCAAAGATTCCACCTCACTCCATTTAGAATGGAATGGCCAAGAAATCTGATAACAACAGATGCTGGTAGGTATGTGGCCAGGAGGGATCACTACTACACTGTTGGTGGGAGTGTAAACTCATTCAACCACTCTGGAAAGCAGTATGATGGTTCCTCAAAAGACTAAACACAGAGCTCCCCTATGACCCAACAATTCCACTCCTTGCCATTTACCCAATCATCCAGAAACAAGGACATACTAAGTCCATTAGCACAACAATTTTCATTGCCTCACTATTTACCATAGCAAAGGTATGAAACCAACCCAGATGCCCCACAACAGATAATTGGATCACCCAGATGTGGTATTTATACACAATGGAATTCTATGTTGCCATCAGCAAGAATGACATCACCCCATTTGTAAGGAATGGAAAGACTTGGAAAAAATCATATTAATGAGGGGTGGGTGTGGGGGGAGGGAAATGGGGACCAAGATATTAGAAGGGGTATCAATGTTTGTTTAGTAAAGCACCTACTATCTGGTGATTATAATGTAATCCTTCTATTAATTACAATAAGAAATAGATGAAAAAGTCATATTAAGTGAAGTAAGCCAAACCTAAAGGAACATAGGCTCAATGGTTTCCCTGATTTGTAATAATTAGTACAAACTTTGGACTCTCATAGCAGAAGATTACAATAGCCCAAAACCTAATACATAAGGCCATATAGGATGAGGCTAAATGAATTGACCTCCAGCATATGGAAACAAGTGCTATATAATGTGTGATTGCTGTTCTTAATGTACTATGTTATTTCTTATCTCTTTTGTTATTCTGTTCTTGTTGCAGTAACTTACCTTTTTGTTTGGTATATCACATATATGTTTATTTGTTTGTTTGAAATAGGAAAGTGAAGGAAGGCATGCCTTGTCAGGTTACAAAAATGTAATCTTGGTTTCAAAATTATTTTTAATTTTGAAGTTTCATCTCTGGTCTAGACTAGTACAAATTACAGCCCAGAAGTGCAAGGTATCTTTGTTGTCTTTCGGCTTATTACTACCAATAAATAACCAACTCATCTGCTTAAATTCAATTGAACATATCTTATCTTTCTTCCTAGCTATATTAACACATAGAAATTTGGTGGTTACTGGTGGCTCATAGTTATTGATGTGGCTACTCAAAACCTGAGATATGTTGTATGGCAATTCATTTCTTTGGATGGCATTTCAAAGCTCTCTTCAGCTGAAAAATATAAGACACATCATGGCCCCCAAATATCCAGCAAAGTGCCAGACTGATGACATTGCTCAATGGTAGGGCACCAGCCATGAAAATAGGCAGAAATAAACAAAACAGGCAGAAAATTGGCCTGGTGTAAGAAAGTCATAAAATATTTAAGGTAAAAAGAGAGTATCTAGCCTAATTTTGTTGGTTATCTATCTATAACTTAACATCTGGTAGGGAAACATCATGGAAAAGTTCTAATTGACATTATTAGCAGCTACAACAATAATTTTAAAACACATATAGTCTAATTTATTTAGTGAATGCATAACATGGTGTTTATTAAACTTCCTGAAATTTTACAAATTGATACAACAGAAGTTATGCTTATCAATTTTAGAAATAACTCTCCACCATACAAATTAAATGATTTTCCCCACCATCTTGCTTTGCAGTAACAGTTACATAAAACAAAGAAATAATTGCCCATTACTCCAGAGAAAAAATCTGAATCAAGGTTTTTGTGACAGGAAGTCCATAAAAATCACAGGAGTTCAATGTTATTTATCTAGTTACAACACCTATTCAAACTTTTAATTTACTCTTTTTGCTTATACTATCTTGAAGCAAGCCAGGAAATATCTTTCATTATACTGAAAGCTTATGTTGATTGTAGAGAGTCAAATTAATACAATAGGAAGAGGAGAGTCTTTAAGTGATGATTATGGCCTAAACATTTATTTTGAGACATAAAGAAATATGTCTTAGTTATATATATTTGTGTGTTACTTAACATTCATTCCTGTAACAAAATGCTTGAAACCATCATGTTATAAGAAGGAGAGGTGCATTTGGGTTTATTTGGGAAGGGGGTCCAGTCCATAGTTAACTCCATTGTTTGAAAGGAATATATTACAGATGGAAAATATATCAGAATAAACACCGTTCAGCTCATGACCAGAATGAAGAGAGAGTGAGACAGAGACCGAGATAGACAGGACAGAGAGAAAAAGACATAGAGAGACAGAAAAAGAGTAACTAGGGTTCAAATATCCTCTTCAAGAACATTCTCAATGGCTGTAGTAGCTCTTACAAACTCTCGACCAAAGTAATATCTCCCATTTTGCCAAAACAACTATTGACAATAACACAGACTGGCTACCAAGCTTTTAACAAAACTTTTGAGGGATATTTATTTGAAACATAGCAAACTACCATACAATAGCTTAATTTTTTCTGATATCAATTTCTTGAGCTGACTGCATGGTTTATAGAGAGATATACATGTTCATTCATCAGTAGCCATACATAAAATGAATCAGCTAACATAAATGACATTCTGAGTAAAGTTTCTTTAAGCATATTTCTAAGGATAGCAAGATATTCAGACTACTAAGTGGTGAAGAGTCATTTTTAGATCTATGTAAGGCAAAGATATTGATGTAATAAGTCTTAATATGGAATTGTTATGGGGTCTGTCATCAATAATAACCAATTCATTATGATCCCTGAAGGAAGGAGTTTGAGAAAGAATAACTAGCTCAATCTTAATTATCATCCTTTCATATAATCAGTCTTCCCATTCTCTCATTGTCTCGAGGCAAAACATTTTACTTATTGGCAGACTCCTTATGTAGAGAGGGATAAAATGAATGTGTTTAGTGCACAATCATAATGTGATGGAAGTAACAAAACAAGAGGATAACTGTAACCAGGCAGATCAACCAGAGTAACTGCACTGCATGTACTTGTGAGTATATAGAAATAAATGACATTTTTGAAGTGAGCAGACATTTAAGTACAGGTCTGAAAACAAGATTTGTGTTTCTAAAAATCACTGTTATTTTAACTACCCATAGATACTGCTTCTAAATGTAGCTGACTGGAAGATGAGTTAATCAAAACTAAAATATTTTTTGACTCCTTCTAAGACTTATTTTACAATCTACATTTGGTTAGTATACATTGGTTATACAATGAATATTTATAGTATAATATAACTACATGTATATAATATACTCTGCCAATTAACCATTTTATACTCTCCCTCATTTCTTCTTCTTGACACAAATTCAACAGGTGTTATTGTTCTGTTTTCATACGTGTATAAAAGTACCTTGGCCATATTTACCCTCTCCATTACCTCCTCTTCCCTACATACTTTGCTATGTATTTCTGACATTTTTATGTATATTAATCACACAGAAGGGTTTTTTTTTGTTTTGTTTTGTTTTTTTGCCAGCCCTGGGCTTGGGCTCAGGGCCTGAGCACTGTCCTTGGACTTTCTCAAGGCTAGAATCTATCACTTGAGCCTCAGCACCACTTCCGGCTTTTTGCTATGCATGTGCTACCGAGGAATCGAACCTGGGTCTTTGTGCATGCTAGGCAAGCACTCTACCACTAGGCCAAAATCCCAGCCCTCACACAGAAGTTTATATTGTAGTATTTTCTCATAACTATATTATACTCTAGCCAAATTGTCTCTATTGCTCTCTCTCCATCCCATCTAATGGGACATGTTCTTTGTTTTGTTTTGTTTTGATCTTGTTTTCTTTATGCTTGTCTTGAGGCTTTAACTTGGGGCCTGAACATTGTCCTTGAGCTTTCTCAAGGCTGCACTCTACCACATGAGACACAGCACCACTTCCACTCAGGGCTCTCTGCATGCTAGGCAAGCAGTCTATCACCAGGCCACTCTCCCAGTCCCAGGGACATCCTTGAATGGTAGAAATTTTAATTACTTATATAAATATACAATAATCAATTCCTATAATATCAACAGATTAAGCTTCCAAAATGTTAATCAAAATATATCAGCAATGTTCTACATTCATTCTGAAATTACTCAGTGAATTTAACAGAGACTATTTAAAACAAAATATCTAGCTGGGCGTGGTGACTCACGCTGGTAATCCTAGCTACTCAGGAGACTGAGATCTGAATATCATGGTTCAAAGCCAGCCTGGACAGTAAAGGCTGTGAGACTCTTCTCTCCAATTAATAACCAGAAAACTGGAAGTGGCACTATGGCTCAAGGGGTAGGCAGTAGCCTTGAGCTAAAGAGCTCAGAGACAACACATAGGCCAAGGGGTAGGGAGACAGTGCCCAGGCCTAGAGTTCAAGTCCTACAACCAACAAAAATATAAATAAATAAAGCAAAAAACATGTCCATTAAATAATATGCCAAATTTTGAATAACTTATTCAGAAACAAAATACTGAATTCAAAGATCAACACACCTCAATTTAAAATATCACTTAACCACTAAATTACCATGTCATTTTTGTTAAATTACCTAACTTCACTAACTCTATATCTATGAATTAAGGGTAATTATAGTAACTATTTCATACAGCTTTGATGATTAAATAATCTACCTGAGATAAAATTTTTAGTATATAAACATCTTCAATTATGTTTAACTGTTAAAAGCATTAATACTAGCTTGTCTGTCTAATACCTTTGTGCATCTGAATGAAAGATCGCATCTCCTTCTGAAAGCTCCTTTCCAAACATTGATCTTAATGTGACTGGCAGATCCATGTTGAGACATATAGCCTTTATGGATTACTAAAAGTTTATTTGCTAGTCAACTCATTATTACTCAAAAACTTGCCTATATAGCACTTCAACTTAAACCAGAATATGTCTATAATGTTTCAGAAAAGAGGAATAATTGTATCAGTTTTTTAATAACATAGTATAGGGCACTCTGGATACAGACACCTGTTAGAGAAATTTTTTCTGTATGTGATGTTTTAGTATACTTTTATTATTGTACTTATACATTATTTTAACTATTTTCATGTGATTTTTTGTGTTCTGCTGTAGTAAATGACAATCTTTAATGCTCACTATTTTACACAGTTCATATCTAATCCCTTTCAGTTTTAAAGTACAACTACCAATTTAGTCTTACTATTTGTTAATGAGAAACATTTCTATTTTTCTCAGGAGTACTGATTACCGTCACTTCACTGTTTGGTTTGTGGCTGATTAAGAATTATAATCCTTCTCTTTTAATGTGCTCAGCCAGTCACTATATTGCTCATTAGCACTGGTGTCAAAGGACATGCAAGGAAAGGAATGAAATGAGAATCTAACCAATTTAGGGAGATGCATTATTACAACCTTGTTAAAAATATGATAAATTTGGATATATTGATCATTCAGTAAATTAAATTTGTGTAATTTCTGTTGATTTCCCTTATTTGTGTCATTTTGCCTCAACACATTAATAGCTCCTAAGCTGGATTTAAACAATCTTATCAGCGACCAGTGGAGATTTAGCCTTATAATGGTTTGAAATTGTGATAAATTTTTACATCAAGATCAGATATGAACATATTTGAAAGTGTTGGGAGGATCCCCTTTACCTAACAAAAATGGTGAAAAGCCCACAGTGGCAAGCATTGTGGTGTCATACATTCTGTAGATAGCTCAACAACTGTTTGCCTTGCTGTTGAGAACAGCATTCTGCCACTCTGCACTGACAGACATTAGTCATCCAGTCTGTTCTACAGGGCTGACTTGTTTGTTGAAATAAGCCATTAAGAGTAATAAAGCAATATGAAAGTAAGATAATTTTTCTTGAGTTTGCTAATGCTAAACGAACAAGTACCCTGTAGAGGCAACCAGTAAGCAGTATGAGACCTGCTGCTTACTTATGTTCCAAGTGGCAGCAAAATCAATTAGCTGCTTCTACCCATGACAAGTTAGTGACATTGACTCACTTTGTAAAGTAACATGACATTAAACTGGCTTTTAAAATGCATCTTTCATTCTGTATTAGCCACAAAAATTCATACAACTCACTAGTACTCAGTGTCTCATTGCAGTAAAAGGAATTCTTATTAATAGCCTACCTTTCTCCATGATTACAAAAAATACTTATCTAAGTGATCTTAGGTCTCATTATATCTAAGGTATATATACAAATAATTCTGTGATTTTATAGAAGTTGTACAAGAATAAAATTGAATTTAATGTTATAGTCCTCTTAAAATGAGGAAAAAATACATATGGTATAGTTTAATATCTTTTTAGTTGCATCCTTTAAAGCAATTCAAACAGTTAGAGACAATTTGAAGGGCTCTGAAGTTATTTTTGTTGGTATTAAATGAATTATGACACAGTACAATTAATAAAAATAGTATTTGTGGAAGTTATCTTACTAAATAAAGACTTATGATAAGTTTTTACAAAGATATGTGTCAAGATGCCCTATGTCTTACATTTATTTCTATATCATAAGCTGTATTTGAATTCAGAAGGGATATAACTAACTGTAGCTCAATACTACCAATACTGGACAGTGGTATCATTTTCTTCTTTGAGTTTTCCCACACATTCTAATAAATTCCAATGTATTTATAAAACACATAAAGGGAAAATATTTTCATTGTCAAATGCTGAAAAATTAAATAGACCACTTAAAAATTCTCTTGAAGTTATTTCTTCACTCTTCTTTTTCCTTATTTCCCTTTATGGTTTATCGCTTGTTGTTGCTGTATCTGACTTTGGTACCTAGTGTAATACATATATATATATATATATGTATAAGTGTGTGTTTATTTGTTTATTTGAATCGGGAAAGGGAAGGGGAAAAAAGGATGATGACACAAAGGACAAAGGTGAACCAGTATAACAGTGATATTCACAAGACAATATGTTGGAAATGGACTTTACAGCTAGGAAGGGGGTGGGGGTAAAGTGGGGAAAAACATTGGAAGGGGTAACAATGTTCAAGAAGTAATGTACTCACTACCTTATGAATGTAACTATAACCCATCTATATATCACCATGATAAAATTTTTAAAATTCTACAGTTTCAATCCTAGGAACAGATATTGAACCAGGTAATAGAGTTAGACATATTTGCTTAATGTAGGTAATTTGGAACTGGTGACTCAGCCCTGCCACTTACTGGCTAAACTACACTGAACTATTGCATTACCAGCTTGAGCCACCGTTTTTCTATCAAGTAAATGGGTATAATAAAATCACTCCTACAGAACTGCTGTGAAAGTAAACAATATTTAGCTCACTCCTAGTATACATTCTGTGTATATCTAGTCACAAAATCCATTTTTCTATCCTTCTAGGTACTTTATCTATATTTGTTAGTATCAATTACAATTAAGGATGGTAATTTTATGGAGTTACACCATTGTAATATATATACACATGTTATATACACTAGTTTTAGGATTGGCCTATTAAAAAATCCAAAGTCCTCCCTATGGTTGCTAGATGGAATTCAATAAATTTGTTGAAGATTGAAGAGCCTCAAACAACTTGACCTTTTAAGTTACTAGATCAAGAACATCCTACTAAAACAAAAGAATATCCTATTAAATTCACAGAGTTCTAAGAGAATAATAAATTATATGTGTGAAGTGATTGGAATTGTGAAAGTTATTTATTACAGCAGTTATTGTTACCATAGTGAGGAAAGTGACCAGCAAATGATATCAATAATCGTACTAATATCTCCCTTAATGCTATGATTTTCTTATTCCTAACTGAGTAGGCCTAGTCACCTATGGTTACTATGATATAACAACTCATTTCTGAAATAGGAGTGGATCTCAGGGTAAGGGAAAGTTCACAGAGATATATGGCCTAATGAAGCAACTGTTTCAGAGAAGTTATGTAGGATATCATTGCAATATCCATTCTGCTATGTGTGCAAAACACTCATATCCCAAAAGGAAGCTCATATACAACCTCCAAAAATTATTTTCTACCTGACTATCCAGTTGGAATACATGACGTTTTCCTTTCTACACATTGTAATATCAAATTGTAGCAAAATTGAAATATATGACAGTTTTTCTTTCTGAATGAGCCCCCAACTCTAAAGTTTTGCTAGTTGTGGCTGTAAAAGATTCTTTGGGTTCAATCAACACACATGATGCCTTTCCTTATTGAGGTAATTTGTCAAATGCAGAAATTTAAAGTCCTTTGGGATATAAAGCCATCTATAACTGTCAAATGTTTCTTACATTATTAGACAGGAGGAAGAATAAATATATTCTCAAATGCTACAAGTTTGTGGAGACATAGGTAATGCTCTGTAATAAAAATTTCAAGAAGTCATGAACAGCTTTTTCTATGGGCATAATAACCGAAGTTCACTTTTTTCTTTGTCCTGCATAAAACTGTCACATTTAGCCACCTAAGTTGGTATAAAATGTTCACATGCTGATAGCTGTAGCTTAAAAACCTTAGTGAAAATATCTACTGTTTTCAAACATTTGAAGTGAATATTTCAAATCTGCATAAGAAGGATGTACACAATTGCATTACTGTATAATAAATGCACTTGTGAAATGAATTGGAATAAGTTTCAGGAATAAAGGTCCAAGAATTTCAATACATAATGACACACGCTTAGTTCTACAGTTCAAACATGATTCAATACAGCAGAGATTTGCAGGGGGAAAATCCTCAAGCAATAGTCTGATGGAAGGAGTGGTAACAAAAATACCTGAATGCTACACTGTGATTATCAAATTATATACTTACTATGAGCACCACCATTCTAAGATAGGGTCAAAAGTTCAAAGGAAACAGTACAGGAAATTAGACACCAGAAAAAGTTATAAGTAACTAGGTCAGAGTGTTCAGTGTCAGAAATCAGAATGTCTATTGAAGGGCAGGAAAATGTCACCAACCTACAAGAAGCAAGTGATGACTATAAAATTCGATTATTCTAAAAGATGGGATTGTTGGGTGTAAACAAAAGAATTCTTCCTGACATTTCTGAGGTAAAAATAAAGATAACTTTCTTATCCTAGAGGTTTCCCAGAAATTAAATCCTAAATAAATTAAAGCAATTACCAAGCCAGCAGTTGGGAAACATAATGAAAAAGATCTCCCATCTCAATATTTCAATACCATGTTACATATTACTTAACACATTCACATACAATCTAACTTCCTATTGTGAAAGCATTGCATATTATAATTTGAAAACCTATCTGTGATCTGGTGGTATGTACTTTCAAAAATCTGAATTCAATATAACCAATTATATATGCCTTTTTACATTCCTTTCAGTCTTCATTTAATAGATACTTGATTCAGATTTATTAACTAAATCTTATACCTCTATTATTTTTAAAGGCCTTTTAATGATCAGTTTTTGTGATCTGCAAGCATAGTTTATGAAATAGATACATAAGATGAGTATGATGGCAAATTACATTAAATAAAAACATAAAAGTGATACCAGTTATCAGACAAGAAAAACTGCTATGACCACAATAATTAACTTTTTCAGCACTTTAATTACCTTTAAAATAATTAGAAACCAGATGGACCATGGTCGATTTGTTGTTTCCAAGTTTAGCAAGGAACTGTATCTAGTAAGGCCTTGGATGGGGTTTCATTCAGCATCCTGGCATCCTGATAAGGAATAGAATTCATATATATGGTTTAAATACATGTACTTTACTAAGAGTACTACATATAAATATGTGAACAGGGTTGATGGGATAACCATATACAATCCAGTGCAACCAGTTGGGATCTAGTACTACAATATTACATTTAGGCCTGTGTAAAATAGTGTCAATAACAAGGAATTAAAAGATAGAACTGAAGGGAGTTAATGGATTCCTTTGTCACACTGCCTTTACTACACTTCAGTTTATCTACATTGTCCAATCCCTTCTTATTATGATGGCTCTCAACATTTCTTCCTTTTACTGTGCAGGATCTATATAACCTTTCCTTGAGTGTAGGTAAATTTAATATGGCTTTCAGCCTTCTTTTTATAATAGTATCAAAGTATCAGGAGATGAAGAGAGAGAAAAAGAGACACAGAGAGAAACTCCATTAATAGAAATGTGGCATTCCTGAGCTAGGTGGTTCTTTATTTTCGGGGGGGGGGGTCACAGTGCTTGAACTCAGCCTGGGCACTGACACTGATCTCTTCAGCTCAAGGCTACCACCGTACACCTGGGCCTGAGCGTTGTCCCTGAGCACTTCAGCTCAAGGCTTCCACTCAACCCTTGAGCCAAACCCCACGTTCCATTTTCTAGAGGTTAACTGGAGGTCCTTTTGTGCCCAGGCTGGCTCCTGAGTTGCTAGGATTACAGGTGTGACCCACCACGCCTCGCAGTGAGCCACAAGTTTTCTTGAACAGTTGACTAATGTACTAATGGTTGCCCTTTATTTATGACCATTTTAAAAATCAAATTTACTACCAATGATCACCTTTTTCAAAAAATTTTGAAACATTACCTGTTGTGCATTGCTAAGTGACATGGGAGAGTATCTGAGATCTTTCTGTATCTCAGTTATCTATGTAGGTTGTTTTCATGAGTTTTTGTTCTTGCTAAATAATTCTTAATTTCTCTGAGTAAAATATCTAAGAACAGGATGTGCTGAATTATTTTATTATTTCAACCAAAATGAAATGAAAATCAATTGTAATCATGATTTATAGAGAAAATTCAGATAAGCAGAGTTTCTTTGATCAACTAGTGATTAATAGGTTTAAACTATTGGCTACCTAGTATCTCAAAATTATGGTTCAGATATAATCAATAAGCAAATAAACAAAGGTTGTTAGAAAAATCATCACTTTGTAATTTTATTTATGTGTGTATAATAAATTTTGATCGAGTAAAAAAGACATGCCAAAGATGATTGTACTATTTTGGCAGAAATTGCCATTATTCTAGAAGTTTTCCATTCATGCCTGAAGGTGTTCCGTAGAGAATGAATTAATAAAAACTTCTTTTTAATATTTTGAACTATTTTTTGTTAGATTAGCTATTGCTGTGGAACATAAGATGTTAAAATTTAAGCCAGCCATAGTCTTGCTTTCAAAATTAAATTGAAATATTGAATGACCTGAGGAAAAAAAGAATTCTCTTACACAATATGCAGTATACAACAATATGTAATCAGGAGATTACTATGTAAAGGACTAAGCTGGTAAATATGGCATGATAGTAGGAACAGAAGGTAGCTGGATAGTTTTTAAAGAATATTTTAAAAATCAGATAATGGTGGTCTGGGAGTTTGGCCTAGTGGTGGAGTACTTGCCTGGCATGCACGAAGACCCAGGTTTGATTCCTTGGTACCACATACATAGAAAAAAAGCTGAAAATGATGCTGAGGCTCAAGTGGCAGAGCTCTAGCCTTGAGAAAGTCCAAGGACAGTGCTTAGGCCCTGAGCTCAAGCCCAGGACTGGCAAAAAATAGCAGAAAATAGAAAACAGTCATTATCTTCAAATTCAAGACAGTTTGTCTTTAAACAAAAGCTATTTCTAAGTGATGATTTATTTCGGCTTAGGAGAAAGAAACGGTCTACTTCCTAATATACATTGATTGACAGTTGTTTTTTTTTTCTTGATTGAATGGACACACATACTTACCATTCTTCTTTCCTCAAGAGACTGAAAACATCCAATGAGGTTATGCCCCCATTGATATGACCTAGGACAAAATTGAAATGCAGATATCTCTATGTGACTTTTAGAGGCAGTTGCCCTACAAGTCAAATTTCAATTGACCCAAGGTTATTTGAAAAGGTTGATCAAATTAGTGCACTTAGGAATGAAAACTGGATAACCTCTTTTCCTAAATGGTTTGGAAAGCTTTACAGAGGAAAAGAATGAAAAAGCAAGAAATTCTACTAAATGCAATAAATTATACTTCTGCCACTTGTGGATGACTAAGGATAATGAATTAAATTACATACAGCTGCAGAAAAACCTGTTACTTTTATGAAAATTGTTAATTTTATGAAAAGTGAGAATTATCACACACACACACACACACACACACACACACACACACACACACACACACACACACTCTCTAAGGCACGAAGGAAGGGCTATAATTTATTCTGTGAGAGATTACTCTCAGGTTCAAGGTTCACCCTAAAGGAATTGTACCACAAGTCTCCAGTTACCAGAGAGCCTACTGTTCTCTACGAAAGGAATTTAGTTTCCTTCCTAGGTATAAACAGTTGTCTCATTTTCTAGTACCATGGTATGTTCCTTCTAGCTTTTCATTTCAAACACTTGGGGGAACAAAGGTTTTATTCAGGAACACATTATCTGAATTTCCAATCTGAATTTTTTCATTATACTATTTCAATTTTGATAAGTCTCAAAGTTTTGAACCTCAGTTTTCATAAGTAAAATATAAAACTTTACTACTACTTAACTCCTAGAATAATGAATATTAAGGAGAGGTTGGAATAGTCTTGATCATGGAGTATGTTATTACTTTCCTTTTAAGTAAGTAGCAGGGATTTCTTTAACTTCATGGAAGCTAAAAGGAGATGGTAGAAAAGGACAGAGAAGACAAAAGATTAAAATAAACTGGAAGCCTAATGATAACTCCAGACTACATTTCTATCTACTCAGGATGCTATGATCTGAGTTTCAAATCTAGCCTGAGAAGATAAATTGAAAACAGTCTTATCTCCAATTAACTGAAAAATGTAGAAAATGTTGGTGTGTGATTAAAGTAGTAGAACAATAGCTTTAAGCATAACAAAAATCTAAGCAAGAATGTGAGGCTCTTAAGCTGGGCTCTCATCTGTAATCCTAGATATTCAGGAGGCTGAAATCTTGAGGATAGTCACTCAAAGCCACCCCAGCACAAGCACTAAAGTCCATGAGACTCTTATCTCCAATTAACTACCAGAAAACCAGAAGTGACACTGTGGCTCAAAGGGTGGGGAGGTAGCCTTGAGCTGAAGAGCTCAGGGACAGCGCTCAGACCCACAGTCCAGAGATCAAGCCCCACAACCAAAAAAAAAATGAGAGGCTTTTGGTTTAAGCCCCAGAACAGGCACAAAATTGAAAAAATCTGATTAATTACAGATGAGTTAAAAAATGCACCAGTACCAGTGAATATGGTGTAAGATGCATGGTTTGCTAAATGATGATACTAAATATTATTCTAGATTGAGTCTTTTATATGATTTTAAGTGGGACTGATTCTCCCTTTGAAGGCAGATTTTTATTCATTTCATTGTCAGCATAAATAACTTTCTCTGATATAAGAGCACTCACGAGATCAATATGATAGTTTTCGTCTTCTGAAGAAATTGTTTTTTATTACATGTGCTTTTAGAATATAAGCTTTCTTCCTATTGGAAATTAAGACCTGATCTTCAAACAATCTCACTATGAGTTTTACTATTAATGGAGGTTCTGCTGTCAATAATTTGTCAAGGAATACACACCAGCTTAGAAACCTACTTCAAAACTATTGAAAAAATATCATATTAAAATATTGCATTCGTTGTTTGTGACATACATGGAAATGATTTTAATAGTTTACACTATTGATTGCCAAGCTGATGAAAATATAAAGTCACTACAAATCACAGTCACAGAGACTTGATGCATTAAAAAATATATATCAAATCTCTACATACGATGTATTCTTTGTTACTTTCAGAAGTGAAGATACTCTATAGCAAAACGAAAAAGGAAAAAAAAATAAAAAGGGAAAGGATAACATCAATTGCTAACCTCCCTTGCCAAACACAATAAAAGTGTAATTTTTGCTCATGCTGCATGTACAACATAGGTCAAAAAAGAGTTCTGCTTTTCATTTATCAGGAATTCATACAGACAGAGAATCCACATAAACATCAAAGTATGGAAACATATGTAACAGTAAAGTTTCTACGTTGAAGAGACTCACCTGGATTAGCCATAGTCACATATCTATGCTTAACTTCGAGGGGACTGTGAAGTATAATACTGTTCATGTGGGAAGAATGAGGTAATATGGAATATTGAGTGGCCTTAATTATTAGTTTAGATACACAAGTAATTCACAGGAAAATTAGAATTTAATGTAAGATTATGACACCTCTAGACAAACTAGGTCTGACTTCTCCTACTACAATGTATTTTCGTATACTTGATACTATAAAATAAGAATGTAACAAACACTATATGTTATCACAGTATTAAGAATTAGAATTTCAGGGGAGCAGTGGTAAGAGAATTAAAAACTGAAAAAAAAGTAAATATGAAAGGATCTACTAATTGATAATTACTGATAGGAATAAAGCCCAGCAGATTGCTTAATCTTTAGGTTTTATCTTCTGAGAACTCAACCTATTACATCATAGTTCATATACATGTAGGAACAGATAAGGATATGCTTCATCTACAGCAGAGGATCCCTAGAGTGTGAGTTTAGTGGTGAACAATGTACACATGAGAAAAAGTGTTTGTATACTCTCAAAGTCATATATTTTATGCTTCAATTTACTTATCAAACCATTGACTAGAGGGAGTAAAGTGAGCAAAGACCCTGGAGAGATGTGAAAAGGAAATAATATAACATAAAATATAGTTTGGATTTTGCTGCACCTATTTCTCTTCCAAATTGTTACAACTCTCTCAAAAGTTATGGTGTGGCAACCAAGGTATAATGTTAGTATTTGAAGAAACATTGACTGTTCAAAGAAAGGGTGAAATATACATCAAAATAAGTTTTACTTCCCATAGAGTCATCAGTATAAAATACCTGGTATTCAATAAATATTTACTAATGAATAAATATTTTATGGATAAAATTTATTTTGCAACCATTTGTATGAATAAAAATGAATTGTTCACATTAAAGTTGTCAGCATATTTCTATGCATACATATAGCATATATTGATTAAATACAACAACCCTTTTGCCAATCTACCTAAATTCTCTAGCTATCACTATACTATCAGTCTGACTTATTTTAGATTCTACATATGAAAGTGAACACGTGTTACTTCTCTATCTATGCTGGCTTGATTAACATAATGTCATTTGGTTCCAAGTATTTTGCTTCAAATAACAAGATTCTTTTCCTTATGTCTGGATAAAGTACGTTCTGTGTGTATACAACATTTTCTTTATACAATCATCCATTGATGAGTACATAGACCGATTGCATTTCTTTGCTATTGCGAATAGTACCAAAATAAACTTAACAGACATGCATGTATCTTTTTTTTTTGCCAGTCCTGGGCTTGAGCTCAGGACATGAGCACTATCCTTGGACTTTCTCAAAGCTAGAGCTCTACTACTTGAGCCTCAGCATCACTTCCAGCTTTTGTTGTTGTTGTTGTTGTATGTATGTGGTACCGAGGAATTGAACCCAGGTCTTTGTGCATGCTAGGCAAGCACTGTAACCACTAGGCCAAACTCCCGGCCCCACTTTTTTTTTTGCCAGTCTTGTGCTTGAGCTCAGGGCCTGAGCACTGTCCTTGGACTTTCTGAAGGCTAGAGCTCTACCACTTGAGCCTCAGCACCACTTCCGGCTTTTTTCTATGTATGTGGTACTGAGGAATCGAACCCGGGTCTTCATGCATGCTAGGCAAGCACTTTAACCACTAGGCCAAACTCCAGGCCCCTCTTTTTTTCTTTTCTTTTTGCAAGTACTGGTGCTTGATCTCAGGGCATGGTCACTGTCCTTGAGCTTTCTCAATGTTAGCGCTCTACCACTTGAGCCACAGCACCACTTCCAGCTTTTTCTGTGTATGTGGTACCAAGAAATCAAACCCAAGTCTTCATACATGCTAGGCAAACATTCTACCACTAGGCCACACTCTTGGGCCTGCATCCAAGTAACTTTGCAATGGTGATTTTATTCTCTGTAGACAAATATCCAGAAGTGGGACACCTGAGCTATAATATATACATGTATATATATACATATGGAGTGTGTGTGTGTGTGTGTGTGTGTGTGTGTGTAACTCCATAATGTTTGCTGTAATACACCGACAAATTCCAAGCAAATGATTATAGGAGTTCTTCATTGGTGTTTCTATAATATTTGTAATTTTATTTATTATTTTTAAATAGTTCTACAAAGGGGTTTTGATTCAACATGTCAATTCATGCATACAGTAAATCTTTATCATTTTATTTCAGGTTATTAACCTGTTATTTTAATTAGAATTTTGTTGCTCAGCTCTTTGTGTAGGTTGTGTATTCATCTAGAAGCTTTTTGGTTCAATGGAAACCCATTAGTTAATTTTGCATTTCTGTTCTGTGCTGCTTGGTTCTTCACCAGCCTTCCCCCAAAATAATTGTCTATATTTATATCTGAAGTACTATCTATTATAAAATTTCAATATTCAAGTATTACATATAAGTTTTTGATCCATTTTGTGTTAATTTTTGTATAGTATGAGTATTAAGGACTTTGTTCCAGTCTTCTGTATGAGGCTATCCATTTTTCTATCACTGTTGAAGAGGGTTTCCTGTCAAGTATGTATATGTCCAGTATTTTTATTGATTGTAGGTCTTTGTGTGCTTACTTTGGGACTCTTTAGGCTGTTCCAGTGATCTATTTCTGCTTTTACATTAAAAACTATTTTTATGATGGCTGGGTAGTATGTTATGAAATCAGATATTATGCTCCCATATTATTTTACACACAATTTTATTGAATATATACTGGGAATTTTTGCTTCTATACAAATTTTTGGATTACATTTTCAAGGTTTGTGAAGTATATCATTGGAATTTTGATGAGGATTGTTTTAATTCCAAGAATTTCAATTTGTCTTTCTTGGTATGAAAAAATGTAATAATCAGTAAATTGAAGCATTTTAATATACACAACTTCTCACAATCAGTGGTAAAAATGTTCATTCTCAAATGAAGAATTTCAAAGTGTAAGGGAGTTAAAAGATGTGAAATAGAAAAAGGATGAATGCATGCTGGTCATGATGCAAAAGGGTAAGAATTATCTCACAAATTTTCACCTTGATATCAAGCTTTGCTATTTTATAAAAAGCCATTTTTAGAAAATGATATCATTGGCAATCTCTTCAGCGATTCTTATAGTTTAAATGATTAAAATTTCATACGAGTGTAACTCAACTCAATCATCTCTTTATCAAAAGAGATATGAGACTTTTTTAATACATAAAGGAACAATTTCTTTTAACTCTTCCAAATTCTGTCACTGGCTAATGGATAAAAAAATCTTTTTTTTCTGTGATCCAATAGCTGGTAGACAAAAAAAGGGAGAATAATAAGTTTTAATTATACTTTACAAAACCTAAGAGAATAAAAACCTATTAGAGAATTACATGAGATATTTCTTGGAAATAACTTCTTGATATTCAAGTGATATTGGATTTTAATTTTTGAAGGTAAGATGGCCAGAGATGTGAGGTGAGTCTCATTATTAAAATTTCTAATTTTGGAAGCCTTTCTAATGATTGTTTTCCCCAAAACTCTAATTCTCACTCTCTCCTCAATTTCTCTCTCTCCCTAAGATTTTTGTCTTTGTCCCTCTCCCTTTTCCTCTCTCTCTCTTTCTCCTCTACATACTTAAGCAAAGCTCAATCAAGAAACCAATAATTTAAATAATCATGCAGCTTTTCTTTTTCAATTACACCAAGCAGCATCAGGTGCTAAATTAAAGCACATACCAAGCAAAAAGATGGGATTATAACTTCTACTTTGATAGGGAGCCAAGCAGAGCAAAGAATGTGAGAATAATAACATAAATGATTTTTTAGAATTCATTCATTACATTTTAGAAAATTATTGAGTATATTAGTTCTAGTATTAGTTTTAGAATTTAGTACTCTACTCTGCATATAGTTACCAGAAAGGTATCAGAAGAAACCAGTTGTTTTTTCTCTGTTATCTATTGCTAATAACACAATTGAAGAATTATTGAATAATAGGAATAAGAAATTTGTTTTGGCTCACAATTCTGGAGGTTCAAGGTCAACTAGTGAATAGTCTGCAAGCAATGATAGCCTTCTGTGGCAAAATCATGAAGTGAATTAAGGCATCGTATATCAAGAGACAGGAAACACTCATGTCTATGTATGTTCTTCTCTCTCTCTCTCTCTCTCTCTCTCTCTCTCTCTCTCTCTCTCTGAAAAAAACCGTCTGTACACTATAATCACACTAAGTCCCTCCTCTTAATTCCTTACAACTGAGATTAAATTTCAGGACATGAGGTTTAAGGAAATACACTAACACTCCAAATTTAAACTCAAGGAAATAAATTCCAAGTTCCCTGATGCCTTTTTGTAGAACAGAACCCATGTTTACAATGTAAACAGCTCTATGCAATACAATACTAGATTTTAAAATAGTTCCTCTTAATACAATAATCACTTGAGGCATTTGACTTTGCTTGGAGTTTAGACTTAGATTTAACCAACTACCCCTTTTTAGTATGTTAGTTTCAAGTATAAACTTGTATATTTGTATACAAGTATAATCTTGAACATGTTCACTCACACACATTCACACTCAAACATCTAAAAGTGTGCAAAATTAATATCAGCCATACATTTTCTGAAGTTTTCAAGAGATTCAAATAGATAACAAAGATGCACACGCACACACACAAAAACCACAAGGATCCATATTTAGGACTGGTACCAATTTCAAAGACAAAACCGGACAAGAAAAAATACCCAAGGAAAAACATGTAACATGGACAACACAGAGATGCAGAGAATTTTAAGTAACCCCCAAACTTCTGATGCCTGGCCTTAAACTATCAGAGTGATGGAAAGACCATGGGGTCTTGAACTCAGGGGGTGCCTCCCCAATGGAGATCTCCATTCCCTGGTAGCCGACCAGCGGAGGCCGTTCTCAAGCGAGAGGAAAGCAAAACAGCAAGAAAATTGCACTAAGTCAGATACACAACACTACAACACGAACTCAGATGAATATTCTCACAAAAAAGCTTATTTAGATTTAGACATGTCTTGCCAGTGGGACTCGATCCCACATGTCCTCTCAGACATGCTCTGTTATCGATAAGAACCCTGTAAGTGGGTCAAGACATTCCTTGACCACCCAGGCCTTAGAGTACTTGCTGCGTCCAGCATTTCCTCTTTGTTTTTGGCCCACAGTGCACTTCTAGAAAAAAATACAGACATACAGGGAGGTTGACTGACTTCTACTTACCTCCAGAGGCCTTCACTTTTAAGCTGGGCATCTTTTCTGGAAAGGGTTGTACTAGGAGGGGCAGTAAAGGAAGACCACTGCTTATAGAAAAAAGCAATCCTTTATCTCAATAGCATAAATATATGAATTATTAGGAATTGATGAAAGACTTGGGAGCTCTGGTTGGGTGGCCCCCATGGGCATATTTACTTTGGGGAGATCATGAAGAAATCTGTATTTGAAACCTGTATTTGTCTGGCCCTTTTGATGTATTATATTTCATAGTAAAGCATCATTTACTCCTTTCAAGTTAGTTTAATGCAATGGTTTTAGTCTTCTAAACTAGTGGGGGTTTCATTCAATTACTGGTGAATTCTTCCTTTCCTTTTCACCTTTTGGTGGTACTGTGGTGTTGAACTCTGGTCCTCCGATTTGCTGTCCTGACACCCTACCATTTGAGTCATGTTCACAGACTAATCTCCTTTAGTTACTTTTTGTATAATGTCTCATGTTTATTTTAGCACTTCTAGTTCCATACTAGTCATCATTAACTGAATAGCCCACAATCGTCTCACACTCACTTATAAAAATTGAAATGTTTCCATAATAAAACTTCCTTTGATCATATTTATTTGCTTATAATACACATGGATATATATGTATACATATACATATATTTATATTTATACAAATTTAAGTATAAAATTTGTTTGTATATTCAATTTCCTAAAACCAAATCCTGAAAGTATTATATTTCCCCAACAACATAATATCTACATCATATATGGGATTTCTTGCTCTAACAGCATGATATTTATACCTAACAGTAACAATTCTAATGTATGGAAAACTTGATGAATGCCAAACATTCTGTTACGCAAGGTGATATTGCTATTTTTCCATCCTGTTTTGCAGATATGTATATGAAACCACTCAGAACTTAAAAACATATTCTGACATCACACCACTAGTAAGTTGTCAAGAAGCCAGTCAAATTAAAGTTTATTCAAAACTTGCTCTCTCATCCACTATGCACTGATCCCTGCTTTCTAGCAGAAAGTAGTGTTCAAAAATGAAATGTTGATTGGCTGAAATACTACATAGCTCTTTGCTAACAATATAAAATTTCTAAAACTGAAGCCAATTGTCAATCATGAGATGGATTCTAAAATCAACAGAAACTTTATACAGAATAGATACAAAGTTAGGTCTTCTGCTAGATGAATCCTCAATGGCATTATTCACCCTCCAACTAACAAAGCTGTTCACTGTTTCCAGGATAACCAGCAAGGGCAACCTTGATATTGAGCCAATTGTAGGGGAAGACAAACATTTTAGTTTTTATGTTACTTTTATTTTTCAATAATTTGCACAATTACCTTCACTATTTACCAAAAGCTTTAGATAAACAATTATGCAAATGAATGAAACAAGAATAAAAATGATTTTGACCTCTTATAACTGAATGCAAAAGTATATTTGTAGTATAAATCAATAAGGCAAAAATATTTTCACTTGCTGATTATAAATATGTAAGTTCAATGGCAAAGTTAGGGAACTAGTGAGTGCCACCTGGTAATTGGAACTAGTCTTCATATCTTGCCTTTCTTGACTTTTTTGGATAAGATTTTATTAACATTGATTTTTATATCATATTTCAAATGTCATGTTTAACAAACAAGCATTCAAGAAGGGATTCTCTATATACAATCACTGGCACATAGATTTTAGAACATAATTAAAATTAAGCTGAGGATTTGTGTGTCATAGATACATATTAATCTATATAATATAACATTATGTCTAAAGAGTATATATCCCACCATAGATTTTTATGTATATATATATATATATATCCAAGACCATGTCCATAACCTTGAGGATGCAAATATTGATCCATCACTCTTGTATTGTTTAGATCTAATATCCACATATTAAAGATACCATGTGCCTTCTGTTCCTTTGGTTATGACTTATCTCATTCAACATGATTTGCTCTAGTTTCATCCACTTCCCAAGGAAGGCATTATTTTATCTTGACATTTAATGTCTTTAGTTGCAGTCTCATTTATACTACTGGTTTCACTAAAAGTAAGTTAAATAACTTTTAATATCCAGTGTTAGGTAATAAGGATCAAGGATGATGGCATTATACCAACCACTAATCTAAACTGAGTTTGATATTTATTATTTTCGCTCCCACGTTTTTCTCCTATTGGGGGGGTAACAATGTTCAACAAGAAATGTACACACTAGCTTATGTATGTAAGTGTTACATCTTTTTACAAAAATTTGTTTCTGCTGGGATTAATTAAATACTTATTTCATAAATAAAAACTTGTTATTATTGTACATCTGGTCTTTTATTTAGTGTATAGATTGTAATGGAGAGAATATGGTAAACACATTTGACTATAATTTATTTTAGGAAGTATATACTATGCATCAATGCTTGCTAATGTGTTTTAAAATATAAGTATATATATGTACATACACACCTATATGTCCATAGACACGTATGTACATAAAAAGGACTAGTGTATTTTCTAACTTAATTAACGAGAAAATGTTTAAATTCAAGTGAATTACAGTGTACTAGAAAAATTACTACAAGCATTTACTGGCAGTTACTAAAATTGTGAAATCTTCTAACATTATTGGAAATAGCCTACTACAATAATTATCCAAAACTTCTGTTACACTTAACAGCTTTTATGAGAACATTAAAGGAATGTGACAATGCTGTTGTATTTGCAGGCATCATTTCATGTTCCAAAGACTAATCTAGATCTTGTTGTTTTTTTAAAGATTTACAAAAATTTCCCATTGGAAAGCAACTTAGGGACTATGAGCACTATGAAACCAATTATAAAACAATATATTTAATTCATAATAATATAGAGCATGAAGGGCTCCTTCCAACGATTCAATGAGATAATGCATTTGAAGAAGTCTGACAGAGTAGTTAACTTGTAATATAAACTCAAAAATATTAGTTTCTTTTTTTACTTCAAAATTCTGAAAGTTGATAGGGTGAATGACAGTTTTTTTTGTATTTCACAGAGTGAAACTAGCATGCCACTACTAAGTTATTATTTTCACTACTAGAATATGTTGACTAGGCCTTTGCAGTGCTGATTTGAGGGAAGGCAGGAAATAACTATCATTGGTCCCAAACTATATTCATTCTTTATCCTAGAAATGGAAGCAAAGTGTCTGATCTATCTTCCATACACTGACCAATTGATCAGTGAAGTCCAAGGTTTAAAATGAAATTCAAGATAGTAAATTGATAACAGCATGAAAGTTTGCATTGGTGAAACACACAAAATTTGTAACAACGTGTTTAGTTACTGTATAGTTTACTTTTTAAAAATGTATTTTATTGTCAGTATTGATTAGTTACAGTTACAATAGTCAGGTAATGGGTACATTACTTCTCTAACCTTGATACACCTTCTCATGCTTTTGTCTGACTTTTCCTTCCCCAACCCCTCCTAATCCTCTTGTTTTCCCACTTCACTTTCCTATTTCAAAAAACAAATAAACATATATGCAATATACCAAGTAACAAAGTCAAATACAGTAACCACATGATATTTACCATAAATGGAAAGAAAAAGAATTAACTTTGAATAGTACATTAAGAACAACAATCACAAAGCTAAATCTCATTTCCATATCCTAGAGTTTATTTTGTTTGTGTCATCCTGTATGACCATATGTACATAGCTTTTGAGCTATTGTGATCCTCAGCTAGGAGAGTCCTAGATGCATACTAATTATTACAAATGATAGCAACCATGGAGCATATGCTGCTTTGGGACAGGCTTACTTCACTTAATATTTCTTTTTCTAAGTATAATTTACTTCTTCACCCTGTTTGCTGTATGTAAAGTAACCATTGCTACCTAAGGCAGTAAAACATAATGCTTTATGTCTTATTCTGTTTTTGATATTCTACATATTGTGTTCAGCTTTGACCTATTGCCTGGACATCATATCTACTTTCCCTGTATTACTTGCTTCTGACTCTTTCCCCAGTACTAACTTTCATCTCATCCCAAACTCTGATATTTTATTTACCTTGGGTTCTAACATTTTAATCATCTCTTTATTCTAGTCCTAAACCATTTAATACCTCCCATATGCTGTTTTGTTTCCCTATTAATGGATTCCACCACTACCTAGAAGCCAGGCACTTACCTCAAAAGGTAGAAGCTAATAACAAATATCAAATGCAATACAAAGTTAGATTTAGTGGGCTGATGAAAAGCTGAAGAATTAGATCTGATCTGTGAACTCAGAAACCACTTCATTAAAAGCTAATTTTGCATCGATTGGTAAACAACCTACACCTATTGCCTCCATATTTTCTAGGAGTATCCTCATTATTTCATGCATCATGTGTTACTCAGGAATGTGATAGTGAGATACAAAAAAGCCACATTTCAGATGAAATTGACAGTCTTCATTAGACAACGTGTGACTGGGAGCAGACACATGTTCCCAAAATACTTGAAGCCTCGAATGTATTTAATACTGTTAGGAAACTGAGCCATGAGAGTGGTGGATGGAAGATAGACAGCCTCTTCAACAAATGGCTCTGGCAAAATTAGTTAATCACCTATAGAAAAATAAACTTAGATCTTTATATATCACCATGCACCACGATCAATCCCAAATGGATCAAAAACTTCAAGGTAAAAGATGGTGAGATCTTCACTCACCATATAACAGATAAAGGCCTCATATCAAATATATACTTATAACTTAAAAAGTTAAATCCCCCAAAAGTAAATCCTCAAAGAAAAAAAATCCAATCAATTAAAAAGTGGGCTAAAGGCTTAAAGAGAAACTTATCTGAAGAGGAAATAAGAATGGACAATAGACACAAGAAGAAATGCTCAACCTCTGGCCATAAAAGAAATGCAATGGGGGGAGGGAAATGGGGACCAAGACATGAGAAAGGGTATCAATGTATATGAATTAATGCATCTTCTATCTGGCAAATATAATGTAACCCTTCTTTTAATTACAATAAAAAATACATGAAAAAAACTTTGAGATTCCACTTCACCCAGTTAGAATGGCCATTGGAATGGCCATTCTAGAAATATAATAACAACAGATATTGGCAGGGATATGGACAGAAGGGAAACCTATTACACATTTGGTAGGAATGTAATCTTGTTCAAGCACTCTGGAAAACAGTACGGAAGTTCCACAAAAGACAAGACAGAGTTCCTTTATGACTCAGCAATCCACTTTTGGGCATTTATCCAAACCAGCACAACCATGTTTGTTGCTACATTATTTACCATAGCTAAGAAACAAAATCAATCCGGATGACCTTCAGCAAATGAATGGATCAAGAAATGTGATATATCTATACACATTGAATTCTATGCTTTCAACAGAAAGAATGACATCACCCTATTGTAAGGAAATGAAAGACTTGGAAAACATCTTATTAAGTGAAGTAAGCCAGACACAAAGAAACATAGATTCCATGGTTTCCGTCATTTATAATAATGGGTGTGTCTCAGATTTTCCTAGCAAAGGATCACAATAACTAAATATCTAGGTATATATAACCATATAAGATGATCCTAAATGAAATGAACTACAGTGTATGGAAACAAGAAGGTTTTTTGTGGTTGGATTTAATGTACTAAAGGAAGATATTTCTTTTTTCTTTTAATCTTTTTTCTCTTCCTGGGTTCATACTCTGTTGATTTTGGTACCCAGGATATTGTATATATGTTTATTTGACTTAGGGAGGGGAAGGGGAATAAGAAAATGGTGAGATAAAAATCGAAACAAAGTAATAGCAACACTTATAAGACAGTATGTTGGAAATGAACTTCACAACTTGAAGGAAAGTTTATTTGCATGGGAGGGAAAGAGAGAGAAAAATGTGGATAGAAATTTAAGCAAAGAACAGAAAAATAAAGATGCTTGTATAAAGAAAAGTAAATAAGTTTGTGTCACCAAAAAAAAGAAAAATGTGGATAACAATGTTCGAAAAATACTCAATAACTTATGAATGAACTGTAACTCCTCCATCCCTCACCTAGAAAATAAAATTCAATAAAATGAAACAGACAAAAATTATTTTTTAATTTTAATGTCGGGGGAACGTATAGAGGGTTTACAGTGATATTCGTTAGGTAGTGGGAACATTTCTTCTCACGCAATTATACCCTTTCTCATGGTTTTGTCCCCATTTCCATCCCCCAACCCCTCCAAATCATCTTGTTTCCCCCTTCCCTTTCCTATTTCACATAAATAAGTGTATATACAATATACCAGGTAGCAAAGTCAGATACAGTAACAACATGAGATTAACCATAAGGGTTAAAAGAGAGAAAAGAAATAACATAGTATATTAAGAAATAAAATCATAAAAATGAACCTCTTGTTTCTATATCCCACAGTTCATTTCATTTAGTCTCATAATATATGACTTTATGTGCATCAGTTTTGACCTATTGTGATCTTCTGCTATGAGAGTCCTAGATGTGTACTCATTGTTAAAAATGAGGAAACACATTGTAGCTATTTTCCTTTAGTTCTGGCTTACTTCACTTAACATGATTTTTTTTCATATTTTTATTGTAATTAATAGACGGGTTAGAGTTATGTTTATCAGACAGAAGGTGCATTACTTCACACACATTGAAACCTCTTCTCATGACTTAGTTCCTATTTCCCTCCCCCAACCCCTCCCTCCATCTTCTTTTCCTCCTTTCCCTTTCCTATTTCAAATATACAAACGTATATCCAATATACCACATAACAAGGTAAGATACTGTGACAATAAGAGAATAACCAAGGGACAACAAAAGAGATAAGATACATAGTACATTAAAAACAACAATTACACATTATATGGCTCTTGTTTTGGTTTAGCCTCATCCTATATGGCCTTACGTATCAAGGTTTTGAGCTATTACAATCCTTTGCTAGGGAAGTCCAAGGTTTACTTAATATGATTTTTACCAAGACCTTCCAATTCCTTAGGAATGGGGCAATTTAATTCTTTCTGATGGAAGAATAAAATTCCACTGTGTATAAATACCACAACTTCTTGATCCATTCATCTACTGAGGAGCATCAGGGTTGGTTCCATAACTTAGCCATGGTAAATAATGCTGCAATGAACATCATGGCATTAGTAGCTTTAGTATGCCCTTGTGTCTAGACATTTGGGTAAATGCCAAGGAGTGGGACTGCTGGGTCATGGGACAGCTATATTTTATCCATTGAAGGAATCCCCATATTGCTTTCCAGAGTGTTTGAATGAGTTTACACTCTCAATAGTGTAAAAGTGATCCATCCTGGCCACATCCCACCAGCATCTGTTGTTATTAGATTTCTTAGTAATAACCATTCTAACTGGAGTGAGGTGGAATCTCCAACTTGTTTTGATATGCATTTCTTTTATGGCCAGAGATGTCGAGCATTTCTTCATGTGTTTATAGGCCATTTTTTATTTCCTCTTTGGAGAAGTCTCTCCTTATGTCTTTAGTCCACCTTTAATGGGATGGTTGTTTCTTTGAGTATTTCTTTTTGAGATACTCAATTTTTTGTGTGGTAGATATATTTTAGGTAGGAGGCTCTTGTCTGTTTTATGTCTGATGAAGATCTTCTTCCACTCTGTGGGCTTTCTATTTAACTTGTTAGTTATGTTCTTTGCCATGCAGAAGCTCTGCAGTTAAATGCAGTACCATTTGTCCAAACTTTCTTTAGTTTGTTGTGTTTTGGGGTCTTTTTTTAATCTTTATTTATTTTTTATTGTAATTAATAAAAGGGTTACATGATATTTGCCAGATAGAATGTGCATTAATTCACATACATTGATATCCTTTCACATGTCTTGGTACCCATTACCCTCCCCCACCCCCCACTTTGTTTTCCCCCCTTCCCTATCAAATTTCAAATACCAAATACAAATAAATTCAATATATCAGATAACAAAGTGAGATACTATAACAATATGAGATACCCAATGGACAGCAAAGGAGATGAGAGATAACATAGTACATTAAGGACAACAACCATTCGTAATATGGCTTTTGTTTCAATATCCTGGAGGTCCTTTCAATTAGCTTCATACTATATGGCCTTATGTATCAAGATTTTGCTCTGTTGCAGATCTCTGCTAGTAGAGCCCAAGGTTTCTGATTATGACAAATGCAGGAAACCATTGAGCCTAAGTTACTTTGAGTCTGGCTTACTTCACTTAATATGATCTTTTTAAGTCTTTCCATTTCCTAACAAATGGGGCGATGTCGTTTTTTCTGACATGGGGCGATGTCGTTTTTTCTGACAGCAGCATAGAATTCCATTGTGTATAAATACCACATCTCTTTGATCCACTCATCAACTGAGGGACATCTAGGTTGGTTCCATATCTTTGCTATGGTGAATAATGCTGCAATGAACATTGTTGTGCTAGTGGATTTAGTATGCCCTAGATTCTGGATGGTTGGGTAAAGGTCAAGTAGTGGAATTGCTAGGTCATAGGGGAGTTCTATGTTTAGCCTTTTGAGGCACTGCCATACTGCTTTCCATAGTGGTTGAATGAGTTTGCACTCCTACCAACAGTGTAGTAGTGATCCCTCCTGGCCACATCCCCTCCAGCATCTGTTATTATTCGCTTTCCTGATCCTGGCCATTCTAACTGGAGTGAGGTGGAATCTTAGAGTTGTTTTGATTTGCATTTCTTTTATGACCAGATGTATTGAGCATTTCTTCATGTGTCTATAGGCCATTTTAGTTTCTTCTTCAGAGAAGACTCTCTTTAAGTCTTTGGCCCATTTTTTAATGGGATGGTTGCTACTTTGGAGATTAGTTTTGGAGTGATTCAATTTTTTGAGTTGTTGATATATTTTAGATATGAGGCCTTTGTCCGTTGTTTGGTTGGTAAAGATCTTCTCCCACTCTGTAGGCTTCCTAATTAATTTACTAGCCATGTCCTTTGCCATACAAAAGCTCCGCAGTTTAATGCAGTCCCACTTATCCAGCCTTTCTCTGATTTGTTGTGATTCTTGGTCCTTATTAAGAAAGTTTCAACCTATGCCAAGGGGGCCTAGTGTATCTCCTATTCCTTCTTGTAAAGTTTTCATTGTGTCAGCTTTTCCCTCCAGGTCTTTGATCCATTTGTAGTTAATTCTAGTGCAGGGTGACAAAGAAGGATCCAACTTTAGTTTTCTGCAGGTGCTTAACCAGTTCTGCCAACACCACTTGTTGAAGAGGCTATTTTTCTTCCATTCTATTTTTTGGCTCCCTTGCCAAAATTGGGTGGCCATAGGTGTTTTGCGGTCTTTATTAAGAAAGTTTCTATCTGTGATAAGGAGATCTAGTGCATTTTCAATGTATCTGCTTTTATCTCCAGGTCTTTGATCCATTTGGAGTTAACCTGATTCAGGGTGACAAAGAATAATCCAACTTTAGTTTTCTGCAGGTGCTTAAGGAGTTCTGCCAGCACCTCTTGTTGAAGAGTCGGTCTTTCTGCCATTCAACTTTTCTGGCTGCCTTATGAAAGGTTAGCCATAGGTCTGTGTGTTGATATCTGGGTCTTCATTTCTATTCCATTGGTCCACAGGCCTATACATGTCCAGTATCAAGCTGTTTTGTTTATGATAGCTCTATAATAGAATCTAAAGTTTTGTATTGAAATTCCTTCTGTGCTGTTCATTCTGGTAAGTATTGTTTTTGCTATGCGGTGTGTTTTATTATTCCATATGGATTTTTGGATTGGTTACTGTATTTCCTGAAAGAATGACATTGGGATATTGATGGGTATGGCACTGTATTTGTCGATAGCCCTTGGCAGGATTGCCATTTTCATGATTTCATTTCTTCCAGGAGCATGGGAGATATTTCCACTCCCTCAGATCTGGTTTAATTCCTATTTTCAGGATTTCAAAGTTTTCATTAAAAGGTCCTTTACATCCGTAGTTAATTCTTCAGTATTTTTTTGAGGCTATTGTGAAATGAGTTGCTTTCATGATTCTTGCCTTGCGCTTCTCACTGTTGGCAAACACGAAATTTTTCATTTTTGAGGGTTAATTTTATACCCTGCTGCTTTGCTCAAGTTTCGAATCAGTTCAAGCAACTTGGGAGTCTATAGGGTTCTTTAAATACAGAATCATATCATCTGCAAAGAGGGAAATTTTCACATCCTCTTTCCCTATTTGGAACCCTTTTTTGTCTGTTTCTTTCTTATTGTTTTGGCTAGGAATTCTAATACTATATTAAATAGGAGTGGAGAGAGTAGGCGTCCTTGTCTCATTCCAGATTTTAGAGGAAATGGCTTTAGCTTTTCACCATTAAGTATAATGCTAGATGTAGGTTTGTAATACACAGCCTTTATTATACTGAGGTTTCTGCATCTATTGAGATAACCATGGAATTCTTGTCTTTCCTCCTGTTTATGTGATACTAATTGACTTGCATATAATGAACCAGCTTTGCATCCCTTTTTATGAATTCTGTTTGATCAGAGGGCATAATTTTTTGGATGAGTTGTTGAACATGATTCGTCAGTATTTTTTTGAGAAGTTTTGCCTTAATATTCATCAAAGAAATGGGTCTACAATTCTCTTTCTTTAATGAGTCCCTTTTTGGTTTTGGGATGAGGGTTACGCTGGCTTCACAGAATGATTTTGGCAAACAGCCTTTGCTTTCAATTTCATTGAAGAATTTGAGGAGTATTGGTGTGACCTCTGCTTTTGAAGGCTTTATTGAATTCATCTCTGAATCCATCAGTTCCTGGGCTTTTCTTGGATGTGAGGTCTCTTATTGCCATTTCTATTTCATTACTTGAAATGAGTCTATTTAGTTGGTTGAGGTCTTCTTGGTTCAGTTTGGCTAGACATTCATCCATCACTTCTAAATTCTCAAATTCATAGCATTAAGCTGTGAAAAGTATTCCCTTATGGTGCTCTGGATCTTGGTAATTTCTGTTGTGATATTTCAATTCTTACCCATGATTTTGTTTATTTGGGTGTGCTCCCTTCTTTCTTTGGTAAGATTTGCTAAGGGTCTATTCATTTTGCTAATTTTTCATTCATTTTCTCTTTTTAATTTTATTGTCAGGATAATATATAGAGGGGATACAGTTACATTCATCAGGTAGTAGGTACATCACTTCTTACACATTGATACACCTTCTCATGTTTTTGTCCCTGTTTCCCTCCTCTCACCCCTCCCAATTATCTTCCTTCCCCCCTTTACTTCCCTATTTCAAATACAAATAAACATATATATATATATATATATATATATATATAATATACCAGATAACAAAGTCAGATAAAGTAACCACATGAGATTAACCATTAGGGCAAAACGAGAAGATAAATAACAGTACATTGAGAACAACAATCACACAAGATAAAGCTCTTGTTTCCATATTCCACGACTACTACACTAAATATGATTTTTTCCACATCTTTACATTTCCTTACAAGTGGGGTGATGTCATTCTTTCAGATGAAAGCATAGAATTCCATTGTTTATAAGTATCACATCTTGATCCATTCATCAATTGAGGGGCATCTGAGTTGGTTCCATATCTTCGCTATGGTAAGTAATCCTGCAATGGCAATTAAAAGGAACAAATAAAATTGAAAACAATGAAAAAAGAAGTAAAAATTTAAAAATTATAATTAGAAAGAATATTTTTTCAGTTTTTTTGGGGGAAACTTGTGTGTCCACTGAATTTGGGATCCAATCTCTTTATGAAGTCTCTTTTCTCCTCTGATAATTTGTTTTCCTTTGCCTTATTGGTTTTTCCAAACAGTTTGCTTGAGTGGGCAGAAAAAGTTCTGCCTTAGAGACTTGAGATCTTTTTGTCTGCCTACCCTGGTTAATTTACTGGCAGGATGATGAGGTTTATCTGTCCTGTAGTAGAAAGTTGGCTGTTTTTGATACCTTGAATGTGAATGGAGTTGTATTCTATCTGGAGTCAATATCAGGCTTCAGAACTCACTCTGATCCAACCTGGGGCCAAAATTATTATTATTTTTTTTGCCAGTTCAGCTGAGAGTGGCTGGGGGTGGGACCACCTCTGGCTTTGTTTAATTGCAGAAGGAAGCCACAATACCCAGGGAGGAATTGCTCCCTCCAGGCCAGGGAACCAATGACAGGGCTAAGTGATACTGATCAGGTTCTGTTGCCCTTTATAGAAATGGCACTGCTGATACCCCTTCTCAGGCTCCATTTATGTGCTAGTTGGTCTGGCAGGGTCTTTGCCAGTAGCCAAGATGGTGCTGCTCTCAGCTAGTAGGGAAGGGGCTACCTTTCCAATGCCACTCTATGTGAAGGTGTGAGAATGTCTTTAGTGAGATACTCATATGTCCCTGGGTTTTTGGCTCCTTCTGTGATCTGTGTCTGTCTATAGTCAAAGGGATGAAGATTTCTGCTTGTAGTCACCTGGTCTGTGCTGCAGGTAAGTAAGGCGCTCAGTGCTCAGACTCTGGTGCCTTTGTCTTGGCACAGCTGCTCTGGGAGTGGCAGCTACTGCTGCTTCAGCCTCTGCCTCTGCTGCTACCACCTCTGCTGCTGCTGGTGTTAGCTCAAAATTGTCTTCTTAAGCAGACTACCTGACTTTTTCTTCTCTGTCCAAGATCTCTGTGCTACTCTAGCTTACTTGATGTCACTCTTTAGCTATAAAATTTCCACTAGAATGCTAAAACTGGTTCTTGGCAAGAGCATAGGTAGGCTTACCCTGAAGGTCCACCATCCTCCCAGAACCAGAGGGAAAAAAATCTTAATAAACCAGATAAACTCTAATAGTTAAAGACAGATGCCATGGTGTATCTGAGGAGATTCAGGAGAGTCAAGAGACATGTAACATAGTGCAGTGGTGGCTGAGGTAGCAGGGTCTAAATGTCATAGACAGAGGGCAGGCGGGTGGTGTCTCAAGAGATAAAAGGGTATCCCAACTTCATAGTATAGATCTGGCAGACGTGAGAACGTATTGTAAAAGTCCACATCCGTACCCCTAAAAATTCAGGCACATCTATCACCGGAGGTTTGGAATAAAGTTTCACCTCTAAATTTTCTGAAAGTTCATATCATCCAACAATATGGCAAGAAGCTGCCAGTTAGACCTAGTATACATATTTCAATTTTCATTTTTTTTCAAACATGAATGTAATGTTACAATCAGTAGGGGAGTCTCTTTAAAACAGTAATTTGTAATATAAAAGTCAGGGGAGGAAGTCTCCTGTTTTGCAACTTATAAGATCTTTGGAAAGCTGATAATGTAAGATCTGTAATGTTAAGGAGCAATAAAGTATTAATTGGACAGTTTTATTTTCCTCTATGCATGCAGTGCATCTTTGACCCCGCAGAGGTTCATTTGAAGCAAACCCTAGATGCCGAGTTAAAATGGTTAATCTTTGTGCTTAATCAACATTGTCGAAATTGCTACTTCTGTGATTAGGATATGCCTTTTTTGAGAAAATTCCTCTAACCTGAAGTAAAAAGAATTGATTGACAGAAATTCAATTTTATCTCTAAAGGGTTTTTTTTGTCTTAATCATGTGTTATTAACCCTGAGATCAAGAGGTCAATGGATAGCTGAGTGACCAAATGAAAGATGTGTCACCTGGACAACGGCCTTCCACTGTGAACATTTTTCTAAACCACCTACTGGGAAGAATGTTCCAAGAATTTTCTGCTTGCTTTTTTTGTATGCCTGGCAGGCTTATAGTTTATGAATATATATTGCTAATAGCTTTGGAAGCCATTAGTTATTTCCTATGTTCCTGGGACTTTTTAGAATGTTGAAACTGGAAGAAAAGGAAAATCTGCAAGAACTATGACCCTGGAGTCTTGATTCTTGAGGGGCAGCAATGTATTTGCTTGGTTTTCTAATTAAGATTCTTTGTCTTCCTGTAGATAAGCATATTGTCAATCTTCTTTTGTTCAGCTCACATGCCAAGGTCCTTCCAGCTCAAATTTATATGACATTTCTTAGTACATCTACTTTTGCCCTGTATCTACAGAGTTGATTTTCCTTAGTAATCTGGTTAATTCATTTTGTTCTATGATGTTCCTTAGTAATCTGGTTAATTCATTTTATTCTGTTATTTATCATGACCGATAAAAATTTTATAATTTATTTTATTTTTTATTGGAATTCCACTGATCCTAGGAACTAAAGAAAAACTACAGATGAGCAGAAGACAGGATTCACTAGATGATGATGTTCCTCCTTGAAAGGTTTATTTTCCCCCTTTCGCTTCTGTCTTCACTCCTTCACTTCTTTCCTTCTTTTTTCTTTCCTTTGAGTGTTTTTGATTTGCATTTCTTTTATGGCCAGAGATGTCTAGCATTTCTTTATGTGTCTATAGGCCCTTCTTATTTCCTCTTCAGAGACGTGTTTCTTCAAGTCCTTAGCCCATCTTTTAATGGGATGGTTGTTTCTTTGAAGATTTGTTTTGCAGAAATTCAATTTATTTTATCTGTAGATATATCTTTGATTAATAGAATGGAATAAAGTCAGGCTCTTCAACAAATGGTGTTTGCAGAACTGGTTAAGCACCTACGGAAAACTAAAGTTGCATCAGTCTATGTCACCCTGAACTGCCGGGGCCAACCGGCAGCAAACCAGGGTTCGCAGATTGGGGTTCCTGAAATAGGGGACAAGGACTAGGAAGAAATAGAAGACAGACAGACACACTGGGTCCGGGATGTCCGCAGTCCAGGTAAAGACTGCCGCATTTATTTTTCACTCCCGCTTCTTCCCTCCTCCAGACCCAGGGAACCTCCAGGTGTTACATTCATATGGTAAATCTCAGGTAATTTACATAGAATAGGGCCAGAAAACAATAAGACAATAAAGCCATTGTCTGATGCAAGTCAAGGTACAGTTTGATTCCACTCTGGCTCCCAACACTGAACCAGGATTAATTCCAAATGGATCAAAGCTCTCGAGGTAGAGGCAGTTACCCTGAAAATTTTAAAAGAAGGAATAGGAGCTACACGAGGTCTCCTAGGCACAAGTCAAAACTTTCTTAATAAAGGTCCAGAAATAAAACAAATTAAAGAAAGGTTGCACAAATGGGACAGCATTGTACTGCAGAAATTCTGTATGGCAAAGTACATAGCTAGCAAGCTAATCAGAAAGCCCACAGAGTGAGAGAAGCCATACAATAATGATCATTGAGTTGAAATTACCATTAATGATATCCCTCTCTACTATTTTATTCATAGAATAGAAATATCAGATTCAGCCAAACTATATTCATAAACTGTTAGTGAGAGAATTTGAAGATAACATAAAGGGAAAAATAATTTGGTAAACAATTAGAAAGCAGCCTTTAACTAGTTTTCATGTTGTTTTCTACCAAATCAAAGAAAGACTGCAGATGATTGTCACTAAAGAAGAGTTACGAATCCATAAACTTGTGATAAAAAAAGAAAACAGATTTAGCCTTTGCTATATTCAGAATCATGATTATGTTCTTCTTTTCCCACACTTTTAGACAGTTTATTTTATTTGGAGTTTCATAGTATATGTCTTCTAGAAGAGGATCACAATAGCTCAATAGCTATGTACCATATAAGATGACCAAAGCAAAATGAACTCCAAGATATGGAAACTACAGGGTTTTTCTTAGTCGTAGATTTTTTTGTCATTGTTTTTAATTTACTGTGTGAAGTTAGTTTTTCTTTCTTTTTTCCTTTATTTTATCCCCTATTGTCACTCTATTTGATTTTAGTACCTTGTGACTTCTCTGAATTAGCAAAGGGAAGGGGAGCAACAAAATCATGACACAAAGGACAAAGGGTGAACCAAGGTAACAGTGATACTCATAAGAAAATATGTTGGAAATTAACTGTAAAACTCGGTGGGAAAGTGGGGGAAGGAGAGTAGGGGAGAAAAGACAGGTAATAATGATCAACAAAGAATGTACTCATTACCTTATGTATGTAACTGTAAGCCCTCTGGACATCGCCTTGATAATAAAATTATATTTCAACTAAAGTTAAATGAGTTCCCCATTCTCATTCCATAGCCATCTACTTGATTTCCTAAGAAGGTTAAAAATGGAGAGATTCTTCAAAGTAGAACTAAGACACTAAGCTACCTTTGACATTTTTTTTATCAATTAATACCATTATGCCTGAGTAAACTAAGAAGTGATTGAATCCAAGAGGGCAACTACCTGGAAGAGAACAACACGTAGGATCACAGAATTCTCTTATCTAAATGATATAGTAGAGTTCAATTTGCTCAATTTTTCACTCAAATTATGATTTCTAAAATATCCCTCTAAAATTGTCAGGCAACATGTACTTCAGTATCTTTGTCATGAAGGACACCTTACTACTGGGTAGCCATTTCCTTTTGTTTTTTTCTTCTTCAATGTATTTTTATTGTAATTAATAGAAGAGTTATATTATATTCACCAGAGAGAAGGTACACTATTTCATTGCTACCCCTTCTCATGTTTTTGTGCCCATTTCCTTTCCCCCACCCCCTCCCTTCATCTTGTTTGCCCCCCTTCTCTATCTTATTTCAAATAAAAAAATATACAACATATCAGATAACAAGGTAAGATAATGTAACAAATGAGATAACAAAGCAAAAGAGATGAGAAATAACATAGTACATTAAGAAGAACAATCATATATTATATGGGTATTGTTTCCATACCCTGGAGTCCTTTCTTTTAGCTTCATCTTATATGGCCTATGTATCTAGGTTTTGCCCTATTGCAAATGTCTCCTAGGTGAATGCAAGGTTTATAGTAATTATGACAAATGAGGGAAAACATTGAGCCTATGTTCCTCTGGTTCTTGGCTTACTTCACTTAATATGATTTTTTCTAAATTTTTCTATTTCCTTACAAATGGGCAAAGTCGTTCTTTCTGAAAGCAGTATAGAACTCCATTGTGTATAAATACACAAAGTCACTAGAGTGCCAGCCTTGAGGAAAAGAACTCAGACACAGCTGGCTCCCAAACCCTAATTTTAAGCACCTTGTTTTTTTTAAATCCAACCAATCACTAAGATGGTATATGTACTTTAAAATTAAGAATTTGGTTTGTTAAAACTAATAATTCATGATTAGTGATAATTGCAACAAAATTTAAATTTCAATTTGCTTAGTTCCGTCAGACAAATCCTTGGAGCTCTATGTTTACTCTTTTGCAGAACTGGCAATGGAATACTATGCTGTTGTCAGAAAGAACGACATCGCCCCATTTGTAAGGAAATGGAAAGACTTCGAAAAAAATCATATTAAGTGAAGTAAGCCAGACTCTAAGGAACACAGCCTCAATGGTTTCCCTCATTTGTCATAATCAGTAGATACTTTGGGCTCTCCTAGCAGAGATTCGCAATAGAGCAAAACCTAGATACATAAGGCCATACAGTATGATGCTAAATGAAAGGACCTCTAGGATATAGAAACAAAAGCCATATAATGAGTGATTGTTGTCCTTAATGTACTATGTTATCTCTCATCTCTTTTGCTGTCCCTTGGTTATCTCATATTGTTACAGTATTTCACTTTGTTATCTGATATATTGGATATATGTGTATATGGTTATTTGAAATTGGATAGGGAACAGGGGAAAACAAGATGAAGAGTGGGGGTTGAGGGAAGGGAAATGGGGACCAAGACATGAGAAAGGGTATCAATGTATGTGAAGTAATGCACCTTCTACCTTACGAATACAATGTAACCCTTCTATTAATTACAATAAAATTATTTTTAAAAAAAGAAAAGAAATTGGCTTCTGAATAACCATTTTTTTGCCAGTCCTGGGCTTGAGCTCGGGGCCTGAGCACTGTCCTTGTACTTTCTCAAGTTTAGAGCTCTACCACTTGAGGGTCAGCACAACTTCTGGCTTTTTTCTACGTATGTGGTACCGAGGAATTGAACCCAGGTCTTCATGCATGCTAGTCAAAGCACTCTACCACTAGGCCTAACTCCCAGCCCCTGAATAACCAACTTTTGCATCCCAAAATGTGAAAAATCATTTTCCCCAACGTTTATTCATTCTTGTTTCTCTTTCGCAATCCTATTTTTGTGTAGGCCTTGTGAATGGGTGTTCAAGATGTCATTTTAATTTAGCACCATCATCACTATAAGAGCAGTTGCCCAGAATTCATATTTTCAAAGGAGTTTAAAAAACTGTTTCTAAATAGATAGATGTTCTAAGAGCTGCACTGACAACAAAATCCTCTATGTGTATATGCATGTGTAGTACTTTTCCTTTTGAATTTCCATATTTCCAAATGTTTGTAACATTTCTGTAGTTCAAACAATTCCTTGGCAAAAGTTTCCTTCACCAGACGTACATATATGCATGCATTCTTCTCAACCTTTTCCTATCTTCAGAATGAGCAATCATGGAAATACTGAAAACACAAACTTTTATGTTTATGTATATATATATATATATATATATACTAGCCACATATGAGAGTAAACATGCATCCTTTGTCTTTTGTAGCTTGATTTTTTCACTGAATATTATTTTTCCAGGACTATTAATTCCTCTAAAAGTGACAAAATATTCTTTCTGATAGATGAATGTAATTCCATTGTGTGTGTGTATATATTCTTGATCTATTTGTACACGGATTGGCATCTATCTGGGTTTTTTCTATATGGCTATGAAGTGCAGCAATAAACATAGGTAAACAATGTCTTTTTTAAATTTTTATAGTCAGGGCAATTTATAGAGTTGTTAGAGAGTTATATCCACCAGGTAGTAGGTGCATTACTTCTCACACATTGATTCCCCTTGTCATGGTTTTTGTCCCCATTTCCCTCACCCATCCCTTCCAATCATCTTGTTTTCCCCCATTCCCTTTCCTATTTCAAATTAACAATAAATGTATATATAATATACCAGGTAAAAAGTTAGATACAGTAACAACATGAGATTAACCAAAAGGCAAAAGAGAAAAGAGAAATAAAATAGTACTTAAGAACAACAAACAAAATAAAGTTCTTGTTCTCCTATCCAAGAGATTCTTTCATTAGTCTTATCTTATATAACCTTATATACCTAGGTTTTGAGCTATTGTAATCCTCTGCTAGGAGAGTCCTAGACGTGTACTAATTATTACAAATAAGGGAAACCATTGAGCCTATGTTCCTTTGGTTCTGGTTTACTTCATTTAATGATTTTTTTCCAAACTTTCCATTTCCTTGCAAATGGGGTGATGTCATCCTTTCTGATGGCAGCATAGAATTCCATTGTCTAAAATACTATATCTTCTCAATGTAGTGATCTATGAGAAGCATCTGGGTTGGTTCCATATCTTCGCTATGGTAAATAATGCTGCAATGAACATGGTTGTGCTAGTGGATTTAATATGTCCTTGTTTCTGGACATTTGGATAAATACCAAGGACAGAATTGCTAGATCCTAGGAGAGCTCTATGTTTATTCTTTTGCACAATTGACATACTGCTTTCCATACTGGTTGCACGAGTTTACACTCCTTCCACCGTGTAGAAGCGTTCCCTCCTGTCCACATCTCTGCCAGCACCTGTTGTTATTAGATTATTTGATCTTGGCCATTCTAACTGGACTGAGGTGGAATTTCAGAGTTGTTTTGATTTGTATTTCATTTATGGCCAGAGATGTCGAGCATTTCTTCTTGTATCTATAGGCCATTCTTCCTTCCTCTTCAGAGAAGTGTCTCTTTAAGTCTTTCTCCCATCTTTTAATGGGATAATTGCTTCTCTGAAGATTTATTTTGGAAATAATCTCTTATGACATGTTTTTTTATGTGTGAAGGTATTGGACTTTGAACTCAGGGCCTGGTTTTTGTTTGTATTTGCTTGCTAGGCTGAGACTGTACCATTTGATTCATATCTGCAGCAAGGCTTAGCTAATAATTGTACAAATGGGGTCTAGTGGTGTTTTCTGCCTTTTCTAATTTTGAACTTCAGTTTTCTATATCTCAGCCTCCTTAATAGCTAAGTAGTACCCATTTGATGTCTCTTAAAATATTAGGATTAGGAGGAAGGAAGATGGCACAGAGACAATAGGGACACTGCCAAGCTCTCTCTCACAAAAAGAGAGAACCATGGAGTCACACGAGCCAATTATCCTAAGAAATCCACAACGAACTCAAAAAGCAATGGAGAAGAACTCAAACCAGAAAAGAAACCCAGAAAAAGCTTACATCCAACTTTCTCAAAGAATTTGGAATGCGAAGACCCCTCCAGCTCCTCTCTCCACTGGCTCCAAGCTGCGAAAAACAGCGGCTGGGGGGGAAGGCCGGGCAGCCCGACCACTGCAGAAACCAGCATAGAACTGGGCCAGCAAGCAGTGGAAGCAGCAGAACCCAGACGCGGAAACAGAACAGCAAGCAGCAGAAACCAGACCCGGAACACAGGCGGCGGAGGAGACCGAGGGGAGTGAAAGACTCCCCACCACCGTGGAACACCCACAGACAGAACACAGAGGTGTCAGTAACAAAGCGTATCCCCAAACACATAGGGAAAGCAGAGCAGGTGCCAAGCAATAAAACTTAACTCAGACCCCTCCACCCCGCCCGAGAAAGACTGGCAGGAGCAGGGGGGCAAGGAATTTAGAATCCTGTCCCTTCCCTCAACAGCCCCTTCCCTCAAGCCATTAACTGGAGATTGACAGGCGGGCTACCTAAGACCCAGCACCCCACCAAGGGAGGTGGAGCTGTCCCAACTCCCACCCGCCCAACAGGCTCAACTCCCAGCCCTCTGACAGGAGACTGACAGGCGGGCGGACCCTAAGACTCAGCACCCCACCAGGGGAGACGGAGCTGTCCCAGCTCCCAACAGCCCACCAGGCTCCTCTCCCAGGCCACTGGATCTGGAGAGTGGAGGGCGCTGGGACCTTGCCTTACAACAGCAGGTAGAGCATGTGGGAAAATAGGAACCAGTATCTGCCCCCTCTCAATTCTTGAGCGGGGCAGCCTCCAGCTGGGAATCCTGAGCAAGATAGCACCAAGGGACCCCCCACAATCACAGACTCTCTGACAAAGCAGTGGAAACACAGCAGGGTTCTGAAAGGCCAACCAGCAGCCAAGCTCACCTTCTGAGAATCAAAAGGCCAGCTCCGCCCTTAGAGCTCACATCCTCAGCTGGGCCCTGCCCCTGGGAACAGAGCAGTCTCCTGCTGGTCCTACTGAGAGCCCCTGGAAACTCTCATTCCCCAGAACCTTGGCTGGGGGCCACCCCTGTAAGCAGCACAGGAAAATGTCTGCCCAGCATGCTCAGACTGAAGCTCGCAGATCCATCCCATGGTCCACTGTGAGGCCACTGGTTGGGGTAAGAGCTATTCGTGCGGCAACACATAAGTTTTATTCTAATACTTTCCAAACTTTGTACTCAAATATGCTACCTACTTACCAACATAGGTCAGTTATTCTTACGCTATACCTTTTCTTCATTACTACAATATTCTTACACGCCTAAGTTAATCCTCTTGTACCTCCCCGACCTCTCTCATACTATTTTTCTATCTCTGGTCCTCTGTTCATCTTTCAACCCTTATAATGCATGGATCTACACTTGATGCCTGTTGAGCAATACTGTATATCTAGGTGTTTAATTATTCTCTAGGCTCAGAGGGACGTAAAGACAGTAGAGATTGGACTGAGAGGCTTATTGTTTTGAGTATAAATCGCTTATCGGTGGTTGTATTAGACTGGTCTGTAACTGCACAAAAAGAAAGAATGATAACACCAATCAAAAACTGTGAACATCTAGTGTCTGCCAGCTACAGAGGTCTAGGTTGGTTATATCTGAAAAACTATAATCGTTTTTAGTATTAATCTTGCTCCCATTTTCAAATGGGCAGAACAAGAAACTCAAGAAAAATGTCAAATCAAGAAACAACATCCCGCACCCAATATAAACAGACAATGGAACAGTCACTGGCAAACCTAGAGGAGACTCTTCCAAGTGCTGTATAAATGCAATTGATAAACATCATTAATGAAAAATGTGAAAATATAAAGAAAGAGATAAGGGAAGAAGCCATAGCTAAACAAGAGGAAACCATAAACAAGGTGATAAGTTAAAATGAAAAAGCCATAAAGGAGGCCATAATAAAGGTTTTTCACAGAAAGATGGATGAATTCATAGAATCCACAAATAAAAAAGTGACCGAACTCCAGCAAATGTCCAAAGAAAATAAAGCTACTGAGCTAACCACTCAAATGGAAATCAAGGAGCTAAAGAAATCCATACATGATCTAAAAGAAGAGATGCAAGGCATCAAAAATGAGAAATTAGAAGCAAGGGAGATGAAAAATAAAATAGATACCTTTGATAGCAGGTTAGACAATGCAGAGGAGAGAATTTCCGGGGCTGGAGATAATTTAGTTATTATAGAGAAAGAACAGAAAATGAGTCAATTCAAATCTAGGAAATATGAGAGAGCACTTCAGGAGATCCAAGATACAATTAGGAAGCCTAATTTAAGGCTAATTGGTATTGAAGAGGGCCTGGAGAAAGAGGTCAATGGTATTGGAAATATACTTCAGGGAATCATCTCAGAGAACTTCCCAAATATCCAGAAGGGCAGGCCCATCCAGATACAAGAAGCTTTTAGAACCCCAAACAGACCTGACCAGAAAAGAACATCCCACCGCCACATCGTAATCCGAACTGGATCAATAGAAACCAAAGAAAGGATCCTAAAGGCAGCCAGGAAAAGAGATCAGTAACCTATAAAGGCAAACCAATAAAAACAACCCCAGTTTTCTCAGCAGAGACCATGCAAGCAAGAAGTGTCTGGAAGCATATATGTCATGCCCTGAAGTCAAATAACTACCAACCAAGAATACTGTACCCAGCTAAGCTCTCATTCATAACTGAGGGAACAATAAAAACATTCCATTCCAGGGAAAAGCTGCAACAATATGTCGCAACAAAACCAACACTACAGAGAATTCTCAAAGATGTTCTATACATAGAAAACCAAAATAAATGCAATATAGGAAAAGAAATGGCACCTAAACAGCATACCATCTAAGGACCACAAGAACTGTCAAGACACGGGCCCTAATAAAAGCTTTTAAAAATGGTAGGAACTAATAACTATCTCTCAATCCTAACTCTCAATATCAATGGACTTAACACTCCAATTAAATGGCATAGACTGTCTAGTTGGATCAAAAAGCAAGATCCATCATTCTGCTGTCTTCAAGAGATACATCTTACCCCAAAAAACAATCATCTTTTGAAAGTGAGAGGTTGGAATAAACTCTATCAAGCTAAGGGCCCCCATAAACAGGCTGGAGTTGCCATTCTCATATCAGATAAAATAGACTTCAAACTAAAATTAGTAAGAAAAGACAAAGAAGGTTACTACATACTACTTATGTGATCTTTCCTCCAGGAAGACATAACGATCCTAAATATTTACACACCCAATCCCGGAGCTCTGAACTTCATCAAGCAATCTTTACTTTCACTGAAACCATACATAGATTGAAACACAGTGATTGTCGGTGACTTTAAGACACGACTCTCACCTATGGACAGATCAACAAGGCAAAAACTCAACAGAGAAACCTTAGAACTGAACAACTATTGAGACCAACTAGGAACTTAGGCTCAATGGTTTCCCTCATTTGTCATAATCAGTAGAAACCTTGGGCTCTACTAGCAGAGATCTGCAATAGAGCAAAACCTTGATACATAGGGCCATATAGTATGAAGCTAATTGAAAGGACCTCCAAGATATTGAAACAAAAGCCATATAACGAATGATTGTTGTCCTTAATGTACTATGTTATCTCTCATCTCCTTTGCTTTCCCTTGGGTATCTCATATCGTTACAGTATCTCACTTTGTTATCTGAATTTATTGAATTTTTGTTATTGAATTTATTTGTATTTGGTTATTTGAAATTTGATAGGGAAGGGGGGAAAACCAAGACGGGGGTGGGGGTTCGGGGGGGTGGGATTAGGGTAATGGGTACCAAGACATGTGAAAGGGTATCAATGTATGTGAATTAATGCACCTTGTATCTGGCAAATATCATGTAACCCTTTTATTAATTACAATAAAAATATTTTTTTAAAAAAATAAAATAATCCATGCTAAAAAAATATACATTAGGATTAATCGCACAGAGATTTTGTATGCCATGATGTGCTTGAGGGTACATGAAAGAGTAACATTAAACACAGTCTTGTTATGCAGACATAAAATCACATCTCATATTACTTAGCTCTGTGGACTGAACCTTTTTCAGCTTATCATTATAATAGAGAAAACTTATTATTTATTTGTATGGGATAATGCATATCAAACATTAATAACTTGAAAGAATGATAATAATTAATTAAGGTAAGACAAACTTTATCTCATAAGTTCACAGTGTGTCAATTTAATGGACTCTACTTTGCAATTCTCAACTCATTTGGGCCTTATGCATCTGCAGTCAGTTACATGTTAGCTAGAATCATGTTCTGGGTTTGGTGTCAACCAACTATCCTAGCTGGTATTATCCCATAGAGCCATTCATTCTCCAATACTTAGGTCCCAGAATTCTTTCCCCTTAGTGAGTATAAAAATCAGTGTTTTCCTACATGCTAAGCAACCGTCTGTGACTGAGTTCTACTTCCAGCCCTCAATCTTGATCAGAGAAAAAAAATCAGAAGAGAAGATATTATGATTTTGTGACTCTTCACCACCAATTTGCATAATATCACCTCTGACTCATTTTATTGACCAAATTAGGTCAAAAGGAAACCTATACTTAAAGAAGAAGGAAATAGAGTTAGTTTCTTGGTATGAGGAACAACAAAGATATGTTAAAGCACGTAGATATGGGATCAGGGTCAGTGTGAAACATATTATTAAGCAATGTATCACAGGAGATAAAAATAGCTCTATCTCAATACTATTGCCTTATTAACAATATTGTCTATTGACAATCCAAAAATATAAAAATGGTTTATGTTTTGCATTAAAAGTATTACCCTTCGGGCCAGTGTTATAGTGTTTGTTTAGCATGCACAAAGCCATGCATTCAATTCTTTGGTATCACATACACAGAAAAAGCTAGAAGTAATGTTAGGGGTCATGTAGCAGAGTGCTATCCTTGACCAAAAAGGCTCAAGGACAATGACTGGGACCTAAATTAAAGCCTCGGAACTGCCAAAAAAAAAAAACATCCTTAAGAAGTTGTACAAAGAAGTTGCCATTTAACAAAGCCATTTATGAATATATCTTAACCAAAAATAAACGTTCTCACTTATACTCCCCTACCGCACTTTCCTTCACTCTTCTTAATTTTGTATGGAATACAAAATTGTCTTCATTTCCCCCTTCTTTTCTTCATTTTTCTACATGTTATTCCTTGAACCCCCACCCCTTTTGAGTACATATACCTGGAGTTTTATTTTGATAAATATTGAATTTGGCTTACTATGCAATTACACTATGTGAATTCTTTCTTGAATCTACTATATTTAAGTAAATACATTTGTATATCTCTGTATACCACCAAACGTATTTACTTGGGTAAATTCCACATACGAGATTCCACATAGAAGAGAAAACATGAATCCTTTTTCTCTCTGAGCCTCACTCACTTCACTTAAGTCTTTTCACCCACATAAATTTCTTTAACAATCATAGATATATTACATGCTAAACAGATGTTTATTCTTATTACTACCTTTATAAGATGCTTGATTCAATGAATCCTAATGTTGTATGTGAAATTTTTGTATGAAGTTACTGAATCCTGACTATTATATACCAAATTAGACTATCAAATATAAATCCACGGTCTAATCTGAGTATATCAGACAATCAAAAAGTTCAACCTGTTCCCTTAGTGAGGACACACTGAGTTTATGATCATCTTTAAATACTATATGACTAATGACCGCCTATATTATTATTTATTAACCCTCTCATGTTAATTCATAAATAATATGACAAAATTTGAAGCGGGAAGAATGTTCATTTGCTTCACAGATTATAAGCTCTGCGTTGCACTGGATATCATCACTTTGAGGTAGCCATGTTTCTATTATTTCCTAAAGCCTAAAACTTCTATCTTCCAAGTACTTGCTTAGTATACCATGACCAGAGTACACCAACATTTTCAACAAGATACATTTACTGAGTCCTACCATGTATGCAAAACATTATAATAGGCACAGCCATTAGAATATTAATAAATGTTACCTAAATAGTCACATGTTTAAGACTGTGCTGCAGAATAATCTGCATCTCTTTTAATTTTTAATCTTTTATGGTTGTTGATGTCTGATAGTTGTACTGGATCATATAATTTTAAAGCTTTTAGAGGTGAGAGCTATAGGACTCTTTCCAATATAATAAGGAAATCTCAGGCTGAAAGTGACTTTGGAAAGCCTCACTTATGATTAAAATGATTTTGTAGAAGTGATGTGAGATTATCCCACATAGCTAACTGGATTTATTGGAGAGGAGAAAAGTAATACTGCTTTTCATTTTCCAAAAACATGCCTCAACTGATGTATTTAAAATTAGAATTTATTCACATATTGCTGTAGTCACATAATGACCAAAGGGAGAAAAATATCATTCCTTATTTTATGTTCTTTGTCAACCCTAAACAGATCCCTAGCCTTCATTTAAATTTCTACTGCAGAAGCATCTTTTGATTTAGAAGAGAATGAAAAGAATAAAGAGGAAAAGCCTATTTACTAGATAAAACTCAGCTGCACGCAACTCCCAAGAGAATCTCTTTCTTTATATTTTGTTAAAGAATAAAATTGTATAATTCAAGGAATTTTTCATATTATTCAGTCATTATTTTATTCAACTATTCATTTATGTATTCAATTATTTATTCATTAATGTCTCCATTAAAAAAACTTTTGGGCAACTGGTTTGCAGTTAGGATACAGGTGTTGTGAAAACCACCACTAATTTGAAGTCAAAATGGGAAATGAAAAGACCCATATCAACATTGTTGTCATTGAACACATCACCTGGCAAGTCCACAAGCACTGGATGCCTGATCTACAAATGTGTTGGCATAGACAAAAGAACCATTGAGAAGTTCGAAAAGGAGACTGTCTACAAATGTGTTGGCATAGACAAAAGAACCATTGAGAAGTTCGAAAAGGAGACTGTTGATATAGGAAAGGGCTCCTTCAAGTATGCCTGGGTCTTGGATAAACTGAAGGCTGAACATGAGAGTGGTGGCACCATTGTCATCTCCCTGTGGAAATTTGAGACCAGCAAGTATTACATGACCATCATTGAAACCCCAGAACTCAGAGACTTCATCATGAACATGATCACAGGCATATCCCAGGCTGATTGTGCTGTCTTGATTGTTGCTGCAGGTGTTGGTGAACTTGAAGCTGGTATCTCCAAGAATGGGCAGACCCGTGAGCATGCCCTTCTGGCTTGCACATTTGGTGTGAAACAGCTCATTGTTAGTGTTAACAAAATGGATTCCACTGAACCTCCCTATAGCCAGAAGAGACAGGAGGAAATAGTTAATGAAGTCAGCACCTACATTGAGAAAATTGGCTACAACACTGACACAGTGGCATTTGTGCCAATTTCTGGTTGGAATAGTGACAACATGCTTGAACCAAGTGCCAATGTGCTTTGTTCAAAGGATGGAAAGTCACCAGTAAAGATGGCAGTGCCAGTGGAACCACCTTGCTCGAGGCTTTGGATTGAATTCTGCCACCAACTGGTCCCACTGACAAGCCTTTGTGCCTGCCCCTTCAGGATGTCTACAAAGTTGGAGGTATTGGCACCGTCCCTGTGGGCCGAGTAGAGACCGGTGTCCTCAAGCCTGGCATGGTGGTCACCTTTGCACCTGTCAATGTCACAAGTGAAGTGAAGTGAAGTCTGTTGAAATGCATCACGAGGCTTTGAGTGAAGCTCTTCCTGGGGACAATGTGGGATTCAACGTCAAGAACGTGTCACTCAACGATGTTTGCTGGGGCAATGTTGCTGGCGACAGCAAGAATGATCCACCCTTGGAAGCAGCTAGCTTCACTGCTCAGGTGATCATCCTGAACAATCCAGGCCAGATCAGTGCTGGCTATATCCCCGTGCTGGATTGCCACACTGCTCACGTCGCTTGCAAGGTTGCTGAGCTGAAAGAGAAAACTGACCGCCATTCTGGTAAGGAGCTTGAAGACGGCCCTACATTCCTCAAGTCTAGTGATGATGCTGTGTGTGGAAAGATTCTCTGACTATCCTCTTCTGGGACATTTTGCTGTTGGTGAAATGAGGTAGACCATTGCTTTGGTGTCATCAAAGCTGTGAAAAAGAAGGCTGCCCGAGCTGGCAAGGTCACCAAGTCAGCCCAGAAAGCTCAGAAAGCTAAATGAATATTACCCCTAACACCTGCCACTTTAGTCTTAACCAGTGGTGGAAGAACGGTCTCAGAGCAGTTTATCTCAATTGGCCATTTAAGTTTAATACTAAAAGACTGGTTAATGATAGCAAGGCACTGTAAAACCTGCAGAAGGAAAGGAAAATGTTTTGTGGACCATTTTTGTGTGGTAGTTTTAAGCTATTAGTTTTTAAACATCAATACTTTTTAATGGAAACAACATGATCAAAAATCTGTCACAGAATTTTAAGAGCCATTCAAACAAAGTTTAATGAGGAAAAAAAAACTTTGGGGTGTTTCATAATAATCTGATACTATGCTTGAATAGTAAAAATAGAAAGATAAATCTGAAACATGTAGGGGTGCTCAGGAAGCTGCAGACATCCTGTATCATATTCAATAGGTAAGATTCAAGGGCCCTATCTATCAGCAGCACATTTTTTTGCCAGTCCTGGGCTTGAGCTCAGGGCCTGAGCACTGTCCTTGGACTTTCTCAAGGCTAGAGCTCTACCACTTGAGCCTCAGCACCACTTCCGGCTTTTTTCTATGTATGTGGTACCGAGGAATCAAACCCAGGTCTTCATGCATGCTAGGCAAGCACTTTAACCACTAGGCAAAACTCCCGGCCCCCAGCAGCACATTTTAATGATACATACTCACCATGGGTTAAAACTTGTAGGAAACCTAATTTTAATGTAAATATGAGTAATTCTGCTTTCCTAACACTGCAGAACTAAGACTGTTTTAATGTACATGTCAATTTACATTATATAGGTAAGTCATTGAGAGTAAGTACATAGTCTTAACTGCTTAGGTGAAAAGTGTCATTATGTCAATAAGAAATCATTTCAGTTGAACATTTATGGTTCATACACAGTTAAAGATTAGCAGTAATCCTACAGAAATCTATAGTTATTTCTCAGAAGGAAATTGTATGTATAGTTGTTCATTACAATTATTATTACTGAAGAATTTTAAGAAGAAAAGTGAAACGTTCTACTTCCATACATTAAATGCCTTTGGTATTGCCTTTGGTCTTCAAACTGGCTGAATCTACAGTGTTAATGTGTTAAGCTTTATGTGATTGTAGGGCATTTACTCTACCTGGAATATTATGTAATGTCAATCTATCAGTAGCAACTGAAGGACTCAGTGGGTTAGTTGGATTTTTTTTCCTACCACTGTGAGGCCATTAGGGCTCGAATGAAGCATTGCATCATTCTAGTAATGAAGTCCCTTGAGAATCTGTAGAAGGCAGCATTTCAATCTTTAAGATTTAAGTGTACAAGATGCAGTTAGGTTGCTGATGCAGAATACTGATTTTAGGGCTCAGTAAATACAATAATAAAATCAAGAAAATGATAATTTCTATATGTGTCCGGGGTACACTCAAATTTTAGTGCTCAACAATTTTTTCAATTCTTTTTTTTCAGTTTTTATTGTAATTAATAGAAGGGTTACATTCTATTCACCAGATCGAAGAACGTACATTTCTTAACAGTCATTGCTATCCCTTCTCATGTTTTTGTCCCCATTTCCCCCCACCCCCTTCCCTCATCTTGTATTCTCTCCTTCCCTATCCTATTCCAAATAAACAAATAAACATAGATACAATATATCAGATAACAAGGTAAGATACCATAACAATATGAGATAACCAAGGGACAGCAAAAGAGATGAGAAATAACACAGTACATTGAGAACAAGTCACACTTTATATGGCTCTTGTTTATATAACTTATAGGTCCTTTCATTTAGCCTCATCCTACATGGCCTTATGTACCTAGGTTTTGCCCTATTGTAAACCTCTGCTAGGAGAGTCCAAGGTTTGTACTAATTATGACAAATGAGGGAAACCATTGAGCCTATGTTCCTTTGAGTCTGGCTTACTTCACTTAGTATGATTTTTTTCTAAGTCTTTCCATTTCCTTACAAATGGGGTGATGTAGTTATTTCTGACAGCAGCACAGAATTCCATTATGTATAAATACCACATCTTGTTGATCCACTCATCAACTGAGGGGCATCTGGGTTGGATCTATAGCTTTGCTATGGTAAATTGTGCCGCAGTAAAAGTCATTTTGCTAGTGGATTTAGCATGTCCTTGTTTCTGGACCATTGAGTAAATGCCAAGTAGTGGAATTGCTGGGCCATAGGGGAGCTCTATGTTTAGTCTTTTAAGGACCCTCCATACTGCTTTCCATAGTGGTGTCCTCAACATTTTTTTTTATTTTTTGCTTTTAATTTCATTGCATTCAAGGAAGTGTGTAACAGATTACAAAAATCCCTTTTCCTCAGTGTTTAGTTAGCAATACTCTGGAGTTATACCTTCACTATGGACAATATGACATTTATGTATTTAAAACTCTGGGCACAGTTCATTAAGTTATTATTCATATGCAGTCCTGATACCTTAACCAATATTCATGGTGCATATTTAGGGTTCTTCTTGAGTATTTTCATTATTGTAAATTTATTTCTCAACATTCTACAAAAATTTACCCTTAGTTTTTATATAGCCTTTCTTCCTTTCTTTTTTCCTGTTTGGTCGTAGGCCTTGAACTGCAGGTCTGGGTGCTGTCCCTGACCCTGAGCTCTTCAGCTCAAAACTAGTGCTCCACAATTTGTAGTTACAGAGGCACTTCCTGTTTTCTGGTTGTTAATTGAAGATAAAAGTCTCATAGACTTTCATGCTCAGGCTGACTTTGAAAAGCAATCTTCAGATCTCAGGCTTCCCAATAGCTAAGATTACTGGCATGAGCCACCAGCACCCAACTATAGCTTTACTTTTATTTACCTAGTACCCAATGTTGTAGTAGGACTGCTCCAACTTTCTTCTCATTCTGATTTCTATCTTTAGAAGTTTATTTCTGTCTGCTGTACATCTTGTTTTCTTTTCCAGCTTTTCCAGCATGTTGTTTGAACATATTATTCTATTTTAAATTTCTACATTATTTTACCAACTAAATACATACTTTACAACCAATATTTTCTATTAAAATAAAACTTCTAGAGACTTTACTTAAGTAATCCTCCCTTTTCTGTTTTGCAAAAAGGTTTGCAATCATGCTAAGGCAGCAATCCTCCTTCTTCTACGTCCAATTTTCCATATACTAGAATTATAAGCATATGCCACTGCATTAACAAGTCTTCCTTTTAATGATTCTCCTCTATACCCAATACGTTCCTTCTAATAATTTTGTGCCTTTGGACAAACTTCATTAAATGCATTTAAAAACATATTTAACATACACACAGAAAAATTAAAAAGTTTGATAAGGTCAAGCAACAAACATGTTCGATTCAATAGTAGATCTCAATGCTTAGAAAAGTCCCCAATATCATTTAAGTTAGTAAAATTTATATGAGAATCATAGGCCTCTAACAATAAACCAATCAATAATTTAGTAGGTCCAGTTAAGACCAGTCCTGTTCTGCCCTAATCACCACATTTCATGTAACATTCTCACCATCATGAATCTATTTGTGTGAATCATTAGAGGAAAACTATTTGCAGTAATATTCTATTTATCTTATAAGCTTGAAATTGTTGGACACATGGTTTTCAGAGGAAATAAAATGTAACAAGTCACAGTCAATTTGAGTTTTAATCCTGGCTCTGTCACTTATTTTCTTCATGAACTGAGACAGAATACTTGACATTGTCATACCTCCTATTTAACAATAAATGAGGCAATAGTATTATATATTTAATAGGGTTTTAAAAAATATTTTTATTGTGATTAATAGAAGGGTTACATTATAGTCACCAGATAGAAGGTGCATAACTTCACAAACATTGATACCCTTTCTCATGATGTGGTCCCCATTTCCCTCCCACCCTCCCCCGCTTATCTTGATTTTCCCCCTTCCCTATCCAATTTCAAATAACCAATTAAGCACATATAAAATATATCAGGTAACGAGGTGAAATATTGTAACAATATGAGATACCAATGGGTGGCAAAAGAGATGAGAGATAACATAGTATATTAAGGTCAACAGTCACTCATTATATGGCTTTTGTTTCCTTTTCCTGGAGGTCCTTACATTTAGTGTTATACTATTTGGCCTTATGTCTCTAGATTTTGTTCTATTGTAAATCTCTGGTAGGAGAAACCAAAGTTTCTTCTGATTTTGACAAATGAGGGAGACTATTGGGCCTATGTTCCTTTGAGTCTGGCTTACTTCACTTAATACGATTTTTCCAAGTCTTTCCATTTCCTTACAAATGGGGCGATGTTGTTCTTTCTGACAGCAGCATAGTATTCCATTGTGTATAAATACCACATCTCTTTGATCCACTCATCAACTGAGGGACATCTGGTTTAGTTCCATATCTTTGCTATGGTAAATAATGTTGCAGTGAACATCATTGTGCTAGTGGATGTAGTATGCCCTTGTTTCTGGATGATTGGGTAAATGTCAAGTAGTAGAATTGCTGGGTCATAGGGGAGCTCTATGTTTAGTCTTTTGTGGACCTGCTATACTGCTTTCTGTAGTAGTTAAGTGAGTTTGCACTCCCACCAAAAGTGTAGTAGTGATCCCTCCTGGCCACATCCCCTCCAGCATCTGTTGTTATTAGTTTTCTTGATCCTGGCCATTCTAACTGGAGTGAGGTGGAATCTCAGAGTTGTTTTGATTTGCATTTCTTTTATGACCAGAGATGTCAAGCATTTCTTCATGTGTCTATAGGCCATTCTTATTTCTTCTTCAGAGAAGTTTCTCTTTAAGTCTTTGGCCCATCTTTTAATGGGATGGTTGTTTCTTTGGAGATTAGTTTTGGAGTGATTCAATTTTTGGAGCTGTTGATATATTTTAGATATGAGGCCTTTGTCCGTTGTATGGTTAGTGAAGATCTTCTTCCATTCTGTAGGCTTCCTAACTAGTTTACTAGCTATGTCCTTTGCTATACAGAAGCTCTTCAGTTTAATGCAGTCCCACTTATCCAGCCTTTCTCTGATTTGTTGTGTTTCTTGGTCCTTACTGAGGAAGTTTCGACCTGTGCCAAGGAGGCCTAGTGTATCTCCTATTCCTTCTTATAAAGTTTTTGAGGTCTTTGATCCATTTGGAGTTAATTCTAGTGCAGGGTGACAAGAAAGGATCCAACTTTAGTTTTCTGCAGGTGCTTAACTGGTTCTGCCAGCAACACTTGTTGAAGAGGCTAAATTTCTTCCATTCTATTTTTTTGGCTCCCTTACCAAAGATTAGGTGGCCATAGGTCTGTGGTTTGATATCTGGGTCCTCAGTTCTATTCCATTGGTCTTCAGGCCTATTCTTGTGCCAGTACCATGCTGATTTGATTTTTAATATGTTTTCTATGATGGCCAAATAAGTTCTATTAATTGGCAAGAGGCAGATATTCTCTAAGTTATTATATCATTGCATAGTTACTTAATATTACATAATAATTTTCTAATGAATTATTATTATTATTATTATTGAGCTGGATGAAATGGTTTACAAGGACAAGTCAGCAGTGAATAAAAATATATGAATCCATTGCATAGGTTGTAAGCATTGCATTCCATCAATATGTAAAGCTGAATATAAGATGAAATTTCACGTGGAAATAAATAACTACCATGAAACATTTTAAGCTGAAGTAGCAATTTGAAATAGCAACAAATAGTTAATGTCTGTAAAAAAAAAAAACCTGAAAAAGGCCAGAGGTATGGGTCAGGTGTAAAACATTAGCCTAGCAAATACAAGGTCCTGAATTGAATCTCTAATTTCCTCCTGTAAAAATTTGAGATGTGGCTCAGTTGATACTGTTAGCTGTAAAAAACAACGTTCAAATCACAAATTTTTAAATGTGGCATACACCTACCAGAAGGATCTTAAAAAAAGAAGAGAAATAAAGAAATCTGAAACAACTGAAAAGAAAATATGCACTTAAAATTATGTTGTGATTAGCAATTCCTAAAAATTGAAATACATGTACTTATTATTTTTAATGATAGAAGAAGATGTTTTTTTTTCTTTTGCGATATAAATACCAGATAGATCTGAGAGACAGTGGGCCAAAATGAAAAGTAGAAAGGCACCAAAGCTAAATTAAATATGAAAAGAATGCAAGGAATAAGAAATAATAGAAAATTTGCAATTAGTATTACTGACAATAAATAGATACAATAAGAACAGAACAGACAAAACAGAATGTAAAACCAAAAATACATTCTACAGGAGCAAAAAGTTATTGTCACAAAATTTGAGGAGCGATTGTTAATGTTTTCAGCATAATGATCACTTAGTGTCATTTAACAAATGATCTTTCTACAAAAACTTACTAATAAAAATGAAATATCTGCAAACAATATTTGAGATTGCTAGATTCCTATAATGCAATTCTTTGGTTCCTTTCATGTATTACACTGTAAGTCTTTTATGTACAAAATTTTGAGAAGAAAAGTCAATAACAAATAGCACAATGAAAAATTAAATGTGGAAAATGAAAAAAATTATTTTGGTTATGTCATATTTCAGTGAATGTATAAAAATGTCACAAAGACTAACACTTAACAAGTGAAAGAATTAATATTCAACAACAAAAATGGTGTCATGTCCAAATACCTATTTAATTGGTAAGCACAAAGATCAAGCCTAACCATCTTGAAAAAATAAGGAAAACTTCTAATGCAAGGTAAACATGAACTCACTAACCTCCAGAATCAACCATTGTAGTGCTTGGATTACAGATACACAATACTGCAATTAGCTTCATGCAATTCATAAGATAAATTCTGAAACTAAAACACTCCTAGAAGATAAAAATAAGCTTACATATACAAACATATAAAAACAATAGAAAGGAAAATAAATACAAAATAAAAAAGTGATAATTCAAAAAATAAAAAATTCAAATAGACCATTTTATACTAATAAAGACTCAATTTAATTATCAATTCTACTCTTCTAGGATGCATATCTTCAAAATATATACAGAAAATCTGAAAACTGCAGAAACATTTTCAATTGAGGAACACTAAATCTCAAGGTCTCAAATCAACACAGTTACCTGTTTGAAAGCTAAAATACTTCAAATCATCCTGTGAAGACCTTAAAATAACAAGCCTCCTAACTCCTTAGTTTCACAGAGACATTTATTTTAAAAAGCCAGTAGAAAAATGTGTAGCTTATACCAGAGAATATTCCTCAATACCACCACACAATTGAAAGGAAATTCCAAGTTGTTAGCTTCCCCCTAGAGAGGAAAAGAAGACCAAAACACGTATTCAATATTGTGACTCTCAAAGTTTGAGATACAGCCCAAGAAACTGCTTTATATTTCACCGATCTTGGGGTAGTACTTTTAAGATGTGACAACAATAAGAGTTGAAGGTACAGATTTATTTCAGATGATATGCAGAGCAGCAGACAGATCCCAATACAAATCCAAAATCCTTTATCCTTAGGCAAGATAGAAAAGAATGTATGATTTCTAATGTTCTGCTCTTTCAGGTTGATGCCCAGGAAATTGCTTTATTATGAAACATACTCAGTGTATCAGTGGAACCTGCAATACACAAAAGGCTAGCTGAAAAATGATGAGTAGTATGCAACTACTTCAATTGATACAAGATACAGAGTACAGCAGATATACTTTAGCAGAAACAAGAAATCGTGAGCTTTAGAAGAAAATCAACAAAATTATCTAACTGGGAATTAACATATATAAGTTCAAAGAATCAACAACAATAAAGAACTGTTAAGAGGCTCCCAAAATCTCTTGTAATAGTGATTGGTCCAAGTGATTCACTATAAAATATAGAAAAGATGGATAGTTTTAAATTGCAGGAATATCAACAAAAAATTCCAAAGAAAATAATGAAATGATGCATGGCTCAAAGAAACCAAATAAATTTCCCAAACCAAAAGCAAAGCATTCACATGAATTACCCAACAAAATTAGAATAACCATTGTAATAGTGCACAGTGAATGAATTAGAAACAAAATGAACATTCTAGCAAAATAATGGAAAGTATTTTTCTTATTTATTCCTTTTTAATTTAATTTAATTTTTAATGTCGAGGTAATGTATAGAGGGGTTACAGTTACATTTGCCAAATAGTAGGTGTATTACTTCTCACACATTGATACCCCTTCTCATGTTTTGTTTCCATTTCCCCCCACCCCCTCCCACTCATCTTATTTCCTCTCCTTCCTTTTCTTATGTCAAATAAGCAAATAAACATATATACAATATACCAAGTAACAAAGTCAGATTCAATAACTGTGAGATTAACCAAGGGCAACAAAAGAGAAGAGAAATAACATATTACATTAAAAACAACAATCACACAAGATAAAGCTGTTGTTTCCATATCCTAGAGATCCTTTAATTTAGTCTCATTCTGTATTAAATTATGTACCTAGATTTTGAGCTATTATAATCATATTCATGGAGAATTCTAGATGTTTACTAATTATTACAAATGAGGAAACCACTGAGCCTATGTTTCTTTGGTTCTGGCTTACTTCATTTCCTTCCTTCCTTCCTTCCTTTCCATTTCCTTACAAATGGGGAGATATCATTCTTTCTGATGGCATCATAGAATTAGAAACAAAATGATCATTCTAAAAAATAATGGAAAATACTTTAAAAATTTCCAATTTGAAGAGTAACTAAATCAATGAAATATATGGAGGGTTTCAACATTAGACTTCACCAAGAAGAAGAAAATCTGAAAATTTGACAAAAGGTGATATGAAATTATCCCCTCAGAAGTTGAAAAGGAAAAGGGGAATTTAAAAGTAAGGACAATTTAAAGTTGGGTGGTGGCTCGTATCTATGATCCTAGATACTCAGGAGGCTGAGATCTGAGGATCATGGTTTGAACACAAAGAGGCTCAGAGACAGTGCCAAGGCCCAGAGTTCAAGCCTCAGGACAGGTAAGGGGAAAAAAAGCAAAATGAAAAAAATAATGGGAGGAAGAAAGGAAGGAAAGAAGGAGAGAAGAAGAAAGAACAACAGAAAAGAAAGAAAGAGAGAAAAGTATTTTTTATTTGAAATAGAGAAAGGAAAGATAAAAACAAGATGATTGGGGCTGGGAGGATAAAAAGCAGTAGGTAGAAAAGCATGGGAAAGTCTATCAAAATTCAAAAAATAATGTACTTGATACCTGACGAGTATAACTGTACCCCTCTATATATCAACCCAACAATAAATTGTTTTCAAAAAAACTTTACAATATGTATATAAAACCAATATATCTGATCTCTTATAAAACATAAAAGAGCCTTTGACATAAACATTCAAGGCATTCAACTGCTTGATTGGGATACCTGCCATTGTCCTATATGGTGGTGTACATTTGCTTTTGCATTTAGCTTTGCATCAATAAACTCACGTATAAAACTCCAGAAAGAAAAAAAATTGGTATGTGTACACAATAGACTGCTATGCTTCAATCAGAAAGAATGATATTTCCCCATTCATAAGGAAATGAAAAGACTTGAAATAGTTATATCAAGTATATTAACTAGACCCATAGAAACACAAGCTGCATGGTTTCCCTCATTTGTAATAATGAAAATGTCTATAAATCGACAAATTAGTCCAATGAATAGGTAAAAAACAAATAATTAATTGCACTTGGACATGATTGATTCAACACCACACTGAACATCACACAGTGAGAGCATAGAAGGATAGTCTTAGGAGAGGATCACATTGGCTCAATAGCCATGTGCATATGAGCCTATAAAATTATGATTATTGAAATGAACTCCAATAAATGGAAATGAGGTTTTGTCATTATTTGTTTTTTTTATAATTTTCCCTTTTATTTTTCTCTGTTTTTACTATTTCTATATCTTTTCTATTGTATACAAGTTTATTTGATTTGGGGAAGGAGAAGGGAATCACAGAATGGTGGGATAAGGGTGAACCAATTCAATAGACACTCTGGTGGAAATGAACTTTGCAACTTTCAGAAGAGGATAGCAGAGGGTGGGGGTAGAGGAGAAGTAGGAGAAAATGGAGGACGGAGGGGTAAAACTGTTCAAAAAGAAATGTATTCATTATGTAACTCTAAGCCCTCTGTACATCTCCTTTACACTAAAATTTAAATTAAAATTATAAAGTCAGCAGATCTCATCAGAACTCTTGTGGGCTCCAAGGAATCATCATGGCATGCATAGTGTTGAAAGAGAAAAATGACTATACCTGGCAGAAATGATTTCAGAAAAGTAAGGCAGGTAAGGACTTTCCTAAACCAAAGTTGAAGGGCTATGTCATCATCAGATATGTCTTACAAGAGATGCTAAGCAGGAGGATAAGGTTTATGCATGTAAATCCTAGGTACTCAAAAACTGACATCTGAGGATCATGGTTTGAAGCCAGCCAGGGCAGGAAAGCCAGAAGTGGAACTACAGCACAAGTGGTAGAAAACTATCTTTGAGTAAAAAAGCTATAGGACAGCACAAAGTTACTGAGATCATGCCTCAGGACTTGTACCCATTTTTTTAAAGATATTAAAATACAGTATTTCAAGTTGAAGTGAAAAGTCACCAAACAACAACACAAAAGCAACTGAAATTATAAAGCTTGCTAGTCAGGGAAAACATACAAGAAAATACAAAATGTTGTTATACTGTAACAATAGTTGTTAGGTAACCTTTAATTCTAATGTAAAATTTTAAGGTAAAGTGCATAAAATACAATTATAAGAATACCATAACTGATAATGAATACTAAAAACATAATTTATGAAATTAATAGCAATGCTGAGGTGGGTTGTAAAAGTACAAAGGATTTATAGGGGGTTGAAGTTACACTAAAAAATCAGAGAAGTATATATTTTATGTAAGCAATATGATAACCACAAAGAAAATTATCTATAGGAGACTTACAAATGGAAATAAAGTAACCAAACAAAGCATGTGACAGTGAGCTCAACAGAATTCGAGGAAAGCTAATAATAGGTTCAAGGGACAAAAGAACTGTACAACAAACAGAAGACAAGTACACATTATATTGTCTTTCCCTATTAATATTATGATAAATACAAATGGACTAAAGTGCCCAATCAAAAAAGACATAATGGGTTATAAGGATAAAGAAACATAATCCCACATTACTTTTACAATCAAATCATTTTAAAAACAAGAACACATAAATATATAATAAAAATGTTAAAAACTATGTCCAGCGGCTGGGAGTTTGGCCTAGTGGTAGCGTGCTTGCCTATCATGCATGAAGACCCAGGTTCGATTCCTCGGTACCACATACTCAGAAAAATGTTGGAAGTGGTGCTGAGGCTCAAGTGGTAGAGCGCTACCCTTGAGAAAGTCCAAGGACTGTGCGTAGGCCCTGATCTCAAGCCCAGGCCTGGCAGCAACAACAACAACAAAAAACTATATTCATATAAATATTACACAAATTGAGAAGAGCATGTTTATACTAAATAAAAGAGACATTAAACCAAACTACCAAAAAAACCCAAAAGAGATAATTATAGTAACAAAAGATTAATATATCAGGGAGTTTGCATAAGTACTATCAATTAATGATTTAAAAATTTGTGTTCTTCCTTAATCAAATGACTTACAAATTATCAGGTTAACTGTCTTGTACTTACCATTATATAACTCTGATCCAAAATTCTCTGAAAGTGTTTTTATTTCCTTTTGTGACTCTCAATATTACTTAGAACAGTGCTTTCAGTGAATGAATAGGTAAATGGATAATACTTGTAAATTTTAAATACTGTAAATCAAAGAGTAAAAAAAGTAAATAAATGAAGAAAATATTTACTGCAAATAAATAATACTGAAGTGTGAGTTTTTTTGATCTTTGTTACTTCAGAGAAAAATTACCTACAATAATAATACTTTTAATAAATACACTATGTCTCTTTATTTATGTGGAACAATTTTAGATTTCCCATGCAGAAATAGGCAATTAATAGATAAGGGTTATTGGTATTGTAGCACTATTTATATTAATTTTTATGTTAATCTATAATATATTTAAATATATAAGAAAAGTCTCTAAACCCACATCAAAAAAGAGTAAAAGTTGGCAAGCACTTAAACAACAAGCCATATAACAAAACAAAAGCCATATAACGAATGATTGCTGTCCTTAATGTACTATGTTGTCTCTCATCTCCTTTGCTGTCCCTTGGTTATCTCATATTGTTATAGTATCTCACTTTGTTATCTGATATATTGAATTTACTTGTATTTGGTTATTTGAAATTTGATAGGGAAGGGGGGAAAACCAAGACGGGTGGGGGGTGTGGGGGGGGAGGGAAATGGGTACCAAGACATGTGAAGAGGTATCAATGTACCTGAATTAATGCACCTTCTATCTGGCAAATATCATGTAAACCTTTTACTAATTACAATAAAAAATGCAAAAAAAGAATGAACATAATTTGTTGTCTCTATTACCTCAATATTATCTTATTATATAACCTGATTTTAAATATCAAGATTATAAATTAACTTGGAGAACAGGATGAAATCCCTGATTTGTTATATGGTTTAAACTTTGAAATCATTTTTTTTTTAATTTTCTTAAGGGGATTAATTATGTAACAATTTGTAGAATACTAAGTCAACCACAATCTGCTGTTTTTAAAATTTTTTATCATTAACAAACTATTTATTTGCCAAGTTATCCTGTCAAGAGACATTTCAAAAATTATTCATTTATTCCTACAACTTATTTTAAAATATTTGACTTCTTATAACATGAATATCCACAATAGCACATTTAATGCATTATGTACAAATAACAATGAAATAGTCTTTTGAAATAATAGAAATGTATCCAACCCAAGAACATACCACTAAAATAACCACAGGCTATACAGACTAGTATTATTCCTTTATGAGTTTCAAGGCTAGTTTCTAATTTTATGAAAGTTAAAGTGAAATGTGAGCTCCTTTGTTACTCACAGAATATCCCTCCACTCATTCTTCTGTGGGTTCTCATAATAGGACAAACAGTATGATGCAAGTATTAAATATCCACATTCCAAGTTTTGCTACAACAAATGCACTGTGAATGTAAGACTTTGATTTATATTAGATGGAAGCTATGTGGAGGAAGAGGGCTGCTTTTTATTTTTTGGAGAAAAATAATGACACCACACAGTACAACAGTTGTATTACTATGGTACAAGGAATTCTAATGGCTTCCTCCCTTTATATGAACTTAGAACCTAGTAGAGTTCTGAAAAAATAAGTTTGACTAAAGGTCCTTTTCCTCTCTTAAGTAGTTGTTCACCAGTTCTCTGTCACATCATTATTTATCTTACATGTGTGACTAGGGGAACTTTTCATATTCAGTTCCTAGTTTGTCTTTATAGCTATAACTTCTGATCATTCTGGTACTCAGTATACCATTAACTACAAGCAATATGTGCTGTCAGTTTTTTATCATTTCTTATCATTATATCAATTATGACAGATTCCCTACATTAAAACTATTCTAAAAGTTCAGAAATACGTCATATTGACAGGTACTTGCTCACACCTGTAATCCCAGGTACTCAGGAGGCTGAGATCTGAAGCTCATGGTTCAAAGCCAACCTGGGTAGGAAATGTCCCTTAGACTTACCTCCAAATAACCCCCCCAAAAAACAAAACGAAACAACAATAACAAAAAAACAACAAAACAAGTTAAGGACAGTCATGAGGCTCTGAGTTCAAGCCCTAGGACTGGCACAAAAATAATTTCAAAATACACACAAAATGTCTTTAGTGTGGTTAACTTTCTTTATTTTTCTTATGAGAAATGCTTTTTATTTATTTAATCCTGTAAGTCTCCAAGTTCTAGATTTCTGTTTTTATCTAATTGATTATATACAATGGTTTGGTATATGCAATAACATATTTTCCTTTTTTTAATACAGGAATCACAGTTACATTGGATAAGCAGTGGGCAAATTATTTCTTTTTTTTCTTTTTCTTTTTCCATATATTTTTTTATTGTAATTAATAGAAGTGTTACATTATTTTCACCTGATAGAAGGTGCATTACTTCACCAACACTGATATCCTTTCTCATGTTTTGGTCGCCATTTCCTTTCCCCCACTCTGGCCCCTTATCATGTTTTCCCCTCTTCCCTATCTGACTTCAAATAAGCAAATATGCATACATACAATATATCAGATAACAAGGTGAAACACTGTAACAATATGAGATAACCAAGGGACAGCAAAAGAAATGAGAGATAACATAGTACATTAAGGCCAACACTCACTCATTATATGGCTTTTGATTCTATATCCTGGAGGTAATTTCATTTAGATTCATACTATATGGACTTATATATCTAGGTTTTGTTCTACTGTAAATCTCTGCTAGGAAAGCCCAAGGTTTCCTTATTGCTCTGCCTAGGAATTCTAATACTCTGTTGAAGAGGAGTGTAGAGAGCGGGCATCATTGTCTCATTCCTGATTTTAGAGAAAATGGCTTTAGCTTTTTGCCATTAAGTATACTGCTAACTGTGGGTTTGGCATACACAGCCTTTATTATGCTGAGGAATGTTCCATGGATTCCTAGTTTCTCCAGAGCTTTTAGTACAAAGCAGTGTTGGAGCAGTGTTGGATCTTCTCAAATGCTTTTTCTGCATCTATTCACACAATCCTGTGATTCTTGTCCTTGCTCCTGTTGATGTGTTGAATTATATTAATTGACTTGCATATGTTCAATCAGCTTTGCATTCTTGTGATGAATCCTGTTTGATCATAGTGTATTATTTTTTTGAAGAGTTCTTGAAGACAGCCAGTATTTTGTTGAGAAGTTTTGCATCAATATTCATCCAAGAAATTGGTTTACAGTTCTCTTTCTTCGATGAATCTCTGTCTGGTTTTGGGATGAGGGTTATAGAGGTTTGTAGAATGAGTTTGGCAAAGAGCCTTCATTTTCAATTTCGTTGAAGAGCTTGAGGAGTGTTGGTGTGAGCTCTGCTTTGAAGACCTTATACAATTCAGCTGTGAATTGATCTGTCCCTGGCCTATTATTGGATGGAAGGTCTCTTATTGCCATTTCTATTTCAGGGCTTGAAATAGGTCTGTTTATTTGGATTAGGTCTTCTTGGTTCAGTGTGGGTTTGTTAATGTTGGCTAGAAATTCATCCATTCCAAATTTGTAGCCATAAAGGTTTGAAAAGTATTCCCTTATGATGCTCTGGATCTTGGTAATTTCTCTTGTGATATTACCATTCTCATCTATGATTTTGTTTATTTGGGTGTGCTTCCTTCTTTTTCTTGTACGATTTGCTAAGGGTCTGTCAATTTTCTTAAATTTTTCAAACAACCAGCTCTTTGTTTCTATAGTTTTTTTTTGGACTCCAATTCCTTTAATTCTGTTTTTATTTTAATAATTTCCTTCCTTCTCCTGGGATTAGGTTTGGATTGTTGCTCTTTTATGAAGAGCTTAAGGTGGTAAATTAAATTATTGGTTTGTGGTTTTTTGAATTTGTTAATGTAAGCACTCAGAGCTATAAATTTATCTTTGAGTACTGCCTTGCCTCTGTCCCAAACAAGCTGGTATTTTGTATGCTCCTTTTTATTAAATTGAATAAACTGTTGAATTTCAGTTCCGGTATCCTTGATGCCCCACTGGTGATTCAACAATGTGTTGTTCAATCTCCATGAGTTTCAGGGTTTTTGTTGGTGGAGATTGGTATTCAGTTCCAATTTGATGCGCTTGTGGTCTGAGAGAATGCAGGCAATAATTTCAGTGTTTCTGAATTTGTACAGGTTTGCTTTATGCCCTAAAATGTGGTCTATTTTGGAAAATGTTCCATGTGCTGCTGAAAAAAACACATATTGTGATGCTGCTGGGTGAAATAATATGAAGATTTCTGTTAGATCTAGTTGGTCTATAGTTGTTCAATTCTAAGGTTTCTCTGTGGATTTTTGCCTGGTTGATCTGTCCATAGGTGAGTGTGGTGTGTTAAAGTCACCAACCATCATGGTGTTTCAATCTACATGTGGTTTTAGTAAAAGTAAGTCTGCTTAATGAAGCTCTTTGCTCCGGGATTAGGTGTGTAGGTATTTAATTTGGTTATATCTTCCTGGATGAGAGATACCTTTATTAGTTTATAATAATTTTCTTTACCTTTCTCACTAATTTTTGTTCAATGTCTATTTTATCTGATATGAGGATTGCGACTCCAGCCTGTTTATGGGGGCCTTTAGCTTGATAAACTTTATTCCAACCTCTTACTTTCAAAAAATATTTATGGAGATGACTGTGGACATAATGAAAGAGATGAAAGCAGAGTTACAAAAACAATACCAATAATATAAGCAGGAAATTACCAAGGAGCTCAACGAATTCAAAAGTGAAATGGAAGTAAAGATTAATACCCTCTAAGCAGACATGATCAGCTCAGTGTCCACAATTCAAGCAAAAATGGATGCATAAAGAAACAGATTTCATCAAAAAGGACCTTTACATCCCTAGTTAAGATAATCACTAGGTACTTTATTTACTTTGAGGCTATTGCAAAAGGAGTTGCTTTCCTGATCATTGCCTCATTCCTCTCACTGCTTACATAGAGGAAGGCAGTTGATTTTTGAGGAGTAATTTTGTGCCCTGCTACCTTGCCAAAGTTTTGAATCAGCTCAAGGAGCTTGGGAGTGGAGTCTATAGGTTTCTTTAAACACAGAATCAGGTCATCTGCAAAGAGGGACAGTTTCACTTCCTCTTTTCCTATTTGGATCCCCTTTACACTTGCTTCTTACCTTATTGCTCTGACTAGCAATTTTAATACTATGTTAAAGAGGAGTGCAGAGAGTGGGCATCCTTGTTTTGTTCCTGATTTTAGAGGGAATGGCTTTAAATTTTTGCCATTAAGTATAATGCTACCTGTGGATTTGTAATACACAGCCTTTATTATACTGAGGAATGTTCCATGGATTCCTAGTTTCTCCAAAGCTTTTAGCATAAAGCCCTGAAAAAGGAAATTAAACCTGAACTGAGGAAATGAAAAAACCTCTCAAGCTCCTGGAATGGAAGAAGCAACATCGTGAAAATGACAATCTTGCCAAGGGCTATCTACAAATTCAACGCAATACCCATCAATATCCCAATGTCATTCTTTAAAGAAATAGAAGAGGCAATCCAAAATTTAATATGGAATAATAAAAGACCCCATATAGCAAAATCACTTCTTAGCAGAAAGAACAGCACAGGAGCAATTTCAATACCAAACTTTAGACTCTATTACAGAGCTATGATAAACAAAACAGCTTGGTACTGGCACAAGAACAGGTCTGAAGACAAATGGAATAGAACTGAGGACCCAGATATTAACCCACAGACCTATGGCCACCTAATTGCTAACAAGGGAGCCAAAAAAATAGAATGGAAGAAAGATAGCCTCTTCAACAAGTGGTGCTGGCAGAATTGGTTAAGCACCTGCAGAAAACTAAAGCTGGATTTTTCCTTGTTACCCTGCACTAGAATTAACTCCAAATGGATCAAAGACCTCGAGGTAAAAGCCGACACACTGAAAACTTTACAAGAAAGAATAGGATATACACTAGGCCTCCTTGGCACAGGTTGAAACTTTCTCAATAAGGACCAAGAATCACAACGAATCAGAGAAAGGCTGGATAAGTGGGACTACACTAAACTGAAGAGCTTCTGTAGGGCAAAGGACATAGCTAGTAAATTAGTTAGGAAACCTACAGAATGGAAGAAGATCTTCACTAAAGATACTATGGACAAAAACCTCATATCTAAAATAAATAACAGGTCAAAAAATTGAATCACCCCAAAACTAATCTCCAAAGATACAACCATCCCATTAAAAGATGGTCCAAAGACTTAGAGAGTCTTCTCTGAAGAAGAAACTAAAATGACCTATAGACACATGAAGAAATGCTTGACATCTCTGGTCATAAAAGAAATGCAAATCAAAACAACTCTAAGACTCCATCTCACTCGAGTTAGAATAGCCAGTTTCAAGAAAACTAATAACAACAGATGCTGTTGGGGATGTGGCCAGGAGGGATCACTAATACACTGCTGGTGGGAGAGCAAACTCACTTAATCACTACAGAAAGCAGTATAGCAGTTCCTCAAAAGACTAAACATAGAACTCCCCTGTGACCCAGCAATTTCACTACTTGGAATTTACCCAATCATCCAGAGACAAGGACATACTAAATCCATTAGCATAACCATATTCATTGCAGCACTATTTACAATAAGCCTAGATATGGAACCAACCCAGATGTACCTCAGTTGATGAGTGTATCAACAAGATGTGGTATTTTACACAATGGAATTCTGTGCTGCTGTCAGAAAGAACCACATCGCCCCATTTGTTTGAAATGGAAAGTGTTAGAAAAAATCATATTAAGCAAAGTAAGCCAGACTCAAGGAACATAGGCCCAAGAGTCTCCCTCATTTGTCAAAATCAGAAGAAACCTTGGGTTCTCCTACCAGAAATTTATAATAGAACAAAATCTAGAGACATAAGGCCAAATAGTATAACACTAAATATAACGACCTCCAGAATAAAAAAAAAACAAAATCCATATAATGAATGATTGTTGTCATTAATGTACTATGTTATCTCATCTCTTTTGCTACCTCTTGGTTATATCATATTGTTACAATATTTCACCTCGTTATCTGATATATTTTGTTTGTGCTTAATTGGTTATTTGAAATTGGATGGGGAAGGGGGAAATCAAGATGAGTGAGGTGCGGGGGGAGGGAAATGGGGACCATGTCATGAGAAAGGGTATCAATGTTAGTAAAGTAATGCATCGTCTATCTGGTGAATATAATGTAACCCTTCTATTAGTTACAATAAAAAATGGAACAAACTGTAAAAAAAATTAAAAAATTTTCTAAAATTCTAAGTTGAAACTGTTTTCTTCCCACATAAAAGCATACATTTAGAGGTAAGAATCTACTTGGAATTATTTCATGTCTTTCAAATAAAGTAGTTGAAAAATTAAAAAAAAAGAAACATGTTGCCTGAGATGGCAATTAGGACATCCAGAGTGGAAGATAGAAAGCAAGTGCTGGAGCAAAGAATCATCATTCCGGAGAAATCAGTCACCAAAGAGAACTCCAGGACCTGGCAGATGTAGCCAAGAAATCTAATCTTCCTATAATAGGGATCGATGAGGGGGGGAGTACCTTGATAAAGGAATGCAACCCTTATTAACGAAAATCATAGCAGAGAACTTCCCCAAACTTAAATGGAAATTACTTACATTATTGAAGTTTTCAAGACTCCAAACAGGCAAGATCCTAGAAGGAACTCATCTAAACACATCATAGTAAAAATACTAGACCTGAATACCAAAGAGCTGATCTTAAAGTCTGCAAAAAGAAGAAAGAGGTATACTACAATAAAAAAAATTATAATAACTGCAGACCTCTCCACACAAATCTTAAATGCAAGAAAACCATGGAAAAACATCATACATGTCCTGAAGACCAACAACTGTCAATCCAGAATGATATATCCAGTAAAACTAGCATTTATAGTTGAGGGAGAAACAAGAATATTTCACTCCAAAGAGAAGGTTTATGAATACGTGCACACTAAACCAGCATTACAAAAAATATTAAATAATCAAGAACAAATTTCAGAACATCAAGGTCCCCATGAAGAAGCAATTACCTATAAGACACTAAACACAAAAGGGGAAAAAAGAGAGAGAAAGAAACTTGGAAGTAAAAATAAATAATGACAATGGACACTGACCACTTCTCCATAATTCCCCTAAATGTGATCAGGTTGAACAATCCAATCAAAAGACACAGAACAGGAGACTGGTTTAAGAAACAAGACCCATCCATATGTTGCCTCCAAGAGACCCGCCTCACTGCCAAGGACAGAAACAAATACCAGCTGAAAGGATGGAAATCAATTTTCCACTCCAATGCACTGTGCAAAAAGCCAGGAGTAGCAGTCTTAATCTCCGACAAAATTAACTTTCACTAAAATCAGTACATAAATATAAACACGGCCACTACTATCCATACCCAGAATATTACGGTTATAAGCATTACTCCCCCAACACTGGAGCACCCAAATACATCAAGCAAACTCTCTTAGAATTACAGAACATGATAGACTCAAACACAATTCGGTGGGAGACTTCAGTACGCCACTCTCACCAAATGACAGGTCAACTCAACAAAAGTTAAGCAAAGACACCATCGACTTAAACAACAACATAGCCTAGCTGGGCTTAACAGATATTCACAGAGTCTTCCATCCAATGGCGAAACTTTATACATTTTTCTCAGCAGCACATGGAACACACTCCAAAATAGATCATATAATAGTTCATACAGAACACTTAAGCAGATACAAGAGGACTGATACAACCCTATGCATTCTATCTGATCACAGTGAGGTCAGACTAGTTGTTAACAACACAGTAAAAGACAAAAAACATTCAAACATTTGGAATCTGAACAACACAATTCTGAATAATTCCTGGGTTACAGATCAGATCAGAGAAGATACCCAAAACTTCCTTGAATGTAATGACAATCAAAAGGCATCACAAAGGAACTTATGCGACACAGCAAAGGCAGTTGTAAGGGGCAAATTTATCACCCTAGGAGCACATATGAAGAAGACAGAAAAAGAGCATGTAAATAACCTAAAAAGGAAATTGAAACACCTAGAGGAGCAAGAAAAAGTTAATTCTAAAACAGCTAGAAGGACAGAAATAACAAAAAATAAAACCACAAATATAAGGGATTGAAATAGGAACTACTATACACAAAATTAATAAATCAAAAAGTTGGTCCTTTGAAAGAGTCAACAAAGTTGACAGACCCCTGGCAAGATTAATCAAAAAAAGGAGAAGGGAGACCCAAATAAACAAGATTAGAGACCCCATGGGAACAATCACTTCCAATATCCAAAAATTCAGTCTATTATGAATAAGTACTACCAGGGCCTATATTCAAGTAAACAAGAAAACGTAGTAGAAATGGATGATTTCTTAAATAAATATAGGCTACCCACATTGAACAATGAAGAGGTAAACAAATTGAACAAGCCAATCTCTTAGAATGAAATTGCAGAAGCAATCAGGGAAATACCAACCAAAACGGGCCCAAGTCCAGATGGTTTCACTGTGGAATTCTACAAGATCTTTAAAGATGAAGTAACACTTATATTCTTGAAAATCTTCCAAGAAATAGAAGCAGAAGGAGCAATACTAAACTCATTTTCTGAAGCTAATATTACTCTCATCCACAAACCAGGGAAAGACCCAACAAAAAAAAGAAAACCACAGACCTATCAGTCTAATGCACACAGATGCAAAACTCCTCAATAAAATACTAGCCAACAGAATCCAGAAACAAATTTAAAAAATTATACACCACAATCAAGTAGGCTCTATCCCACAGATGCAAGCTGTTTTAACATTCACAAATCAATCAATGTAATAGACCACATCAATAGAGATAAGGATAAGAGTCATATGATAATTTCTCTGGACACAGAGAAGGCATTTGACAAAATACAGCATCCGTTTATGTTGAAAGCACTAGAAAAAATAGGCATGAGGTACATTCCTTAAAATAATTAAAGCCATATATGACAAAACTACAACCAATATTATACTAAATGGTGAAAGACTGGAACCATTTACCTTAAAATCAGGAACTAGACAGGGATGTCCACTCTCTCCACTTCTCTTCAGTATAGTGCTGGAATCCTTAGCCAGAGCAATAAGGCAGAAAAAGGACATCAAAGGGATCCACATAGGGAAAGAAGAAATTAAACTATCCCTTTTCACAGATGACATGATCCTCTACTTGATTGACCCAATAAGCTACTCCTCGAAGTAATAAACTATTTTAGCAAAGTGGCAGGATACAAAATTAACCTTCAGAAGTCAATAGAATTCTTGTACACTAATAATAATATATACAAAAGAAGACCAAATAAAGAAAATGATCCCATTCTTAATAGCCCTCAAAAGAATAAAATATTTAGGAATTAACTTAACCAAAGATATAAAGGAATTATTTAATGAAAACAATAAAAGCCTAATGAAAGAAATTAAAGAAGACACCAGGTAATGGAAAGACATCCCATGCTCATAGCTAGGGACAACCAATGTAGTAAAAATGGCTATACTGCAAAAATTGATATACAATTCAAAGCAATCCCCATCAAAATCCCACAGACATTCTTTATTGAAATAGAAGATACAATCCAAAGGTTCATTTGGAACAAGAAAAGACCTAGAATAGCCAAAACGATTCTAGGCAAAAAGAGCAATGCTGGTGGTATTACAATACCAAACATCAAACTCGACTATAGAGCCATAAAAATAATTAAAAAACAGCATCTTATTGGCGCAAAAATAGACCAGAAGATCAATGAATCAGAATAGAAGATACAGAAATAGAACCACATACCTATAGGCAACTTGTTTTTGACAAAGGAGCCAAAGATATGCAGTGGAACAAAAACAGTCTATTCAATTATTGGTGCTGGTAAAACTGAGCAGCCACATGCAGAGAGACTCGATAAATAGGACTACCTAAGAATAAAGTTTCTGTACAAATAAAAGCATAGTCACAAAAGTAGAGAGACAACCAACCAACTGGGAAAATATATTTTCCAATAATACATCAGATAAATGTTTAATATCCAGTATCTACAGGGAACTCAAGAAACTAATTCCCCCAAACCCAACAAACCATTCACTAAATGGGCAAGGGAACTAAAGAGAGACTTTTTGGAAGAAGAGATTAAACTGGCAGAAAAGCATATGAGGAAATGTTCATCATCCATAGTCATAAAGCAAATGCGAATAAAAGCAACCCTAAGATACCACCTTACCCCAAGAAGAATGGCCAAGATTTTGAACTCAGACAATGACAGTTGCTGGAGGGGTTGTGGAGAAAAAGGAACCCTATTACACTGGTGGTGGGAATGTAAACTAATTCAGCCACTCTGGAAAGTATTGTGGACGTTTCTTAAAGAACTGAAAATTGACCTTCCCCATGACCCACCATACCACCTTGGAAATCTACTCTGAACACCATAACCCAAGATATGGTTAGGACACCCGCTCAGCTATGTTTATCTCTGCACTATTCACAATAGGCAGGTGATGGAAACAATCCAGATGCCCTACTGCAGATGAATGGATACAGAAAATGTGAGATATGTATATATATATATATATATATATATGTAATGGAATTCTACATAGCCAACAGAGAAGTGAATGCCATGAATTCCTCTATTAATTTTTGATTTGTCTCATCAGGCTCATGCATAACATGTGCAGGATTTCAATAGTTTCATTCAGAATATTTGCCAGTAGTGTTTATAGAGTATTTTGAGAAATATTCTCCAGGTTTTTCATTGACTCTACAGTTGCCTGTTTATTTTAAGTGGGAGTTGAGGTTCTTGTCTTGTCATTTTTATTATGTTTCTATGGTTTTAAGAAAAGCACCAACCCAGAGCCCTGCAGCTAGACAGAATTTAGAGGCTCAAAACCAGAGAAAGGTACTCCCCTATGTACCTCTACTTTTCTTTGTTTGGGGAGGAATATTATGGTTCAAGAGAGGGGATCATTCATATTTATGATCAGTAACTAATCTGTTGTGAGTGATAGAGGCAGATGTATCAAAGGCATAACACTATAAGCCAATTACATCCAGTCATAACTCTTTATTGTACACACGTTTACTTGTTTATTTGAATAAGGGAAGAGAAGGGGACAAATGACATGATGAGACAAAGGACAAAGGATGAACCAATGTAACATCAATATTCACTAGAGATATTTTGGAAAAGAAATTTACAAATTGGGAGAGGGTAGGGGGAGGGAAAGTGGGAAAATATATGGAAGGGGTAGCAATGTTTTTTGTTGTTGTTGTTTTGTTTGTTTGTTTTTACCAGTCCTGGGCTTATGCTCAGGGCCAGAGAACTGTCCCTGGATTTTTCAAAAGGCTAGAACTCTACCACTTGAGGCTCAGCACCACTTCTGGCTTTTGCTAAGTATGTGGTACCAAGGAATCGAACCCGGGTCTTCGTGCATCCTAGGCAAGCACTCTACCACTAGGCCAAAATCTCGGCCCATGGGGTAGCAATATTTAAGAAGTAATGTAGTCACTTTCTTATGAATGCAACTCTAACCCCTCTATATATCACTCTGACATAAAAAGAAAAGAAGGAAAAATAATAAAAATTCTTCAATTTCCTTGGGGGATCTTTTCTCTCCTCAATGTCCACTATGTAATCTCAATGGAGCCCTTGATTTCCTTGTGGTAGTCATTTGTCCTTGTAGCTTAGTAGCTTGGTTAAATTCTTAAATCAATTTCTTTGAAAGTGCAGAAAAAATCTGCCTTACAAGGTTAGGGATTTTGTATCATTTATCTTTCTTTGCTGCAAAGGTGTATGGCTGTCTTTTGCTGTGCCTGCTCTGGTGAATGTTGCTCCTCCCTGGGAGGAGCTTCTTTCTTCCAGGAGGCTATACCTTTCACTGGGCTGAACTTACTCTCAATGGTCAGATTCATTTTCCCTGTAGAAAACTGGTGCTGCACCTGCTGTTTTTCCAGTCAAATAATATGCTAGCTGGTTTGGTAGGCACTATGCCAGTATGAAACACGGTGTTCTTTTCCAGTGTGGAGTGAGGGCCACTTTCTGGATGCTGTTCTGTCAGAACTAAGGATGACTTTTGTGGGTTACTCATAATTTCTCTTCTTGTTTCTAACCATCCATGGCCTGTGTCATTCATATACATCTGCATGTGTCTAGCAGTATGTGAAATTCCATTCCTAGTCATCCAGTACTTTCTGGAGGTTAGTGAAAACCCACGCACACTTTGACTATTCCCTTTGTCAGTGCTCTCTCTGGCTACCACTATGGTTTCCAGCACTTCTACTGGTGTAGGCTAAAATACATCTTCTTTTTTCATATTTTTTATTGTAATTAATAGAAGGGTTACATGATATTTGTCAAATAGGAGGTGCATTAATTCACATACATTGATACCCTTTCACGTGTCTTGATCCCCATTAACTCCCCCCCCAACGCCACCCCTCATCTTGTTTTCCCCCCTTCCCTATGCAATTTCAAATAACCAAAAACAAATATATCCCATATATCAGGTAAAAAAGTGGGATACTGTAACAATATGAGATAACCAAGGGACAGCAAAAGAGATGAGAAAAAACACAGTACATTAAGGACAACAATCATTCATTATATGGCTTTTGTTTCTATACCCTAGAGGTCCTTACATTTAGCATCATACTATATGGCATTATGTATCAAGGTTTTGCTCTATTGCAAATCTCTGCTTGGAGAGACCAAGCTTTCTACTGAATATGACAAATGAGGGAAACCATTGAGCCTAAGTTCTTTGAGTCTGGCTTACTTCACTTAATATGATTTTTATGTAAGTCTTTCCATTTCCTAACAAATGGGGCGATGTCATTCTTTCTGACAGCAGCATAGAATTCCATTGTGTAAAAATACAACATCTTGTTGATCCACTCATCAACTGAAGGACATCTAGGTGGGTTCCACATCTTTGCTATGGTAAATAGTGCAGCAATGAACATAGTTGTGCTAGTGGATTTAGTATGTCCATGTTTCTGGATGATTGGGTAAATGCCTAGTAGTGGAATTGCTGGGTCACTGGGGAGGTCTATGTTTAGTCTTTTGAGGAACTGCCATACTGCTTTCCATACTGGTTGAACAAGTTTGCACTCCCACCAACAGTGTATTAGTGATCCCTCCTGGCCACATCCCCTCCAGCATCTGTTGATATTAGTATTCTTGATCCTGGCCATTCTAACTGGAGTGAGGTGGAATCTTAGAGTTGTTTTGATTTGTATTTCTTTTATGACCAGAGATGTTGAGCATTTCTTCATGTGTCTATAGGCCATTTTAGTTTCTTCTTCAGAGAAGACTCTCTTTAAGTCTTTGGTCCATCTTTTAATGGTATGGTTGTTACTTTGGAGATTAGTTTTGGAGTGATTCAATTTTTGGAGCTGTTCATATCAACAACTTTTAGATATGAGGCCTTTCTCCATTGTATAGTTGGTGAAGACATTCTCCCACTTCCTTGTTAATTTACTAGCTAGGTCCTTTCCCATACAAAAGCTCTGCAGTTTAATGCAGTCCCACATATAAAGCCTTTCTCTGATTTGTTGTGATTCTTGGTCCTTATTAAGAAAGTTTCAACCTGTGCCAAGGAGGCCTAATGTATCTGCTTTTCCTTCTCGTGAAGTTTTCAGTGTGTCGGCTTTTACCTCGAGGTCTTTGATCCATTTGGAATTAATTCTAGTGCAGGGTGACAAAGAAGGATCCAACTTTAGTTTTCTGCAGGTGCTTAATCAGTTCTGCCAACACCACTATTTTTCCTCCATTCTATTTTTTGGCTCCCTTGTCAACGATTAGGTGGCCATAGGTCTGTGGTTTAATATCTGGGTCCTCAGTTGTATTCCACTGATCTTCAAGCCTATATTGTGCCACTACCAAGCTGTTTTGATAATTACAGCCCTGTAATAGTGTCTAAAGTTTGATATTGAAATTCCTTCTGCACTGTTCTTTCTGCTAAGATGTGTTTTTGCTATATGGGGTCTTTTATTATTCCATATTAAATTTTGGATTGCCTCTTCTATTTCTTTAAAGAATGCCATTGGGATATTGTTGGGTATTGCATTGAATTTGTAGACAGCCCTTGGCAAGATTGTCATTTTCACGATGTTGATTCTTCCAATCCAGGAGCATGGGAGGTTTTTCCATTTTCTCAGTTCTGCTTTAATTTCCTTTTTGAGGGTTTTAAAGTGTTCATCAAAACGTTACTGTATATTCTTAGTTAAAGTAATTCCCAGGTACTTTATTTTCTTTGAGGCTATTGCAAAAGGAGTTGCTTTCCTGATATTTGCCTCGTTCCTCTCACTGTTGGTGTAGAGGAAGGCAGTTGATATTTGAGGGTTAATTTTATATACTGCTACCCTTCAAAAATATTGAATCATCTCAAGGAACTTGGGAGTAGGGTCTATTGGATTCTTTAAATATAGAATCATGTCATCTGCAAAGAGGGATAGTTTTACTTCCTCTTTCCCTATTTGGATCCCCTTTATGCTTGCTTCTTGCCTTATTGCACTTGCTAAGAATTCTAATATTATGTTAAAGAGGAGTGGAGAGAGTGGGCATCCTTGTCTCGTTCCTGATTTTAGAGGGAATGGCTTTAGCTTTTCACCATTAAGTCTAATACTAGCTGTGGGTTTGTCATACACAGCCTTTATTATACTGAGGAATGTTCCATGAATTCCTAGTTTCTCCAGAGCTTTTAACATAAAGAGGTGTTGGATCTTGTCAAATGCTTTTCTGCATCTATTGAGACAATCATGTGATTTTTGTCCTTGTTCCTGTTGATGTGTTGAATTGTATTAACTGATTTGCGTATGTTGAACCATCTATGCCTGCTGTGATGAATCCTGTTTGATCATAGTGTATAATTTTTTTGATGAGTTGTTGTAGACGGTTGGCCAGTATTTTGTTAAGAAGTTTTGCATCAAAGTTCATAATAGAAATAGGTCTATAGTTCTCTTTTTTTTTGATGAATCACTGTCTGGTTTGGGGATGAGGATTATACTGGCTTCATAGAATGAGTTTGGTAAAGAACCTTCATTTTCAATTTCCTTGAAGAGCTTGAGGAGTATTGGTGTGAGCTCTGCTTTGAAGACCTTATAGAATTCAGCTGTGAATCCATTTGACCCTGTGGTTTTCTAAGGTGGAAAGTCTCTTATTGCCATTTCTATTTCAGAGCTTGAAATAGGCCTCTTTAGTTGGGTTAGTTCTTCTTGGTTCAGTGTGGGTATGTTTATATTGGCTCGGGATTCATCCATTTCTTCTAGATTCTCAAATTTGTTGGCAAAAGGTTTTAAAAAGTATTCCCTCATGATACTCTGAATCTTAGTAATTTCGGTAGTGATATTACCATTTACTTCTGTGATTTTGTTTATTTCGGTATGCTCCCTTCTTTTTTTGGTAAGATTTGCTAATGGTCTCTCAATTTTGTTAATTCTTTCAAAGAACCAAATTCTTGTTTTGTTGATTTTTTTCTATAGCTTTTTGGATTCCAATTCATTTAATTCGCTTTGATTTTAATATTTTGCTTCCTTCTAGTGAGATTAGGGTTAGTTTGTTGCTCTTTTTCCAGGAGTTTAAGGTGACTCATTAAATTGTTGGTTCACAGTTTTTCCAATTTATTATCGTAGGTACTCAGAGCTATAAATTTTCCTCTGAGTACTGCCTTTGCCGTGTTCCAAAGGAGCTGATATTTTATGTGCTCCTTTTTGTTAAATTTCATAAACTGTTGGATTTCTGTTCTGATCTCTTCGATGACCCATTGGTGATTCAACAATGTGTTGTTCAGTCTCCATGAGTTACAGGGTTTTCGTTGGTGGAGATGTGTGTTCAGTTCCAATTGGAGGCCCTTGTGGTCTGAGAGCATGCATGGAATAATTTCAGTGTTTCTGAATCTGTCCAGGTTTGTTTTATGGCCTAAAATGTGGTCTATTTTGGAAAATGTTCCATGTGCTGCTGAAAAAAATGTATATTGTGTTGTTGCTGGGTGGAATAATCTGCAGATGTCTGTTACATCTAATTGGTCTATATAGTTGTTCATTTCTAAGTTTTCTCTGTTCAGTTTTTGCCTTGCTTATCTGTCCACTGGTGAAAGTTATGTTAAAGTCACCAACATTCACTATGTTTCGATCTGTGTATGGTTTCAGTGAAAGTAATGTTTCCTTGATGAAGTTCGGAGCTCCGGAATTTGTTGTGTAGATATTTAGGGTGGTTATGTCCACCAGGAGGAAAGATCCCTTTAGCACTATGTAGTAACCTTATTTGTCTTTAATCACCAATTTTAGTTTGAAGTATCATTTATCTCATATGAGGATGGCAACTCCAGCCTGTTTATGGGAGCCGTTCGCTTGATAGAGTTTATTCCAACCTCTCACTTTCAAAAGATGTTTTTTTGGGGGTTAAGATGTGTCTCTTGAAGACAGCAGAAGGTTGGATCTTGCTTTTTGATCCAACTAGATAATCTATGTCGCTTAATTTGAGAGTTAAGTCCATTGATATTGAGAGTCAGGTTTGAGAAATATTTATTAGTTACTGCCATTTTTACAAGCTTCCATTAGGGCCTGTGTCTTGATAGCTTTTGTGGTGCTTAGATGTTATGAGTTTTAGGTGCCATGTCTTACTCTATATTACATTTGTGTTTGTTTTCTATGTGTAGAACGTCTTTGAGAATTTTCTGTAATGTTGGATTTGTTGCTACATAATATTGCAACTTTTCCCTGTAATGGAATGTTTTTATTGTTCTCTCAGTTATGAATATGAGGTTAGCTGGTAGTTGGTAGTTATTTGACTTGGTAGTTATTTGACTTCAGGCTATGACATATCCTTCCACTCTTTTCTTGCTTGCGTGGTCTCTGCTGAGAAATCTGGGGTTATTCTGATTGATTTGCCTTTATAGGTGATTGTTCTCATCTCTCTGGCTGATTTTAGGATCGTACCTTTGGTCTCTATTGATCCAGTTCGGATTATAATGTGGCGGTGGGATGTCCTTTTCTGGTCAGGTCTGTTTGGGGTTCTAAAAGCTTCTTGTATCTGGATGGGCCTGCCCTTCTGGATATTTGGGAAGTTCTCTGAGATGATTCCCTGAAGTATATTTCCAATACCATTGACCTCTTTCTCCAGATCCTCCTCAATACCAATTAGCCTTAAATTAGGCTTCCTAATTGTATCTTGGATCTCCTGTAGCATTCTCTCATATTTCTTAGGTTTGAATTGACTCATTTTCTGTTCTTTCTTTATAACAACTAAATTATCCTCAACCTTGGCAATTCTCTCTTCTGTATGGTCTAACCTCTTATCAAAGCTATCTACTTTATTCTTCATCTCCCTTGCTTCTAGTTGCTCATTTTTGATGCCTTTCATCTCTTCTTTTAGATCGTGTATGGATTTCTTTAGCTCCTTGATTTCAATTTCAGTAGTTAGCTCAGCAGCTTTATTCTCTTTGGACATTTGTTGGAGTTCAGTCACCTTTTTATTTGTGGATTCTATGAATTCCTCCATTTTTCTTTGAAAAACCTTTATTATGGCCTCCTTTATGGCTTCCCCTTCTTCACATATCACCTTGTTTATGGTTTCCTCTTGTTTAGCTGTGGCTTCCTTCCTTATCTCTTTTTTTATGTTTTCACACTTTTTATTAATGATGTTTATCAATTGCATTTGTATAGCACTTGGAAGGCTCTCCTCTAGATTTGCCACTGAATGTTCCATTGCCTGTATATGATGGGTAGGAGATGCTATTCCTTGATTTGACATTTTTCTTGAGTTTCTTGTTCTGCCCATTTGAAAATGGGAGAAAGATTAATACTAAACAAGATTACAATTTTTCAGAAATAACCAACCTAGACCTTTTTAGTTGGCTGACAATAGATATTCACTCTTTTAGTTTGGTAATATCACTCTCTCTTTCTTTTTGTGCACTTACATACAAATCTAATACAATCACAGATGACCAATTTATGACCAAAACAATAAGCCCTTTCATTCCAATCTCTATTGTATTTAAGTCCCTCTGGACCTACAGTATAATTGAACACCTAGATACACAGCATTGCTCAGCAACCATCAAATGTAGATCCATGCTCTATAAGAGTTGAAGGATGAACAGAGGACCAGAGGTAGAAAAATAATATGAAAGGTGACAAGGTAGGTAGGATAAGAATAATACAGGAATGTCAGATTATTATTGTAATGAAGAAAAGGTACCCTATAAGAATAACTGACCTAAGGTGATAGACAGGTAGCATATTTGAGTACAAAGTTTACATGAACTCTGATAAAACTTATGAAAATAAGAAGAGTAATAAGAAGAATATATATAGAGAAGAGGGAGGTAGATATAGGAGATTTCAATGATACCAGAAACGAAAAACAAAAACAGAAACAAAACAAAAACAAACAAACAAACAAAAGAACAGGTGGGGTGGTATTCCTCCCTGTTCTGAGTTCTTACCCGAGATACTAGAGTTGAGAACGAGGAGTTTAAAAAGCAGGTGACTGTATCAATATGGATATCGTTTGTATTCAAACTGTACCCAGAGCTGTCACTGTGCTTCTAGGAACGACCCCAGTGACAGCAGGATTGTGGAAAAAGAGAGGAGGGAAAAAAAGGAATGAATCATAACATTAGAAAAAAAGGTGTAGGTTAAGTGGCAAAGAGAAGAATAAGGACATCTAAAAATGCAAATGAATGGCATAGAAGAAAGAAAAAGGGTATTCTTCAGTTTTTTTTTTGTGGCGGGGGCAGGATAGGAAACTTGTGTCTCCACTGAACTCGGGATCTAAACACTTCACAAAGTCCTTTTCTCTTGTGATTTGGCTTTGCGGTTTTTCTGATGAGATTGCTTCTTTGGTACAACAAATCTGAAAGGTCCGTGGGCAGCTTTGTTTACCAGGTCTGGGGGCTGGCACAGGGGACGGACTTCAGCAGCACTGGGGCCGTATTTCCAGCTAAGGGATCACTGGGAAATCCTTTGCCAGTTGGAAAGATGGTGTCATCAGCAACACCTCTCTGGCTCCAATTTCTTTGGCCTGGTCTTTGCCAGCAGTCAAGATGGCGCTGCTCTCAACTGGAGGGGGAGGGGCTCCCTCCCAATGCTGTTCAGTGAGCAGAAGTGGAAACTTCACCTCACAGGTACTCACAAATTGCTGGATTGTCCGTGAAGTTGGCAGGTCTGTGCACAGCCAGGTGTCGGCTGTGGGCTAGCTCAGGCTCTGTGTGGCTATCTGTAGCTGGTGGGTCTGCACTGCTGAGAGGCACTCTCTGGGCTCTGATTCAGAAGAGCCTTTGTCTCCCCTGCCGCTCCACAGCTGACAGGGCTCCTCGCTTCTCGTGCCGGTATTATGCCTTTTTTTCCTCTCTGCCTGAGATGTCTGTGGCCCTAAAGCTTACTTAGGATCAATTTCTGGTAAAAAAAAAATTGTCTCCTGAACTGCCAGGACATGACTCTTGGCAGGAGCTCAGTACGTGTCACACTGAACCGTCGCCATCTTCCTTTATCTCAAATCCATCTTCTTAAGCAGAATACCTGTGATTTTTCTGTCCAAAAATCTCTGTTCAATCATTGCTCACTTTGTTGTGACTCTCTAGACATGGACTCTTCATTGGGATGCTAAAAATCTGGTTTCTTGCAGAAAGCTCAGTTACCCCTAGTTGCACCTTTTTTTCTTCTTTATTCTCTCTAAAATAGATTTAATTTGAGTAACTAAAAAAGGCCAACTTAAACATTTAAAAAGAAAGAAATAGATGTATAGGGAATAACATGTTCTGAAATATAGCATGTTTTCCTTTACAATTATTTTTGAAGGGATTTCAAATAACACCAAAATCATTATAACATACAAATTAAAATATAGGTTAATCATTCAACCACTATGGAAAGAAGTATGGCAGTTCCTCAAAATACTAAACATAGAGCTCCCCTATGACCCAGCAATTCCACTACTTGGCATTTACCCAATTGTCCAGAAACAAGGACATACTAAATCCACTAGCACAATGATGTTCATTGCAGCATTATTTACCATAGCAAAGCTATGGAACCAACCTAGATGTCCCTCAGTTGATAAGTGGATCAACAAGATGTGGTATTTGTACACAATGGAATTCTGTGCTGCTGACAGAATGGCATCCCCCCATTTGTTAGGAAATGGAAAGACTTAGAAAAAATCATATTAAGTAAGCCAGACTCAAAGGAACTTAGGCTCAATGGTTTCCCTCATTTGTCATAATCAGTAGAAACCTTGGGCTCTACTAGCAGAGATTTGCAATAGAGCAAAACCTAGATACATAAGGCCATATAGTATGACGCTAAATGAAAGGACCTCTAGGATATAGAAACACAATCCATATGATGAGTGATTGTTGTCCTTAATGTACTATGTTATCTCTCATCTCTTTTGCTGTCCCTTGGTTATCTCATATTGTTACAGTATCTCACTTTGTTATCTGATATATGGGATATATTTGTATTTGGTTATTTGAAATTGGAGAGGGAAGAGGGAAAACAAGATGAGAGGTGGGGGCGGGGGGGAGGGAAATGGGGACCAAGACATGAGAAAGGGTATCAATATACGTGAATTAATGCACCTTCTATCTGACAAGTATAATGTAACCCTTCTATTAATTACAATAAAAATATATGAAAAAAAGCCTGTGAGAAAGTAGGAAAAAATAATGAAGAAATAAAAAAATATGTTAAATATGGTATAACCTCAATGTGTGTAAAGAATATTTATATAGATGATAAGTAGTTAGAAAGAAATGATTAAGGGAAGGGGAAGGAAGGAAGCAGAGAAGGAAGACAGGGAGGGCGGGATAGAAGGAGGAAATAAAGAAGGTAAAGAGGAAGTGAAATATATAGAAATCTTATTGGATATCATTATTAATAGCAAGATTCTTAGTTGTTTCCATATTCACCTTTACAACATTTAGTACTTTTCAAATTACCTTCTAATGATTGAGAATTTACTATTAGATTCAGAAGGAATATACATCAATATTACCTCAAATATATTTCCTGTATAATGTTTCCTTTAAACAAATAGAAAGGAAAAATCTAAAATCTGAAAATGATTCCATTTATATATATTGTATTATAAGTGGTAGCAACTGGTTTTCAAATTTAGTGAGTTTTTAAAAAATGTTTTTCCCACTTGAAAAGGACAATTTCCGAGCATCCTTCTAGTGTTTCAATCTCATTTTAACTTTTCCTTTATTAGAGCCTTCTGAGACAATGGGTGTAGGAAGACATGAATTTGAAACATGAAATAATTTTAATGGGTTGTAGTCTCATTTCTTCTTAAAATAAAATTAACTAGATAAATTAGGATATCGTACTAAATATAATACCACAAAGTAGAATGAAAAAATAGAATAATAGAGTACAGAATAAAATAGAATAGATGGTATCTGTAAGAATATTAATGTTCTTGAGACTTTTACTTCAAATACATATAGCTAGATAGAGATATTAATATACTGAGAGTTGAATTACAATCTGCATGTTAATATGGATCATACCAAAAGTCTTTAAAGTATCTATATCTAAGTGTACATAAAAAGCCTAAAAATATTCTGTGTCAGTGGCTCATTTCTGTACTCCTAGCCCCTCAGAAGAATATGAAATTCATGGTTCAAAGACAGACTGGTCAAGAAAATTCATGACACTTTTACCTCCAATTAATAAGTGAAAATTTGGAAGTAGAACTATGGATCAAGTGGTAGAGCACTATACTTTAAACTTCCAGGCACTGAGTTCAAGCTTCAAGCACACAGCTACAAAAGAGCAAGGAATACATTTTGATAACAAATCCAAATGTTCTTGCTGCTTCTGCTATACAAACAAAATATTTATGCTGCTATTAAGGATTCTTAAGTTTCAAGAAATATGGAACTTTGTTCGGACCTAGTTCTATCCTGTAGCTCACATTTACATAAGAAAACAAACACAACTGTGAATTCCAGCAGTGAACCTTCAAAGGAAGCATGCTGCACACCAAATTACATTGATCCCTTATTTCAAACTCCTTCACCAGCCAATGCCTCCATCTGTAAGCTAACAACAGTTGTAGGCTTTCATCCAGGAAAACAGCCAATTTGAAAATGCACACTTCATTTGGAAATATATACATAGCAAACTTCAACTTCGGTACATTATGAGTAGAGTCAAAATGCAAACATTCCCAAAAGCAACTTCAAATGTATAGGCTGTAAATTAAAAACATTAACACAGAAAGCTTACAATCCTCAAATTGCAAATGACTACAATGGTTCTGTATAAGTGAGGTAATCTTCCTATCTTTTGTCAAAAAAGCTTTTATTTTCAGAAGCATTTAAAAGTAAATTATGTTAATTAGACTCTTAGAGGAGACATCTTTAAAACTCTCAAAAGAAAATGAAATATATGGGACTCTTCAGATCTACAATAGTGTGGATAAGTTTACTTTGAGGTAGCTATGTTGCCTCAGTTTTTTTCAATCCTTTCTCTGAAATTTGAGGTTATAGACCTGACTTTAAAAATCATCTTTCTATCTCAGTGATACTATATGTATTTGTGGAATAGTAAATAAATATTAAAATAAAAATAGCCCACAAAGCTAGCTGGCCTACTCTGTGCCTATGGCAGCTGGAGGCTATACTGGAAAAGTTGAAGGTTTGAAGTCACACTGAAACTTTGTTTCCTATCTTTATTCAGATTCGAAATTTAGGGTGATGGTAAAAATATATCTAACTTTTCAGTGTGAAAATAAATAACATCGTAAATTAAGTATCCAAAATAAATGTAAGTTATTGGTATTTTTATTACTTCTTTAAATTATCCCACTACCATGAAACAACACAGATAATTCTGGATAATAATCATGAGATCATGTCTTAAACAAGCTTCTCACTACTCCAATCCTCAAAAAAGAAAAGCTTTCTTGAGCTTAAAATTATTTGTATGTTTCATTTCCAGCTTTTTATTTGTTAATATTATCTTCAAATGACTTTGTAATTTAGTCCTCTTTGTATGCAATGGGCACACCAATGTGAACATCTTACAATTATGTCCCCAATGTTCTGCATTTCTCATGGTTTCAATAAGTTACATGCTTATTTGCTTTTCATTGAATATAAAAATATGACTATGAATCCCTCTCATGTGTCCATCAAAGTGTTAAAAAGATTGCATTAAAAGTAACAGGGTAAAAGTAAAGTCTATAAACATAGGAATGCATATGTACAGTCTATTTCAAATATCTATTGCTAGGTAACTAAGTATTCTAAAAATTAATGGCTTCAGCAATATTTGTATTTTATCTCACAGATTGCAGAAAGTCATAAGTTGTCAAGAAGACTAATTTCATACAACTTTCTATTCTTTAATATTCTTAACCAAACTCAGATGGAAAAATATTAATACTCAATAGTTCAAGATGACCTTACAAATATGATAGTTTGATAGAAATAGCCATATAAGACAGGTCAGCAGGTCTTTCAGCTACTGCCCATTCATGACTTCCACATAGAGAATAAGCTGTATAACAAAATATCGTATGTGAATTAATGCACCTTCTATCTGGCAAATATCATGTACCCCTTTTATTAATTACAATAAAAAATATCAAAAAAAGAAAATACAGAAAAAAACAAAATATCTCAGAGTAGTTACAGAAAACTTACATGAGAGCTCACAATTCTAATCATTAATTGCAAAAGCTAAAATATCTCTGATACCTAAGATAATTCTTATGACCTAGTTTAAGAAGTCAGTACCCATTCTGTCTTGCTTTATTGGTTATTTAGAATTTTATCCTTAACTGATAACACTCAAATAAAAGAATGAATAAACTTCACAAGCAGCTGATCAAAACCAAAACACTAGAGCAAAATTCTAGAAAAGGAAATAAATCACTAAGTAAAATAATTTCAGCATTTCATTAACTATATTCAAAACTATTGACATAATGCGGTGCAGTGTAAAATTGGAGAGTTAAAATCTGAATATGATTTCAAGTCCAAGTTGCATGGACAAGTTACAATTTCTTTTTTGAATTTAATTTTATTACAAATTGATGTACAGAGGAGTTACAGTTCCATGAGATAATGAGTACATTTCTTATTGAATATTGTGTCCCTCTCCCTCAAGTTTCAATTTCGTAAAGCCTGCAATGTTTCTTCTGTAGATGTAGATTAAATAAAGTTTGTGCTCTACTTACATAGCAACATATACCAATTGCTTAGGAATCTGGTGCTATAAATATGAGACAATGTGTTTTGTATAACAACTTTGACAATGGATTTTTATTTGTACTCCTATTTCGCAAAATATAAGTAACTGAATTTTAAGAAGATTAAAAAATTTGCTCAATGTAAAAAAGTAATTAGAATCAAGATTTAATCCTTGATCTATAATTCCAGAAGTCATTTACTATCATTTAACTATACTATGTCTACTTCCCTTAATACTGAGGTGATTCTTGATGTGATCATTTCAAGATATTGCTTCCTAAACTGAAACACACTACTTCATCACTATCATCATTGCTATTGATTCCAACAACTAAGAGAGCTATAATTGCCTATAATAAGATTGATCATATTTCATGGTATACACAATAAAAGAGACAAACAACAGACTCCGGAGGCCTAAATATTCACACACAGAGTGTAACTGAAAACAAATGAAATCTTATTGAGCAGTCCTAAATATAATAAAATTAAAATTTTAAATATCTGATCTATGGAAGCTTACTTTATCATTAGTCTTTTAAAATAAATACACATATTATTGATTTATTAACTGTTACTGTGATGGTGAGGTACAGAGTGGTTACCATTACATAATTCAGGTAATGAGTATTCTTTTTGAACAGTGTCACTTCTTCCCTTGTTTACTCCATTTTTTTCTCTCCTGACGCCCCCACAAGATGTGTAGTTCATTTTCAACACAGTGTCTAGTGAACGTCAATGATAAATTAGTTCGCACTTAGTTCCACCATTTCTGTGCTCCACCATACCATATTCCAAACAGATAAACTTATATACAGGAAAAAAAGTAGAGAAAACAAAAACAGACAAGGACAAGGAAAAAAATCAAAATCCTAACTAACCGAAAAACTCTTGTTTCCATTTCTTGGAGTTCATTTCTATAAACATAATTTTATATGATCATACGCACATAGATATTGAAAGTTTGTGATACTCTCCTAAAAATATGCACCAACAAAGTCAGTTGGTTTCATGTCTGTCATCACCTATTCCTAAGGAAAAATGAGACTTTTTCTCCCTCTCAAGCAATCTTCAATGATAAAACACTGTGTAATGAAGAACTGAAGAGTAGCAAATTAGTGATACTATTTCTTTCCTGTCTTTTATATGTAGGTTGAGTTGGATCAACATGATCCTTCAGATAACAGATGTCAAGGGAAATAGAATATATTCCTTTATTTGAATTTTTGTAAATATTAAACAGAAAATCTAATGAAAGGAAAACAGAAGGGAAAACTAAATTTATTATCTACATATTACCCCCAAACCAGACTATTGAAGTATTATCTTTGAATCATTGCTGTATATGGTTTTTAAGGACTTTACAACTTGTTGAAGGGGAGTGGGAGAAAAACTTGAGAAGGGAAACAGTATCCCACAAGAATGTACTCATTACCTTACGTACATAACTGCAACTCCTTTGTATATCACCCTGAAAATAAAATTGAATAAAAAAAAAACATGAAATTCTGATTTTAGGATTAAATGTCCCCTAGAAGAAAAATTTAAACACGTGAAAAATAAAAATATATTTGAATCTTGTCTCAATGCTCATTACGGATCAGAAATACAGATTTTGATAGCAAAGCGACATTAGTCGTGAGCTCTGTGAGGCAAGTCATTGGCTTCATCCTCTATAGAGTTAGTCTGTTGGGGTGGGTATAAAAGATGGGGGTCTGTAAAATCTTTCTTCCTTAGAAACTTATTTCCTAGTTCTGTAGAAATGGTTGTATTAGATGTTCTCTATCATTTAATAATATACTTGTGGACTAAAAGATATAAGAGCTGTATAAAATTGGCCAATTATGTTAAACTAGCATATCTGCCTTTACTGTGTTTCTCAGCCTGAATAGGAAGGCCTTTAAAACTGGTTGTTTTTTTAGAAAGCATTTCAATGTAGTTTGTTTGGTATTGTATTTTTTCAATAAAGTAGTTAGTGCTAAGTGAAATGGACCCTGTTGCTAAACTCCACCAAGCAATCATATCCTAGGTAGGGTTAAACTCTCAGTAAAATTGCCATACTGCACAGGTCTTAATGAAGTTTGAATGTTAAGTAATAAATTGTATATTCACTTTAAGAAAACATAGTTTAATGTTTCTACCTCCATACAAATCTATGATGGGCTATATACTATATAGACATAATGTTTTATTACATTTATTTTGATTTTTTTCATATATTTTTATTGGAATTAATAGAAGGGTTACATGATATTTGCCAGAGAGATGGTGCATTAATACCCATACATTGATACCCTTTCACATGTCTTGGTCCCATTTCCCTCCCTCCCCACCCCTCATCTTGTTTTCCCCCCTTCCCTATCCAATTACAAATAACCAAATACAAATATATCCTATATATCAGGTAACAAAGTGAGATACTGTAACAATATGAGATAACCAAGGGACAGCAAAAGAGATGAGAGATAACATAGTACCTTAAGAAAAACAATCATTGATTATATGGCTTATGTTTCTATATCCTAGAGATCCTTTCATTTAGTGTCATACTATATGGCCTTTATTACATTTATTAATATGTATTTATGAGATACAAACCCTCAGCTTAATTTTAATTATGCTGTAAAATCTATGTGCTGGTGATTATACATAGAGATTCCCTTCTTTTTTGAGTTATTTTTAAAATTTATTTATTATTATTATAGTGCTGTATTGAGGGGTTACAGTTATATTTGTAAGGTACTGGGTACATTACTTCTTTTTTATTAAAGAATTTATAAACATTGATTTTTACATCATATTTCAAATAATATGTTTAACAAACAAGTATTCAGGAAGGGAATCTCTATATACAACAACTGGCACTTAGATTTTAGAACATAACTAAAATTAGGCTGAGGGTTTGTATATCGTAGATACATATTATTCTATGTAATACAGCATTATGTCTATAGAGTCATAGATTTTTATGTCTATGTAGTTGTGTTTATATTTCCAATAACATGTCCATAGCATTCTTATGCAAATATTGAGTCCTTGCTCTTGTACAGTTTGGGTTGAAATAAGATGTAAAAATGATTTGGATTGACTCACTTTCTGTTCTTTCTCTATAACAACTAAATTATCTTCAGCCCCAGAAATTCTCTCCTCTGCATTGTCTAACCTGCTATCAAAGCTATCTACTTTATTCTTCATCTCCCTTGCTTCTAATTGCTCATTTTTGATTCCTTGCATCTCTTCTTTTAGATCATGTATGGATTTCTTTAGCTCCTTGATTTCCATTTGAGTGGTTAGCTCAGTAGCTTTATTTTCTTTGGACATTTGCTGGAGTTCAATCACCTTTTTATTTCTGGATTCTATGAATTCCTCCATTTTGCTTTGAAAAACCTTTATTATGGCCTCCTTTATGGCTTCTTCTTTTTCACTTATCACCTTGTTTATGGTTTCCTCTTGTTTACCTATGGCTTCCTCCCTTATCTCTTTCTTTATATTTTCACATTTTTCATTAATGATGTTTATCAATTGCATTTGTACAGCACTTGGAAGACTCTCCTCTAGGTTTGCCAGTGACTGTTCCATTGTCTGTTTATATTGGGTGCGGGATGTTGTTTCTTGATTTGACATTTTTCTTGAGTTTCTTGTTCTGCCCATTTGAAAATGGGAGCAAGATTAATACTAAACACAATTATAGTTTTTCAGATATAACCAACCTAGACCTCTGTAGCTGGTAGACACTAGATGTTCACAATTTTTGATTGGTGTTATCAGTCTTTCTTTTTGTGCACTTACAGACCAGTCTAATACAACCACTAATAAGTGATTTATACCCAGAACAATAAGCCTCTCAGTCCAATCTCTATTGTCTTTAAGTCCCTGTGAGCCTAGAGTATAATTGAACACCTAGATATACAGTATTGCTCAACAGGCATCAAGTGTAGATCCATGCATTATAAGGGTTTAAAAATGAACACAGGTCAAGAGATAGAAAGAGAATGAGAGAAGTCAGGGGAGGTACAAGAGGATTAATGTAGGAGTGTAAGATTATTATAGTAATGAAGAAAAGGTATAGTGTAAAGATAACTGAGTTGAGTTGGTAAGTAGGTAGCATATTTGAGTACAAAGTTTGGAAAGTATTAGAATAAAACTTATTTGTTGCTGCTCGACTAGCTCTCAGCCCAACTAGTGGCCTCACAGTGGGCCATGGGATGGATCTGCGAGCTTCAGTCTGAGCATGCTGGGCAGACGTTTTCCTGTGCTGCTTCCAGTGACGGCCCCCAGCCAAGGGTCTGAGGTATGAGAGTTTCCAGGGGCTCTCAGCAGGACCAGGAAGAGACTGCTCTGTTCCCAGCGGTGGGGCCAGCTGAGGACTTGGGCTCCAAGGGCAGGGCCACGCTTTTCTGATTTTCAGAAGGGGAGTTTGGTTGCTGGTCAGCCCTTCAGATCCCTGCTGTGTTTCCACTGCTTTTTCAGAGAGTCTGTGACTGTGGGGGGGCCCCTGGGTGCTTTCTTGCTCAGGATTCCCAGATGGAGGATGCCCTGCTCAAGAATTGAGGGGAACAGATGCTGGCTCCGATTTTCCCACGCACCCCACCCGCTGCTGTAAGGCAGGGTCCAGCGCCCTCCACTCTCCAGATCCAGTGGCCTGGGAGAGGAGCCTGGTGGGCTGGTGGGAGCTAGGACAGCTCCGCCTCCCCTGGTGGGGTGCTGAGTCTTAGGGTCCGCCCACCTGTCAGTCTCCAGTCAGAGGGCTGGGAGTTGAGCCTGTTGGGCGGGTGGGAGTTGGGACAGCTCCGCCTCCTTGGTGGGGTTCTGGGTCTTAGATAGCCTGCCTGTCAATCTCCAGTCAATGGCCTGAGGGAGGGGGCTGTTGAGGGAAGGGACAGGATTCTAAATTCCTTGCCACCCTGCTCCTGCCAGTCTTTCTCGGGCGGGGTAGAGGGGTCTGAGTTAAGTTCTTTTGCTTGGCACCAGCTTTGCTTTCCCGATGTGTTTGGGGACGCACTGTATTACTCACGCCTCTGAGTTCCATCTGTGGGTGTTCCACGGTGGTGGGGAGTCTTTCACTCCCCTCGGGTCTCCTCCGCCGCCTGTGGTTTGCGTCTGGGTTCCGCTGCTTGCTGTTCTGGTTTCGCGTCCTGGTTCTGCTGCTTCTGATGCTCACTGGCCCGGTCCTGTGCTGGTTTCTGCAGATCGGGGGCTGTCCGGCTCAGCCACCTCCACCACTGCTTTTCGCGGCTAAGCCAGAGAAAAGTTGTGGGGGAGCGGTCCTCACATTCTGAATTCTTTGAGAAAGTTGGATGTGAGCTTTATCTGGATTTCTTTTCCGGTTTGAGTCCTCCGTTGCTTTTTGAGTTTGTTGTTGTGGATTTCTTAAGGTAATTGGTTCATGGGACTCCCTGGTTCTCTCTTTTTGTGAGAGAGAGCTAGGCAGAAAATGAGTCAATCCAAATGTAGGAAATGTGAGAGAGCACTTCAGGAGGTCCAAGATACAATTAGGAAACCTAATTTAAGGCTAATTGGTATTGAGGAGTGTCTGGAGAAAGAGGTCAATGGTATTGGAATATACTTCAGGGAATCATCTCAGAGAATTTCCCAAATATCCAGAAGGGCAGGCCCATCCAGATACAAGAAGCTTTTAGAACCCCAAACAGACCTGACCAGAAAAGAACATCCCACCGCCACATCGTAGTCCGAACTGGATCAATAGAAACCAAAGAAAGGATCCTAAAGGCAGCCAGGAAAAGAGATCACTAACCTATAAAGGTAAACCAATAAGAACAACCCCAGATTTCTCAGCAGAGACCATGCAAGCAAGAAGTGACTGGAAGCATATATGTCATGCCCTGAAGTCAAATAACTACCAACCAAGAATACTGTACCCAGCTAAGCTCTCATTCGTAATTGAGGGAATAATAGAAACATTCCATTTCAGGGAAAAGCTGCAACAATATGTCGCAACAAAACCAACACTACAGAGAATTCTCAAAGATGTTCTATACATAGAAAACCAAAATAAATGCAATATAGGAAAAGAAATGGCACCTAAACAGCATACCATCTAAGGACCACAAGAACTGTCAAGACACAGGACCTAATAAAAGCTTTTAAAAATGGTAGGAACTAATAACTATCTCTCAATCCTAACTCTCAATATCAATGGACTTAACACTCCAATTAAATGGCATAGACTGTCTAGTTGGATCAAAAAGCAAGATCCATCATTCTGCTGTCTTCAAGAGATATATCTTACCCCAAAAAACAATCATCTTGTGAAAGTGAGAGGTTGGAATAAAATCTATCAAGCTAAGGGCCCCCATAAACAGGCTGGAGTTGCCATTCTCATATCAGATAAAATAGACTTCAAACTAAAATTAGTAAGAAAAGACAAAGAAGGTTACTACATACTACTTATGTGATCTTTCCTCCAGGAAGACATAACGATCCTAAATATTTATACACCGAACCCCGGAGCTCCGAACTTAATCAAGCAATCTTTACTTTCACTGAAACCATACATAGATCGAAACACAGTGATTGTCGGGGACTTTAACACACCACTCTCACCTATGGACAAATCAACAAGGCAAAATCTCAATAGAAAATCCTTAGAACTGAACAACTATATAGACCAACTATATCTAACAGACATCTGCAGATTATTCACCCAGCAACAATACAATACACGTTTTTCTCAGCAGCACATGGAATATTTTCCAAAATAGACCACATTTCAAGCCATAAAACAAACCTGGACAGATTCAGAAACACTGAAATTATTCCCTGCATGCTCTCAGACCACAAAGGCATCAAATTTGAACTGAACACACATCTCCACAAACGAAAACCCTGTGACTCATGGAGACTGAACTACACATTGTTGAATCACCAATGGGTCATCAAAGAGATCAGAACAGAAATCCAACAATTTATGAAATTTAACAATAAGGAGCACACAAAATATCAACTCCTTTGGGACATGGCAAAGGCAGGACTCAGAAGAAAATTTATAGGCCTATTTGAAGCTCTGAAATAGAAATGGCAATAAGAGAAATTCCACCTAAGAAAAGCCCAGGGCCAGATGGATTCACAGCTGAATTCTATAAGGTTTTCAAAACAGAGCTCACACCAATACTCCTCAAGCTATTCAACGAAATTGAAAATGAAGATTGTTTACCAAACTCGTTCTATGAAGCCAGTATAACCCACATCCCCAAACCAGACAGATTCATCAAAGAAAGTGAACTATAGACCTATTTCTTGGAAGAACGTCGATGCAAAATTTCTCAACAAAATACTGGCCAACCGTCTACAACAACTTATCAAAAAAATTATATACTATGATCAAACAGGATTCATCACAGGGAGGCAAAGCTGGTTCAACATACGCAAATCAATTAATATAATTCAACACATCAACAGGAGCAAGGACAAAAATCACATGACTGTTTCAATACATGCGGAAAAGGCATTTGACAAGATCCAACACCTCTTTATGTTAAAAGCTCTGGAGAAACTAGGAATCCATGGAACATTCCTCGATATAATAAAGGCTGTGTATGACAAACCTACTGCTATTATTACACTTAATGGTGAAAATATAAAGCCATTCCCTGTAAAATCAGGAACGAGACAAGGATGCCCACTCTCTCCACTCCTCTTTAAGATAGTATTAGAATTCCTAGCCAGTGCAATAAGGCAAGAAGCAAGCATAAAGGGGATCCAAGTAGGGAAACAGGAAATAAAACAATCCCTCTTTGCAAATGACATGATTCTGTATTTAAAGAATCCTGTAGACTCTACTCCCAAGCTCCTTGAGCTGATTCAAAACTTTGGAAGGGCAGCAGGCTATAAAATTAACCCTCAAAAATCAACTGCCTTCCTTTACGCTAACAGTGAAATGCACGAGGCAATAATCAGGAAAGCAACTCCTTTCACAATAGCCTCAAAGAAAATAAAGTACCTAGGAATTAGCTTAACTAAGAATGTAAAGGACCTTTACGATGAAAACTTTAAAACCCTAAAAAAGGAAATTAAAGCAAAACTAAGGAAATGGAAAAACCTCCCATGCTCCTGGATTGGAAGAATCAACATTGTGAAAATGACAATCTTGCCAAGGGCTATCTACAAATTCAATGCAATACCCATCAATATCCCAATGGCGTTCTTTAAAGAAATAGTATAGGCAATTCAAAATTTCATATGGAATAATAAAAGACCCCGTATAGCAAAAACATTTCCTAGCAGGAAGAACAGCGCTGGAGACTTTATTACAGGGCTATAACTATCAAAACAGCTTGGTACTGGCACAAGAACAAGCCTGAATACCAATGGAATAGAACTGAGGACCCAGATATTAAACCACAGACCTATGACCACCTAATTTTTGACAAGTGAGCCAAGAAATAGAATGGAAGAAAGACAGCCTCCTCAACAAGTTGTGCTGACAGAACTGGTTAAGCACCTGCAGAAAACTAAAGTTGGATCCTTCTTTGTCACCCTGCACTAGAATTAACTCCAAATGGATCAAAGACCTGGAGGTAAAAGCTGACACAATGAAAACTTTACAGGAAGGAATGGGAGATACACTAGGCCTCCTTGGCATAGGTTGAAACTTTCTTAATAAGGACCAAGAATCACAACAAATCAGAGAAAGGCTGGATAAGTCGGAGTGCATTAAATTCCGGAGCTTTTGTACGGCAAAGGACATAGCTAGTAAATTAATTAGGAAGCCTACAGAGTGGGAGAAGATCTTCACCAACCAAACAACGGACAAAGGTCTCATATCTAAAATATATCAACAGCTCAAAAAATTGAATTTCTCCAAAACTAATCTCCAAAGTAACAAACATCCCATTAAAAAAATGGGCCAAAGAGTTAAAGAGGGTCTTCTCTGAAGAAGAAACAAACATGGCCTATAGACACATGAAGAAATGCTCAACATCTCTGGTTATAAAAGAAATGCAAATCAAAACAACTCTAAGATTCCTCCTCACTCCAGCTAGAATGGCCAGGATCACGAAAACTAATAACAACAGATGCTTGAGGGGATGTGGCCAGGAGGGATCACTACTACACTGTTGGTGGGAGTGCATACTTGTTCAACCACTATGGAAAGCAGTATGGAGGTTCATCAAAAGGCTAAACATAGAACTCCCCTATGACCCAGCAATTCCACCGCTTGGCATTTACCCAACCATCCAGAAAGAAGGGCATACTAAATCCAATAGCACAAAAATGTTCATTGCAGCACTATTCATCATAGCAAAGATATGGAACCAACCTAGATGTCCCTCAGTTGATGAGTGGATCAACAAGTTGTGGTATTTGTACACAGTGGAATTCTATGCGGCTGTGAGAAAAAAAGACATCGCCCCATTTGTTAGGAAATGTAAAGACTTAGAAAAAATCATATTAAGTGATTAGTAAGCCAGACTCAAAGGAACTTAGGCTCAATGGTTTCCCTCATTTGTCATAATCAGTATAAACCTTGGGCTCTCCTAGCAGAGATCCACAATAGATCAAAATCTTGATACATAAGGCCATATAGTATGAAGCTAATTGAAAGGACCTCCAGGATATTGAAACAAAAGCCATATAACCAATGATTGTTGTCCTTAATGTACTATGTTATCTCTCATCTCCTTTGCTGTCCATTGGGTATCTCATTTTGTTACAGTATTTCACTTTGTTATCTGATATATTGAATTTATTTGTTATTTGAAATTTGATAGGGAAGGGGGGAAAACAAGACGGGTGGAGGGGTGGGGGGGAGGGTAATGGGTATCAAGACATATGAAAGGGTATCAATGTATGTGAATTAATGCACCTATCTAGCAAATATCATGTAACCTTTTTATTAATTACAATAAAAATATGTAAAAATGAATGTTAATAAATTCTTTAATAAAAAATTTATTTTAAAAAATATATGTTTAATGTTATCATGAAACACATGTATTACCATATGTATTAAAAAATCAATTGAAAATGAGAGTTTTTATAATTTAATATTAATGATCGTTACTCAAAAGTATGTTATATCTAGATATTTAGTTCAAAATTATCATTGCTATTTGATTGTCTACAAAAACATGTCTTACTTTATCTTTAGTAATCTAAAAATCAATACTAGTGAACACAATTACTCTCATAACTTGCCTTTTACCTTGTTAAATGTCCTAGTAGTACACATGCTAAATTTTATTGTACATATTGTGTATGCACATATATACATGCACAAATATACTCACATATATATACCTATACACATGTATATACATGTGTATATGTGTTAAACAATTATTGTTCTCAGAAGGTGAGCTTGGCTGCTGGTCGGCCCTTCAGATCCCTGCTGTGTTTCCACTGCTTTGTCAGAGTCTGTGACTGTGGGGGGCCCCTCGGTGCTGTCTTGCTCAGGATTCCCAGCTGGAGGATGCCCCGCTCAAGAATTGAGGGGGGGCAGATGATGGCTCCTATTTACCCGCACCCCCTACCCACTGTTGTAAGGCAGGGTCCCAACGCCCTCCACTCTGCAGATCCAGTGGCCTGGGAGAGGAGCCTGGTGGGTGGGTGGGAGCTGGGACAGCTCCGCTTCCCCTGGTGGGTGCTGAGTCTTAGGGTCTGCCCGCTCTTCAGTCTCCAGTCAGAGGGCTGGGGGTTGAGCCCGTTGGGCGGTGGGAGTTGGGACAGCCCCGCCTCCCTTGGTGGGGTGCTGGGTCTTATGGGTAGCCCGCCTGTCAATCTCCAGTCAATGGCCTGAGGGAGGGGGCTGTTGAGGGAAGGGACAGGATTCTAAATTCCTTGCCCCCCTGCTCCCGCCAGTCTTTCTCGGGCGGGGTGTTGGGGTCTGAGTTAAGTTCTATTGCTTGGCTCCCGCTCCGCTTTCCTGATATGTTTGGGGACACGCTGTATTACTCACGCCTCTGCGTCCCTCTGCCGGTGCTCCAAGGTGGTGGGGAGTCTTTCATTCCCCTCGGGTCTCCTCCGCCGCCTGTGTTCTGCGTCTGGGTTCCGCTGCTTGCTGTTCTGGTTCTGAGTCTGGGTTCCGCTGCTTCCCCAGTTTGCTGGCCCGGTTCTGTGCTGGTTTCTGCAGCCGTTGGGCTCCCAGCCTGGTGCTCTCCACTGCCGCTGCTTTTCGTGGATTAGAGCCGGAGCCCGCAGGCTCTTTACCAGCGTGGAGCCGACACCCGCTCAAGCCGCTTTTCGCGGCTTGGTCCGGCACCAGCTGCCACTTTCCGTGGCTTTCTGCGGCTTTCGGGGCTTGGATCCAGCAGCGAGAGGTGGGGGAGGGGTCCTCGCGTTCCGAATTCTTTGAGAAAGTTGGATGTGAGCTTTATCTGGATTTCTTTTCCGGTTTGAGTCCTTCTCCGTTGCTTTTTGAGTTTGTTGTTGTGAATTTCTTTAGGTAGTTGGCTCGTGGGACTCCCTGGTTCTCTCTTTTTGTCAGAGAGCTAGGCTGCGTCCCTATTGTCTCCGCGCCATCTTCCTTCTCTAAACAATTATTGTTAAAGCAAAGTAATTGATACTGGGGAAAATGTGTTGAATTATATTGTATTTATTTTTTCACATTTATCTGCACTAAGTTAAACATTTATATAATTCGTATATGCAACTATTTAACAAAGTGTTCACTGTTTTCTGATTCATAGTCTTCAAAGTTTGTTTTAAGTGGTCACAATTTCTTTTATCCCAATAATTTGATCTTTAAAATATTAGTCAATATGTCAAAATGCCAGAAGAGCAAATCTTTTATCATCTTTTTTCACATATCATTTCCTAATTTTGTAACAGATATCCTAGCTCTTTCTTTGATTTTTATACTGGAGGTTTCATCTTATGTCTCCCAATCAACACTACCAACTAGAAAACTCAGGAGAAATTACATGTAATCTTTAGGTTTTTATTTTGGACTTCCATATATCTGATTCTATTTTATTTTTAGTATTGACTTTGAAATCAGCTCAACATATTATTTTGTTAATTTACAAATAAAATATGTGGTCAACTTTTGATATTTGATGGGATTTTTGCCAAGGATGGCTGTCAAGACATTAAAGAAAGTTATTATTTTTACATGTGGATATTTTCATTCCATCATATCTGGTATAGTGATTCAATGTAGTCAGCACTCAGTAAAGGCTGCTATGTTTTAATCCAGTAAGTTATAAAATAACTTATATTTATTATCTATATTTATATTATCAAGGTTAAGTTTAATCCCTCAAGTGAATAATATGTGGTGCTTAATCTGGAAAGAAAAGATTGCCAGAATGTTTTGGCACCTCTACCATTGAGAAATAGTGCAAATATGGGCATAATAAATGTTAACTCCTACATCAATTTTGGACATTTTACATGAAACTCTGAGCTCCTTGGTGAAGAGTGACTACCTAACTGCAATCTATTTTTATTATAGAGCAGACTTAGAGGAAAACTGTCATTCATACTTTAAAGTGAACACTATAAAAATAGCAAGAAGTGATTCATATGTGCAGTTTCTAACACAGAAGAACTTTCCCAATGGTTCCTGAGTGCCTGATTATGGAAAGAGAGAGAGAGAGAGAGAGAGAGAGAGAGAGAGAGAGAGAGAGAGAGAGAGAGAGAGAGAGAAATCACATAAATACATCCAATAAAATCTTATTCTTGCAATATTATAAAATAAGACACATGGGAAAACATGATATTAAAAACAATAACGGATAGAATATGAAGAGCAATAAAAAAAGAAGGAGACAAAATAAGGCATTCTGACAACTTAATGTAAAAAATACAAGAGGAAAGTCAAAACTACTTTTGGCTGGTTTTACATAAACGAGTGGGTACAAATGAGAAAAAATCACTTGTACTGAAATATCACAGAGCTAACATGACTGTCAACTGCTATGAGATTTTATGTCATTTAAACAGTTTGATATTTGAGATGGATTGTTTTTCTGCAATCAAATATCATAATTACTTTAAAATATATTTATATTACATAGTTTTTAGAATTTAATATAGTTTAATGTTGAATAAATATCTAGGAGTATCACATAAATTATTGGACATTAAATCTTAGTAAAATGGGGGTTAGTTAATAAATGAATAATATTTATGAATAATAAATATATATTACAAATGTATATGTCCAACTGGAATTGTTTTGGAAAATGTTTTGGAAAATTTTTAAGCTTTACCTTTTCTTAGGCATAAGCTTCAAATTTTATTTATGCAGTAAATATTTATTGATGAACTACCACCTGTGTACTTCAGTCACTAGCATAGTGACCATACACTTCTGAGTATTTTTAGACACTTCCACTATATTTTATAACTATAAATCACTAAATTCACAAACTCAATTAATTCAATATATATACTTTTTTCATTATTTTTTTTCCAGTCATGGGATTGAGCTCAGGGCCTGAGCACTGTCCTTGGACTTTCTCAAGGCTAGAGCTCTACCACTTGAGCCTCAGCACCACTTCTTGCTTTTTTTCAGTGTATGTGGAACCGAGGAATTGAACCAGGGTCTTTGTGAATGCTAGGCAAGCAGTCTTCAACTAGGCCAAACTACCGGCCCCAATCGCATATTTTTGAAAAGCAAACCACTAGCCAGTCATAATACTGCATAACTACAATTCATCTACTTAAGAGGTAGACATTAGGAGGATATGAATACAAGGACAGCCAGGGGAAATATTAGCAGGTTATAATCTCAACAAGCAGGATATGGCAATACTAGTCTGTGGCTCCAGCTAAGGGAAAGCATAAGTAGAACTTTATAGTCTAAGCCAAATCCAGGCAAAGTTCTGGGTAAGAAGCTCAAACAGTCAAACTGTATTACCAAATGTAAGGAATGAATTCAGGCCCCAGCTTTGTGAAAATAAAATAAAATATGACAAAATAAATAAAAATAATCAATTTTTTAAACATGAACAAAAATACCTTAGATCAAGATTTGATAGTGAGAGAAACCTTGAGAAACTTTTCTGAAGAATTTTGGGTCTCTTTCTGGCAGCTCATGTTAATAATCTCAAATGCTTGAAATGTGGAAGTTAAAGGATTATAGTTTTAGACTAACTTTGCTGAGTTTAGTGTGAGTCCTTATCTGAAAGTAATAGCAAAAGGAATGGATACATGGATTGCATGGTAGAACAATTTCCTAGCAACCACACAACCTTGAATTCAATTTCAGTTATGGAAAAATTATTATAATAAAAATGATATGATCAAAGTATATAATATCCACATATAAAAGTGTCACAATGAAATTTGTACAAATTAGGATAGCATATAAAAAGAAATTTTTATGACTTCCTTTCCTCATACATAAAAATTAATAAAAATAGAAAACATAGTCTTTTAAATGATTGCTAACGGATATAAACTGAAGATTATATTATGTATATAATGCTAAATTAAAAAAATATATATCACAGATTCCAAATAACTATGCACTAACTACTACCATATTAATGTTCAAATATTATTCCATATGTATTTTGGAGGCCTAAAGTAGTTATTTTTATATACCAAGGAAGAAAAATGTTTCTTTCCTTTTTCACTTATTTCCTTATTTCCCAGTAGAATAGTACTCCTTTTCAAACTTTGTTTCTCTAAACAAGTCCACTGAGAATTATATTCAGATATCCATTTGTTTACTGTCATTTTGTACCAGTGGCAGTATTTAACAACTTATTTCCTTCTTCTAGGAAATTGAGCTATGCTTTTAAGAGCTGAAATAGGACAACAGATTCTGAGCCCGCTCTTATTAATTTTGCTTAATTTTTCCTTAAAATAGATTGCATTTCATAAGGTCAGGCAATATACACAAAGAGAATTGTAGAATGATCATCATGTGAGAAAAGTTATTATATAGAATTTAATAAAATAAAATTATATCAAAGAACAAATAAATAACATTATGAACATATCGAATACATAAATGGAATTTGACTGTATATTAGTAGTAGTTTCAACATGTTAAATTCCTACTTTTACTATTAGAATTATATTTTTAATTATTAAGTAAGGAAGACTATTTGTGCCAGTTTCACAATAATAACTGAGTTTGGTGCGGAAATTTACAAAACTTTTAATACAGTTAAAACAATATATATATATACATATATATATATAATCTCATCACAAAAATGAGGTAAGAAGTCAGGAGAGGTGCTACATGCCTGTGACATCAGCTACTCTGGAGTTGTAGACAAGAGGATCACTGGCTGAGGCTGACCCCAGTCATGAATATAAGAACTTGATTGCCAGGTGTGGTTTCTCATGCCTGTAATCCTAACTACTCAGGAGGCTGAGATCTGAGGATCATGGTTCAAAGCCAGCCTGGGCCCTAAAATGTCTGTGATATTCTTATCTCCAATTAATTACCAGAAAACCAGAAGTGGCCCTGTGGCTCAAGGGGTAGGGCAGTAGCCTTGAGCTGAAGAGCTCAGGGACAGTGCCAAGGCCCACAGTTCTAGTCCCACGACTGACCAAAAAGGAAGAAAAAAAGGAATATAAGAACTTGAATGCAAAGGAACTGAAACAAGCTGTGTTCAAGTGGCTCATGACTGTAATATTAGCTACTCAGGAAGCTGAAATCTTAGACTAGGGCTTGGAACCAGCCTGGACAGACAAAGCCATGGGATTCTTTTTGCTAATTACCAAAAAATCAGAAGCAGAAGCAGGGCTGAATGGATAAAGTAATTGCCATGATGACAAAGTTGTATGAAAGTGCAAGGACTTGTTTACAAATGCCAGTACTGGCAATCTAAAAGAAAGAAAGCTACTGGCATGGTTTAAGTCACTGTTAGTGTAGTTCCAATGTTAGAGTTCTTGTTTAGCATGTGCAAGCCCTTGAAGTCAAACCCCAGGACCATGAGCATAAAAAAAAAACAACATAAAAAAAATCAGTCAGATAAATGCATGAATTATTTTCACTTAAGGGAATAGGGAAGAATGATGGAAGGGGTGATTCCAATCATAAAGCATTGATATTTAAATGGACAAGATAAATGGTAATCATTTGAAGTTCAGTAAACCTACTTTACATACCAATCTTAAAATATTCATATACCGATTAACCATGTATTGGGGTTTCTTATAAAACCCAAGCATAAAAGCCACCAAATTAAATTTTTTGCATGGAAAGATTACAACTTATTATTAAATATAATTTAAGTTCAAAAAGTGAATAAATATTTTATTCAGTTGCTTGTTGGAAATAAATGTATGCCTGATATGTATGCTTATAGAAATAGTTGAAAAGTTTTTGCATAGTGTATTCAGAAGACAAATTAAAAGATAACAAGTCATATCTGATCAAAGATCAAACTATATTTTTCTAAACAACACATGTCATACAAGATTCCTAAAGGTACTAGGTTGAGAGTTACAATAGTCATGAGAAGGAACTCAAATCGAATATTAAGATATTACTTGATAGAAATGCAGGAGGAAGATTAGTTATTCTTTTTTATATAATTTCCTAATGCTATACATATATATATACAAACACTACATTTTCTTAGCATTTGTTTTCATATTCCACTAGATTCCTAGAAGGATAAATATGAACACGTTAGAAGATATTAATTTAGAGAGTTAATTGATTTTTGATTTCTGAAATCTCAAACTGGTCTTAAGGATTTGTATCTAATGTAAGTATCAAAAGAATCAGTGAAACTGAAGTTGATATTTTAATTGAACTTAGTTGGTTTGTTATGTGACTTAAATTTTAAAATCCAGAATAAAGAGCACTGCATGTATTACATCAGTTGCATAAATTCAATTCTGGCTTTCCAAGTGAACAAATATGAGTCCTTAAGCACAGAGCTCTGCACTTAACTTTATGAACCAGGGTATCACTGAGTCAATGAACCAAGTTGGGCAACATGTCTTCAAAATATTAAATAAATGTAAACTACTTCAAATACATTGAAATTTTAATAATATACGCAACTATATACAGATAGATATTTTCAACATAGCAATGAGTATATGCACAGTCATAATTACATGTTTAACTATTAATACAAGCTTATCTGTAATATACCCACCTACACATGTTATTTTCATTTTTATATTTCTGCACTTCAGAGTTTTAGCCATAGCTAAATCCAAATTGTCAAAGCACAGCAACAGAAGCTTTTCAAAGACAGCCTAATTACCTCTGGTTTTGTACCTAATCTCAATTTAGATGGAACAAAGACTATGTAATCTGATTATCACCAGCACCCATCCCTAGAATTCTTCAAGTAATAAGGCTCTATTTATAACAAGTGAAGTTTCATCACTTCTAATCATACTGCATTGTGTAAACGTCACTTTAATTCTCTTTATGTAAAATGTTATATGCTGAAACAAAATGTTTCTCCAGATCTTTTATTCTTTTTAATTTTCAGTACTGGCTAAAGTGCACAAACATTCCATGTATCTCATTCATAATATGTAAACCATGTTGTATTTTTCCTAATTACAACCATATAGAGACTCACTAAAAATTCTTATATTCTTTACTTTTTGAGTCACTAGTATTTCAGAGTGCTTCTGCAAGGTGACCTTCTGGTACTCTTCATTATGTGGAATTTCAAGGAAATATGTTGAAAACAGACCACCATTATTTTTTTATCCTTTCACAAATACTAAACATGGGGCCAGGAGTATGGCCTAGTGGTAGAGTGCTTGCCTAGCATGCATGAAGCCCTGGGTTTGATTTCTCAGTACTTCATACACAGAAACAGCCAGATGTGGTGTTGTGGCTTAAGTGGTAAAGTGTTAGCCTTGAGATACCTCAAGGACAATGCCCAGGCCCTGAGTTCAATCCCAGGACCAGCAACAACATCAACAAAAAAAGTACTAAACATGCAGCAAACTTGATATTGGACTTCAAAGGCTCTTACACTATGAAGAGCAAATTTTATTGATAAATTATTGATTTTCAGTTTATTAATACCAATGAACTAAGCGATTTCCCTATCAGTTGCTTTAAATGTACATTGATTAAAACCCCCAAGTTAGAACACTTAGGTTGCTAAAATAGAATAGAAAATGAAAAATGCCGGTCTTTCTCTGGCATTTTTCATTTTCTATTCTATTTTATCAATGTATGTGAATAAATGCACCTTCTTATGGCAAATATCATGTAACTCTTTTATCAATTACAATAAAAAATTAAAAAAAAGAAAATGAAAAGTGCAGTATATAATATAGTTAAGAAAGTTCTAAGGATTTCAGAAATGAATACAGAAAGATATTTCAAAAATACATAACAGAAAGATATCAATAAGCTAAGTGTTCACTTTATAGGAAGTTGTAAAGCAAGAAGAAATTACAGTTGAATAAAGAGGATAGAAGTCAATCATAAAGACTAGAAAAGAAATGAAAATATAAGGCATAAAAGATAAAGTCACATGAAGAATGCTTCATTTATAAATACCAAAATAACTGAAAGTCAATTATTGAAAATGAAAGAGCACTGGCCGGGAATTTGGCCTAGTGGTAGAGTGCTCATCTAGCATGCATGAAGCCCTCGGTTTAATTTCTCAGTACCAAATACACAGAAAAATATGCAAGTGGCTTTGTGGCTCAAGTGAGAGGCCACTAGCCTTGAACAAAAAATGTTCAAGGACAGTGCCCAGGCCCTGAGTTCAAGCCCCAGAACTGGCAAAAAGAAATAAGGAAGGAAGGAAGGAAGGAAGGAAGGAAGGAAGGAAGGAAGGAAGGAAGGAAGGAAGGAAGGAAGGAAAGAAAGAAAGAGGAAGAAAGAAAAAGGAAGAGAGAAACAAAGAAAGAAATGCAGAAAGAAAGAAAGAAAGAAAGAAAGAAAGAAAGAAAGAAAGAAAGAAAGAAAGAGAGAGGAAGAAAGAAAGAAAGAGGAAGAAAGAAAGGAAGGAAGGAAGGAGGAAAGAAAGAAAAAGGAAGAAAGAAAGGCAGATAGAAAGAAAGAAAGAAAGAAAGAAAGAAAGAAAGAAAGAAAGAAAGAAAGAAAGAAAGAAAGAGAAAGAAAGAAAGAATAAAAAGAAGAAGAAGGAGAAGGAGGGGGAGGAGGAGGAAAGGAAGGAAGGAAGGAATGAGGGAAAGAGAGAGAGAAGAAAAGAAAGGAAGGAAGGAAGGAAGGAAGGAAGGAAAGGAAGGAAAGGAAGAAAGAAAGAATATTATTGTCAGACACCACAGACTCATGTCTGTAATCCATCCTACTCAGGCTGAGATGAGTATAGTGTTTCAAAGCCAGCATGCATATTCCATGAGATTCTTATTTCCAAATAACCATTACAAATCTGGAAGTAGAACTGTGGCTCACGTGGTAGAGCAATACCCTTGAGAAAGGTATTAAAAGGTAGGAGATAGCTACCAGGCCCTGAGTTCAAGTCCCAGTACCAGAATGAATAAAAAGATTTCATCCATCCAGGTGTGTGTGAATGTGTGTGTGTGTGTGTGTGTGTGTGTGTGTGTGTGTGTGTGTGTGTGTGTGTGTGTGTTTGGTACAAGGGATTGAATCCAATGCTTCGGTTCATATTTTCTCACCAAGCTGTGACATCAACCCTACTTACAGATATTTCAGATCAAAAGATTGCTACGAGCATGTTGAATACCAATAAATTGAAATATGGGAAAGTTACACTGATCCTAAAAGATATGCTATAGAATAAAAGTTAAAAATAAAATAATTATGATACAATTTCTTACTGATGGGGCTTCATGACAAATACTTGTAATCCCACCTATTCAGGAGATGAAAATATAAAGATAATTCATATCCTGTTTAGGCAAAAGTAGAAAGAAAAAGACTGAAATGCAATTAAAAATGCAAAAGACGCCGGGAGTTTGGCCTAGTGGTTAAAGTGCTTGCCTAGCATGCATGAAAACCCGGGTTCGATTCCTTGGTACCACATACATAGAAAAAAGCCTGAAGTGGTGCTGAGGCTCAAGTGGTAGAGCTCTAGCCTTGAGAAAGTCCAAGGACAGTGCTCAGGCCCTGAGCTCAAGCCCAGGACTGGCAAAAAAAATGCAAAAGAACTAGGATAATAGCTCAAGTGGCAGAATCTTTGCATACTAAGCAGAAGGACTTGAGGTCAGTATCCAGTAATGCAGTAAAGCAAGCAAATAAACATCTTTGAGAAACTTCCTATACAGAAATCTGCAGGCAAAAATTGACTTCAGTGATAATTTTTACCATATTTTAAGGAAAATAATTAAATCTAATTCTATATGCACTTTTCCAAAAAATACAAAAGCTGGGAGAATTTCTGAGCTAATTATTCTGATATAAAAATCTAGAAAGTTTAGCCGTAAGGAAAACCAGAGGTACCTTGGATGAAAGGACATGATTCTCAAAATGTTTCAGGAAGGATAATGTATCATAAACATATAATGTTAATAGTACAAATTTGTTTCAATGAAAACCATCTGATGCTGAACTTCATTTTAGTCAGTAACTCATAATCAATTTAATGTTTTTAAAAACACATTTGATATGATTTAGCCAGCAGTAGTAAAATTCCTAAGCCAAGAAAACTGGACAAAAGGTTTGTAACTACTATTTTCCAGAGAGTGAAAAAGTGCATGTTTTCAAACTCTAAGATTCAAGATGCAGTGAGGATGTGAACTTTTCTCACTTTCAGTTTTTACAATGAATGACGTACCCATGGCTATAAATAAAAACAAAAGTCATACAAATTGATGAGCAAAATTCTCTTTATTTATTTCCATAGAAAAAATAGATGCTGGAGGGGATGTGGCCAGGAGGGATCACTACTACACTGTTGGTGGGAGTGCAAACTCGTTCAACCACTATGGAAAGCAGTATGGCAGTGCCTCAAAAGGCTAAACATAGAGCTCCCATATGACCCAGCAATTCCACTACTTGGCATTTACCCAACCATCCAGAAACTAGGACATACTAAATCCACTAGCACAGCAATGTTCATTGCAGCATTATTCACCATAGCAAAGATATGGATCCAACCTAGATGTCCCTCAGTTCATGAGTGGATCAACAAGATGTGGTATTTATACACAATGGAATTCTATGCTGCTGTCAGAAAAAATGACATCGACCCATTTGTTAGGAAATGGAAAGACTTAGAAAAAATAATATTAAGTGATTAGTAAGCCAGACTCAAAGGAACTTAGGCTCAATGGTTTCCCTCATTTTCATAATCAGTAGAAACCCTGGGTTCTCCTAGCACAGATTTGCAATAGAGCAAAACCTTGATACATAAGGCCATATAGTATGAAGCTAATTGAAAGGACCTCCAGGATATTGAAACAAAAGCCATATAATGAATGATTGTTGTCCTTAATGTACTATGTTATCTCTCATCTCTTTTGCTGTCCCTTGGTTATATCATATTGTTACAGTATCTCACTTTGTTATCTGATATATTGGATATATTTGTATTTGTTTATTTGAAATTGGATAGGGAAGAGGGGAAAACCAAGAAGGGGGTTGGGGAGAGGATAATGGGGACCAAGACATGTGAAGGGGTATCAATGTATGTCAATTAATGCACCTTCTATCTGGCAAATATCATGTAACCCTTTTATTAATGACAATAAAAATATTTAAAAAAAGAAAAAAATCTCAAGTTATCAACAATAAAAAAAGACTCGAAATAAATAGAGGAAAGCAAGTTTGTAAGATAAAAGACCATTATAGAAAAATCAGAGATTTCTGTATATTAGCTAAAAATATTTAAATTTGAACATTTTAAGTGACCATTTGAAAGCAGTTGGATGATCTGTCAGTTATATTACAATTCCCCTTAATGGACAAATGGATGGAGAAAATATGGTACATATATAGAATGGAACTTTTTCCCACACGTTAAAAAGAGTGATATTGAACCATTTGTTAAGAAATGGAAAGACCTGTAAAGAAATATGCGAAGTGAAGTAAATCTTGCCCAGAAAGATAAAGGATACTTGTTTTCTCTTATATATGAGATGGTAGACTTAGATTATAAGCCTATAATTCAATATATTAGCTTAATACAAGTGTATACATAGTATCGGAATGCAGTAGATTCAATAGACAAAGTAAATAGTGTACTTTCTTAGAAAGTGGAAGTCAAAGTACAGAAACTTAAAATACCAGCTAGCAGGTACTGAAAGCTATGGTGTAGAATCAAGGGAAAATGAATGGACAAATGAAGAGGGGAAGAGGGGGAGAATAGAGTCAAGAATCTAATGCATATATACTATATATATATTCATATATAGTCACACATGTGTATATATATCCTATAAAGTTAAGAGTGTGAAGAAGTTATGGGAAGGTGAGGGATAGGTGAAAATGTTGAAAGGGGTAGCAATCAATATATATTGTATAAATAAACTGCCTTTTCATATGGCAACTGCTTTGTACAACTACTTAAAGATAAGAAATTCATAGTTCTAAAGTGTAAAACTATAGCACAATACTGAAATAAAGATCAAATTGAGAGGCTACAAATAAAAGTTTCTTGGTATTTTCATTCACAGTAAATGTTTTATTAGACTTCAGATGGAAGAAGACACCTATGAAATTTGTATTTCAGGTTCCTTTCCAGTAATCAAGGATGAGGTCCTGATCTGATTCATGTGAAAGTAAATCAGTGACAATGTTTATCAGAAACTAATGGAAGTAATTGTTGTATAACAATCTCATCCATACATTAGTAGTTCATAATGCTGCAGATTCAAATGGTCATTATACAAAGAATCAACTGAAAACTGTTGGTGGAAAAGGCAAAAGAGTCTAAGTATTATGACTTAATATAGACAATAATTAGGAAAGCTGTAAGACAATATCGATTTGTGGTTTGGGCTTCATTAGCTCACTTGCCACAAACTCATTCTATAGCTATGTGAAGAGAAAAATGTCAGGAATTGTATTACAGTGATGAAGATCTACAAAGACAAAATTTCCCTACATACAAGTTTTTATTGGGAGTGTTATATCCCCAAGATTCCCTAGATTGTTTTGGCAAGAATGAGCAAAGTTTTCTTAACAATGGAAGGTTTTTATTTTCTTTTTTATGAAGCACTTCATGATAAGTCATAGGCAGCTTCTTGTAAGTACTCTGATCATATTAACTGTGTACTAGGGCTGGGTAGGTGTGTGCTGGGTCAACAAGCAAGATCACGCTCAGCTCACTGAGGGGCTAGCTAAGAAGTGTCACAACAAACTTTAACACTATAAGAATACTCAATGCATTGGCTTTTGCATGTGTATTTGGGAAGCAGGCAGAATTGGTAATATATACTTTAAAACTTTTCTGAACCCAAAAAGTAACTCATAGTGTTTCAGTCTAAGTCTAAGCTGTGTGAGATGCAGCACAGAAAGATTCCTGTGCTCGTGAGTCCGGGAAAGAGAATTCTCATATAAAAATGTCAACCAATTTGTTTTCCCCCCTTCCATTCTCTATTTCAAATAAACAAACAAATATATATATATATATACACACACACATATATATATATATATATATATATATACACAAAACAAGATGATTGGGAGGGGGGAAGGGAAGAGGGACAAAACTATGAGAAGAGTTATCAATGTAAGAGAAGCAATGCACCCACTACCTGACATATGTAACTGTAATCCCTCTGTAGATTAGCCCGACAATAAAAAACAACAAAAAAAATATCAACCACAAATCCTTTACTTAAACTAATGCCTCAAAAACTAAAGCAACTCTTCAGCTAAGTAATTTTGAAATATCTAACAAATTCTGACTACTCTGTTTTAGTTTCTTGCAATAGTTGGATAGGATTGTATTATGCAAAAATTCTCAATCACTTTCCCTGATTTTTCAAAGAGCAATTTTCTTTAAAAATTAGGATCCTAGAATGGAAACTGTTGGGAAAACCTTGAAGATATTTTTGATGTTAGGAAATTCTAACATTTATGAAGCATTCTGTTAATGGAAAAGTTAATATAAATGTACTATGTTGCCCTACATATATGTATGGTTGCTATGCATCTATTAAATAAAGTATTTGAAAATAAAAACATAACCTTTTGTAAATACAATGTCCACTACTCAACTGAGTTAACAGGTACTTAAGTTTTAGTTTCAACTTCCTGCTAGAACTAAAGAATCTAGTAAAGATGACATACAGTATCATAGAAAGTTTTCCTTATCATTTTTTGGTCCTTTTTCTGGCATTATTATTTTTCACTGGTCACAATTATAGACACAATACACCATTATAACACATCAAAAACTGGAGAATATTTAAACATATCCATAAAAATACCTACATAAAATTTCCATTGTGCTATTGATCAATATGTTAAACACTCAAATATTTATCGAGTGCAGTAATTAAATAGATTTGAATTATAAACAGCTCTTAAATGAAAGTCCCTGTATATACTGATAGAGAACAAGTTCCATAACTATTATGTCTTGTGCTGTGTATAAAGTACTATAACATTCTGTGTATTTATATGAAAAATAAAATTTTAAGCTGATTGCCAGTAGCTCAGGCCAATAATACTAGTTACTTTAGAAACTGAGATTTGAGGATCATGATTAGAAGTCAATCACAGGCACGAAAGTTTGTCAAATTCTTTTCATCAATTAACCATCAAAAAATGAGACTGGAAGTATGTCTAATTGGTAGAGAACCATCTGTGAGTGAGAGCATGTGTGCCAGTATTTACAAAGACACACATACACACACACACACACACACACACACACACACACACACACACACACCATTTTTCTTACAACTTGGATTATTTTAAGATACTAACATAGATTGAATAGTCAAACTTTATAATGGCATACATTGAAAATAATATTAACAACCAATAGTCTTAAAGACATTCATTCATAAGTCTAACTAGGCCCAAAATCCTAGGTACCAGAAAATGAAAATTGCTTTTCAGGAAACTTGAATGAATTTGCAAGGCCTAATTAAATAAATCTCCTAGGTTTACTGAACAAGTTCCAAAAACATTTCCTTAATACTCTCTGAAGGCTACCTGTTAGGATGGGTAGGAAAGACAGAGCAGATTACATTCTGACTCAGCATATGGTAGATGCTAAACTGTCTGTCAAAAGAATTCTTCAGAGAATAGAGTTTCAAGGCTGAGACTTGAAGTGTATGCTAATGATCTGGTAATTGTCTTAATGACTTTTCAATGAAGTGTGAAGTTCTTTGTTAACATGTCACAAAGTGTAAAATATTTTACAAGCATAGTTTTATTGTGAAATGTATATCCCTGTGTATTCTACTAGTAAACTTTGCTGTCCAAACAGAAAATATTTCTGGATATATTGTAAGCACTTGGTCTAATTACATTTATATCGATAGCTAATCTTTTTCTATTTGTTTGTTTGACTGTGGGTAAGCTTGTTCTTTTGTTTCTTTAATCTTGGAATCTAGATAAAACATCTCTAGTTTTCTTTTGATGACAGCTAATAGGCTCAAATTATACCAGGAGGACCACCTGCTGTGGGGTAGAAAAAAATTCAAGTATTTAAACATCTTACAGTAAAGCTTCTTTCTGAATATAGGTAGACAACATTCTAGTATACACAGGACAAATAAAATCCCCAAACAAAAAATTTATACTATTAACTTTGTAATTATTAAAGCATAGAAAAATAAAGTAATACACATTTTCTTCCCTGACCCATTATCAGGTTTGATTATATTACTTGGATTAATGCGAGTTGAGTAGGCATGGAGATAGTTGTTTTTTTTATGTTGTTGTTTAGATTGTTTGGTGTTTGTTACTGTTTAGAGACAGGATATTTCCATGAGACTTAGGACAGCCTGGAACTCTCCAGGCAGTCCAAGTTGATCATAAATTTTGACAGGTTGACAGCAGACCTTGTAAATGCTATTATAACAATTTTCCTTTTAATCCCTGGATTTAGAATCCATGTTCAAGATAAAAGATCCATGTTATTTTTCTCAGCTGGTAACTGCAAGAAAAAGGCACATGGAGCATATGTTTAAATAACATAGCCAGATGAAGAGGAATAATTATTTATATTATAAATCACTGAAATATCATCCAACACAAATTTACTAATTACTATTGCTTATTGTTACTTTATGTGATCAAACATTATCAAGGTTTATCCCTGATTATTATTCTCTTACATTTTTTATATATGGAGAGATTTTAGTTCTTTTTTCAAAAAGAACAAAGTTTAGAATTTTCTTTAATGAGGCACATTGGATAATCTCAAATTCCATATTTGTCCAAATGATATTTTGTTGTAACTTGGGAGGGTTGATTTGCTTGAATATAAATTTCTAATTTTACAAATATTTTTGAAATATTTTATTGTAATTAATAGAAGGGTAACAATATATTTCCACACAGAAGGTGCATTACTTCACAAACATTGATACTCTTTCTCATTTCTTGGTCCCAATTTCCCTCCCCACACCCCTGCCCCTCAACTTGTTTTCCCCCCTTCCCTATCCTATTTCAAAGGTCCAAATATGCATATTTAAAATATATCAGATAACAAGGTGAAATACTGTAACAACATGAGATAACCAAAAAATAGCAAAAGAGATGAGAGATAACATAGTACATTAAGGACAACAAACACTCATTATATGCCTTTTGTTTCTATATCCTGGAGGTCCTTTCATTTAGAGTCATACTATATAGCCTTATGTATCTATATTTTGCTCTATTGTAAATCTCTGCTAGGAGAGCCCAAGGTTTCTACTGATTAGGACAAATGAGGGAAACCATTGAGCCTAAGTTCCTTTGAGTCTGGCTTACTTAATATGATTTTTTCAAAGTTTTTCCATTTCCTTACAAATGGGGAGATGCCATTCTGTCAGCAGCACAGAATTCCATTGTGTATAAATACCACATCTTGTTGATCCACTAATCAACTGAGGGGTATCTGGGTTGGTTCCATATCTTTGCTATGGTAAATAATGCTGCAATGAACATCATAGTGCTAGTGGATTTAGTTTGGCCTTGTTTCTGGACGATTGGGTAAATGCCAAGTAGTGCAATTGCTGGGTGATAGGGGAGCTCGATGTTTAGTCTTTTGAGGAATCGCCATACTGCTTTCCATAGTTGCTGAGCAAGTTTGCACTCCCATCAGCAGTGTAGTAGTGATCCCTCCAGGCCACATCCCCTCCAGCATCTGTTGTTATTAGTTTTCTTGATCCTGGCCATTCTAACTTGGAATCGTAGGGTTGTTTTAATTTGCATTTCTTTTATGGCTAGAGATGTTGAGCATTTCTTCATATGTCTAGGGGCCATTCTTATTTCTTCTTCAGAGAAGTCTCTAAGTATTTGGCACATTTTTTTAATTGGACGGTTGTTTTTTTCCCATATATTTTTATTGTAATTAATAGAAAGGTTACATGATATTTGCCAGATAGATGGTGCATTAATTCCCATACATTGATACCCTTTCACATGCCTTGGTCCCCATTTACCTCCCTCCATCCCCACCCCTCATCTTGTTTTCCCCCATTTCCTATCCAATTTCAGATAACCAAATACAAATATATCCGATATATCAGGTAACAAAGTCACACAGTGTAACAATATAAGATAACCAAGGGACAGCAAAAGTGATGAGAGATAACATAGCACCTTAAGAAAAACAATCATTCATTATATGGCTTATGTTTACATCATATTTTAAATGACAAGTTAAACAAGTGTTCAAGGTGAAATCTCTAATTACAATCTGTGGGACTTAGTATTTAGAACTTAGTCAAAATTAGGCTAAGGGTTTGTATGTCATAGAAACGTATCAATTTATGAAATAAAACATTATGTCTATAGAGTCATAGGTTTTTATGTCTATATAGTTCTATATTTCCATTACCATGTCCGTAGCTTTGGGTATGCAGTTATTGAGTCCTCGTTCTTGTACTCTTTGGATTTAATAGCAGCATATTAAGGATACCATGTGCCTTTTGTTCCTTAGGTCTTGATTTGTCTCACTCAACATGATTCGCTCTAGATCCATTCACTTTCCTGCGAATGCCATTATTTTATCTTGTCTGTTGGCTATGTAGAATTCCATTGTGTATATATACCAAATTTTCTGTATCCATTCATCTGCAGTAGGGCATCTAGATTGTTTCCATTGCCTGGCTATTGTGAATAGTGCAGAGATGAACATAGCTGAGCAGGTGTCTTTATAATATCCTGGGTCATGATGTTCAGGATAGATGCCCAGAAGTGGTATGGCGGGATCATAGGGAAGGTCAATTTTCAGTTCTTTAAGGAACCTCCACAATGCTTTCCAGAGTGGCTGAACTAGTCCACATTCCCACCAGCAGTGTAGTAGGGTTCCTTTTTCTCCACAACTGCGCCAGCAACTGAAATTGTCTCAGTTCAAGATCTTGGCCATTCTTGTTGGGGTAAGGTGGTATCTTAGGGTTGTTTTTATTTGCATTTCCTTTATGACCATAGATGATGAACATTTTCTCATATGCTTTTCTGCCATTTTAATCTCTTCTTCTGATAGGTCTCTCTTTAGTTCCCTTGCCCATTTAGTAAATGGTTTATTGGGTTTTCGGGGGATTAGTTTCTTGAGTTCCCTGTAGATACTAGATATTAAGCATTTGTCGGATGTATTGTTGGTGAATATCTTTTCCCAGTTGGTTGGCTGTCTCTCTACTTTTGCACCTATGTTTTTATCTGTACAGAAAATTTTTATTTTTAGGTAGTCCCATTTATCGAGTCTCTCTCCAATCTGTTGTGACCCTGGGATTCTGTTCAGGAATCTGTTGCCTGTGCCTATGAGTTCCAGTGTCTCTCCTACTTTATCATGTAGCAATTTCATGGTTTCCAGTCTGACGTTGAGGTCTTTGATCCACTTTAAGTTAATGCTTGTGCATGGGGAAAGGCTAGGGTCAATTTTTAGTTTTCTGCATGTGGCTAACCAGTTTTGCCAGCACCAATAATTGAATAGACTGTGTTTGTTCCATTGTATATCTTTGGCTCCTTTGTCAAATACAAGTTGCCTATAGGTATGTGGTTCTATTTCTGGGTCTTCTATTCTGTTCCACTGATCTTCTGGTCTGTTTTTGTGCCAGTACCAAGTAGTTTTTATTATTATGGCTCTATAGTACAGTTTGAAGTCTGATATTGTAATACCACCAGCATTGCTCTTTTTGCCTAGAATTGTTTTGGCTATTCTAGGTCTTTTCTTATTCCACGAGAATCTTTGTATTATGTCTTCAATTTCCGTAAAGAATGTCTTTGGGATTTTGATAGGGATTGCATTGAATTTGTATATCAATTTCGGCAGTATAGCCATTTTCACTATGTTGATTCTCCCTAGCCGTGAGCATGGGATGTCTTTCCATTTCCTGGTGTCCTCTTTAATTTCTTTCATTAGGCTTTTATAGTTTTCATTGAATAATTCCTCTACATCTTTGGTTAAGTATATTCCTAAATATTTTATTCTTTTGGGGGCTATTGCGAATGGGATCATTTTCTTGATTTGGCCTTCTGTTTGGGTATTGTTGGTGTACAAGAAGGCTACTGACTTCTGAAGATTGATTTTGTATCCTGCCACTTTGCTAAAGTGGTTTATTAATTCTAGAAGTTTGGGAGTGGAGTTTGTTGGGTCACTCAAGTAAAGGATCATGTCATCTGTGAATAAGGATAGTTTAATTTCTTCTTTCCCTATGTGGATCCCTTCGATGTCCTTTTCTTGCCTTATTGCTCTGGCTAAGGGTTCCAGCACTATATTGAAGAGAAGTGGAGAGAGTGGGCATCCCTGTCTAGTTCCTGATTTTAAGGTGAATGGTTCCAGTCTTTCACCATTTAGTATAATACTGGCTGTAGGTTTTTCATATATGGCTTTCACTATTTTGAGGAATGTACCTCTTATTCCTATTTTTTCTAGTGCTTTCAACATGAATATATGTTGTATTTTGTCAAATGCCTTCTCCGCGTCCAGAGAAATTATCATATGATTCTTATCCTTAACTCTATTGATGATGATGTATTACATTGATTGATTTGCAAATGTTAAACCAGCCTTGCATTTGTGGGATGAAGCCCACTTGATCATAGTGTATTATTTTTTAAATTTGTTTCTGGATTCTGTTGGCCAATATTTAATGAGGAGTTTTGCATCTGTGTTCATTAGAGAGATAGGTCTGTAGTTTTCTTTTTTTGTTGGGTCTTTCCCTGGTTTGGGGATGAGAGTAATATTAGCTTCAGAAAATGAGTTTGGTATTGCTCCTGCTGTTTCTATTTCTCAGAAGAGTTTCAAGAATATAGGTGTTATTTCATCTTTAAACTTCTTGTAGAATTCCGCAGTGAATCCATCTGGACCTGGGCTTTTTTTGGTTGGAATTTCCCTGATTGCTTCCACAATTTCGTTGTAAGACATTGGTCTGTTCAATTTCTTTACCTCATAGTTGTTCAGTGTGGGTAGCCTGTATTTATTTAAGAAATCATCCATTTCTACTAGATTTTCTTGTTTCTTTGAATATGGCCCTGGTAGTACCTATTCATTATGGACTGGTTTTCTTGGGAATCAGTTGTGATTGTTCCCGTGGGGTCTCTAATCTTCTTTGAGTCTCCCCTTTCCTTTTTTTTATTAATCTTGCCAAGGGTCTGTCTATTTTGTTGACTCTTTCAAAGAACCAACTTTTTGATTTATCAATTTTGTGTATACTACATCTCATTTCAACCTCTGAAATTTCTGATTTTATTTTTATTATTTCTGTCCTTCTAGCTGTTTTAGAATTAACTTTTTCTTGCTCCTCTTGCTGTTTCAGGTTTTTTTAAAGTTATTTACGTGCTCTTCTTCTGTCTTTTTAATATGCACTCCTAGTGCGATAAATTTGCCTCTTAGAACTGCCTTTGCTGTGTCCCATAAGTTCCTTTGTGATGTTTCTTGATTGTCATTACATTCAAGGAAGTTTTTAATTTCATTTCTGATATGATCTGTTACCCAGGAGTTATTCAGTAGTGTCTTGTTCAGTTTCCATGTGATTGAATGTTTTTTGACTTTGACTGCATTGTTCAGAATTAGTCTGACTCCACTGTGGTCTAATAGAATGCATGGGATTATATCAGACCTCTTGTATCTGCTTAAGTTTTCTGTATCAACTATTATATGATCTATTTTGGAGTGTGTTCCATGTGCTGCTGACAAAAATGTAAAAAGTTTCGCCGTTGGATGGAAGACTCTGTGTATATCTGTTAAGCCCAGCTGGGCTATGGTGTCATTTAAGTCGATGGTGTCTTTTTTTAACTTTGTTGAGTTGACCTGTCATTTGTTGAGAGTGGTGTATTGAGGTCTTCCACAATGATTGTGTTTGGGTCTATCTTGTTCTGTAGTTCTAAAAGAGTTTGACGAATTTGGGTGCTCCTGTGTTGGGGGAGTAGATGTTTATAACTGTAATATTATTTGCATGGATTGTACCCTTTACTAGTATATAATGGCCGTCTCTATCTTTATGTACTGATTTTACAGAGAAGTTAATCTTGTCGGGGATTAAGATTGCTACTCCTGCTTTTTTGCATGGTGCATTGGAGTGGAAAATTTGTTTCCATCCTTTCACTTGGAATTTGTTTCCGTCTTTGGCAGTGAGGTGTGTCTCTTGGAGGCAACATATGGGTGGGTGGTGTTTCTTAATCCAGTCTGCTGCTCTGTGTCTTTTGATTGGATTGTTCAGCCCGTTCACATTTAGGGAGATTATGGAGAAGTGGTCAGTGTCCATTGTTGTTATTTATTTTTACTTCTATGTTTCTTTTTCTCTCTTTTTTCTCCTTTTCTATTTATTGAATTATAGATGTTTGCTTCTTGATGGGGTTCTTGATGTTCTACAATTTGTTCTTGATTAATTAGTATTCTTTGTAATGCTTGTTTTATTGTGCACGTTTTCATAAAGCTTCTCTTTGGAGTGAAATATTCTTGTTTCTCCCTCAAATGTAAATGCTAGTTTTGCTGGATATATCAGTCTGGGTTGGCAGTTGTTGGTCTTCAGGACATCAATGATGTTTTTCCAAGCTTTTCTTGCATTTAGGGTTTGCATGGAGAGATCTGCTGTAATTCGAATTTTCTTCCCATTATAATATAGCTCCTTCTTTGTTTTTACAGCATTTAAGATCAGTTCCTTGGTATTCGGGTCTAGTGTCTTTACTATATGTCTAGATGAGTTCCTTCTAGGATCTTGCCTGTTTGGGGTCCTGAAACCTTCAATAATATGAGTATTTTCCATTTTGAAGTTGGGAAAGTTCTCTGCTATGATTTTGGTGAATAAAGGTTGCATACCTTTGTCCTGGAATTCGGCCCCCTCCTCAATCCCTATTATACGAAGATTAGACTTCTTTGCTGCATCTGCCAGTTCCTGGAGCTCTCTCTGGTAGATTCTGACTGATTTTTCCAAGGTGGCGATTCTCTGTTCCAGCTCTTGTGTTTCAGCTTCTGTTTCAGATATATTTTAGGTATGAGGCCTTTGTCTGTTGTATGCTTAGTGAAGATCTTTTCCCACTCTGTATGCTTTCTAGTTAGTTTGCTAGCTATCTCCTTAGCCGTACAGAGGCTCTGTAGTTTAATGCAGTCCCACTTATGCAGATTTTCCCTGATTTGTTGATTTTCTGGTTTCTTATTAAGAAAGGTTCAACCTGTGCCAAGAAAACCTAGTGTATCTCCTATTCCTTCTTGTAAAGTTTTAATGTATATGCTTTTACCTCCAGGTCTTTGATCCATTTGGAGTTAATCCTGTTGCAGGGTGACAAATAAGGACCCAACTTTAGTTTTCTGCAGGTGTTTAACAAGTTCTGCCAACATCATTTGATGAAGACGCTGTCATTCTTCCATTTTATGTTTTTGACTCCCTTATCAAAGATTAGGTGGCCATAAGTCTGTGGTTTAATATATGGGTCCACAATGCTATTTGGTTGGTCTTCAGGTCTGTTCTCGTGCCAGTACTAAGCTGTTTTGATTATTATAGCTCTGTAATAGAGTCTAAAGTATAATTGCAGTCCCATTTATCCAGCCTTTCTCTGATGTGTTGTGACTCTTGGTCCTTATTAAGAAAGTTTCAACCTGTGCCAAGGAGGCCTAGTGTATATCCTATTCCTTCTTGTAAAGTTTTCAGTGTATCAGCTTTTACCTCCAGGTCTTTGATCAATTTGGAGTTAATTCTAGTGCAGGGTGACAAAGAAAGATCCAACTTAATTTTCTGCAGGTGCTTAACCAGTTCTTCCAGCACAACTTGTTGAAGAGGCTATCTTTCTTCCATTCAATTTTTTTGGCTCTGTTGTCAAAAATTAGGTGGCCATAGATCTGTGCTTTAATATCTGGGTCCTCAGTTTTATTCCATTGGTCTTCGGGCCTGTTCTTGTGCCAGTACCAAGCTGTTTTGATAATTATAGCCCTGCAATAGTGTCTAAAGTTTGATATTGAAATTCCTTCTGCGCAGTTCTTTCTGCTAAGATGTGTTTTTGTTATATGGGGTCTTTTATTATTCCATATGAAATTTTGAATTGCCTCTTCTATTTCTTTAAAGAATGATATTGGGATATTGATGGGTATTGCATTGAATTTGTAGATAGCCCTTGGCAAGATTGTTATTTTCACGATATTGATTCTTCCAATCCAAGAGCATGGGAAGTTTTTCCATTTCTTAGGTCTGCATTAATTTCCTTTTTCAGGGTTTTAAAGTTTTCATCAAAAAGGTCCTTTACATTCTTAGTTAAGGTAATTCCCAGGTACTTTATTTTCTTTGAGGCTATTGCTAAAGGACTTGCTTTCCTGATTGTTTCCTCCTTCCTCTCACTGGTGGTATACAGGAAGGCAACAGAGCTTTCGTATGGCAAAGGACATAGCAGGTAAATTAATTAGGACGCCTACAGAGTAGAAGAAGATCCTCACCAACCATACAGGAGACAAAGGCCTCATATCTAAAATATATCAACAGGTCAAAAAATTCAATCACTCCCAAACTAATCTCCAAAGTAACAACCATCCCATTAAAAAATGGGCCAAAGACTTAAAGAGAGTCTTCTCTGAAGAAGAAACTAAAATGGCCTATAGACACATGAAGAAATGCTCAACATATCTGGTCATAAAGGAAATGTAAATCAAAACAATGCTAAGATTCCACCTCCTCTCTCCAGTTAGAATGGCCAGGATCACGAAAACTAATAATAACAGATGCTGGAGGGGATGTGGCCTGGAGGGGTCACTACTACACTGTTGATGGGAGTGCAAACTCATTCACCACTATGGAAAGCAGTATGGAGGTGCGTCAAAAGGCTGAACATAGAGCTCCCATATGACCCAGCAATTCCACTACTTGGCATTTACCCAACCATCCAGAAACGAGGGCATACTAAATCCACTAGCACAGCAATGTTCATTGCAACATTATTCACCATAGCAAAGATATGGAACCAACCTAGATGTCCCTCAGTTGATAAGTGGATCAACAAATTGTGGTATTTGTACACAATGGAATTCTATGCTGCTGTCAGAAAAAACGACATCAACCGATTTGTTAGGAAATGGAAAGACTTAGAAAAAAATCATATTAAGTGATTAGTAAGCCAGACTCAAAGGAACATAGGCTCAGTGGTTTCCCTCATTTGTCATAATCAGTAGAAACCTTGGGCTCTCCTAGCACAGATTTGCAATAGAGCAAAACCTTGATACATAAGGCCATATAGTATGAAGCTAATTGAAAGGACCTCCAGGATATTGAAACAAAAGCCATATAATGAATGATTGTTGTCCTTAATGTACTATGTTATCTCTCATCTCTTTTGCTGTTCCTTGGTTATATCATATTGTTACAGTATCTCACTTTGTTTTCTGATATATTGGATGTATTTGTATTTGGTTATTTGAAATTGGATAGGGAAGGGGGGAAAGCCAAAAAGAGGGGAGTGGGGAGAGGCTAATGGGGACCAAGACACATGAAAGGGTATCAATGTATGTGAATTAATGCACCTTCTATCTGGCAAATATCATGTAACCATGTTATTAATTATAATAAAAAGTATTTTAAAAATAGAGTCTAAAGTTTGGTATTGAAATTCCTCCTGTGCTGTTTTTTCTGCTAAGAAGTGTTTTTGCTATATGGGGTCTCTTATTATTTAATATGAAATTTTGGATTGCCTCTTCTCTTTTTTTAAAGAATGACATTGGGATATTTATGGGCATTGCGTTGAATTTGTAGATAGCCCTCGGCAAGATTGTCATTTTCACGATGTTGATTCTTCTATTCCAGGAGCATGGGAGATTTTTCCATTTCCTCAATTCTGCTTTAATTTCCTTTTTCAGGGTTTTAAAGTTTTCATCAAAAAGGTCCTTTACATTCTTAGTTAAGATAATCCCTAGTTACTTTATTTTCTTTGAGGCTATCTCAAGAGGAGTTCCTTTCCTGATTGTTGCCTCATTCCTCTCACTGTTGGCATATAGGAAGGCAGTTGATTTTATAGGGTTAATTTTGTACCCTGGTACTTTGCCAATGTTTCAAAGCAGCTCCATCCACTTGGGAGTGGAGTCTATAGGATTCTTTAAATACTGAATCATGTCATCTGCAAAGGGCAGTTTCACTTCCTCTTTCCCTATTTGGATCCCCTTTTTGCTTGCTTCTTGCCTTATTGCTCTGGCTAGGAATTCTACTAGTATATTAAAGAGAATTGGAGAGAGTGGGCACCCTTTTCTCATTCATGATTTTAGAGCAAATGGCTTTAGATTTTTGCCATTATTTTATATGCTGGCTGTGGGTTTGTCATACACAGCCTTTATTATACTGAGGAATGTTCCATGGATTCCTAGTTTTTCCAGAGCTTTTAGCATAAAGGGGTGTTGCATCTTGTCAAATGCTTTTCTGCATCTATTTAGACCATCATGTGATTCTTGTCCTTGTTCCTGTTGATGTGTTGAATTATATTAATTGGTTTGCATATGTTCAATCAGCTTTGCATCCCTGTGAAGAATCCTGTTTGATCATAGTGTATAATTTTTTTGTTGAGTTGCTGAAGACGTTTGGCCAGTATTTTGTTGACAATTTTTGCATTAATATTCATCAAAGAAATGAGTCTAAAGTTCTCTTCTTTGATGAATCTCTGTCTGGTTTTGAGATGAGAGTTATAGTGGCTTCATAGAATGAGTTTGGCCAAGAGCCTTCATTTTCAATTTCATTGAAGAGCTTGAGGAGTATTAGTGTGAGCTCTGCTTTGAAGACCTTATAGAATTCAGCTGTGAATCCATCTGGCCCTGGGCTTTTCTTGGATGGGAGTTGAAACATAATCTTGACTCTTAAACATTATTTCAATTTTCTATGATTTCCAATGCTACTGTTTACAAGGCAGCCTACAATCTTATCCATTCAAGATAGTCTGTCCTTTTTATTGTTTATTTTCCCATCTTGATCGTCTGAGGTTTTACTGTAGCACATAAATTTGTGGATTTTTTAATATGTTGGATTCGTCATTCCTGAAGCTATCAAATTAAAGATGTATGTTTCTAGAATTTCTGGAAGTATGCTAATTATCTTTCAAATATTGCCGCTTTCCAATTTCTACATTATTTTTTCTTAGATCTATATTTTATATTCTCATTCAGTGATTTCTAGCCTTTATTTCCTGTTACTTCTTGATACAAAATTTATCATAATTTTCATGTCTATCTTGCAGCCATCTTATACTTTCTGTATCTAATAGTCTAACAGTACTGAATTTCTAATTTCTTATGTATTTATACATGGCAAAAATATGAATCCAGAGTCCTGTTTGATTCTTCAAATTGTCCATCATTTTATATTTGCTTATTCTTTTATGATTCTTCCATTTGTATGTTTCCTTAAAACAAGATGTGGTGTTCTTTGTTCTCCTTTTATATGTTTGTTAATTTTAATAAATGAAGTCTTGGATTAGAATGAAATAATTATTACAACCAAAATGCTGTTTCCAGTAGTAACAATTTCTGTTGATAAATGCCTCTTCTAATGCTATTTTCTCTCTAATTTTATATTTTCTTATTGTTTTTAAATACCTTGAATTTACTTTACGTTCAGATCCAGACACACATGTATGAATTTTACATTTTTTCTAGAAATATTAGATACTCTAAATCAGCAGTAATTCCTTTTACATTCACTATGTCATGTTGATAGAATAGAAAACTTAGAATAACTTTCATTTTAATATTTAAAATCCTCAAAACCTTGGAATAAGTATAATTCATTAATATTTTTAATATCTTAAGGGAGTGAAATTGCTAATACTTTATGAGGATTTCCAAATCTAGTTTTAAGTATTAGACTGGTGAACATATTCTTCATATCTCTCTGGGTTTCATCTATATGTTAAAATATTTCCAAAAACGAATTTCAAAAGTTTTCTTTTGGAAGTGGCGCTGTGGCTCAAGTGGTAGAATCCTAGCCTTGAGCTGAAATGCTTAAGGATAGTGTCCAGGGCCAGAGTTGAAGGTCCATGATGAACCAAAATAAAGTTCCTTTTTTGTGCTGTATTGGATAAATTCCCAGATTTGGAATTGCTGGTTCATAAACTAAACTACGTTTAGTTTTTTTTAGGGAATGTCCATACTGCTTTGCAAACTGATTGATTAACCTTACTCCACCAACACTTAGTGTAATAGGTTCTTTTTTGACCACATCATCACCAATGTTTATTATTGTTAGTTTTCCTGATATTGGCCATTCTAGCTCAGTGCTTGCTTTGATTTGTAATTCCTTTATGACCAGAGATGTTGAATAATTCTTCATGTGTCCTTTGTCCATTTTTATTTCTTCTGAGAATTTAATGTTTTGGTCATTAGCACATTCATTAATTGGATTGTTTGTTCTTTGAGGGTTTCTTTAAGGGGGTTAATTTTTTGAGATATAGATACATTTTGGATATTAGACACTTGTCTGATATATAGCTAATGATAATGTTCTCTCATTTTGTTGGCTTTCTATTTAACTTATTATCTGTGTCATTTGCCATGCAGAAACTATATCTGATGCAATTCTATACCTGGGCATTTATCTAATATAGCACAAACAAGGCCATACTAAAGCTACCAGAACAACCATGCTCACTGTAACACTATTCATTACAGCCCAAATATGGAACCATCCAAATAATATAAATCTTTAAAGAGACTAAATCAAAACCCCCAAAAATAAATACCAGAAAATGGATATTTGCAACTTAAAATTATGATAAGTGAAAAGACGGATTAGAAAGGGTATGTGAGAAGGGTGAAATGAATAGGATTTATAAAGAGGTACTATATTTATAAACTATTTTGGTAAAAATACTTTCAATTTCCATTGTTCATCTTTAAAGCAATATTTAAAACACAGGGAGTACATGTTTAAAATAACTTTACTCATAATTTGTATGTAGACCTAATACATTTTTCTCAACCCTTTGTCTTCTAAAGTTTCAATATCATTAAGATTTAGGTTTATCTTTGATACATAACAATGGCATTTTTGTTACTCTAAATCCATTCATATATATTCACTGATGACATATTTTGCTTGGTTTTTCTATTCTACTTACGTCCTTTTATCTTCCATGTTATTATTCTCATTGTCATTTATCTTTTCCATGTCTCTTTTTGTATATATGAAAATTTCTTTGGGCCTTCCTCTCTTAAATTATACGGATTTAATAATCTTCTGTATCTTCTTGGGAGTGACCTCCAATATAAATATCTGCATTTTAATGAAAAATATGATCATCCACATCTTTGTTACTACAAAATAATATATATGCATTAAAATGGTCAAATTTTGATAAATACCTTCCTTTCATACATTCTCTTTCCTGTATATTTTGGTTATTAGAAATGTTTGTTTATCTCTTTATTTGATTATCCTACATTTTGAGATTGATACTGGGGCTTGAATTCAAGACCTCACTTTCTCACTTTGCTTTTTTTACTTAAGGATGTTATGTTCCTTTTTAGGAATTTTGCTGATTAATGGAGGATAAGTACTTCATAGACTTTTCTGACATGGCGGCTTTGAGCTTCAATCCTTATATCTCACCTTCTTCAATAGTTAGAATTATAGAGTTAGCTCCTCAGGTGATTTTTCTAATACGTAACTTTTATTTCAAATAACAATGTACTCTGTTTTCTTTAATCTACTATCTAGCTAGTTTGGTTGCTTACTTTCATTTTTTAGCATTCATGAAAATATTTTCTAGATTTTGTTTCTATTATATTGTCTGTATAATCAATTATTTTTAAATTTTATAAAACAATCTATGAAATTTAAAAGTAATTGATTTTTCTCAGATAGTTCTACTTTCTCATGTTTTTATGCTCCTACTTTTGATGTCTTCTGTCATTGGAGATGTATTACTTTTGGTTGTGGTTTTGTAATTTTTTCTTTGGGTTGAGCTCATATTTTTCCATAATCTTGTCCTTATATAACTCTTACAGGAATTTGGGTTATTGCCCCACATTTCCCAGGGGTATAGAGTCTACAATTTATCTCTAGGTACTTATTTTTTAATTTTAGCAATTTTATTACCTGAAGTAAATACAGTCTTTAATCTTGTATGTAATTCATACTTTTGGTTCAAGAGCCCTTCAGGATTTTTCTGTTTATGTGGTACTGGGAAATGGAATCAATGGTTTCGTGCATGCTAGGCAAACATTCTACCACTAAGCCACATTCCCAGCCTGTCACAAACATTTTTAAGTGCCCTGGATTAGCAGAAGGGCTCAAGTGGTAAAGTGCTAGTTTTGAGCAAAAGAAGCTTAGGGAAAACAAGATTATTGGGAGGAGGTAGGGGGAGGGAAATAGGGATAAGAACATGAGAGGGGGTGTCGATGTGTGAGAAGTAATGTACCCTCTGTCTGGCAAATGTAACTGTGATCCTTCTATACATTACAATAAAAAAGAAAACGCTCAGCGACAGTGCCTTGCCCAGGCCCTGAACACAAGCCTCTTGAGTCAAACCACATAAGGTCATAGCAATTTATTCTTTTCCCATCTAGTTGTGTTTCATCATCAGGTATTCTTTTCCATTCCATAACAATGGGGAATGACTTGAACTACTAGTTTCCATAAACCTGAACTTTCAAACTTATTCTTTTCCTTGCCCTGTCTCAGTCGGCTTTGTGCTGAAGTCTCCCCTATAGAAAGTGTCACATATATCATCATCAATGCTTCATTTTTCCAGATGTCACAGCAACTTTTTTAACAATGATAAAATAGACTTTTATTTACTTTGTTGAATCAGAGGGTTGTAAAAAATTATTGCTGGGGTCAGGAGTTTGACCTAGTGGTAGAGTATGTGCCTAGAATGCACAAAGACCTGGGTTCGAATCCTTGGTACTACATACATACAAAAAAGCTGGAAATGGTGCTGTGGCTCAAGTGGTAGAACTATAGCCTTGAGAAAGCCCAAGGGACAGTGCTGAGGGCCTGAGTTCAAGTCCTGAGTTTGGCAAACAAATTATTGCTAGTGAAGATCTCAGGGCAACTGAAATATGTCACAGAAGTACATTAATAGCCAATAGATACAGGCATGCCTTATGTGGGCATAGTAATGCAGATTTTTCTAAAGAAAGAAAACACTGACACACACACACACACACACACACACACACACACACACACACACGAACTATACTATACATGTCCTTTAAAATCACTGAGCAAGCAAACCAACAAAGTGCTCCCATACTGATTATACACAATTTCTATACAGTACCTTTACTTAAATCTAAGAGCAAAAGTTAAGACTCGCTTCCTCTACTTTTGGTAAACAACTGCATGGTAAACTTAGATGACATTTCCTCCTGGGTTTTTCCTGTGAATGGTCTTTTTAATATTTTATTTAAAACAGAGCAGGTCTGGCACTTTTATACTGATGTGACCAATGTAAATGTTTCTTGGGATCTCAAGAAGATTCATGTTCATAACAGCGGATATGACACAGCCTGGAGCACCTGCCAATCCAGCCTCAGACTTCTCGAATTTGTTCTGTGCATCCATTTGCGTTACAATCTCCTTCATGTTGGTCTCCAATACCATTCCCACATCACCATTTCTACAAGAACATTGTGAACCTTGTCTAAATGGAACAGCAAGTTCAGCTCACAGATGTTCTCAAAACATTGCCTAATTGTCTAATATCTCCACAAACACTGGAATGAGATAAAAAAATGTCAAATTCATTTTCTGAGGAATCCATAGGGAAGACAATGTCAGTATATCAGCTGTGTCAGAGCCTCCAATTAACTGGATGTAACACGAAGTTACACAGCTTAATACTGATTATCAAAGGACTCATTCCAGGAAGATGCAGAATTGTCATCTCTCTTGGACACCAGGTGGAAGGTCTCCCTGATGATCTGCTGCTGCGTGTCTTCAATGTAGGGCTTGTTATAGATGTGGATCACCTTGATCATGGCTGGGTTTGGATGGCCTGGGGGTGCTGGGGGGATGTCATGGCAACTTTATAGGTCCATTTCAGCCCTTGGTTGTCACAAAACGAAGTCCCTATAATATTAACTTGAAATTGAGCATTGTCCTATTATATGTCAAGGAATATCGTCAATCTTCATGTTGACCTTAACTCCCCAGAACTTATACTAAAAGTTTGAATCTTTAACAAACCCTCAGTTCAAATATGTATATTTTAATATTATTTAATAGCTTACAACTTCTGTAGAAACATGGATATAATACATAGAAAAGGCATATATGGGTACTCTTTAAATAATGTAATGAGAATAGAAACCTTAGGCTCCTTGAGTTGTTTATATTTAATATATTTACTATAATACAAATAAAATTATTCATAGTATTGCACATTAAGAGGATCACAGCAAGAAAGAGTCATTTGCTTGATCAGGAAAGTCATAACTAAGCCTAGTAGCAATAAATCATACTTGTGATCACAGCTACTCTAGAGGCAGAAAGGAGGAAAATTGTGGTTTGGGGCCAGTCACAGCAAAAAATACACAAGAACCTATGTCAACTAATAGCAAGGTACAGAGATGAATGCCTGTCACTGCAGCTCCATAGGAGACTGAGATCAGGAATATCATGGTTCCATGCCAACCCAAGTAAAAATGTTCATAAGACCCCCATACCAACAGAAAAATCAGGGCTTGGTCCTACATGCATTTCATTCAGCTAAAGCAGGAATTGAAAGGAGGATAATGGTCTAAACTGGCTTCAGTAAAAACATGAGATCTTATTTTTAAAAATAATCTGATCAAAAAGGGTTAGCGTGGTTCCAGTAGAAGAATGCCTGTGTGGCAAGCAGGAAGTCCTGAGTTCAAATATCAATACTATACAAACAAAGCAAACTTTAAAAGAGGTAAGAATATAGTAAATTAGGCTCAACAAAATACATCCTTTCTTGCTGATTAAATTGTTAGTAGAGGATGCACCATCCATATATTTATGGAATGGAGTAGCAAAGCAAAAAGGTTGTTTTCTACAAAGCCACTTAATTTCCAAGGAAGGAAATGAGAGGATGGTTCTATAGAATTCTGAGTTCTCAGAAGTTGAGTTAGCAAATCTATAATATACTGCTTTATTAAGAATGTAATTTAACTGTAGCTTACATTAATACATATAGACATTTATGTCTGCTATTCCTTGTTTTCCTTTCAGAGAGAGACTATGACAATTTTAGTTCTCTGCTTCTTAAATCGGTTCATTTCCTTCTCTGACATATGTGGAACCTAGATGATACACTTTGGTGACTTTTGTTGTCTGTTTGAATTATTGTACACATATTTGTTTGGCTAACATATTTCCATATATTTTATCTTGTGATTTGTGCACATGGTAAAATATATAAAATCAATAAGAGTTGAACCTATCAAAATGATCAAATTTTCAGAAAAACTATGCCCAATTTCATCTTTACTTTCTAGAGTTGCATGATAGTACACAATATGCATTCACTCAACAGATAAATTTCTGCTGTTGAACTCAGTCTGTCTTTGTCTTGTGTCATTCCCCTTTAACATGTCTCATTTTTGATGCACATTATTTTTGTAACCTTATTCACTAAATCTACCACATTTTTTTCTTTATGGCATATGGTACTACTATTTCCAGATCAAGTAAGTATGCTGCCTTGAAACTCACCTTATAATTTCTCAAAATATTTTATTCCAATATTCTAATTTTTCTCATCAAATCTTTTCAGTTTTTATGTCACTTGGCATAGCTATCCCTAAATATTTAGGTTGCTCTCTTCAAATGCTCTCTTTCCTTGGATTATTTATCATCTTTTTGTAATCTTTTGAATTCTAGAACCCTGTGGAATCGTTTATAATGCCTAGAACAATTCAACATTTGCTCTGCTATGTTTTATTAAGCTCTAGTTACTCTTTTTGATCTGGTTAAAATTAAATGTATTCCTCATTAATAATATCCGTATTTAAGAAACGGGATATATAACAATCTTCATTCACTCTTTTCACCTAGCAGCTAAGTTTGAACTAAGGTACTTTGTGCTTTCTTGGCTTCACTGCTTGGCTCACACTCTACTACTTGACTCATTCTTTCAACTTAGCTTTTGGCTGGTGAATTGTAGATGGACTCTCGAGTTTTTTTCTGTCTCTAGGTGGCTTCTAATCACAGTGCTCTGGATATCAGCCTACTGAGTAATTAGGATAACAAGTAGGAACCATGACACCCAGCTTTATATTTCCCATTGATAATTTTCCACTCTGACCTTTGGGACTTCAATACTCTTTCCTTAATATGTTTTTCTTAATTATTTTGTTTCTTTCATACTTCATTATTGTATTTAAATGAATATCACTCCAGGTCCTTAACTATGATTTTCTTAACTATGATTATATAGAGAATACATGAGTGAACATTTTTGTATCTGGTACTGAAGTTTTGAACTCAGGGCCTCATGCTTGATTATATCAGCTTGCTACAACTTGAACTATATCCCCAGTCATTTTATGTTTAGTTATTTTTCTGATAGGGCCTCATGTTTATATCTGAGAAGAGGCTTAGACCAGAAACTACCTACTAAGAACTCCTGCTTCTATGGGATAATATGTTCTAGCCACAAGACTCTGTTTTTAATTGATACATATTTTCACTAACTTTTTTTTTGCCTGAGCTATCCTTGAACTGTAATCCTCCAGATATCTGCCTTCTGAGTAGGTAGAATGGCAGGACAAGTGAAATTTTTAGTGACCTCTTCACATTTATGTTTTCAATCATTTCTTACTTTTTACCTAACCTTATACTGTGTTGGAATACTCTCTTTGTAACCTATTTGCATATTTAATAATTAAAAAACACTTCATCTCTCCAGGTAAAATAATATTATAAAGAAATGATAAAAATTTTAAAATTAATATATTTAGACACAGCTCAAGATTATTTGACAGGATCCCCAGATCAAACACAGGAGTTGAATATTTACTCACAGGTTCCTTCTTAAATGTGAACTCATAATAGATTTTCCAGAATCAATGTAACACTGCAGCCTTCATGAGTTTAATATTAACATTTTAAAGTTGGAGCTAAACACACTAGTGTTCTGAAATACATATAAACTTAATGTTTATGCTTACAGGTATAATTGAAACCATCAAAGCAATACTCAATAATCTTTGTATAAGAAGCTTATATCTGGTAATTCTCTTTTAATTTTATTCTTGGTTCAGCTACCTCTGCTAAATAAGAACTCTGGCATACTTACACATTTACAGCAAGACAAAAACCAATAAAGTGGTCAGAAAAAGAACAGTTCATCTGTCCATATTGGTTGGCAGAAAGAATGTGTCGATGTGACTAAATCTCAAGGAAAGAGAATGTATGGTGGATGACTTCATTGAGAGACATCTTTGAAAGCTGTCTATCATGTTCAATAAGGGGAAAATTACATTTGACTGACACTGGGGGTCAAACATGATCTTATCTAAATCACCTCATTTAAAAGCCAGTGTATAAATATAAAAACCAGACACATGGTATGATAAAAGCCTTCACAAATATCTAGACTACAATACTAAATTTCAAAGCCCACGGTTTGTACCTATGCCCCAAAAGCTTCTATATGTTTTGTTTTAGTCCACAATTGTGTTTTGAAATATTCAAACAGTCTAACACCCTAGAATTGGTGTTTGGGACATTCCTTTTTCCCTGTTCCACCATTCATATTCTATATAGGCTAGAGTAGAAACCATTGTAAAAATGGATGATATTAAAAACATTGTTTATGTTTATGTTATTATAAATATTATGTTATGTAGTCAAGTGACATAGGATGGAATATAGACAGGTTTCCCTACCCAGTCATGGAATTTCCACAGCATTACACATTGCCCTTATAGGATCAGTGTCTGCTCCAATATATTAAAGACCAGACAGTACCTGCTTTTTGTAGATGTCTTCATTCATAAGGAAAGAATAGAGGAAGTATCAGGTGTGTATTGGCTCTGTTTACTCACAGTGGATAACCAAATGAAGCTACATTTTTTTCTCCCTTGGAAAGGAATAAGTGATGGCAAAATAAGTGCATTTGCTATACTTAGGAAAAAATTTAGGAAAAATTTCCCAACTTAACCATAGTTAATGAAAACAGAATCTCTTCACAAAATATATCAAAACTTCCTTTCACTTTATGTCACTACTACATTGTATATGAATAAGACAGCTTATATGCTTGTCTTTATCAAAAAAACACATTAGATTTCAAAGTTTGCTAATACCCAGAATAGTTGATTATAAATTAAGAAACTTTGCTTTATTCAAGCCTACACAAGTTTTTATTTTCTTTTCTTCTATTTTCTTAGTGCCTAGGTATTAAGTGTAAAGATAAACCCTTTCATAGGAATACAAATAATATACACTAGTTAAGTGATCTCATTGTTGAAGAGAAAGCACACCTTTTTAGGTAAATAACTGATTTTGTTCTAATAATATGACAAATTAGATATCCTAAAAAATTCCTCTCTGTGAAAAGGTATAAAAATCTACGCAATAATTTCAGTCACTTATTACTAAATTTCAAATTAAAGGTCTTTCTACAATAAAACCTCCAGAACAATAACTTTACTACAAAATTCCACAAATCATTAAATTCTAAAATAATTATAATATTTACACAGAAATAATTATATTTTGATTTTTTCTTTAGAGATAGAAAAACATACACAAGATCTACAATTAATAATATTAAAACAAGTGTCTTAACATCAAAGTGAAAATATGGTAAAAGGAGAACTAGAAACTCACTCTACTTATTGGTAGAAGCAGAAAAAAATCATGAAATATCAAAACAAACCAGCAACACAACAAAAAAGTATTATATTAGAACATATATATATATATATATATATATATATATATTCCCAGCTTGAGAGACTTGGGCAATATTAGAAAACTATTATCTCTCAAGACTTATTAAAGTGCCCCATTATATTATAGTATTAACTCAGAAAACAATACGAACTGCCTTTATACATGAAGAAAAACTGATAAATATTAACAAAATAACAGAGTAGAAATATAAAGAAACATCATAAACAGTCTAGAACAAATTTTTCAATAAGATAACTTGTATTTTATAATTAGGATCAAAATAAGAATTCCTAATACTAATATGTCTATTAACTGTTTTATTAAAATCCTACCTACAGCATCAAAGTTACACAAATTAAGTTAAACCAAAATTTTGTAGATTGGATAACAATTTAAAAAGCTATTTTCTACAAGAAAATAGAAACATTTAAATGATCTGTTACTGTAATAATTATGAATTATATCTGAGTTGTATTATTCTGTTATATAACATGTTTAGAATAATAGTGATAACAGCAGTAATAAGGTAGCCAAAAATAAATTTAAAATTATATGAATAGAAATATTATACTAAAGATGTAATAAGCGGAAGTACATATCCTGTATCTGGAAAACATTCATATGATCAATGTGTAAATTATTTTGATACTGATCCACTGTTCATAGAATTTGATAATAATTCAAAATTTCATATGGAAGAACAAAGGACGTGGGGCAGCTAAGCTGAATTTAATGGGGAAAATTATATGTGGCAACACCCAGATACCATTGCAAATCGAAAAATGGGTGCAATGATTGTCTAGTACACAATTGCCTGCATAGAAGGTTTATATGAAAATTTGGAATTTGAGATTAGTGTGCAATGTGCTTCTCAAGTCGGAGTGAATCCTCAACTACATGGAATCATCTTAGTATGTTACAAAAAGTAAACATGGTATAGGTTATTGGTATATGTATCAGTAAAATATACATGAAACCTATTATTTCTTAAAACTATATAAAACTCCATAATCTATTTTTTTGCCAGTCCTGGGCTTGAGCTCAGGGCCGGAGCACTGTCTCAAGGCTAGAGCTCTACCACTTGAGCCTCAGTACCACTTCCAGCTTTTTTCTATGTATGTGGTACCGAGGAATCAAACCTGGGTCTTCATGCATGCTAGGCAAGCACTCTACCACTAGGCAAAACTCCTGGCCCCTCCATAATCTATTTTTATAAAATTATAACTAAAGAATATAAAATGGTAGAGCTTATTGGACATAAGTACATGGAAGTGACATTTAATTTAAATAAAAATTGTGCTTTAATATGTGTTTGAATCAGAGCTAGGTCATAACATGACATTGATCATTCCCTATGAACCAAGGTCAAAATATTTAGAGATGATTGTGATTAACTTACAGTAATTATCTTATTATTTTTTAGAGAATCTATGAGACCAAGAAACTACGTGAGATTCAGCAAATTTACTGCAACAAATATTTTCTATTTAAAAAGCAAACTGAAAGGTACATACACTGAATGTCATATACAGAATTATTTCCAGACATATTTGGAAGTTAAATATAAAAGCAAAATATTGAACTTTGAGGAAAAAATGCATATAATTCTAAATCCAAAGTAACTATAGTCTGAAATATAAAGATATTGATAAATTCAATTAGAATAAAAACTTTCAGGTATCAAAAGATAATAAGAGAAATCCATGATTGTTATATATTAGAAAAATATTTATAAGACATGTAATTAATAATTATTGCAAATCAACATATATGCACACATAAATATGTATATATGTACATAAGTATCAAAATTAGTAAATTTAAGATAAACAAAAGAGCATAAAGTTAGGAAAGATAGGTACATTTTTACAAGGATAAAACACTAACAACCCAGATGAATATTATAAGACCAAAATAACCAAAAGAATCTAGATTCAATGTAATTAAATTTCCATTTATTTGTAGTTCAAAAATGGGTAAACCACTTAGTATATTGTTTAGTGACACATTGAAATGTGAAAATCTATATAGTAGGCAAGTAAACCATAAAAATTCAAGGGAGAGGAGGCGGAAGAAGGCACCGAGACAATAGGGATGCTGCCTAGCTCTCTCTCACAAAAAGAGAGAACAAGGGAATCCCACGAGTCCATTACCTTAAGAAATCCACAACAACAAACTCAAAAAGCAATGGAGAAGGACTCTAACTGGAAAAGAAATCCAGATAAAGCTTATATCCAACTTTCTCAAAGAATTCGGAACCCGAGGACCCCTCCGCTGCCCCTCACCGCAGGCTCCAAGCCGGGAGAAGACTCGGCGGAAGGCGCCAGGCAGAGCAGCCCCAACCGCTGCAAAAACCAGCATAGGACAGGGCCAGCGAGCCGCAGAAGCAGCGGAACCCAGACGCGGAACCAGAACAGCAAGCAGCGGAACCCAGACGCGATACACAGGTGGCGGAGGAGACCCAAGGGGAGTAAAAGCTTCCCAACACCATGGAGCGCCCACAGACAAATGCAGAGGCGTGAGTAGCGCAGCGGGTCCCCAAACCCATCCGGAAAGCGGAAAGCAGAGCTGGTGCCAAGTAATAGAACTTAACTCAAACCCCTCCACCCCGCCCGAGAAAGACCGGCAGGAAAAGGGGGGGCAAGGAATTTAGAATCCTGTCCCTTCCCTCAACAGCCCACTCCCCCAGGGCATTGACTGGCGACTGACAGGCGGGCGGGACTAGGACTCAGCACCCCACCAAGGGAGGCAGAGGTGTCCCAGCCCCCACCTGCCCACCAGGTTCCTCTCCCAGGCCTCTGACTGGAGTCCAACAGGCGGGCTACTCTAAGACCCAGCACCCCACGAAGGGAGGCGGAGCTATCCCATCTCCCACCAGCCCAACAGGCTCCTCTCCCAGGCCTCTGACTGGAGACTGACAGGTGGGCAGACACTAACACCCAGCACCCCACCAGGGGAGGCGGGGTATCCCAGCTCCCACCCACCCAACAGGTTCCTCTCCTAGGCCACTGGGTCTCCCAGCTCCCACCCACCCAACAGGTTCCTCTCCCAGGCCACTGGGTCTGGAGAGTGGGGGGCGCAGAGACCCTGCGTTACAACAGCTGGTGTGGTGTGAGGAAAAATGGGAGCCAGCATCTGTCCCCCTCAAATCTTGAGCAGGGCATCCTCCAGCTGGGAATCCTGAGCAAGACAGCACCAAGGGGCCCCCCACAGTCACAGACTCCTGGCCAAAGCGGCAGAAACACAGCAGGGAACTGAAGGGCCAACCAGCAGCCAGGCTGGCTTTCTGAGAATCAGAAAGGTGCGCCTCTGCCCTTGGAGCCCACATCCCTGGCTGGGACCCGCACCTGGGAACAGAGTGGACACCTGCTGGTCCTGCTGAGAGCCCATGGAAACTCCCAAACCCCAGACCCTTGGCTTGGGCCCGCCCCAAGAAGCCCCACATAAAAACAAACCATCTGCCCAGCACACTCAGACTGAAGCTCGCAGATCCATCCCACGGCCCACTGTGAGGCCACTGGTTGGGCTGAGAGCTAGTCATGCAGCAACACATAGGTTTTATCTAATACTTTCCAAACTTTGTACTCAAAAACGCTAACTTTTTACCAACTTAGGTCAGTTATCCTTACACTATACGTTTTCTTCATTACTATAATAATCTTACACTCCTATGTTATTCCTCTTATACCTCCCCTGTTCTCTCTCATACTATTTTTCTACCTCTGGTCCTCTGTTCATCTTTCAGCCCTTATAATGCATGGATCTACACTTGATGCCTGTGGAGCAATACCGTATATCTAGGTGTTCAATGATACTCTAAGCTCAAGGGACTTAAAGACAATAGGGATTGGATTGAGAGGCTTATTGTTTTGGGTATAAATCACTTATTAGTGGATGTATTAGACTGGTCTGTAAGGGCACAAAAAGAAAGAGTGATAACACCAATCAAAAATTGTGAATATCTAGTGTCTACCAGCTACAGAGGTCTAGGTTGGTTATATCTGAAAAACTATAATCGTGTTTAGTATTAATCTTGCTCCCATTTTCAAATGGGCAGAACAAGAAACTCGAGAAAAATGTCAAATCAAGAAACAACATCTCCCACCCAATATAAACAGACAATGGAACAGTCACTGGCAAACCTAGAGGAGAGCCTTTCAAGTGCCATACAAATGCAATTGATAAACATCATTAATGAAAAATGTGAAAATACAAAGAAAGACATAAGGGAGGAAGCCATAGCTAAACAAGAGGAAACCATAAACAAGGCGATAAGTGAAACAGGAGAAGCCATAAAGGAGGCCATAATAAAGGTTATTCAAGAACAATGGATGAACTCATAGAATCCACAAACAAAAAGGTGACCGAACCCCAGCAAATGTCCAAAGAAAATAAAGCTACTGAGCTAACTTCTGAAATCGAAATCAAGGAGCTAAAGAAATCCATACATAATCTAAAAGAAGAGATGCAAGGCATCAAAAATGAGCAACTAGAAGCAAGGGAGATGAAGAATGAGCTAGATAGCTTTGATAGCCAGTTAGACAATGCTGAAGAGAGAATTTCCGGGGCTGAATATAATTTAGTTATTATAGAGAAAAAACAGAAAATGAGTCAATCCAAATCTAGGAAATAAGAGAGAGCGCTTCAGGAAGTCCAAGATACAATTAGGAAGCCTAATTTAAGGCTAATTGGTACTGAGGAGGGTCTGGAGAAGAGGTCAGTGGTATTGGAAATATACTTCAGGGAATCATCTCAGAGAAGTTCCCAAATATGCAGAAGGGCAGGCCCATCCAGATACAAGAAGCTTTTAGAACCCCAAACAGACCTGAGCAGAAAAGGACATGCCACCGCCACAGTATAATCCGAACTGGATCAATAGAGACCAAAGAAAGGATCCTAAAGTCAGCCAGGGAGAAGGGATCAATCACCTATAAAGGCAAACCAATCAGAATAACTCCAGATTTCTCAGCAGAGACCATGCAAGCAAGAAGTGACTGGAAGCATATGTGTCATGCCCTTAAGTCAAATAACTACCAACCAAGAATACTGTACCCAGCTAAGCTCTCATTCATAACAGAGGGAACAAAAAAACCATTCTATTCCGGGGAACAGCTGCAACATTATGTAGCACCCAAAGCAATATTCCAAAATGTCTCAAAGATGTTCTACACATAGAAAACCAACATGAATGCAATACAGAGAAAGAAATGGCACTTAAACATCATACCATCTAAGTACCACAAGAACTCTCAAGACACAGGCCCTAATGAAAGCTTTTAAAAATGGTAGGAACTAATAACTATCTCTCAATCCTAACTCTCAATATCAATGGACTTAACTCTCCAATTAAATGGCACAGTCTCTCTAGTTGGATCAAAAAACAATATCCATTGTTCTGCTGTCTTCAAGAGACACATCTTACCCCCAAAAAACAAACATTTTTTTGAAAGTGAGAGGTTGAAATAAACTCTATCAAGCTAAGGGCCCCCATAAACAGGCTGGAGTTGCCATCCTCATGTAAGATAAAAGACAGTTCAAACTAAACTTAGTGAGAAAAGACAAAGAAGTTTACTACATACTACTAAAGGGATCTTTCCTTCAGGAAGACATAACGAACCTAAATATCTACACACCCAATCCCGGAGCTCCGAACTTCATCAAGCAAACATTACTTTCACTGAAACCATACATAGATCGAAACACAGTGATTGTTGGTGACTTTAACACACCACTCTCACCTATGGACACATCAACATGGCAAAAATTCAACAGAGAAACCTTAGAATTGAACAACTATATAGACCAACTAGATCTAACAGACATCTGCAGAATATTCCACCCAATAACACAATATATGTTTTTTTTCCACAGCACATGGAACATTCTCCAAAATAGACCACATTTTAGGCCATAAAACAAACCTGGACAGATTCAGAAACACAGAAATTATTCCATGCACACTCTCAGACCACAAAGGCATCAACTTGGAACTGAATACCCATCTCCACCAATGAAAATCCTGTAACTCGTGGAGATTGAATAACACATTTTTGAATCACCAATGGGTCATTGAAGAGATCAGAACAGAAATCCAACAGTTTATGAAATTTAACAAAAAGGAGCACACAAAATACCAGCTCCTTTGGGACACGGCAAAGGCAGTATTCAGAAAAAATTTATAGTTCTGAGTGCCTATAACAACAAGTTGGGAAAATCGCGAACCAACAATTTAATGAGTCACCTTAAGCTCCTGGAAAAAGAGCAACAAACCAACCCTAATCCCAGTAAAAGGAAGCAAATTATTAAAATCAAAGCAGAATTAAATGATTTGGAATCCAAAAAAACTATAGAATGAATCAACAATACAAGAATTTGGTTCTTTGAAAGAATTAACAAAATTGACAAACCGTTAGCAAATCTTACCAAAATAAGAAGAGAGCATATCGAAATAAACAAATAGACAAAAATGGTAATATCACGACAGAAATTACCAAAATCCAGCTTATCATGAGGGAATACTTCTCAAACCGTTATGCCAAAAAATTTGAGAATCTAGAAGAAATAGATGAACTCCTACCAAATATTAACATAACCACACTGAACCAAGAAGACCTAATCCAACTAAACAGGACTATTTCAAGCACTGAAATAGAAATGGAATAAAAGACGTTCCACCTAAGAAAAGCCCAGGGCCAGATGGATTCACAGCTGAATTCTATAAGGTCTTCAAAGCAGAGCTCACATCAATACTCCTCAAGCTCTTCAACGAAATTGAAAATGAAGGCTCTTTGCCAAATACATTCTCTGAAGCCAGTATAACCCTCCTCCCCAAACGAGACAGAGACCTATGGCTACATAATCTTTGACAAGGGAGCCAAAAAAATAGAATGGAAGAAAGACAGACTTATTACATATATGTGAAAGATTTTTAAAATTATGCAAATACATATTGTATATACGTAGAATACATGGAAGAAGTATTAAGATGAGAAAGCCCTACAAATTGTCAGCAAATAATCTTTAGACTACGTTAAAATTTACATGTTCATGTAGCCTCTTATAATGTTGTGGAAACGATCAAAATACTGTATTACAGTGCTATCAGTCTTCACTCTTATCTCACAATACAAATAAAAAATTGTGTCCAGGACGCTGTGAAATGTGAGCCATAGTTTAAATCAGGCTCATTTTACAATTGCTCTCTCTCCATCAAAAATGACAGTATGATAAAACATTTTCCCATCAACATAGCAACAGAGGTAAACATAGGACAGAAAGACAATATATATCACTTAAAAAAGTAAACACAGCTGTGCTGTGGCTCAAGTGGTAGAGCACTAGCCTTGAGCTGAAAAGCTCAGGGGCAGCACTCAGGCCCAGGATTCAAGCCCCATGACCAAAAAAAAAAAAAGCCGAATATCACAGCAAAAGAACCTTAATTACAATAAAATAATAATGAACCAACCCAACAGAGATATTCACAAGGCAATCTATTGAGGGTGAACTTATGGGGAGATAACGTGGGAGAAAAACATGGAAAGGGGTAACAATGTACAATAAGAAATGTACTCAATACCTTATCTATGTAATTGTAACGCCTCTCTACATCACCCCGACAATAAAATTAAATTAAAATTGCAATTGTACAGAAGTGGAGCTGTGGCTCAAGTGCTAAAACATCAGCCTTGACCAAAAAATTCTAAGAAACAACACCCAGGACGTGACTTTCAATAATATTACACATGGATACACACACACAAACACATAAGCACACACACACACATAAACACATACATTTTTGATTGTATAAGTATAGCATAACAGTGAGAAATCAGAAGAGTACTCAAATAGTTGACTACTTTCTAATAGCATCAAAATATCATTCAAGATTAATAGCATCAAAATAATAAATTATTTTTGAATAAACAAAAAATTAAATATAAAATTGATGCACTGATAGTGTCAAAATACCATTGAATGGATTATAAAACACATATGCAGAGTACTTCAGGGAAGAAAACAGCAGAATCCCTATCATATTTCGTATAGTATACCATTTCATTGATAATTCCTGACCTAGGACTATTTTATCCCGTTTTCGCGTACACTTCATTCATATTTAATACTAACTCAATACTCTGGCCTGATTTACCCAATTGTCCAGAAACAAGGATATACTAAAGACACTACCACAATGCTGTTCACTGCAGCACTATTTACCATAGGAAAGATATGGAACCAACCCAGACGCCCCTCCATAGATGATTGGATCATGAAGATGTGGTATTTATATACAATGGAATTCTATGCCACCATCAGAAAGAATGACATCGCACCAATTGTAAGGAAATGGAAAGAGTTGGAAAAAATCATATTAAGTGAAGTAATCCAGACCCAAAGGAACATAGGCTCATTGGTTTCCCTCATTTGTAATAATAAATACACATCCAGAACTCTCCTAGCAGAGGATTACAATAGCTCAAACCCTAGATACATAAGACCATATAGGATGATGCCAAATTAATGGTCCTCCAGAACATGGAAACAAGAACTTAAATATGAGTGACTGTTATTCTTTTTTATTGTGATTAATAGAATGGTAACATTATATTCACCAGATAGAAGGTATATAACTTCACAAACATTGATACCCTTTCTTAAGACATGGTCACCATTTCCCTCCAACCCTCCCCGCACTTATCTTGATTTCCTCCCTTCCCTATCCAATTTAAAATAACAAATTAAACAGATATAAAATCTATCAGATAACAATGGGAAATATTGTAACAATATGACATAACCAGGGGATGGCAAAAGACATGAGAGATAACATACTACATTAAGAACAACAGTCATTCATTATATGGCTTTTGTTTCCTTATCCTAGAGGTCCTTACATTTAGTGTCATGCTATTTGGCCTAATGTCTCTAGATTTTGTTCTATTGTAAATCTCTGGTAGGAGAGCCCAAGGTTTCTACTGATTATGACAAATGAGGGAGACTATTGTGCCTATGTTCCTTTGAGTCTGGGTTACTTCACTTAATGTGATTTTTTCTAAGTCTTTCCATTTCCTTAAAAATGGGGTGATGTCATTTTTCTGACAGCAGCATAGAATTCCATTGTTTATAAATACCACATCTTGTTGATCCACTCATCAATTGAGGGACATCTGGGTTGGTTCCATATCTTTGCTATGGTAAATAGTGCTGCAACGAACATCACTGTGCTAGGGAATTTAGTATACCCTTGTTTCTGGACTATTAGGTAAATGCCAAGAAATGGAATTGTTGGGTCATAGGGGAGCTCTATGTGTAGTCTTTTGAGGAACTGCCACAATGCTTTCCATAGTGGTTGAATGAGTTTGCACTCCCACCAACAGTGTAGTAGTGATCCTGCCTGGCCACATCCCCTCCAGCATCTGTTGTTATTAGTTTTCTTGATCCTTGCCATTCTAACTGGAGTGAGGTGGACTCTTAGAGTTGTTTTGATTTGCATTTCTTTTATGGCAAGAGATGTCGAGCATTACTTCATGTGTCTATAGGCCATTCATATTTCTTCTTCAGACAAGACAGTCTTTAAGTCTTTGGCCCATCTTTTAATGGGATGGTTGTTACTTTGGAGATTAGTTTTGGAGTGATTCAATTTTTTGAGATGTTGATGTATTTTAGATATGAGGCCTTTGTCCGTTGTATGATTAGTGAAGATCTTCTCCCATTCTGTAGGCTTCCTAACTTACTTACTAGCTATGTCCTTTTCCTTACAGAAGTTATGCAATGTAATGCAGTCTCACGTATCCAGCCTTTCTCTAATTTGTTGTGTTGCTTGGTCCTTATTGAGAATGTTTCGACCTGTGCCAAGGAGGCCTAGTGTATCTCTTATTCCTTCTTGTAAATTTTCAGGTTTTACCTTGAGGTCTTAGATCCATTTGGAGTTAATTCTAGTACAGGGTGACAAAGAAGGAGCCAACTTAATTTTCTGCGTGTGCTTAACCAGTTCTGCCAACAGCACTTGACGAAGACGCTGTCTTTGTTCTATTCTATGTTTTTTGCTCCCTTAAAAAAGATGAGGTCACGATAAGTCTGTGGTTTAATATATGGGTCCTCAATTCTATTCGGGTAGTCTTCAGGTCTGTTCTCATGCCAGTACTATGCTATTTTGATTAATATAACTCTGTAATAGAGTATAAAGTTTGGTATTGAAATTCCTCCTGCGCTGTTCTTTCTGCTAAGAAGTGTTTTTGCTATATGGGGTCTCTTATTATTTAATATTAAATTTTGGATTGCCTCTTCTATTTCTTTAAAGAATGACATTGGGATATTTATGGGAATTGCATTGAATTTGTAGATAGCCCTTGCAAAAATTGCCATTTTCATGTTGATTCTTCCATTCCAGGAGCATGGGAGGTTTTTCCATTTCCTCAATTCTGCTTTAATTACCTTTTTCATGGTTTTAAAGTTTTCATCAAAAAGGTCCTTTACATTCTTAGTTAAGATAATCCCTAGTTTCTTTATTTTCTTTGAGGCTATTGCAAAAGGAGTTCCTTTCCTGATTGTTGCCTCATTCCTCTCACTGTTGGCGTATAGGAAGGCAGTTGATTTTTGAGAGTTAATTTTATACCCTGCTACCTTGTGAAAGTTTTGAATCAGCTCAAGGATCTTGGGAGTGGAATCTATATGGTTCTTTAAATACAGAATCATGTGATCTTCAAAGAACAAAAGTTCCAATTACTCTTTCCCTATTTGGATCCCCTTTATGCTTCTTTCTTGCCTTATTGCTCTGGCTAGGAATTCTAATACTGTGTTAAAGAGGAGTGGAGAGAGTGGGCATATTTGTCTCATTCCTGATATTAGAGGGAATGACTTGAGCTTTTCGCCATTAAGTATAATACTAGCTGTGGGTTTGTCATACACAGCTCTTATTATACTGAAGTCCTAGTTTCTCCAGAGCTTTTAGCATAAAGGGGTGTTGGATCTTGTCAAATGCACTTTCTGCGTCTATTGAGAAAATCATGTGATTTTTGTCCTTGCTCCTTTTGATGTATTGAATTATATTAATTGATTTGCGTATGTTGAACCAGCTTTGCTTCCCTGTGATGAAACCTGTTTGATCATAGTGTATAATTTTTTTGATGAGTTGTTGTAGACGTTTGGACAGTATTTTGTTGAGAAGTTTTGCATCAATATTCATCAAAGAAATCGGTCTAAAGTTCTTTTTTTGATGCATCTCTGTCTCATTTGGGGATGAGGGTTGTACTGGCTTCAGAGAATGAATTTGGCAAAGAGCCTTCATTTTCAATTTTGTTGAAGAGCTTGAGGAGTATTGATGTGAGCTCTGCTTTGAAGACCTTATAGAATTCAGCTGTGAATCCATATGGCCCTGGGCATTTCTTAGGTGGACATCTCTTATTCCATTTCTATTTCCGTGCTTGAAATAGTCCTGTTTAGTTGGATTAGGTCTTCTTGGTTCAGTTTGGGTATGTTAATATTGGCTAAAAATTCATCAGTTTCTTCTAGATTCTCAAACATGGCATAAAGATTTGAAAAGCATTTCCTCATGATGCTCTGGATCTTGGTAATTTCTGTTGTGATATTACCATTCTCATCAGTGATTTTGTTTATTTGATTGTGCTCCCTTCTTTTTTTGGTAAGATTGGCTAAGGGTCTGTCAATTTTGTTAATTCTTTCAAAGAACCAACTAGTTGTGTTGTTGATTCTTTCAATAGTTTTTTTGTACTCCAATTCATTTAATTCTGCTTTGATTTTAATAGTTTGCTTCCTTCTACTGTGATTAGGGTTGGTTTGTTTCTCTTCTTCCAGGAGCTTAAGGTGACACATTAAATTGTTGGTTTGCAATTTTTCCAATTTGTTATTGTATTCAGTCAGAGGTAGAAACTTTCCTCTGAGTACTGCCTTTGCTGTGTCCCAAAGGCAGCATATTTTGTGTGCTCCTTTTTGTTAAATTTCATAAACTGTTGGATTTCTGTTCTGATCTCTTTGATTACCCATTGGTGATTCAACAATGTGTTGTTCAATCTCCATGAGTTACAGGGTTTTCGTTGGTGGAGATGTGTGTTCAGTTCAAATTAGATGCCCTTGTGGTCTGAGAGAGTGCAGGGAATAATTTCAGTGTTTCTGAATCTGCCCAGGTTTGTTTTATGCCCTAAAATGTGGTCAGTTTTTGAAAATGTTCCAAGTGCTGCTGAAAAAATCATATATTGTGTTGTTGCTGGGTGGAATAATCTGCAGATGTCTGTGAGATCTAGTTGGTCTATACAGTTGTTGCATTCTAAGTTTTCTCTGTTGAATTTTTGCCTGGTTGTTCTGTCCATAGGTGAGAGTGGTGTCACCAACAATCAGTGTGTTTCTATCTATGTATGGTGCTCCGGGATTAAGTGTGTAGATATTTAGGATGGTTATGTCTTGCTGGAGGAAAGATTCCTTTAGTAGTATATCGTAACCTGCATTGCTTTTTCTCACTAATTTGAGTTTGAAGTCTATTTTATCTGATATGAGGATGGTAACTCCAACCTGTTTATGGCGGCCATTTCCTTGATAAACTTTATTCCAACTTCTCACTTTCAAAAAATGTTTGTTTTTTTGGGCAATATGTGTCTCTTGAAGACAGCAGAACAATGGGTCTTGCATTTTGATCCAACTAGATAGTCTATGCCGTTTAATTGGACAGTTAAGCCCATTGATATTGAGAATTAGGATTGAGAAATATGTATTAGTTCCTTCCATTTTTAAAAGCTTTCATTAGGGCCTGTGTCTTGACTTAGATAAATCTTATGAAAATAAGAAGAGTAATAAGAAGAATATATAGAGAAATGAGGGAGGTAGATATAGGATATTTCAATATAAAATTTTTAAAAAGAAACAAACAAAAAAAACAACAAACAAAAATTTGGGAGGACATTCCTCACTATTGTGAGTTCTTAGCCCAGAAATACTAGGTTGAGAACCTGGAGATTAAACAGCACATGACTGTATTAGTATAGATATCATTTTTTTCAGGTTGTACCCAGAGCTGTCACTGTGTTTCTAGGAATGACCACAGTGACAGAAGGAATACAGGAAAATAAAGAGGAAAAAAAAGGAAAGAATCATAAAATTTTTTTTAAAAAAAGGTGCAGGTAAAATGGCAAAAAAAATTAAGAACACCTAAAAATGCAAATGAAAATGTGTAGAAGAAAAAAAAATACAAAGAAGAAGAACAACAACAAAAAAGTTATTTTTCTTTTTTGGGGGGGGGCAGGATAGGAAACTTATGTTGTGTCTCCACTAAATTCGGCATCCATACACTTCACAAAGTCTTTTTCTCTTGTGATTTGACTTTGCAGTTTTTCAGATCAGATTGCTTGATTGGGAAAATGAATCTGAATGATTCCCGGGGGCCGGGGCCAGGGGGGGTTGTTTACCAGGTCCGGGGCCCCCCGGAGGGGATGGACTTCAGCAGAGCTGAGGCGGGATTTCTGGCTAAGGTATCTCTGGGAAATCCTTTGCCCTTTAGAATGATGGCGCTGTCAGCACCACCTCTCAGGTTCCAATTGCTTTGGCTGGGTCTTTGCCAGCAGTCGAGATGGCGCTGCTCTCAGCTGGTGGGGGAGGGGCTTCCTTCCCAATGCCGTTCCTCGAGCAGAAGTGGAGTCTTCTCCTCGGAGGTTCTCACAATTGCTGGGTTATCCAATTCCGTGAAGCTGTCAGGTCTGTGCATGGCCTGGTGACTGCTCTGGGCTCGCGCAGGCTCTGTGTGGCTCTGTCTGCATCGGGCAGGTCTGAGCCACGGAGAAGCACTGTCTGCTCAGATTCAGAAAAGAAGCTTTGTCTCTGCAGCCGCCCTGCAGCTGACGCCGCTGCACTCTGTCTTCTCCCCACGGTCTTCTGCCTTTTTCCTCTCTGATTAAGATCTCTGTGGTGCTAAAGCTTACTTGGGCTCAATTTTTGGTTGTGAACTTTCCCCTATGCTGCCAGAACTGGTATCTTGGCGGGAGCTCAGAAAGACTCACATTGAACCGCCGTCATCTTTCGCCGATCAGGAGTGACTGTTATTCTAAATGTACTGTTTTTCTCTCTTCTCTTGTGTTGCCCTTTGGTTAATCTCATATTGTTACGGTATCTCACTGTGTTATCTGGTATATTATATAGATTTTACTTGATTATTTGAAATAATAGGGGAAAAATGAGGGGAAGAGATGGCCTGTTTATCTGGAAGAGTGACTATTCATGAAACTGTTGCACTCTTTCAATAAATTTCCTTTTAGATCTAAAATAGAAGATGTTGAGGTTCATTTATTGCAATCAAATTATTCCTACACAAAAACTGCCTTGACTGTCTGGTTCACATTTGACAAGTATAGGCAGGATACTTGTGCCAAGAGAAGAGCAAACAAGAAGTAAAATAATGCGTTAAATCTTTAAGCTGCCCCGGCTATGCTTCATATTACAAGTTGGATTACTTTAAACAATCGAATCTAGAAAATGAACAAGCGAATTAAGACTTTTTCCCATAACAATCTCTTTTTCTCCTCTCTCCCTATAGATGCTTTCCTCCTTCAACATCTTGAGTGGAATTTGCTTGGTGTCTTTAATTACACTTAAAGAAAATTAAAATATTTTTTAAAATTTTGAATGTGTTTGAGACTCAGCCCCCTGAAAATCACAGAATAGGACACATACTCTTATGCTTCAAAAGTCTTTGACCACTTTGAGCCCTTTAGGCAAAACCCGTTGTGCCCTTTCGGTGAGAGACCATAGAGCAAGAAAAGTAAACAAAACACACAATGTCATCTTCTTTAGAATCTTGCTAGTTGGAGAAGCATAGAAACAGCAGGGTGAGAAGGAATTAAGAAGGGAAAGCAGAAGAAAATGAGGGAGGGGGTAACTGTGCTCAAAAAGAAATGCATTCATTACCTTACTTATGTAACTGTTACTCCCCTGTTCATCATCTTTAACATAAATAAAAAGGAAAATTTTCCCTACTTTTCAGAAAATTGCATCCCAATGTAGCAAAATCACAGATTATAGTTATTTGTATTATTTAATTTCATAAGATATATTTAGTAAGACAGTAGCTCTTAGAGACTGTTGCAAGTCTAAGCATAATTATTAACTCCCTCCAAAATGTAAAGGTATGGAATCATAACTTCCTTGGAAAGAATTAAGATAATTCAAGACATTATGTTAGCAATACCTTCATAACACTGGGGAAGAAGTAGAAAAAAAATTGAAGGCAGTATTTATTGAATGTTTATTAAAGAAAGCAGAGTCTATAAAGTAATATTAACAATGTTTCCTTTTACTTTATAAATTGTATGGCTCTTTAAAAATACTTTTAAGATTTCTTCACTATACAGAATAGAAAGAAACTGAGAAACTGAAGAGCTATGAAGGTCACTGAAGCAGATGGCAACAAAGGTAGGGAAAATATTTAGGCTGCAGAAATTATAGTTAATATTTTTCCTATGATAACCTTACTGCCTTTAAAGTTTTGAACTTAAAACCTGAAGAAAGCAAGCAGAATAGATCTTGGACCTCTTTAATGGCATTAGAGAGATATAGTGAAGGTTTCAAGTTCTTGCATGAGTAGGTATAGTGGAATGATTTATGACTGACAACCAATGAACCAATTAACAAGAACACTGGAAATACCCCAGAAAAAGAACATGGCTTGCAGAAAAATCAATAGGTTACTATAGCATCTTTGACTGGGAATAGGGGTGAGGAAATATCTAAAATGCAGACATTTTGGAAAAGATCATAGTGTTCATAGGCCTGCAATCATTAAGTTGGTTTGCGCTATCAGAATCAATCTGCTCTTGTGGCTGGTGTTAGTGATTGACCACTGTAACTTTTCTTCCAAAATACCACTTTTAGAGAGATGTAAAATACAATGCTTGGCATTGATTTGGCAGGAAAATATGCCTTTCTTTTGCTGAGCATGACTGGCTTAGGTACACTGCTTACACAAATAGCAGTCAAGAAGGCATCATGTGTATTAATATGAATGCTTATCTTGGAGATGTTTTGAGAAAAGCACAGTATGCAATGTGATTATCGATTTCTGATACTCATGGCATACAAATATTTTATATGTTATTCACATGAGGTGTGTATTATAATAGTCCCTTTCCATTGTTTTAATTGCATGGACTACTATTATAGGGAAATAATGCAACTGTATCTATTAATAAACCAGATGTTCCTTCAAGTAAAAGTGAGGCAGTGTTTTGATTCATGCACACTGCCTTCCAAAAATTTTACTCCATGTTTAATAGTTTTGGATGAAAGTGCAGGTACAGGCTATGGCCACAGAACACAACAGAGAAAATTATATGGTGAAAGGAGTAAACTCTTGGCATTATTTGAACTAATCATGTTTCTAAGGGGTTCAGTGTCCACACTCAAAGCTCAAAACAGAATGAAGGTATTATTATGCTACAATAACAAATCCCTACCAGATGTCCATTTTTCCCATTCAAACATCAGAAAAGCTATTTTTCTATAGTTTTTCAATAAGGTATTTTAAATGCTTTCTCTATATGGAAAATGATGTTCCATGAAATTAAAACTGCAAACTGACAAATATTAGGCCTTTCTGGTGTTTTTAAAAAATGGGAAGGATTGGGAGAAGGAAGGGAAAGGCAACAAAAACACGAGAAAGGGTATCAAGTTTTGAGAAGTAATGTTCCCATTACCTGATGAATATAACTGTAATCACTCTGTACATTACCCAAGCAAACAACCCAGATGCCCTAATGCAGATGAATGGATGCAAAAAATATGGCATATATATATATATATGTACAATGAAATTCTACATAGCCAACAGACAAGATAAAATAAGGGCATTCACAGGGAAGTGGATGAATCTAGAGCTAATCGAGTTAAGTGATGACCAATGGAATGAAAGGCACATGGTATCCTTAATATGTGGATATTAGATCCAAATAATACAATAGCAATGACTCAATATTTGGATACCCAAGATTATGGACATGGTCTTGGAGATATAAACATAACTACAGAGATATGAGCATCTATGTTGGGCTATATACTCTATAGATATAATGTTTTATTACATAGATTAATATGTATCTATGGTATATAAATCCTCAGCTCAATTTTAATTATGTACTAAAATCTATGTGCCAGTTATTGTATGTAGAAATTCCCTTCGTGTATACTTGTTGTTAAACATGACATTTGAAATATGATGCAGATGGAAGGAAGATGGCGCCGAGACAATAGGGACACTGCCTAGCTTTCTCTGACAAAAGGAGAGAACCAGGGAGTTCCACGAGCCAACTATCTAAAGAAATTCACAACAACAAACTCAAAAAGCAATGGAGAAGGACTCAAACCGGTAAAGATATCCAGATAAAGCTCACATCCAACTTTCTCAAAGAATTTGGAACGCGAGTACCCCTCCCCCACCTCTCGCCCAAAGCCACGGAAAGCCGCGATAAGCGGCTCGGACCAAGCCGCGAAAAGCGGCTTGAGCGGGTGCCGGCTCCACGCGGGGAAAGCGGGGGCTTACACCGGCTCTAATCCACGAATAGCAGCGGCAGTGGAGGGCACCAGGCTGGGAGCCCAAGGGCTGCAGAAACCAACACAGAACCGGGCAAGCGAACGGCGGGAGCAGTGGAACCCAGACGCGGAACCAGAACGGCAAGCAGCAGAACCCAGACACAGAACACAGGCGGCGGCGGAGACCTGAGGGGAGTGAAAGACTCCCCACCACCATGGAGCACCCGCAGACGGATGCAGAGGCGTGAGTAATACAGCGCATCCCCAAACACATGGGGAAAGCGGAGCGGGTGCCAAGCAATAGAACTTAACTCAGACCCCAACACCCCGCCCGAGAAAGACTGGCGGGAGCAGGGGGGCAAGGAATTTAGAATCCTGTCCCTTCCCTCAACAGCCCCCTCCCTCAGGCCATTGACTGGAGATTGACAGGCGGGCTACCCATAAGACCCAGCACCCCACCAAGGGAGGCGGGGCTGTCCCAACTCCCACCCGCAGAACGGGCTCAACCCCCAGCCCTCTGACTGGAGACTGACAAGCGGGCGGACCCTAAGACTCAGCACCCCACCAGGGGAAGCGGAGCTGTCCCAGCTCCCACCCGCCCACCAGGCTCCTCTCCCAGGCCACTGGATCTGGAGAGTGGAGGGCTTTGGGACCCTGCCTTACAACAGTGGATAGGGGGTGCGGGTAAATAGGAGCCAGCATCTGCCCCCCCTCAATTCTCGAGCAGGGCATCCTCCAGCTGGGAATCCTGAGCAAGACACCACCGAGGCCCCCCCCCACAGTCACAGACTCTCACAAAGCAGTGGAAACACAGCAGGGATCTGAAGGGCCAACCAGCAGCCAAGCTCCCCTTCTGAGAACCAAAAAGGCACAGCTCCGCCCTTGGAGCCCACGTCCCCAGCTGGGCCCCGCCCCTGGGAAGAGAGGGGCCTCCTGCTGGTCCTGCTGAGAGCTCTTGAAACTCTCAATCCCCAGACCCCTGGCTTGGGGCCGCCCCTGGAAGCAGCACAGGAAAATGTCCCCCAACCGCGCTCAGACAGAAGCTCGCATATCCATCCCATGGTCCACTGTAAGGCCACTGGTTGGGCTAAGAGCTAGTCCAGCAGCAACACATAAGTTTTATTCTAATACTTTCCAAACTTTGTACTCAAATACTCTACCTACTTACCCCCTGACCTCTCTCATTCTATTTTTCTGTCTCTGGACCTCTGCTCCTCTTTCAACCCTTATACTGCATGGATCTACACTTGATGGCTGTTGAGCAACATTGTATATCTAGGTGTTTAATTATTCTCTAGGCTCAGAGGGACTTAAAGACAATAGAGATTGGATTGAGAGGCTTATTGTTTTGGATATCAATAGCTTATTAGTGAATAATTAGACTAGTCGGTAACTGCACAAAAAGAAAGAGTGATAACACCAATCAAAACTTGTGAACATCTAGAGTCTGCCAGCTACAGAGGTCTAGGTTGGCTATATCTGGAAAACTATAATCGTGTTTAGTATTAATCTCGCTCCCATTTTCAAATGGGCAGAACAAGAAACTCAAGAAAAATGTCAAATCAAGAAACAACATCTCCCACGCCCCCCCACCCAATGTAAACAGCCAATGGAACAGTCACTGGCAAGCCTAGAGGAGAGTCTTCCAAGTGCTGTACAAATGCAATTCATAAACATCATTAATGAAAAATGTGAAAATATAAAGAAAGAGATAAGGGAGGAAGCCATAGCTGAACAAGAGGAAACCATAAACAAGGTGATAAGTGAAAAAGAAGCCAAAAAGGAGGCCATAATAAAGGCTGTTCAAAGAAAGATGGATGAATTCATAGGATCCACAAATAAAAAGGTGACCGAACTCCAGCAAATGTTCAAAGAAAATAAAGCTACTGAGCTAACCACTCAAATGGAAATCAAGGAGCTAAAGAAATCCATACATGATCTAAAAGAAGACATGCAAGGCATAAAAAATGAGCAATTAGTAGCAAGGGAGATGAAAAATAAAGTACATAGCTTTGATAGCAGGTTAGGCAATGTAGAGGAGAGAATTTCCGTGGCTGGAGATAATTTAGTTATTATAGAGAAAGAACAGAAAATGAGTCAATCCAAATCTAGGAAAAATGAGAGAGCGCTTCAGGAGGTCCAAGATACAATTAGGAAGCCTAATTTAAGGCTAATTGGTATTGAGGAGGGTCTGGAGAAAGAGGTCAATGCTATTGGAAATATACTTCAGGGAATCATCTCAGAGAATTTCCCAAATATCCAGAAGGGCAGACCCATCCAGATACAAGAAGCTTTTAGAACCCCAAACAGACCTGACCAGAAAAGAACATCCCACCGCCAAATCATAATCCGAACTGGATCAGTAGAAACCAAAAAAACGATCCTAAAGGCAGCCAGGGAAAAGGGCTCAGTAACCTATAAAGGAAAACCAATCAGAATAACCCCAGATTACTCAGCAGAGACCATGCAAGCAAGAAGTGACTGGAAGCATATATGTCATGCCCTGAAGTCAAATAACTACCAACCAAGAATACTGTACCCAGCTAAGCTCTCATTCATAACTGAGGGAACAATAAAAACATTCCATTCCAGGGAAAAGCTGCAACAATATGTCGCAACAAAACCAACACTACAGAGAATTTTCAAAGATGTTCTATACATAGAAAACCAAAATAAATGCAATATAGGGAAACAAATGGCACCTAAACAGCATACCACCTAAGGACCACAAGAACTGTCAAGACACAGGCCCAAATAAAAGCTTTTAAAAATGGTAGGACCTAATAAATATCTCTCAATCCTAACTCTCAATATCAATGGACTTAACTCTCCAATTAAATGGCATAGACTGTCTAGTTGGATCAAAAAGCAAGAGCCATCATTCTGCTGTCTTCAAGAGACACATCTTACCCAAAAAAAACAAGCATCTTTTGAAAGTGAGAGGTTGGAATAAATTCTATCAAGCTAACGGCCCCCATAAACAGGCTGGAGTTGCCATCCTCATATCAGATAAAATAGACTTCAAACCAAAATTAGTAAGAAAAGACAAAGAAGGTTACTACACACTACTAAAGGGATCTTTCCTCCAGGAAGACATAACGATCCTAAGTATTTACACACCCAATCCCGGAGCTCCAAACTTCATCAAGCAAACTTTACTTACACTGAAACCATACATAGATAGAAATACAGTGATTGTCGGTGACTTTAACACACCACTCTCACCTATGGACAGATCAACAAGGCAAAAACTCAACAGAGAAACCTTAGAACTGAACAACTATATAGACCAACTAGATCTAACAGACATCTGCAGAATATTCCACCCAGCAACACCACAATATACGTTTTTCTCAGCAGCACATGGAACATTTTCCAAAATTGATCACATCTTAGGCCATAAAACAAACCTGAACAGATTCAGAAACACAGAAATTATTCCATGCACACTCTCAGACCACAAAGGCATCAAACTGGAACTGAACACACATCTCCACCAACGAAAACCCTGTAACTCATGGAGACTGAACAACACATTGTTGAATCACCAATGGGTCATCGAAGAGATCAGAACAGAAATCCAACAGTTTATGAAATTTAACAATAAGGATCACACAAAATACCAGCTCCTTTGGTACACGGAAAAGGCAGTACTCAGAGGAAAATTTATAGCTCTGAGTGCCTACAACAACAAGTTGGAAAAATTGCAAACCAACAAGTTAATGTCTCACATTAAGTTCCTGGAAAAAGAGCAACAAACCAACCCTAATCCCAGTATAGGAAAGCAAATAATTAAAATCAAAGCAGAATTAAATGATTTGGAATCCAAAAAAACTATAGAAAGAATCAACAAAAGAAGGAGTTGGTTCTTTGAAAGAATTAACAAAATTGACAAGCCCTTAGCAAATCTTTCCAAAAAAAGAAGAGAGCATATCGAAATAAACAAAATCACAGATGAAAATGGTAATATCACGACAGAAATTTCCAAGATCCAGAATATCATGAGGGAATACTTCTCAAACCTTTATGCCAACAAATTTGAGAATCTAGATGAACTGGATGAATTCCTCGCCAATAGTAACACACCCACAGTGAACCAAGAAGAACTAAGCCAACTCAACAGGCCTATTTCAAGCTCTGAAATAGAAATTGCAATTAGAGAACTTCCACCTAAGAAAAGCCCAGGGCCAGATGGATTCACAGCTGAATTCTATAAGGTCTTCAAAGCAGAGCTCACACCAATACTCCTCAACCTCTTCAACGAAATTGAAAATGAGGTTTCCTTACCAAACTCATTCTATGAAGCCAGTATAATCCTCATCCCCAAACCAGACAGAGATTCATCAAAGAAAGAGAACTATAGACCTATATCTTTGATGAACATCGATGCAAAACTTCTCAACAAAATAGTGGCCAACCGTCTACAACAACTCATCAAAAAAATTATACACTATGATCAAACTGGATTCATCACAGGGAGGCAAAGCTGGTTCAACATACGCAAATCAACTAATATAATTCAACACATCAACAGGAGCAAGGACAAAAATCACATGATTGTCTCAATAGACGCGGAAAAGGCATTTGACAAGATCCAACACCCCTTTATGTTAAAAGCTCTGGAGAAACTAGGAATCCATGGAACAGTCCTCAATGTAATAAAGGCTGTGTATGAGAAACCGACTGCTAGTATTACACTTAATGGTGAAAATCTAAAGCCATTCCCTCTAAAATCAGGAACGAGACAAGGATGCCCACTTTCTCCACTACTCTTTAACATAGTACTAGAATTCCTAGCCAGTGCAATAAGGCAAGAAGCAAGCATAAAGGGGATCCAAGTAGGGAAAGAGGAAATAAAACTATCCCTCTTTGCAGATGACATGATTCTGTATTTAAAGAATCCTATAGAGTCTACTCCCAAGCTCCTTGAGCTGATTCAAAGCTTTGGAAGCGTAGCAGGCTATAAAATCAACCCTCAAAAATCAACTGCCTTCCTTTATGCCAACAGTGAGAGGAAGGAGGCAATAATCAGGAAAGAAACTCCTTTCACAATAGCCTCAAAGAAAATAAAGTACCTAGGAATTAGCTTAACTAAGAATGTAAAGGACCTTTTTGACGAAAACTTTAAAACCCTAAAAAAGGAAATTAAAGCAGAACTAAGGAAATGGAAAAACCTCCCAAGCTCCTGGATTGGAAGAATCAACATTGTGAAAATGACAATCTTGCCAAGAGCTATCTACAAATTCAGTGCAATACCCATCAACATCCCAATGTCATTCTTTAAAGAAATAGAAGAGGCAATCCAAAATTTCATATGGAATAATAAAAGACCCCCTATAGCAAAAACACTTCTTAGCAGAAAGAACAGCGCTGGAGGAATTTCAATTCCAAACTTTAGACTCTATTACAGAGCTATAATTCTCAAAACAGCTTGGTACTGGCACAGGAACAGGCCTGAAGACCAATGGAATAGAACTGAGGACCCAGATATTAAACCACAGACCTATGGCCACCTAATCTTTGACAAGGGAGCTAAAAAAATAGAATGGAAGAAAGACAGCCTCTTCAACAAGTTGTGCTGGCAGAACTGGTTAAGCACCTGCAGAAAACTAAAGCTGGATCCTTCTTTGTCACCTTGCACTAGAATTAACTCCAAATGGATCAAAGACCTGGAGGTAAATGCGGACACACTGAAAACTCTACAGGAAGGAATAGGAGATACACTAGGCCTCCTTGGCACAGGTCAAAACTTTCTTAATAAGGACCAAGAATCACAACAAATCAGAGAAAGGCTGGATAAGTGGGACTGCATTAAACTGCAGAGCTTTTGTATGGCAAAGGACATAGCTAGTAAACTAATCAGGAAGCCTACAGAGTGGGAGAAGATCTTCACCAACGAAACAACAGACAAAGGCCTCATATCTAAAATATATCAACAACTCAAAAAATTAAATCACTCCAAAACTAACCTCCAAAGTAACAACCATCCCATTAAAAAATGGGCCAAAGACTTAAAGAGAGTCTTCTCTGAAGAAGAAACAAAAATGGCCTATAGACACATGAAGAAATGCTCAACATCTCTGGTCATAAAAGAAATGCAAATCAAAACAACTCTAAGATTGCACCTCACTCCAGCTAGAATGGCCAGGATCAGGAAAACGAATGACAACAGATGCTGGAGGGGATGTGGCCAGGAGGGATCACTACTACACTGTTGGTGGGAGTGCAAACTCGTTCAACCACTATGGAAAGCAGTGTGGCAGTGTCTCAAAAGGCTAAACATAGAACTCCCCTATGACCCAGCAATTCCACTACTTGGCATTTACCCAACCACCCAGAAACAAGGACATACTAAACCCACTAGCACAACAATGTTCATTGCAGCACTATTCACCATAGCAAAGATATGGAACCAACCCAGATGTCCCTCAGTTGATGAGTGCATCAACAGGTTGTGGTATTTGTACACAATGGAATTCTATGCTGCTGTCAGAAAGAATGACATCGCCCCATTTGTTAGGAAATGGAAAGACTTAGAAAAAGTCATATTAAGTGAAGTAAGCCAGACTCAAAGGAACTTAGGCTCAATGGTTTCCCTCATTCGTCATAATCAGTAGAAACCTTGGGCTCTACTAGCAGAGATTTGCAATAGAGCAAAATCTTGATACATAAGGACATATAATGTGAAGCTAATTGAAAGGACCTCCAGGATATTGAAACAAAAGCCATATAATGAATGATTGTTGTCCTTAATGTACTATGTTGTCTCTCATCTCCTTTGCTGTCCCTTGGTTATCCCATATTGGTATAGTATCTCACTTTGTTATCTGATATATTGAATTTATTTGTATTTGGATATTTGAAATTTGATAGGGAAGGGGGGAAAACCAAGACGGGTGGGGGGTTTGGAGGGGGAGGGAAACGGGTACCAAGACATGTGAAAGGGTATCAATGTATGTGAATTAATGCACCTTCTATCTGGCAAATATCATGTAACCCTTTTACTAATTACAATAAAAAAAGAAATATGATGCAAAACTCAATGTTAATAAAATATAAAATAAAAAATAGGGCCAGCCTGAGCTATGTGGTAAAACAAATATAAAAAAGAGAATGAAAAAGAAAATAGCAAACAATTTTGAGAGCTGAGAAATAGAATAGCTTACTGAAAAATGTTTCATATTCCTTTGTTGTGTTTTAGATAATGAGTATGATATAAGTTGAGGAAAATAGTTTTGACAAAAGTGCCCTTCAATTCACATATCAAATATTTGTGTCTACTATTCTATGTGGTAGGATATGCATATGCTACATATTTTGGTTGGTTGAGTCTATATCGTCTAGTCATGACTTACACAGATAAAACATTTAAAGGTAGGGTTGTTTGAATAGAGCAAAGTAAATTATAATTGAATCTATTCCAATATTTGCATAAAATTTCTATTCCACTGTCACTAGCAATTCCTCCCTGAACTGGAGAAACATGAAAAAAATATACAGAAAGGTCAAAAGGCCATAAAAATTTAAGAAAATATACTTCTATGTTGCAAATGGCCTTGGGACTGACTATGAGGATGAGTAAGTGTGCATAGGAACATAAGGCTGTGCTGACATGAGAATAAGAATGCCAATAGCACTACAATTGAAAAGGAAAAATAAAGGCAACAGAGATTTACCTTCTTTGTAGAAAACAGGGAATCATGTGTTTGAAACAGTCTTGCCCTCACACGTCTGAAATACTGTCATTAAAACCTAAAATGGAGCTCAGAGTACTAATATATCCATCAACAAAGACCGTTTTGCTACTGGCTTATTTATGTCCCCCTGCACATAAAATAGACCACAGAACACAGTAAAGAATAGGTACTTCCTTAAACTAATTTCCATCCAATTATTTGATGTTTCAATGCTAATAAGTAAATTAAAGCATTATGCAGAAACTACACTTTGTTGTCAGTGGTTCATATCTCATAAAAAGCTAATAAGAGTGACATCAACCCACCGCCCATCAAATTCAAAAATGCATTATCTACTCAAAGGCACAGTAAAGAGAGGAAGACAGCACAGAATCACTTTGTCTATTAAAATATGTAAATTGAGAACAAATAGTGTTTTAAAGTGATTGTTTATGCTGCTTTGAGGTTGTGAATAATTTTCTTACAACTGCTGGGCCATCTGTTAAACCAAGAGGATTTGCCTGATCAAAAAGCTGAATTTAGTATATTTAAAATTCAATAAACAGCTTTTGTTTGAATCTTCTAAACAAAAAATATTCCAATAAATAACAGTTCATGGTATTTGTGGGTCAAGCTAAGTAGGAAGGCAAATAAGCTATCATCTGAAAATGGTTTTTAAACACTTGTTTTCCGTAGAGAAAGGACAACATGTTCACACCTCTAGGTCTTTCTATTACACCATCTGTGGCCAAGTAAGAAACTGTCATATTTTTGGCATTTTCTTAACCTTAAAAGACTACTCTTTAAATGAAAGAATCTGCAGGACTGTGCAACTGATACCATAATTTCTACATAGACAGCTTTCTGACCACTGTATTTTGTCCCATCACTGGATTATGTTTCTGAACCACTAAATATTTGTCTTTATTTCTGTTGAATGAAATTCTCAATAGTATTAGGAGGCCATTTTTTTATTTTCCCAGTTTTTGAAATTGTATCTGTATAGTAATATACAGAGGGGTTACATTTACCTGCATCATGTATAATGAGTACAATTCTTTTTGAACCATGTCTTTTCTGTCACCACTCTCTACCAATCTTTCCCCCTTCCCCACGCATAAGATATCCATTTCATTTTCCGCATAGTATCTGATATCACTACTCTACATCCTTGTTCCACGTTTTATGTGCCCTCCAGTTACCCTATCAAATACAAACTAACAAAGACAAAAGGCAAAATAATCAAAAGAACAGCAATGGCAACTAAAGAGTGTCTCTTCTTTCCTTGGAGTTAATTTCTTTTTCTTTTTTATATTGTAATTAATAGAAGGGTTACATTATATTCACCAGATAGAAGGTGCATTTCTTCACAAACATTTGTCCCCATTTCCCTCCCTCATTCCTTTCCTTGGAGTTAATTTCATAGAATATTACTTTGTGTGATCATCTATTTATAGCTATTCTTTGTACATCACTCCTATGCATAGCCTCCTTTGGCCTCTGTATGTTTATGACTACAGTTCTATATAATTTATCATGTCCGTGTTTTATTTATTTATTTTAGTCAATAAGTGTGTTTACTTGTATATTTATAGCCACATTTTAGTTACCACAAATTAGGAAAACTGCAGCCTGTATTTCTTTGGCTCTGGGTTACTTCACATAATATAATATTTTCCAAATCTCCATTTCCCTGCACTGTTCCTGAATTTCTTTTCCTCAAGGCTACCCCTCTACCACTAAGCCACATTGCCACTTTCTGCTTTATCTGTATACCAAGGAAATGAACACAGAGCTTCATGCATGCTAGGCAAGCACCCTACCATTAAGTTATATCTCTAACACCAACATTCTTTCTAATGGATGAGTTGAATTCATATTACGTATATATCATATATATATATATCACATTTTCTTGATCCATTCCTCCATTAAAGGACATTTAGGTTTATTATATGCCTTCACTATGGAAAACAATGTTGCAATAAATTTGGTTGTTCTGGTGGCTTTTATTTGATCTGATTTGTGGTCCATTGGATAATTGTCCAGGACTGGCATTGCTGGGTCATAGGGAAGCTCTATGTTTAGTTTTTGAGGAATAGGCCAAATTTTAATGTAATACTGCCTTCTTAGTATCTCAATATATATCATAAGATGTTTTCCCACCCTTTTTATTAGCAGCAATTATTGTATGAAGAGTTTCATTTTGACCTATTGATATAGGTATATAATGTATCTTGATTTGACTCCAGTTTCAACAAGCTTCATTGTCCAACTTTCAAATGTAGAAATAAAATACTTTGATTATATTCACCTCCTTCATCATCTCCAACATACCAGGTAACAAAGTCAGATACAGTAATAACATGAGATTAACCAAAGGGCAAAAAAAGAGAAATAATATAGTACACTAAGAACAAAAATTGCACAAGATAAAGCTCTTGTTTCCACATCCTAGAGTTCATTTTATTTAGTCTCATCCTATATGAACTTATATACATTGGATTTGAGGTACTGTAATCCTGTTAGGAAAGTCCTAAATGTGTACTAATGATTACAAATGAGGGCAACCACTGAGCCTATGTTCCTTTCGGCCTGGCTTACTTCACTTGATATGATTTTTTTCTTTATTTTCTTTTTTTGTTTTTACTTTCTTTTTTATTGTCGGGATAATATATAGAGGGGCTACGGTTACATTCATCCTGTAGTAGGTGTATTGCTTCTCACACATTGATACTCCTCATGTTTTTGTCGCCATTTTCCTCTCCCCACCCCTCCTAATCATCTTGTTTTCCCCCTTCCCTTTCCTATTACAAATTTAAAAAATAAACATATATACAGTATACCAGGAAACAAACTCAGATACAATAATAACATGAGATTAACCATAAGGGAAAAAAAGAGGAGTGAAATAACATAGTACATTAAGAACAACAATCACACAAGATAAAGCTCCTTTCATTTAGTCTCATACTATATGACCTTATGTACCTAGGTTTTGAGCTATGGTAATCCTCAGAACTGTACTTTCCAATGTAAAAATATAAGTGTAAATACATTTAAATTGCTTTTATATTTTTGCCAATACTGTGGCTTGAATTCAGAGCAGAGCATGGGAACTTTTCCTGAACTTTTGTTCTCAAGCTTAGCACTGTAACACTTCAGCCATAGCTATACTTCTAGCTTTTCTTTGGGGAGGATGGTTAACTGATGATAAGATTCTCCCAGATTTTCCAGCCTGGAAAGTGAGGTACTGGTGCCTCACACCTGTAATCCTGAATATTAATGATGCAGAGATCTGATGCAGACATCTGAAGATCATGGCTCAAAGCCTTCCAAACTGCACTTTAATATACTTTCTTGCTGAAAGAATGATGTTTCTGCAACCCTAAGCAGTGGTTAAGGAAAAATAATGTTTTTCATATTAGACTTTTTTCATATATTTTTATTGTAATTAATAGAAGGGTTACATGATATTTGCCAGATAGATGGTGCATTAATTCCTATATTAGACTTTTTAATCAAATAGTTTTCCAGTTGATTTTAGTTCCAGAAGTCAGGTTATGAGTACAGTGCCTCTTGATCAATGTCACCCCTTCCATTGTTCTCCCTTATCTTTCCCCATCCCATCCCTATTTTCAGTTACATAGTTCAGTTTTTACACAAGGCACACTGAATATAATTACTATATTTGCAAAAGAAACATTTTTATAGTTCTAGACTCATCCTTTTTACCTTCTTTTTTATTGTAATTAACAGAGAGGTTACAGTTATATTTGCCAGATAGAAGGTGCATTGCTTCTCACACATTGATAACCCTTCTCATGTTTTGGTCCCCTCCCATACCCCTCCTACACCCCTCCCCTCATCTTGTTTCCCCCCTTCCCTTTCTTATTTCAAATAAATGAATAAAGGTATATACAATATGCCAGGTAACAAAGTCAGATAGTGTAACAATATGAGATTAACCAAAAGGCAACAATGGAGAATAAAAATAACATAGCACATTAAGAAAAACAATCACACAATATAAAGCTCTTGTTTCCATGTCCTGGAGATCCTTTCATTTAGCCTCAACATATGTGGCCTTATGTATCTAGGTTTTGCGCTATTGTAATCCTAGGATAGTCCTATGTATGTACTAATTATTACAAATGGGGGAAACTATTGAGCCTATGTTCCTTTGATTCTGGCTTACTTCACTTAATAGGATTTCTTCCAAGTCTTCCCATTTCCTTACGAATAGGGCAATGTTATTCTTTCTGATGGCAGCATAGAATTCAATTGGGTATAAATAACACATCATCTTGATTCAATCATTTACTGTGGGGCATCTGGGTGCTATGGTAGATAGTGTTGCAATGCACATCATTGTATTAGTGACTTTAGTATGTCCTTGTTTCTGGATGATTGAGTAAATGTCACGTAGTGGAATTGCTGGGTCATATAGTATCTCTATGTTTAGTCTTTTGAGGAACTGCCATACTGTTTTCCATACTGGCTGAATGAGTTTACACTCCCATCAACAGTGTAGTAGTGATCTCTCCTAGCCACATTGTGTCAACATCTGTTGTTGTTAGATTTCATGCTCCTGACCATTCTTATTGGAGTGAGGTGGAATCACAAAATTGTTTAGATTTGCATTTCTTTTATGTCCAGAAATGTTTAGCATGTCTTCATGTTTCTTTAGGTCATTCTTATTTCCTCTTCAGAGAAGTCTCTAAATGTTTAGTCCACCTTTTAATGGTATGGCTGTTTCTTTGAAGATTTGTTTTGGAAATATTCAATTTTTTTAGCTGTAGATATAGTTGAGATATGAGGCCCTTGAATGTTGCATAGTTAGTGAAGACCTTCTTCCACTCTGTGGGCACTCTGTTTAACTTGCTAGCTATGTTCTTTCCATAGAGAATCTCTGCAGTTTAATGCAGTCCCATTTGTCCAAATATTTTAAAACTATCTTGGTGATTGTTGTCTTAATATACTATGTAGATCTGTTTCTTAACTTTCAGTGATAGTTCATGATTGTCACAGTTATATTCAAAGCAATATGACAATTATGTCTTAATGCAGTAGAGTTATTGGATAGTTTATTATAAAGCCAATTGTTTAGTTTCAATTGTATCTGTTGAATAACTGGATTTCCTAACTAATCACATGTTCTGTACTTAAATAACAGTTAATAACTCAGAGTTCATCATTTATAGTTCCCTGTATATATCATTTATCAGCCAACATGTTATAAAAAAGAAGACAGGCCACCTCGTAGCCTGTTTTGGTTCTTTCTTCTCTTTCTCCTCCTCCTTCTTTTTTCTTTGTTCTTCTTCTTCTTCTTAATCTTCTTCTCTTGTTTTTTCTTTGGCTTATTCCGTTCTGTTTTTTTTTTTATTTCTGTATCCTTTGTATGGATGTAAGTTTATCTGATTTGAGAATGGGAAGGGAAAGCACAGAAATGATGGCACAAAGGGTGCACCAATTACGCAGTGAAATCCACTGGACACTATGTTGGAAATGGACTATTCAAACTGGTGGTAGGGACGTTGGGAGAGTAAAACTGACAGACAATGTGGGAGGGGATGACAATGACCAAGATGAAAATGTACTCATTACTTTTCTTATGTAAATATAACCTCTCTGTACATAACCTTTACTATAAAAAATTTTAAAGTCTTTAAAGAAAGGAGACAGTTCACATGTGAAAGGGTATCAATGTATGGGAATTAATGCACCATCTATCTGGCAAATATCATGTAACCCTTCTATTAATTACAATAAAAAATTACATGAAAAAAAGTAAGGAGACAGTCCCATAAACATGGTTTTCCATTTAAATTAGAATAAGCTTATTTAATAGTAAGTGAAATACATGAACTGCTCTCTTTAAAGATAGCATTGTTCAGAACTAAAAGCAATACAGAAAATTAAAAGGCATTGCCACATAAATACCTACTTTTCTAACATTAAGGTTCCTGTGGTGGTCATGTTTTACTACTATATTTCTCACATTTACAAATCAACAAAAAGCAAAGGAGAGGAAAAAATCATGAGGCTCCAGATGTTATAGAAAGAAAAAGGAAGGTGAAGTTGCACAAGTCAACTAGTATTAGGTCTTCACAAGGCTGTTTTCAGAAAAAAATTCGCAGAAAATATTCACTACCTACAAGATGACAATTTGAAAATTCTAAGCTGAACAAACATTTCCAACTAGAAGATAGAATTTTTTAGCAGAGAGAAGTACATTGATGATTTTTATATTCATTAAACAATTTTCGAAGTAATGGCATGATATGGAAAGAACTAAGGACAAATTGTCTCTTTTTATTGTATTTAATAAAAGGGTTACATGATATTTGCCAGACAGAAGGTGCATTAATTCACATACATTGATACCCTTTCATGTGTCTTGGTACCCATTACCCTCCCCCCAACCCCCCCACCACTCTTGGTTTTCCCCCCTTCCCTATCAAATTTCAAATAACCAAATACAAATAAATTCAATATATCAGATAACAAAGTGAAATACTGTAACAATATGAGATACCCAAGGGACAGCAAAGGAGATGAGAGATAACATAGCACATTAAGGACAACAATCATTCGTTATATGGCTTTTGTTTCAATATCCTGGTGGTCCTTTCAATTAGCTTCATACTATATGCTCTTATGTATCAAGGTTTTGCACTACTGCAGATCTCTGCTAGTAGAGCCCGAGGTTTCTACTGATTATGACAAATGAGGGAAACCATTGAGCCTAAGTTCTTTTGAGTCTGGCTTACTTCACTTAATATGATTTTTTCTAAGTCTTTCCATTGCCTAACAAATGGGGCGATGTCATTCTTTCTGACAGCAGCATAGAATTCCATTGTGTACAAATACCACAACCTGTTGATGCACTCATCAACTGAGGGACATCTGGGTTGGTTCCATATCTTTGCTATGGAGAATAATGCTACAATGAACATTGTTGTGCTAGTGGATTTAGTATGCCCTTGTTTGTGGATGGTTGGGTAAATGCCAAGTAGTGGAATTGCTGGGTCATAGGGTAGTTCTATGTTTAGCCTTTTGAGCTACTTCCACACTGCTTTCCATAGTGGTTGAACGAGTTTGCACTCCCACCAACAGTGTAGTAGTGATCCCTCCTGGCTACATCCCTTCCAGCATCTGTTATTATTAGTTTTCCTGATCCTGGCCATTCTAACTGGAGTGAGGTGGAATCTTAGAGTTGTTTTGATTTGCATTTCTTTTATGACCAGAGATGTTGAGCATTTCTTCATGTGCCTATAGGCCATTTTTGTTTATTCTTCAGAGAAGACTCTCTTTAAGTCTTTGGCCCATCTTTTAATGGGATGCTCGTTACTTTGGAGTTTAGTTTTGGAGTGATTCAATTTTTTGAGTTGTTGATATATTTTAGATATGAGGCCTTTGTCTGTTGTTTGGTTGGTGAAGATCTTCTCCCACTCTGTAGTCTTCCTAATTAATTTACTGGCTATGTCCTTTGCCATACAAAAGCTCTGCAGTTTAATGCAGTCCCACTTATCCAGCCTTTCTCTGATTTGTTGTGATTCTTGGTCCTTATTAAGAAAGTTTCAACCTGTGCCCAGGAGGCCTAGTGTATCTCCTATTCCTTCTTGTAAAGTTCTCAGAGTGTCAGTTTTTACCTCGAGGTCTTTGATCCATTTGGAATTAATTCTAGTACAGGGTGACAAAGAAGGATGCAACTTTAGTTTTGTGCAGGTGCTTAACTATTTCTGCCAGCACCACTTGTTGAAGAGGCTATATTTCTTCCATTCTATTTTTTTAGCTCCCTTGTCAAAGATTAGGTGCCCATAGGTCTGTGCTTTAATATCTGGGTATTCAGTTCTACTCCATTGGTCTTCAGGCCTATTCTTGTGCCAGTACCAAGCTGTTTTGATGATTATAGCTCTGTTATAGAGTCTAAAGTTTGGTATTGAAATTCCTCCTGCACTGTTCTTTCTGATAAGAAGTGTTTTTGCTATACAGGGTCTTTTATTATTCCACACGAAATTTTGGATTGCCTCTTCTATTTCTATAAAGAATGACATTGGGATATTGATGGGTATTGCATTGAATTTGTAGATAGCCCTTGGCAAGATTGTCATTTTCACGATATTGATTCTTCCAATCCCGGAGCATGGGAGGTTTTTTCCATTTTCTCAGTTCTGCTTTAATTTCCTTTTTCAGGATTTTAAAGTTTTCATCAAAAGGTTTTTACATTCTTCGTTAAGGTAATTCCTAGGTACTTTATTTTCTTTGAGGCTATTGCAAAAGGAGTTGCTTTCCTGATTGTTGCCTCATTCTTCTCACTGTTGGCATAGAGGAAGGCAGTTGATTTTTGAGGGTTAATTTTATAGCCTGCTACCCATCAAACGTTTTGAATCAGCTCAAGGAGCTTGGGAGTGGAGTCTATAGGATTCTTTAAATACAGGATCATTTCATCTGCAAAGATGGAAAGTTTTACTTCCTCTTTCCCTATTTGGATCCCCTTTATGCTTGCTTCTTGCCTTATTGCACTGGCTAGGAATTCTAATACTCTGTTAAAGAGGAGTGTTGAGAGTGGGCATCCTTTTCTCGTTCCTGATTTTATAGGGAATGGCTTTAGCTTTTCGCCATTAAGTATAATACTAGGTGTGGATTTGTTCATACACAGCCTTTATTATATTGAGGAATGTTCCATGGATTCCTAGTTTCTCCAGATCTTTTAACATAAAGGGGTGTTGGATCTTGTCAAATGCCTTTTCTGCATCTATTGAGACAATCATGTCATTTTTGTCCCTGGTCCTGTTGATGTGTTGAATTATATTAATTGATTTGCATATGTTGATTTTTATATTCATTAAACAATTTTCGAAGTAATGGCTTGATATGGAAAGAACTAAGAGCAAATTTTCTCTTTTTGTCTTCTTTTTTCAAATTCAAATCCTTACTACCAACTTAATGATTGAAGCACAGGCATAATAGGTGGTTGGAAAGGAGTGTTTGAATATATATACATGAGGAATGAAAAAGGGAATACACCTGGTAGAAATATACAGAAAATATGACAGAAAAACAAAAACAGAAGCCTTAGTTGATTTGACTTATTAAAAAGCAAAGAAACCAGCAACTTAATCCTTAGTACTTTCAGCACTGTGACATAGTACTTTGAAAATGAAAAAGCTGATACTTCTGATATATATATATATGTATATATGAATATAAACAGGTCCTAGGAAATAACAAAGGACATTCTATTCCTTTATAACATATTGGCTTCCTTCCAATTACAGTAAATGTCTGTTTTTTTAATTTATTGAATAATCACTTCCAGGTTTTTAATATTCCCTATGTATTAGTGTTAACAATTAACTTCAGAGTCAGAGAGATAAAGGATCCACATTTCCAGCTGAACTTTTTCAATTAACATTGGAATTTAGAATTTTGTATAAAACAAAATTAACTAATTATATCTCAATTCTGACAGGCAGTATGAACCACTGCCTCAACTAGCCTGACATATCCTCTGTAAAAGCCCACTATGCCTTTAGTAAATATTTTATAAATTGGGAGATATAAAACTTCAGTCAATGAATCTGGCTCAGGCCTTCCAAGAAACAAAGGAAAAGAAACGTGAATGTGTTTATGCATTCATATTTGGAACTAAATACACCTTTTTTTCAAATGATGCCAACTCAATCTACAGTTTTGCCAATTTTTCCTGAGCACAATAAATATATTTAAGATAGTTCTCTCTCTCTCCTTCTCTCTCTCTCATATATATGTATATATGCATATATATGTATAAAGTTTACCACAGGAAAAGAGGCTTACAGATATTATAACTAGATAAGAAATCATCATCTGTGAATTGCTGCAATTCATGTTTTCATAGTTCAACATCTGACCAGAGCAGGACACACAATATTACTTTTAGCCACAAGCATTGCTTCACATTAGTAGTGTTTTTCTATTGTTCTTGCTATTCTGGAAGTTGTATTGTTTTGTTTGTTTTGGTCATGGGGCTTGAACTCTGGGACTGGGAACTGTCCCTGTGCTCTGCTCAGCTTAGCACTCCACCACTCTGAGCCACAGCTCCACTCCCTGTTTTTGAGCGGTTAATTGGAGATAAGAGTCTTGATTGTTTTGAAACACTATCCTCAGGTCTTAGCCTCCTGAGTAGTTTGGATTGTAGGAGTGAGCCACCAGAGTCTAGCGTAGTATTGTACTTTAAGCAATAATTTGAAATAAACAAAAAATTTTGGACTAAGGAGGGAAAATGATAAATGAGAAAATTTAAAGGAGCCAAGCCGGTGGCTCACAATTGTAATCAAATCTACTCAGGAGGCTGAGATGTGAGGATCAAGGTTCAAAGCCAGCAGGGCACAAAAGTGCCTGAAACTCTCTTTTATTCTTTTCTTTTTTTATTGTAATTAATAGAAGGGTTACATTATATTACAGATAGAAGGTGCATTACTTCACAAACATTGATAACCTTTCTCATGACATGGTTCCCATTTCCCTCCCCCCATCTTGTTTTCCCCCTTTCCCTATCCAATTCCAAATAACCAATTAAGCATATATAAAATATATTAGATAACAAGGTGAAATATTGTAACAATATGAGGTAACCAAGGAATAGCAAAAGAGATAAGAGATAACATATCTCAAATTAATCTCTAGAAAATGAGAAGTGGGACTTGGCTCAAGGGTAGGGCCCTAATCTTGAGCTGAAGAGCTCAGGGACAGTGCCCAGGCCGAGTTCAAACCTCATGACTCCCACACACACACAAAGAGTAAAAGGAGATGCTGAATGACTTCAAGGACGAGCAATTAAAAACATGTTTAGAATGAATCAGTCCAAGGCTAGAATCACAAACCTGTCACTGATCACATTTAAAACTTTGAGTTGTCCATATATATTCCCTTGCTTTTCTCATCATTAGCAATGTACAGACAGTAAGTCTGTACTTTTCAACTTGAGTCATATACATAGGAGGATACATATGTAAATAGGTATAAAGAAACATATAACATAATGGTTGGTACTCAATAGATGGTCTGCTGTTATAAACTATTAATACTGTTATTACTACCATGACTATCATTATTATAACAGCCTCTTTTATCTATTAGACAAAAAAACCAGAGAATGTACATACTGGTTTGTTGAGAGGGCATTTAAATTTTAATGAATGTTCATTCCATGATTGAATTTGACCTCTTTATTCTTTTAAGTTTAATGCTTAGACTTTATAGTATCTTATGAATATATACCTGTCATAATTTTGTTTCTATTTTAAATTGTTTTCAATATTTTTTTCTACTCTATCATTTTGAACATATATTATGCTGAAATGACTCAGATATTTTCTTTCACTTTGTCAAATTATAAAATGATAGAGATGCAAAAGTATTTATTCTTTGCCCCTTAATATGACTGATACAGTAAGAAAATGGAGCATGGTAAATTTGAAGTAACTTACATGAAGCTACATTGAAAATATATATTAATTCTAAAATATCTCCCATAAATAAGAAACTAGTTATTAGTACATATGCTCATAAGAAAATAGTTTCAGGGCCACCCAATACATCAACCACTTTAGTGATATTCATACAACAATTGAAGGTTTTTTTCTTAGATCATGTCTATACTGTAATATGAACTAATACTATCAATAATTTTATTATGGGGTGTAACTTTCCAAATGCTCCAGTAAACCTCAATAATTTTCAGTTGTCTAATTTTATGGTTGTATGAAATAGTCATGAGCTTTTCTGTTTCTCTCTTGTTTATTCCCAGACTTGTTGACATAACTTTTATGTGCTTTATAGTCAGTTTATTAATTTGTAAGCTAAATATTCATTCACAGTGGAAATAAAAATATAATAATTATTTGTGTACTATATGTGTAAACGTTTGAATGTATAATTCATAACTTACTCAAATATTCTCAGATATTAAAACTCATATTATAGAATTATTTTCATTATGTGTTAAATATTTTTATTTTGCCCATATGTATGCATATTTCCATTTAGTGTATTTAAATTTTACAAGGATATTTCTACAGTAGTTCACACATTTATTCGTTATACTTTTTTTTAGAAGGCACTTTATTTAGCAATAGCCTCAAACTTTAATCCTAGAGTGTGTGCCAAGGTTTTCACTGACACCATCCTTTAGAGGGCATGGAAACAATAAACATACTAACAGAAAACAAAGACTGGAAGGACCAGAGTAAGACAAAGATGTCTAGGTTTCACAGCACAGATAAGAGCTTCTCTGGAGAGTTCTTCATGGCTCACCCTTTTTTTAAAAAATGCTTTTATTACTCCACTTGGCTCATCCCACTTCTCATGTTTCAACAACTTTCTGGGTTCCTCTTCCCACATACATACAATGTATGCTCCAATTTTATTTAACCTCCCATCATTCTCATTTTATCTCCTTGTTTCTTCTATCTCCCCACACAGTCCAACAATTATATTCGTGAGAGAAATAGCTACTAGATAGGTAAACAGATACTTAACCTCATATATATAGATATACATACACATATTTGGTATATAAACTCCACTTAACAAGCAATAGCGTTAACATTACCAGGTGTTATTTTTGATCAAATTATGACATTTCACAACCTGCCTTTTGAAATTGTAATCTTTTTATAAAACTATATAATAATAAAAATAAAAGGAATGTTGTCTGCCTAAAATAAAATAAATTGATAATTAGTAATATTAAATAATATAATTTTCTTATACTTGCATAAGCAAGAACTTAACACTCAGAAGATTTTGATGAGATTATCCTTCTACCTACCCTATGCTTACCTTATAAAATTATTCAAATACGGTTTACAATAATCTAAAAAACGTTTCTCAGTACTAGCTCAGATACAATTGCAAGTACAACTTGAATTTTATGAAGAACAAGCTCTCAAAATGATCAGAACTTTCTTCCATCATATTCTCTCTGCGCATGTCACCAAGTATATGATGGTAACATAGATATCTGACTCAGAATTACAAGGGTGACAAATAAGAAGTCATCTATAGTAGACAGGGCATGAAAAAATAAAATATCAGGAAAAGGAAATCTAATGTTCACTTCATGCTAGTCCTTTCTCTTTTCTTATTTAGAATTCTTTATACTCTAGATATTAATTCTTTGTCAGATGACATATATTTTTCCATTTCTATAATGTCCCTTTATTCAGTTAATTATTTACTTGTCAGAAACTACTCATCAATAACAACTCCCCAGAAATGGCAGATCATAGTGGCAGAAAATCATATTAGAGTAAGATGAGCACAACATTTTCTTTTCTCATTTTATTTAGATATTTTAATATTTATTGTTATCTAGTTGATGTGTTTCTGCTTACATTTCTAATACACATGAATTTCATGCTATATTTTTAAAGTAATCTTGTTGGGGCCGAGTAACGCCATGTCTAATAACTTTCTGCTGAGGCTTGTAGTAGGGATAAAACATGTGGATCTCTTTGTCCTGTCCATCTTGTATACTGATAGGCTCCCTCACCCAATATAAGGAGGAGGGATTTAGGGAATAAAGAGAAAGGGAGAAATCTTCCTGCCCTGATGAAGCTGCTTGGTGTCTCTGTTCGTGCTCCGGGGTAAGAAGGCTGGGTGCTGGAGGACATTGGGCCCCTTCCTCTCGCGGCTTGGCCTGGTCGGGGTGTGTTTTTCCCCACACCCCTGCTAGCAGAGGGGGACCGGGGACGAAGGACCCCGTTATAATCTTCTTTGTAAGATTTCTCAGTGCTCCTAAAATGATATTAGATACATTACAGGCATTCAATAAATACATAATCTTGAAAATAGTCACAAGCAAAGATGACAGTTACAATAAACTTGGTACCTTTTGAGGGAGTAGTGGTTCATAACAAAAGTGCTTTTCAGTTATCTCACTGAGTACTGATCAGTGTTACCCATTATTAAAACCTTATTTAAAACATTAATGTAAGGATCTTAATTAACTGTAATGCAATTTAGATATTATTGTTGCTTAAAAATGACCTAATTTTACCTCTAAACATCCTAACATGCGTGCTGACAGCTGGCACAGGATTTGAGAGAAAACTGAGCAGACAAAATGAGTATGCTCACAACATTTTAGTCTTTACCAAAAAAAATGCCATTCACTGAACAAAATTTTAAAATATACCAGAACATGGGGCTGGGAGTGTGGTCTAATGGTAAAGTACTAGTCAAACACACATGAAGCCCTGGGTTCAATTTCTTAGTGCCACATACACCGAAAAATCCGGAAATAGTGTTGTGGCTCAAGTGATAGAGAGGTAGCCATGAGGAAAGCCCAATGATAGGTAGATCTGTATCTATATTTATATCTATCTACCTCTCTTTCTCTCTCTCTCTCATTCTCTCTCTCTCTCTCTCTCTCTATATATATATATATATGCATGTATATAGATAGATTTATCATTAAATATACCTAAACCACTTAGATAATCAGAACCACATAGAGAAAAGTTTCCTCTGAGAAAAACCACTGTTTTAATACTTAACCTGAAATAGTAAATGAAAGCCAACATTCTGACTCCTAGAGATACACACAGTATCTTTAGTACCTCTCTAGCACTAAGTGCAATGATTAAGGTAAAAGTGGGTAAGATTAAACAATAACTGAATTGATTAATTCCTAACATTGTACTTCTGATGTATATTTAAGATGTATGAACCTTCTTAAAATCCCCCTATTTGAGCAATTTAAGATAATACATTTAAAATAAAATCATTTTAAATCCATGTGCAATTAGAATATATGATCTGTCCAGAAAGTGAGAATATTATTGGCAATAGTTTTATCTTAGCTTAAGAAAGGGAATATGTTGACATTTGCACATGCACCATGAGTTTTATTTTTGTTTTTAGCAGCTTCTGAAGAGTAAGCATTGACTCTACTTAGTCTGGGACTCTGAATAATGAGAGTTCACTAAGATTAAAAAAAAAACTTTCACACTACAGAAACCTTTCATAACCCTCAAAATTAAGCTGAAATCCTTTCAAGATCAGGCATTCTACCTGTAAAATTTTGAATGATAATGTCACGAATAGATGGCAGATGCCTTGACTTTTGATGTGGTTAATAATGACTGGAGGGGTTCCAAGATATGGGTCCAAAAGACAGTTAACCATGCATGGGCTCTTGTGTAGTGAGAAGTAAGTAAAGCATTGGAGTTCTTGCAGTTTCTCTTTCATTAAAGAAGGTGAGCTTCATTCTTTCTGCCTTGCAGCAGTTGCTATTAGATATAACTCTTTTTACAAGGCTGAGAGAAAAGTCTATGTTCTGTGTATTATGTTCAGCATGGCTCAATAGTTAATCATAGAAAAAGTCAATTGCTTATTTTCCATACCTGATTGAGACATTTATTTGGAACTGCTTTTCCATGTGAAATGTTGATAAATCATAACAACTACTTCCACAGTATCTATTTTCTTGTTACTAGCAGAAAAGTTTACCATGAATTAACAAATAGAAGAAAATATTCTTCCTAAAATTAATCAAGAAAAGGAAACAACCAGATTATTCTCTCTTATGTCAGATTCCATAATTATTCAACAAATGGATGTGACCACTTAAAATAATCACCAAATCTCCCAAGACATTCACATGAAGGCAGCCAAAAATACAAGTTTTCCTCTAACTTCAAGACATTTTTTGTGTGTAAAAGTTACCAACGTTCAGTGTTAAACCAATAACAGAACAGAAGAAAAATATAAGACTATAAGACCAAAGCTAGAGACAAAATTCCTAGTGGAATTAATTCAAAGCACAAATGTGTATTGAACAAAGTGGAGACATTCTTGGTAAATCAGGGGCATTAATAGGCATTATTTCAAGTTTGGCCCTTTTACAGAGCAATCATCCTGCAAGTTGCCTTTTGGAGCATTATCTGTCTCATAAAAAAAGCTATGTGCTTTCAAAGACTTAACCAACAAAAGGTTCCAAAGAACTTATGTAAAATAGAACAGTGGCAAAAATGACACTTCAAAATGGAAGCATAATAAAGTGAAATACAAGAAACCTAGAAATAAGCAACAAACATTGTTCAGTGAATAGCCTCACTGAGTTATGTCTTGCGAAAGTAAAGAGGTTTCATGTATTTAAAAAATTTGGGCAATTTTCCCCGATATTAGGCTGCTAATTGATTTGAAAAATTCCTTTCCTCTAGGTTGCATGTCTCATTCTATGTGATATATAGTTCTTGGTGTGTTTATTTTTTCATTTTTAGTAAAAGCTCTGAGACAAAAGCAAAACAAAAACCTTATTGTCTCTATTGATCTTTGATGTGCTAGCCTAATATTTGTCTCTACTTTTTTAATACTGAATTTTCTTCCAGCTCTCCTCCTTATCACTTTGCTTTCCTGTTAGCAGAAGGTGTCTTCTGCATCTGCCTCCAAGAGATGTTTCTAAAGTATTTTCTAACATATTCCTCTTTACAATGTGTAACCATCTTCAAGGTCCCAATTAAAGGCAATATCATTTCAAAAAGTAGTCTGGGGGCAAGAAGTTTGACCTAGAGTAGTGTGCTTGCCTAGCATGCACGAAGTCCTGGGTTCGATTCCTCTGTACCACATACAGAGAAAAAAATCCAGATGTTGTCCTGTGGCTCAAGCCCTATACTTGAGAAAACCCTAGGACAGTGCTCAGGCCCTGAGCCCAAACCCACTACTGGGAAAAAATTTAATTAATCCATTTAAAGTCTATGGTTTATATAATTTCTTCAAGTAAATTCTGGAATATTAAATTCATCTATCCCTGAAATGCTTTTATCCATTTCTACAGTTGTAGCTTCCACAAACATAACTTCATCCTTTGCTTGGAATTTAGGACTTGGTTTATATATCCATAGATAGCAGAGAAATATACTACAAAATTTCACTATATACACTATGGCCCTAGATAGATGGTCTGTTTTCACTTATTAACTGATTATTTCTCAAACCTCCCTAAATTTTTCAAGACAAAAATGGTTATCAAACCATGCCTTTTGCCCAGTATTTCTATAATAAAATACATTATATAATTAGAAATATTTTTCTAAATCAGTTTCCTGGAAGTATGCATCTTTTTCATATCATGCTCTTGCAAGAGAGTGAAACAATTAAGCAATTCAGTAAGGAAGATGTATAAATTGTATTGTTGCGATTTTATCTAATTTGAAAATCCATCCAGTAGCTGCCCTGGAATCTGGCTAAGAACTAAGAGTTCAGGTCATTCCACTATTGAAAGGAAATGAAACAAAAGTTCCAACTCCTTTTCAGATATAACATATTTAGTCACTGTTTGTCCTCACAGTGGAAATTAGAATGCATTTCCTATTTCTATCCTCTCCCTGACTCAAAATGTATATCAAGTACCAGGTCTCCTTTAAAACTTACATAATATTAAACTTAGATTTAATTAGGCCTGCCACACATTGTAAGAAAGACTGGCTTTGAAAATGAACTTACGTTTACCAAATTTGCCAGTCGTTCATCTTTATTTCTGAAATCAGATTTGCCTATCCTCCCTCTTTGTTACATCTAGATTAAACTGCAAAAATATAACATACACTGAATTCTGTTCAGAGACATTCTGTCATTACTAAAATGTGATCCTCTTTTTTAAATGTAAAAGAAATCATATGCATGAGTGTGTATTTGTGAAGAAAATGTATGTGGGAGTAAAATGTGCACTGCAGAGGTTGGTTGCCAGCAGCCTATTAATTGAAGCTTTCTTGTTTTCCAAAATTCAGAATAATTCCCATCTGCCTTCATTCCCTTTGAGCGAGGCATAGTGGGTGGGGGTATCTGCAGACTAGAACCCTGAGGCAGTTTAAGAATGCTAGTTTTATCGTATGGTAATCCAGATCATAGGCCTAAAAGACTCTTCAAAATGTTTGTTGTTTCTAAAACAATACAATTGCAGCAATAATATGCTACACCAATTACAACTATGAATTTGCATGTGTGGTTTTATGTGTAAATATTTCCTGCCAGAATTGATGCAGGTGCATTGTTGTCTTTTCCTACATCTGATCAAAATAACCTCAAGTACTATGCTGATGTTATAAATTAATTTCTGTACATAGCAGCCTTTCCCCTCAATTTATAGAGAGTTCTTCAATTTTATATTCCCAAGGCTATCTTATAAAATTGTATCACCACTCCCCTTAAGCTATTCATTTGCTTTTCCTTGTTAGGTAGATGAGATCATATACCTGAGACAGAGATGTTTTAATTTACTATTTACCCAGCTGAACCTTTAGATTTGCCACAATAACAATTATCCAGTTCCTTTACACAAAATGCATTGGAGGTTTCTGCTCATACCTTTGGGGGGACCTACATCAACTTGTAACTCTGTGAAATTAATACAAACAGATAAGAATCCACTATCATTTTACTGCTTATTACTGGTAAGTTTTCAGGGCCACTTTTCTTTTCAGCTTTCTTTTTTCATCAACATACTGTTACATAATGGCTCTTCCATTTTATTCTTGTATTACATTGTGTTTTCTTGCTCTGGAACAACATTCCATATGTACTATATAGCTACTTAAGACTAGATCCTGTAACTGAAGGCTTTGGTCAAATGGTAGAGTGTCAATTATGAGAAAAAAATGAAGCAACTGTGCAACAACCTAAGTTCAAGGCCCAGTATCAAGTTCAATTATGCTTTTATCACCTCTCCTCCAGAAAATAGTCTGTATATATAATTTATAAACTCTATATACATGTCTATATACACTATACATGTCTATAAACTATAGTTGACTATATATGTGTGTATATATGTATATATATTTATACATGCATTTCCTATGTATTCTATTATTTTCTTTTTGTTAGTCATGGGGCTTAAAGTCTGGGCCTGGGCGCTGTCCCTGAGCTTTCCAGCTCAAGTGTATTGCTATGTTACTTGAGCTGTAGTGCCACTTCCAGTTTTTTCTATTAGTTAACTGGAGATAAGAGTCTCAATAACTTTTTTACCCAGACTGGCTTTAAACTGCGATCCTCAGATCTCAGACTCCTGAGTACCTAGTTTTGCAGGTCTGATCCACTGGTGCCCAGGTTTTTATCTTGATCAAATTGCTTGATTTCATCAAAAGATATTTTCTCATGGAGCCTTGACTTAGATTATGTAGCACATAGTTAGTATTTATTAGTATATAAAACACTCTTCAGTCTGAACAGAAAATGGTTATTTGCATAAGAAATCTAATCATTCTGATCCTTGGCTATGTCATTTATCTTCTTCTGCTCCAAATATCTTCTCAAGCATATAGATTGATTTTTCCTAATACAAACAAATTCTGTTCTTTGGAGGAAGAGTCTAGTAGCAGTGTAGAGAGGAGAGACGAATTGAAAGATAAGACACGGGAAGTCATGAGTGGCTGATGGTCCTGATATTTCCAAACCATTTTCTGGTAATCCTGAATTGACAGGTAAGAGATTAGATGAGTTTTCAAGTTAATATAAGACTGCTACTAATATTGAAATAGAAATGGCAATAAGAGACCTCGCAATCCCATTAAAAGTTGGGCTAAAGATGTAAAGAGAGACTTCCCTGAAGAGGAAATAAGAATGACCTATTGACACATGAAGAAATGCTCGACATCTCTGTCCATAAAAGAAATGCAAGACAAAACCACTCTAAGATTCCACCTCACTACAGTTAGAATGGCCATGACCAAGAAATCTAATAACAAATTCTGGCAGGGACATGGCCAGGAGGGATCACTACTACTCTGTTGGTGGGAGTATAAATCATTCAACCACTCTGAAAAGCAGCATGGCAATTCCTCAAAAGACTAAACATAGAGATCCCATATGACCCAGCAATTACACTACTTGACATTTACCCAAACATCCAGAAACAAGGACATACTAAAGCCACTAGCACAATGATGTTAATTGCAGCAGTATTTACCATAGCAAAGATATGGAACCAACCCAGATGCCCCTCAGTAGATGATTGGATCAAGAAGATGTGGTACTTATACACAATGGAAGTCTATGCTGCCATCAGATAGAACAATGGCCATTTGTAAGGAAATGGAAAGATTTGGAAAAAAAATAATATTAAATGAAGTAAGCCAGAACCAAAGAACATAGGCTCAATAGCTTCCCTCATTTCTAACAATTAGTACACATCTAGGATGCTCCTAGCAGAGGATTACTATAGCGCAAAACCTGGATACATAAGGTCATATAGGATGAGACTAAATGAAAGGATTTCTAGGATACGGAAACAAGCTTATGTGATTGTTATTCTTAATGTACTATGTTATTTCTCTTTTCTTTGTTGCCCTTTGGTTAATCTCATATTGTTACTGTATCTGTCTTTGTTACCTGGTATAATTTACATATATTTATTTGTTTTTTTTTTGAAATAAGAAAGGGAAGGGGGAAAAACAAGATGGTTGAGAGGGGGTGGGAGGAGGGAAATGGGGTCAAAAACACGAGAAAGGGGTATGAATTTGTGGTTATTGCACCTACTACCTGACAAATATGATTGTAATCCCTCTATACATTACCTCAACAATAAAAAATTTAAAAGAAGATTGCAACTAAGGAAAAGTAATAGTTCCATAATTTAAGTAAAATAATGTTTGTTATGTTTTAAGTACAATATAGTTTCATGCTCCATAGAACTACCCTGGTGGGTTCCTTACACATAATTTTTTCTTGCCTATAATATAAGGTTCCTGTTGTCTCAAATTAGGGATTGTGTAGATTTCTGGAAAAGTGAATTTTTTTCAAATAGTGCTTTCTATATTTTAAAATAATAAATTATCTTCTATTCTTTTCTTCCTCTTTCAAGGAGCAATTAAACCTTTAGGAATTTTGAGGGCAACAAATCTCTAATGTGATAAAAATCATTGTTACACTAAGAGAAATTGTTGGAACAGAGTATAACAGTATTGGACCAACATCATTTTGGCCTGTGTAGTGTTTTCAAGCCTTAACTAGAAATTTAGCTGAGCAAAATTGTCTGCAAAGTGCTATGTATCTGGATAACTAAATTAGTTGCAAATGAACACTCTAGGTTGTTCCTGAATTGATGGATGAATTGATGGCTGCTTTTGTGTTTGTCTTTACCTTAAAAATAGCTGCTATTTAATTTCTATTCACAAAAGGAAAAGAATGATGAAAGCATTAATAGATAACATAGAAGACTTTCTCCTATGAAGTTGAGGGTTCATATTCACCCACATTGTGCCTTTATGACCCTATTTGACATATTTACTTCTATCCAGGCTGATATTATAACAAAGCAAATAAAATTCTTTTTGTGGAGAATAAACAGAAGTAATTCAAATCTTTTGCTACTGGAAGCTCATGTTGCAACCAGGAACTAGTTAAATACTGTAATCTGATGCCAGAGGTTTTGACTCTATTTCCTATCGATCATTAAACAAGTTCATTTTCCAGATCTGTTAACAATTTCCTGCTGCTACTAGGGATAGTCTCATTATTATCCTTGAACTGGTGTAGTCTAATTTGTGGAACTAGCACTATGCTTTCTTAGGACTCAGGTAAGTTCTATTCAATGTGAAAAATTTGGGAAGATATTCTTTACGCTTTATGAAGAGAATATCTTCATCTGCATCTACATAACATAAAAGACAATGTTTTATTCCTTCTATAATCACCTTCACAAAACATCTTTATAAAATTAATCAATAAAAAATTCCAAATTCCAGATCAATCAGAGATCCCGATGTAAGACCAGACACCCTGAAAATATTATAGGAAAGTATTAGAGGAAACTTCCTAAGTAAAGATATGGAAACATGATAAATCAGAGAAGCTAGATAAGTGGGACTGCATAAAATGGAAGAGTTTCTGAAGGTCAAATACATCCATGAGATGCCAGAAGTTGTCAGAAGTCATATATAACTGGATTTCTTTCTTTTTGACTCAATTAGCTGTTAGGGGACATCTATGGACTAGAAAGGGGAGTTGCCTGCAATTAATAGACAATGGTTAATTGAAAGAAAGACAGATTGGTAAGCCATCTGTGGGCTGACTAACATTAGGAAGAAATTAGATCAGCAGGCTCTCTCTTATTGTTCTACTTTATTTTTCTAAGGAAATAACCACACTGCCATTTCCAGGCCTGTTCTCATGGCTCTTGCACCTGATAACTGTATAACCTATAACCCCAGAATACATTGAGCTTCTGTTTTCTGATCTATAAAGTGCATATAATGGTCCTATACACCACATTGTACTGTGCAAAGAGTTTCTGAGAATTCTCTGTGGCATAATTCTTATGAAAATAAATAATATACAAAATGAGATGTAAAATAGGTACTAATACTGTTTTTGCTATTCAATTCTTTCATATTTTTTAATGATTGATTTATTATAGATCTTGAGATAGATCCCTCGAATATGCGATCTAAGCATGAATTATATCCCCAGCGCCTCTTTTGTTTCATTTCATTATCTAATATCTAATGTAAAATACTCTATTAATATTTTTATAGTTGCTTTATTAGACATTACACTTCTCTTAATGAGTTAGTTGCCTTTTCTCCAATGGAAATCAAGATAGGCAACTTGCTAAATTATATATATCAGTCTTTACTTTTCACTTCATAAAAGCTTGTTTATAAGTACTTATACAAGATTTTGATATTTTACACACAAATCTCTACAACTCACTGTCAATGCATGATATGAAGAATTCAAACAATAATTAGAATTTGATAAACTATTCTTATATTTTGCATGATGAGGAAGAGTATTCTTCATCTGAATAATCCAAACTACTTTTTATTTATGAAAATAGCATCTCAGTCAGGCTACATAGGTTTTCATTCAGAGAATTAAGTACTAAATCTTCTTCATTTTATAAATTACCTTCGATACGTTTTTGTAGTTTATTACATTGTTTGTTATTTTCAGTTCTCTCTCATTTAAGCAGTGTAGCATTTAAAGTATGAATCTCCTTTCCTCGAATATCTGGCATGCACAAACCAAATACAATACAATAATCAGCATGTTTCTCATAGCTGATTATTTAACAGTCTTAAAAAGTGTCTCTCAAATAATGGACAGCACTATGCACACCAAATAATGACTATTGGGTATAAGTTCTCTATTTAATTCACAGACAATGATACGCTTGTAAAGCATTTAATAATGAGACCTTTTATGTTTAGAATAATGTAAATTTCACATTCCTTAAAAGACTATCACAGTAACCACACAGTCAAACCCAGCTTCTGTTTTCTGCTCATGAGTTATTTAAAAAGAAAATTCTAGCTTAGAACAAAGCCTTCTTTAATTATTACATCGAATTATCAAGAACAGTAAATAACTCTCACCTTAATTGACTGAAATATAACAAAATGAATAATTAACAATTACAAACTAAATTTCCAGCAGCCTACTGTCAAATAGGACAAACGCCAGAAAACACTGCAACCTCACCTACCCAATTGATTGTACCACATTTCTCAGAAGCCTTTTGGAAAAAGTACCTGTCACTAGATACTACCTTTTCAAGGTGAGATTTCATTGGGTTAAAAACTAGTGCTTCCCAAATTCTGAATTAATTGGATGAATAGTATTAAATATTAATAAAACATCACTATTTTACTTGTCTTAATCTTTTCAAATATCATTTTCTGTCAGCAAATTCTCTGTCTACCTCTGTACTTCATCCTTGCTATTATTCTAATTATAACTCCTAATGTCAAGGTCCAGAAAAAAAATTTGCTCTGGAATTCAGTGAGTATTTTCATTTTATTTTTCAAATTATAAATTTCTTTGAAAGCTGCTAACTAATTCAAAGGGTTCAATCACTACATTTAAACCCTTATTTTTTTTCAACTGAAAGCACCAATCTAAGAACAAGTTTTAAGCAGAAATGTCGTTTCAAATTTCTACTGCATTGTTAAAAATATTTTTTCTATTGTGAAAATGCTCTTTATCCCCACTGCAATTAAATTTTTAACAGCTTTTCAATAATGTGCATGGGATATTAACTCAAGAGGTTTGATTTATCTACCTGTTCTAGTTCGCCTTCAGTTCTATCTGATTGGAGAGTTATTCATATATAGCCAAATAGGTAAAAGAGATTTCTCACATATTACCCCTGTGCCTTCACATAAGTGTAGTTTAGCTCTTTTTACAAATCATTTTCAATTATAATTTAAATAATAGATACTAATATAAGGAACTTTGGTAGTTTTCTAATTGGAACTTGCACAGGTCTACAGGTAGTGTCAAATCTTGTGAGTAAAGACTCAAAGATATAATGAAGCTCACATTTGAGGAAGAACCAAGATGGCGACACCCACACAGGTAAATCCCCTAGGGCTCTTGGACTAAGCAGAGATTTAGGGTCTAAGGGCACACTTTCTACCAAGAATCCCGCTCCATCGGACCTCAAAACAGAGAAAGACTTACAGAAACTAAGATCTAGCACCTTGGACAGCCAAAGGAATGGAAAAAAAAAAAGACCCCTGCTTCAGAGCAACAGTTGCGCTCGGCTGGCAAGTCGCTCTGAGAAAATCTGCGAGCCATGGCCAAATTGCCAGGACCATCATCAAGCAGCTTCTGACAAATTCAGGTCCCATACAGTCCGTTAGTGTGCCGCTGCTCCCCCCAACCCCAGACCCTAGGAATCTCACAGCAACCACCATAACCACCACTTCCCACCCTCTTCCTGCACCTCCAATTGCAGCCCAGACACACCAATTTGCAGCCAGCTAGAGATGCCAGGACCCAAAGTGATCCAGCATGTCATAGACTTCTCTCATATCCCAGGCATGTTTCTACCACTGCTTAATGAACTCCATCTTTGCCACCCCACCAGGCATGCCAAAGACACAGACTGGCTCCTGACTCAGCTGAGCCAATCTCTGCCATTCTGCAATAGGTGTGGCCAAGTGGACAGATGCCCCCACACTGAGAGCTTGCCGTCTGCTTATGCATACCTAACAATAGGCCAGCATGCACAGTGGGTCCCAGGAAGCTGGTGGACCACCAGCTCCACACTTCATCAGTACCCCATTCGGGCCCCTTTCTAGTGGTAGCTAGATTTCTAGGGCTGGACCACAGCTCCAGCCAATGAGGAAGGAATCTTTCCAAAAGGGACACAGGTTGAATTTCTCCCCTTACTGGAAAATCAAGGGTTGCAGCTTCACTCTTGGTCAAGGAAACTACAAATCCCAACTCCCTGGATTTTCCCATCATCAAGCCTGAGAGCAGGGGAGCTCTAGCCTTGTAGAATGGAGCTTGCCCCGCCCACTGGCCCGCCGCTAGGCAAGAGAGATATCCACCTGCCCCAATGTACCATCTGGTCATCACAAGGAAAGGAAACTTAAGCCTCCCAAATAAACTGAAAAACTATTATTTTTTTGTTTCTTTGTTTTTGTTTTAGTTTCTGTTGTGTTTGTGTGTGTGTGTTAGTTTGGGGGTTTTTGTTTATTTTTTGGTCTGTCCTGGTTATTTTTTTCCTTTTTTTTCTTTTCTCTTATTCCTTTTCTGTTCTTGTTTCTGTTTTTCCTTGCCTCATACGTTTTTCCCATTCTTTCTCCTTTCTCTTTCCTCCTTCCTTTACTATGTCATTCTTGCTCTCTTCATTCCTAGAAATATAGCCTTTCTCATTTATCCTGTACAGACTATTCTTTTGATTCCCCAGCCCCATACATCTCAGTTTTGGTACTTTTTTGATTTTAGTTTTTCTTCTTTAGATGAGCACACCTTTTAAAAAGGTTTTTTTATGACTGGTTTCTTTTTCTAATATATATATATACATTTTTTTCTTTATATATCTTTTTGTTTTAGTACTCATTTTTATTCCTTTTACTGAATTTCAGGCTTTAGCTTTCCTCACATTCTTTCCCACCATGCATTCCTCTTCTCTTACTTTCTCCTCTTCCCCTTCATTATAGCCATATATTTTTGGTCCCCAGCCCCTTAGAGGAGTTGCATAGTTAGTTGATCTACAATTATTTCTTCTTGATCCACACTATATCTGTACTCCTGTTGGTATCCTTGCTGTCTAAACATATTGAGTCACAAAGGAATTAGGTTGGTTTTTGCCTTAAAACTGTGTGCAGTGGTGACATTGGTTTTTTTCTAAATCCACAAAACAAGGGTGAGAGTGGAAATATCTATCTACAATTGAGAACCTGAAAAGTTTTGGTGACTATAGAGCTCAGTCATTGTTTTATGTAAAATTATCCTTGCTTTCACCCCCAAATGGGCAGAGTAAGCTATAGAAGCTCAAGAAAAAATAACATGTCAGGGAACCACATCTCCCACTCACTCTAAGAAGGCAGCACAGTAGATAAAGAAAAAAACTAGAGGAGAACCCTCAATATGCCTTACAGATGCTACTGGAAAACATGATAAATGAAAATATGGAAAACATAAATTACATGAGGATAATGAAAGATTAATAGAGGAAAGAGTAACTACTCGGCTAAAGGACTGGAGAGAGAGTACTGAAAACCAAAATAATGAGCTAAATAAGACCATACAATAAATTAAACAAGAGATGCAAGTCATCAAAAATGACATTGAGAAGGAAGGGAGATAAAAAACAAAGTAGAAAGTAGCGGAATTGCTGAGTCATACGGGAGCTCTATGTTTACTCTTTTGAGGAACCGCCATACTGCTTTCCATAGTGGTGGAATGAGTTTGTACTCCCACCATAAGTGTAGTACTGATCCCTCCTGGCCATATCCCTGCCAGCATCTGTTGTTATTAGATTTCTTGGTCATTCTAACGGGAGTGAGGTAGAATCTCAGACTTGTTATGATTTGCACTTCTTTATGGCCAGTGATGTCGAGCATTTCTTCATGTGTCTATAGGCCATTCTTACTTCCCCTTCAGAGAAGACTTTCTTTTTTATGGCCATTTCCTGCTTCCATAAATTTATTTTATATGATAGACACTCATCTCCTTTCCACCAATTCTTTCGGTTCATGTCTTTAGGTCATGTCTGCTCCAGGGTCTTGCTGAAGCAGAAGCCAACATTCCTGAACCCTTAACTCTGGTCACATGGGCAATGCACCAACCAAAGGAAATAAGCCTTTCAGAAAGAGAGAAGACTCTAAGTCTTTGGCCCATCTTTGAATGGGATGGTTTTTTCTTTGGCGATTAGTTTTGGAGTGATTCAATTTTTTGAGCTGTAGATATATTTTAGATATGAGGCCTTTGTCTGTTGTATGGCTAATGAAGATCTTCTCCCACTCTGTGGACTTAGCTTGCTAGCTAGGTCCTTTGCCATACAGAAGCTCTGCAGTTTTATGCAGTCCCACTTGTCCAGACTTTCTTTGATTTGTTGTGTTTCTGGGTCTTTATTAAGAAAGTTTCAACCTGTGCCAAGGAGACCTAGTATATCTCCTCTTCATTCTTGTAAAGTTTTCAGTGTATCTGCTTTTACCTCGACGTTGTTGACCCATTTGGAGTTAATCCTGGTGCAGGGTGACACAGAAAATGTTAGGAGACACACTTGGGCTCCTTGTCACATGTGGAAAATATCTTAATAAAGGCCAGTAAACAAAAACAAATCAAAGAAAGTGTGGACAAATGGGACTTTATTAAACTTCAGTGCTTCTGTATGGCAAAAGACATAGCCAACAAGAGAAAGCCCACAAAATGGGAACAGATCTTCACTTACTTATGTCTAAAATAAACCTACAGCTCAAGAAATTAAATCTCTCAAAAACAAATCCTCAAAGAAACAACCATCCCATTAAAAGGTGGGCTAAAGACTAAAAGAGGGATTTCCCTGAAGAGGAAATAAGAATGGCCAATAAACACGTGAAGAAATGCTCAACACCTCTGGCCATTAAAAAATGCAAATCAAAACAGCTTTGAGATTCTACTTCACCCCAGTTAGAATGGCCATTATCAAGAAATCTAATAACAACAGATGCTGGCAGGGATAGGGCCAGAAGGGAATGCTACTACACTGTTGGTGGGAGGCTAAACTTGTTCAACCACTCTGGGAAACAGTATAGAGCTTCCTCAAGACTAAACATAGAGCACCCCTTTGACCCAGTGATCTCAATCCTGGGCATTTGCTCAAATATACAGAAACAAGGGCATACTAAACCTACCAGCACAACCATGTTCATTGAAGCATTATTCACCATAGCTAAGATATGGAACCAACCCCGATGCCCCTCAGTAGATGAATGGATCATGAAGATGTGATTGTTGTACACAATGGAATTCTATGCTGCCATCAGAAAGAATATTATGGCCCTATTTGTAAGGAAATGTAAAGACCTGGGAAAAACATCTATTAAAGTGGCATAAGACAGACCCAAAGAAACATAGGCTCCATGGTTTCCCTTATTTGTAACAATATTAGTATATGTCTAGGATTCTCCTAACAGAGGATTATAATAGCTCAAATGCTATGTACATATGGCCATATAGGGCGGCTAAGTGAAATGAACTCAAGGATATGGAAACAAGAGATTATCTTTGTGATAGTTATTCTTAATATATTATGTTAAGGTATTTCCTTTTATATTTTATTTTTTATTGTCAGTGTAATGTATAGAGAAGTTCCAGTTACATCCGCCAGGTAGTAGGTGCTTTACTTCGCACACTTTGATACCCCTTCTCATGGCTTGTGTCCACATTTCCCTCACTCCACCCCCTCTGAATCATCTTCCCTTTCCTATTTCAAATAAACATGTTAAGGTATGTCTTTTCTCTTCTTTTACCTTATGGTTTGTCTCATGCTGTCACTGTATCTGAATGTGGTACCTGGTATATTGTATATATGTTTATTTGAAAAATGGAAAGGAAAGGAAAAACAAGTGGAGAGGTGGGGGAGGGAAAGTGGGAGAAAAACATGGGAAGGGGTAACAATGTTCAAGACATAATGTATCCACTACCTGATGAATGTCACTGGAACCCCTCTGTATATCACCCCAATAATAAATTAAAATAATATAATATAAAAATATATGATACTGAACTTGATTGTCACCAATTTATACCTATTTCTCTAACGTTTTCCATGTGTACTTTTTTTTCTAAATTTTACCTTAGTCAAGCACATCAATAAATTTTTCTGCCTTCTTTCAATTCAGTATGTTGCCTTTGCTCTTATTTGTTTCTTGTCACATAAGTTGCAGTGGAAGGGTATGAAAAATTAATTGTGTAAAATTGAGTTTTTAATATTTCCATTCCAAGTGTTTAAAAGCCTTATAATGGAAAGGATACAGGTATATTAGGAGATCCAGTACATAAAATGTAGTAAATTGACTTATTTATAAAGTAATACAAAGCTGAGAGTTTAGAATTCAAGTGTTTAGAAAATAGCTAAAATGATGACATATAATCATCATCTTTTATCGTTACAATATTTCACCGGGTTTTCTGATATATTGTATATATGCGTGTTTGGTTATTTGAAGTCGGACAGGGAAGGGAGGAAAACAAGATGAGAGGCGGGGGTGGGGGAAGGGAAATGGGGATCAAGACAAGGGTATCAATGTATCTGAAGTAATGCACCTTCTATCTTGTGAATATAATGTAACCCTTCTACTAATTAAAATAAAAATATATGAAAAGATAAAAGCAAAAATAATCATCATCATCTTTATGAGGTCATGACTGATGGTCAATCATCATCATAAAAGTGTTATTTTAAAATTATAGTTGGCATTATTTGGGGGAGTATTAAGGAGTGATATGATGAAATATGTTCCCTGACAAAAGCAACTAGAGCTAATAATTAGGTGTTTAATATTTGAATCAATATATCAAAGAGTTTAGTAATAGAAACAGAAAAATGACATGTGGAGTTGTGACAATCTACAGCAAACAGCTGTCTTCATGTATCAAGAATCTTATTTGCAATCTTCAGATCCATTGTATGGCATTTACATTGGAAAGTTCCACATTAAATATAGACCATAAAGTTCAAAGCAGGAAAGTCAAATTCTGAGGATAAGTGATTTCTTCAGGTTATTCAAATAGCTACTTCCAAAGCCAAGGAACATCCTATGCTGACTCGCAATCAAGTGTTCAAGCAGAAAAATGGAAGAGCTAAAAGTTATACAGAATCCATCTACATATTCCATTCCCTTCATATATTTAAATTATACTTTGATTTTTCTTTTAATAACAATTATACAAATGGTTAGTGTTTAATTTCCATTGAAATGGGAATGGGGAGACAGCAATGGGAGATAGCAAATGCAATGCAGCCAGAATGGAGAGAACTGTTTCACAAATTTTTGGTAGTGACACATACTTTTTTTATATTTGTACAAATTATTTTGTATCACTAAATCTAACTTTACAAATTACGAACTAAAAGGATTGTCTTAGTATCTGTTATGATTGGTATTAGACTTCTCAATATCATCTTTTGTTTTTCTATACTTGCCGTATTCTTTAACAGTACTGACTAATTTTATATGTTGTTTTCAGTGGTTGTTCAGTGCTAACAGACAAATAAGGATTAATAGTTACCATAAAAAGTCAAGGGAAGAGACTAATCAAGAACATTATTTCTGAAAGGAGATAATTTGAAGTCTGTAATAATATATAAATCCCTATGTTCAACCATTACAGGGAAATAGAAGGAAGTTTTGATGCTCTAACACATCTCTGCTTCTAAACCCAGATCTTCAGCATTTTTTGGAATGTTCTAGTCAATAATATTTGAGCTAAGTACCAGAAATCCTACTTTAAAAAATGTGTTCAGAAAGGAAGTTTATCGGCTCATTTAACTCAGAAATCTACCAGCAAAATTTACCTTTATTATGATTATGTCAGATACTCAGTAACATTAAGTCTTTTTGTTCTCCATTTTCTGCTTCATGATACAAAGTAGAAAAGCTGGTCACTTTCACAGAGCAGCAACTCCAAATTGTGGAGGTATATATATAGCAGCTTATTCAGGTCATTCATATTCAAAATTTATAGTCTGAAAAATAACATATTACTATCAAAAATGAGAATAATTCTCTAAGAAGCCTTCTCAGGATTTGTTTTCTTTTGTGCCACCAGGATTTGAACTCAGTGTCTCATGCTTTTGCTTGGGTTGTTTGCTTATGGCTGGCATTTTACTGCTTGACCTATGCCTCAGTCTGGGCACTTTCTTGGTTACATGGGGCTAAGGCTCAGGAACCTTTCCTTCATACTTTGAACCTCTGATCTCAGTGGCTTGAGTAGGTTGGATTATAGGTGTGATATCTCATTGCCTGGTTCTATGAAGCATTTGACTGGCTTCCTTGGACCCGTTTTTACTTTTGATAGTCATTATAACAAATGGTTAAAAAAGAAATTGAGCAGTATTATCATGGAGTGATGGCTCACACCTGTAATCCAAGTTACTTGGGAGGCTGAGATCGGAAGTCAGAGTATGAGGCCAGCTAGGCAATAAATTTCACAAGACTCCATCACGACCAATGGATGAGTACAGTTTCATGTTCCTGTTATCATAGAGAAGCCCAGTAGATTGGCATATCATCTTTAGTGACATAGGGAAGATTGTGTATGAATATAGCAGCCCAGATCATAAGCAAGCCCTTTTCCTGAAAATAAGCAATGGAAAGGGGGGCTGGAGATATTGCTCAAGTGGAAAAGATCCTTCCTAAGAAGCAGAAATTGTTTTATCGATACTTAATTTTATTATTCAATTATCTTACAAATGCCAAATGCTCACCTTAAGAGTAAGAATAACTATAACATATCCTCCACTGTGCTTCTCTACTAATCTGTTAGATCCTGAATTAGATATGTGTATTTCCGTTTTCGTTTTATCGTTTTCTTAATTTTTACATTAAAAGCTGTAACTCCTATTTCCAATATGGGGAGCAGGAAATGTTTCTCTCTTCTCCATGTCTCTCTGCTTTAGCTCACTGTATTAAAATACATCTTTGCTAAAACAAATATAAAACAATGAAAAATAAAATGATTGCCACATGGTATGCACTCCAAAAATACTGCTTGTGCTGTATTTAAAATTTTTAAATATCTAGTATACTATGCAATATTCTGTGTCTTCATTTGTGCATTGAAATGGATAGACACACAGACAAATAGATACATACATAGATGGATAGATGATAGATAGATAGATAGATAGATAGATAGATAGATAGATAGAAATATTGAGAAAGACATGTTTTCTTGATGATGGGTTTCTGAATTTTATAGATTTTTGTTGGTGCTCTCATTGAAATTATATTCCTTTATCTTCTGTTTGTGCTATTAACTCCTTGCTCTTTTAAACAATATTGTGATGAATAGTTTTGTGCTGTAGTAATAGAAAATTATTTGGCCGGACGTCAGTGCTCACTTAGTACTTGTAATCCTAGCTACTCAGGAAGCTGAGAGCTGAGGCCCCTGGTTCAAAGCCAGCCCAGCCAGCATGAAATTTCATGAGACTTCAATTAACCACCAGAAAATGGAAAGTGGCATTGTGGTTCAAGTGATAGAGCGCTAGCCTTGAGCTGAAGAGCTCAGGGACAATGCCCAGGACCAGAGTTCAAGCCCCACTACCAACCAAAAAAGAAAAAAAAATATTTGAATGTATACCTAGGAAGAGAATTATTGAGTTACAGAGCTCAGAGCCATTTCGATTTTCAAGGTAATGTCAAACTGTTTCCCAAAGTACTTATAGTTTTGCTTTTTGTAAAATTGTTTTTATTTTGATGTCAGTCCTGATGCTTAAACTCTAGGATTGGGTACTGTTCCTGAGATTTTTTTGCTCACGGCTAGAGCTCTTACTACTTAGGTCACAGCTCCACTTCCACTTCTAGCTTTTTTGTATTTAATTGGAGAAAAGAGTTTTATGGATTTTCCTGCCTTTGCTGGCTTTGAACTGTAATCCTCAGATCTCACCCTCCTGAGTAGCAAGGATTACAGTCATGAGCCACTACTGCCAGGCGGCTTTTTATCTTTTCATTAGCAACATATTAATATCTAGGATAGAGCCAAATCCTCTTATATTATCAAAGGTCTTGACACTATTTTCATTCAAGTGATTATTATACAGTATCTCTTTGGAGATCATCTATAAATATTATTGTACATATGTATATGTAATAGATTACATATTACATATCATGTATCATACTTATACTAAAACCAAGCCTTGCTACATATTTCTTACCTATCTGTGTTGAAAATTGTATGTTAAATAACATATTATTTTATTCATATTGCTATTTGTACTTATTAGCATTTCTGTATTGATTTACCATCTACAGGAATTTTGTTTATGTTACTGATTTTACATTATGACTATATAAAATATTTCTTCTCTCAATAAGTTGTTTGCCATTATATTTCAAATATTCTATACAATTTAGTGAGTATAATTTGTTAGTATAATCTAAATAATCAATAGTCTGAATCGTGGTTAACATTTAGCGTACTTGGACTTAAAAGTTCTTTGCCTACTTTGCAGTTGGTAGTTATTTTAAGTGACAACAATCATGCATAAGGTAACTTTTGACAGCAAAGCACTTATGTGACCCAGAGCTGATTATTTTGTGTATAGTTTGATGTAGAATTATTTCTATTTCTTGCCATACAGCTAATGACTTTTCAGAATTTATGAACTATTTCATAATTTCATCACATACCATTGCCTGATATTTTCAAATGTCAAAGTTTCCAGCATGCAATGGTATATACAAAATTTTGCCACCCAGCAACAAATAATACAAAAAAGTCCCTCAAATATATTAAAGATTCATTGGTTTTATATAAAGAATTTGCAGCATAAGAGAATGTTTCAACTGTTCAAGTGAAAAAGGAAATGTTCTGTACATAGTTTCTACCTCATCGTTTGTCAGAGAAGTCTGTACTTTGTAAAGTCACGTGAAAGGGATGAATGAGACAGTGGATTTTCTTTGTGTTTGTGCCGCTAACCAGTCAGTTTATGAGATATTTGGCAGAAGGTGAGAGGATAAGGTATTTAATTTTATTGAATGCTGTCACATGGCTAGGTCACGATACTTACTAAAAAAAAATCTACTGAGCATTGAATTTTTTAAATTAAAAGAGCTCTGGGGGAGGCTAAAATTTGGAACCAATGGTTCATAATACTGTACTTTCTTTTCAATGTCACAAGCTGTTTGAACGTATTGAAACTTCAGAGAAAAATAAAAGCACAGAATTTACACTCAAAATATAGGTATTTGACTTAAACTGAATATGAAGTAACAGACATAATCTGAGGAATGCATGCATTTTCTATTGCAGAATGGTGTTAAATTCACTGTTTGTCGCAGTCCTAGGGCATGAATTCTGAGCCTGACCACTTTCCCTAAGATTACAAGCATGAGCCATCATCTTTTATTTTTACATATACAGCTATTTGTGGAAAGGAAGTTAATTTCAGAAGTCTGTTTCTGAAAAGAGTAGCAGCTATAATGATTATAAATCAGGCTTCATGTTTTTACAGCTGTGAAAATAAAGCTGAGAGAAAAGCAGGTTTTATATCATGTATTTGCAACACATAGTAAACAACATATTTATACTATAATAATCTCAGATTACCTAAAAATCAACCAGAAAAAATGACTTTTAAATGAGCAGGAAAAAGGGGTAAAATACAGGAAAAGCCTATTTCTGTCTGAAGAACTAGAAGTGGTACACATAAATAGGAAAACATATTTCTACTAGGAAGGAAAGATATTAACATTTTAAATCATAAAATGCCATTGCCCTCAATAATAATACCAAAAATTATAGAATTGATATAATCAAAAGTAAATTAGGTCATGGAGAAATATAAAGTTTCACAAGTTACTGGGAGGAGAGAAATAAGCATAAACTTTACAATGAGACTATTTAGCAATTCTTCCTATATACATACAACCCTAATATACATACAACATAAACAATCACATTGGTCACAATTCTCTAGCCCATGAGTCTCTATCATTACTACATATTGCAAAAGAGAAGTACTGACAGAAATGTTTCCCTCTACTCCAAAGAATCACATCTCTCTTATACTTCTGGAAAATTATTATCTCACTACAAAGCTCATTATAAATGATCCATGTTCCCTAACTCAGAGTTTCTCTTATAGTGCGACTTATTGTATGTGAAGATATTCCTTGGCTTGCTTTGAGTCGTGTGAGAATCAAGAGTTACTAAACTGATACATCCACACACATACATTCTCACTCACACACACATGCACTAATATAATGTGGGTAAAGTTCATGCAGTGCATATAAAGCTTTCTCTTATCACTGACTCAAGAGGTTCATATTTTCCATCAATATGAAAGTGACTCGCTTGCTTTGAAAATAATGTACGCTTTCAGACCTTTCACACTTACTGAGAAATATTAGTTTGAAACTTTTACCCTAACATGACACTAGCACAAGAATGCAAACATAATTGCACAATTTTGTTTGTGGGAGTATGTTTATATTGCTGGAAAAATGAAAGTATATTTAAGTATACAAAACAAAATAAGAAATTAGGGTCTCATTAAATAAATCTTGGCCCCAAAATAATGGGATCCTATGGAGCCATAAAAAGACACACTGTATGTGAAAAAATATCTATAAAAACACACAGTTAAGTAGAAACACAGGTTATGGAACACTACAGTGTAGTTATAATTTTTAGGAAATTCCCCTCTTTTTTATACACACACACACACACACACACACACATACTCACATTTTTTATAATTGCATATCAGTGTTTGAAATGGTTAACACTATGGACAGGGAATTTGTCCTAGTGGTAGAGTGCTTGAGTGCTTTTCCAGCAAGCATGAAGACCTGGGTTCGATTCCTCTGTACCACATACATAGAAAAGCCAGAATTGGTGTTGTAGCTCAAGTGGTAGAGCTCTAGCCTTGAGGAAAGCCCAAGGACAGTGCCTAGGCCCTGAGTTCAGTCCCAAGGACTGGCAAAAAAAAGAAATGGTTAACACTAAACAGTAGAATATGGAATGATTTAATTTTTTTCATGTCAATTTTCTTGTTTTTCAAAAAAATCATGTATTATTTTTGTGTTTAAAAATAAATAATTCATACCAAAAATTTTGCAGCTGCCTTTGAAATGCATATCTCAGGAAGTATCTGAATTATTACACATCTGACCCATTACTGAAGCTCATTTCAAAGAGAGCTGATTGAGCTGAAAACAAACTATACAAACCACATAGACATAATATCCTTCAAATTTTGGAGAGAATAATATAATTCTAAAATTTCTGGCTATGTGGCCAATCTATGTGCTATGTTTGGGTCCATCTAGATTATGAAAGCGTATATTCCTTGTGCAAATTCTGAAATCCTGATTAAGGCCATTAGAGATGGAAAGTTGGAGTTGTGGCTTTGATAAAACTCACTCTTGGTTCCACAATAAATCCTGTGTTCATTGCAGCATTCACATTGACTTGAGGAATTGTAACTGTACCGTTTATGAATGCAGATTTTAAATAAATGGAGGCTATTTGAATTACTGCTAATGATCACATTGGAAAATATAGAAAGCTATACCTTGCCATTATTCATATATGTAAATCTCATAGACATACCTTTCTTTTCCCTCCTTCAAAATCCCCAAACCCATAAAAATAATGGTTTTGAAATGTATGGTAGTCTAGTATTATCAAAATGCTCACATGATTTCACACCCATCACTCTAATTTATGCCTCTTGCAATTTTCATACTTTGTGTTTAGAACCTGCCCATTCTTTACCCCAGATAACTATGTTTGACTCAATACCATCATTCTTAAGAAATATACCCCAAATTCAAGGCCCATCATTCTTAAGAAATATACCCCAAATTCAAGGCCCTCGGAAAAAAACTCAAGGAAAAATACAACAGAACTAAAAACTCAGACTTCTATCCTGTTTGAAAAGCTCGAGGAAGAACAAAGCTGAGCTGCAGTCAAAAGGATGGTGGATAGATGATATTTGGCAGCCCCCTCAAAAAAATTAGGGAAACTATGAAACCTAAGTTTCTTTGGGGCTGGCTTACTTCATTTAATATATTTTTCTAAGTCTTTCCATTTCATTGTGAATAGTTCAATATCATTCTTTCAGATGGATAAGGATAAGTAGAATTTCATTGTGGATATATAGTAGATTTACTTGAGCCTTACACCCGTTATTGAGCATCTGGGTTGATTCTGCACTTTGGCTATGGTAAATAATGCTGCAATGAATATAGTTTTACTTGTAGCTTTAGTGTAGCCTTGTTTATAGTCTACTGGATAAATATCCAGGAGTAAAATTGAATTGTCAAGTATGGCAGTTCCTCCAAAGACTAAACATAGATCTTCCCTATAACCCAGCAATTGCCACTACTTGGCATTTATCCAATCGTCCACAAACAAGGATATACTAAAGCCATTAGCACAATGATGTTCATTGCAGCACTATTTACCATAGCAAAGATATGGAACCAACCCAGTTGCCCCTACGTGCATGATTGGATCACGAAGATGTGGTATTCATACACAATGGAATTCCATGCTGCCTTCAGAGAAAACGACATCGCACCATTTGTAAGGAAATGAAAAGACATGGAAAAAATCCTATTAGGTGAAGCAAGCCAGACCCAAAGAAATATAGGCTCATTGGTTTCCCTCATTTGTAATAATTAGTACACATCCAGAACTCTCCTAGCAGAGGATTACAGTAGCTCAAACCCTGATACATAAGGCCATATAGGATGAGGCCAAATTAATGGACCTCCAGGACATGGAAACAAGAGCTTAATTATAAGTGACTGTTATTCTTAATGTACTATGTTTTTCTCTCTTCTCTTGTGTTGCCCTTTGGTTAATCTCATATTGTTACAGTATCCCACTTTGCTACCGGGTATCTTATATAGATATTTACTTGTTTATTCGAAATAGGAGGGGCAAAATGAGGGTAAGGGGTGGGGGGAGGGAAATGGGGACAAAAACAATATGTGAGAAGTTATGCACCTTCTATCTGGAGAATATAACTCTAACCCCTCTATACATTAAAATAAAAAATATAAAAAAGAATAGAATTGCTAATAAACACACAAAGAAATGTTCCACATCTGGACCAGAAAATATATTCAAATCAAAACAATACCAATTAATATGCAAGAAGCTAGGAACTGAAGTGTGGCTCAAGTGGTAGAGTGACACCTTTTAGTGCAAAATAACCTTAATTGAGAGTGTGAAGCTCTGAGTTCACACCTCAGCACCAACACACACAAAAATAACAAAAATGGCACAGCATGGTCTATAATTATTGAGATAGTTATTTAGGTGATTAAAGAAAATAGTATACTGGGTAGATATTATTAATTCTGCCACATCACAGTCATGGCACTTTATTGGTTGTTTTTCCCCATCCCTACCTCTCAGTTTCTCCTTCCTATCTTTACCTCATACGCTTTCAAATTGTGCAACAATTTCTTCAGACAACAACATACTTTGGAAAGGAAACCACAGCAACAGGGGAAACTTTAGAGACAGGGAAAAATGGCTAAGTACTTGCTATTATTCCATTCCCAGGCACTCATCCACCTGTGAAACTCTTCTGTCAATATGATCAGTTTGTTTACACCATAGAATAAAAGAAGCAAGAAAGAAAGCTATATCTGATCATACAATTAATCCTACTGTAATTTCTGGCTCAAATGTAAAATTCTCTGCCAATGCTGGTTTCCATAGCTTCACCTTTCCTGAGCTCACTGCCATCAGCCTGGGAACTGCAGTAAATGAAATATAGAGAAATACGAAGCCTATGTTGCTGGCTGTGAATGGGCTTTAGGAGGAGAACTGGAGCTGTTTTGCGGACTGTCATGACAGAATTGCTCATGCAGAGTCAGAGAATGACTTTACAAAAGCCACACTGAAATCCTTTCTGGTGGTAGAGAAACTCAGCTTATCCCCGGATTCATTGGAATTCCTGATGCACTTGACATTATATCTTGAGAAAGATGTATTTTGGCAGGTGAAACATTCCAGGTAAATATTCTGGATAAAGCTGTGAACTCAGATGTGCTTGAAGAAGCAATCAAATTTGCCCAGAAAAATTTTTGTATGAACATAATAATAGAAGTATCACAGTATTGGAAATAATCTCAAGCTGCATTTAGTATAGAGCTCCTTAATATCTTATGTGTCATCCATATGTTAGAATATGTCATATTTTAAAGATAAATGTACTGTCATGATATAAACTCTTTTAAACATTGTATTATTTAGTGAAGAAAAACGATCATTGCATATCTGAATTTGTCAATGTTATAACAAGTGTCAATGCAGTCAAATTTTCTAATTGTAGAGATTGCATAAATGTGTATGTTAGTCTACGCTTTAAATATTTCCAAAATGGATACATAGGAACTGAAATGGGTATTATGCAAAAGCATTTGAAAAGGAGATATTTACAGTTTGACACTTAATGTTTGGAATTTTACCTCATGAGTATTTTTTGAGTTAAGATAGAGTTGAAACAGGCGTGAACCCACTCATTATATTAGAAGACAGGCCCTGCAACTCCCCTGCAATAGGAAGTAGTGGCCTCTGGAGCTGGTGTTCCTATGACTAAGTTATGTCCTTGTCAGGTCGAACTTCACAGATTTTTAATGTTACTTGAAAAGTGCCTTTTGAATGAGGGAAGACATGACATATACTAAAAAAAATGTGCTCCTTACCTGACTTAAGTATTGGTAACCCCTCTGTATATTATCTCTATAATAACAGTAAAAAGGACATACTATGATGCCTGCATTTTTCTTTGCCAACTTTCTTTTTACATTTTTATAATGAGAAAGTAAAAACTTTTGGTTATTTTAAAATTTGTTCTTATAAATTTTACTTCAGTGTTGATTATGTTTTCGTGTTCTTCTGGTGCTGTGAAGGAAAATCAAAATGTGAACTCCAAATTGTAGTCACCTGCAAGATTATATTTGCTGAGAGAGGTAAATACTTTTAAATTATATTTTTCCATCAATTAGTTCTTATGGTAAAGGAGGTGACTCAGTTGTTTTCTATAATGGTATGAAAATAACTCTATTATGACCTACAGCTATGTATTTTTATTTAAAAGGGCTAAGATTAAAATAAAATACAGATAACTAAATTTTATTTCAATCTCATAGTCATTAGAACTTTAATCAAACTATTTGGCTTGCATTTTTCTCTCTTCACCAATATTGTAAAAAGCTTTTGTAAAGGACATTTCAGCCTACTTTCTGATAACGTAAAGAAAAGATGAAATAGGTACTTGTCCTCCGGAAGTTCTTTGACCACTCATGTGTATTTTTATGCTATGCAAAAGTAGCTCATTTTTCTATGAATGTGTGATTTAAATGCAAGCAGACCTGACATTTTAAGATTGTCATAAATTCTGGGGGGGAGGTAGGGGAACGCACATGTTACCTTCATTGTTCCTTTAGAAACTAATTTCAATCAAGGTCCCTGTCACTCCCTGATTTTGGCACTGGGATTTTAAATGAATGCTATCAAAGGCACTATTAAGCAGGATTGTATCCAGTTGACCAAGGTTCATGTTAGGAACCACTTTAGAGATCCTCTAACATTGAAAATGAAATTCTTCAATTATACTTCCAGCTAAAAGGAAATTATCTTGAATGCATGGTGTAGCAGGCTTGCTCCTGATAATACAATGCTAAACGATGAAATCCATCCTTAGAGCAAAGTGGATCTGATCAAAAAATTTAATGCATCATAAAAAAGGAAAGGCTAGGGGCCGGGAGTTTGGCCTAGTGTTTAAAGTGCTTGCCTAGCATGCATGAAGACCCGGGTTCGATTCCTTGGTACCACTTACATAGAAAAAAGCCGGAAGTGGTGCTGAGGCTCAAGTGGTAGAGCTCTAGCCTTGAGAAAGTCCAAGGACAGTGCCCAGGCCCTGAGCTCAAGCCCAGGACTGGAAAAAAAAAAGGAAAGGCTAAATGAGAAACAAAAAGGGCCAGGAACTAGTAAAACACAATCTCTCCAAGAGTCTGCCATCGAAGGTACCTCATTTATCCCATCTATGCTGATGGATAAAATTATGTGCTGATTAGTTGAATTTACATTTTTCCTACATATACCTGTCTTCACAGATACATTATAAAGAACATTTCGTGGGCTGAGCCGACCCTTTACTTTCCAATTCTTAAAAGATTATTCTCCTTACGCCTTCAGAGCCCTAATGAATTTTGAACTGGTTGTGGATAGCATAAGAGTGAATCCATATTTGGGTTTATTATGGTATTTTTTTTGCCAGTCCTGGGCTTGAGCTCAGGGCCTGAGCACTGTCTTTGGACTTTCTCAAGGCTAGAGATCTACCACTTGAGCCTCAGCACCACTTCCAGGTTTTTTTTATGTATGTGGTACCAAGGAATCGAACCCGGGAATTCGTGCATGCTAGGCAAGCACTTTAACCACTAGGCCAAACTCCCGGTCCCTTATGGTATTTTCATAGAGAAGGTTGATTTCAGAAATTCAATATAAATATTCTGAATCATCACACATAAAATAACAGAAGGTTGCAAAAATGAATTAAAGAAAATCAATAAATTAAAAATGCAAAGTACAAATAATTCAGTCTCACTATAAAACACTGCTGAATTTGTATTTACTTAGTATTCTCTACACATGCATTTGTCCATAAATACCGTAAAATGACATGAATTACGTTTTATTCTATTTTATTGGCATAAATGCAGAAATGTACATTATTTCAAAATAAATATAACTGATATCATAGTTTTTGTACTTCCGTTACACTTGGAAATTGACATGTAATAATTATACATATTTATGGAATATAGTGTGATGATTCAATGCCTGAATGCATTGTATAATTGCAAGATCCTACCCTACACATCATTTTATGTTTATCATTTCTTTAGAATACGAGATTAAAAACCTTTTTATTATTATTTTTTATTAAAGAATTTATTAACATTGAATTTTGCATCATATTTCAAATGTCATGTTTAACAAACAGGTATTCAGGAAGGGAATCTCTATTTAAAATCACTGGCACTTAAGTTTGAGAACATAATTAAAATTCAGTTGAGGGTTTGTATGTCATAGATACATATTAATCTATGTAATAAAACATCATGTCTCATCAAAATCCCAAAGACATTCTTTACTGAAATAGAAGATACAATCCAAAGATTCATATGGAACAAGAAAAGACCTAGAATAGCCAAAACAATTCTAGGAAAAAAGAGCAATGCTGGTAGAATTACAATACCAGACTTCAAACTCTACTATAGAGCCATAATAACAAAAACCGCTTGGTAGTGGCACAAAAACAGACCAGAAGATCAGTGGAACAGAATAGAAGACCCATAAATAGAACCATGTACCTATAGTCAACTTGTATTTGACAAAGGAGCCAAAGATATACAGTGGAACAAACACAGTCTATTCAATTATTGGTGCTGACAAAACTGGGCAGCCACATGTAGAAAACTAAAAATTGACCCTAGCCTTTTGCCATGCACAAGCATTAACTCAAAGTGGATCAAAGACCTCAATATCAGACTGGAAACTGTGGAACTGGTACATGATAAAGTAGGAGAGACACTGGAACTCATAGGCACAGGCAAAAGATTCCGGAACAGAATCCCCGTGTCACAACAGATTGGAGAGAGACTCGATAAATGGGACTACCTAAGAATAAAAAGTTTCTGTAAAAATAAAAGCATAGTCGCAAAAGTAGAGAGACAGCCAACCAACTGGGAAAAGATATTTACTAATAATGCATCTGACAAACGCTTAATATCCAGTATCTACAAGGAACTCAAGAAACAAATCCCCAGCCCCCAAACCCAACAAACCATTCAATAAATAGGCAAGAGAACTAAGGAGAGACTTATCAGAAGAAGACATTAAAATGGCAGAAAAGCATATGAGAAAATGTTCATCATCTATGGTCATAAAGGAAATGCAAATAAAAACAACCCTAAGATACCACCTTACCCCAACAAGAATGGCCAAGATTTTGAACTCAAACAATGACAGTTGCTGGCGGGGTTGTGGAGAAAAAGGAACCCTACTACACTGCTGGTGGGATTGTAAACTAGTTCAGCCACTCTTGAAAGCAGTGTGGAAGTTTCTTAAAGAACTGAAAATTGACCTTCCCTACGATCCAGCCATACCACTCTGGGCATCTACCCTGAACATCATAACCCAAGATATAATAAGGACACCTGCTCAGCTATGTTCTTCTCTACACTATTCACAATAGCCAGGCAATGTAAACAATCCAGATGCCCTACTGCAGATGAATGGATACAGAAAATGTGGTATATATATACAGTGGAATTCTACATAGCCAACAGGCAAGATAAAATAATGGCACTCAAAGAGAAGTGGATGAATATAGAGCAAATCATGTTGAGTGAGACAAGTCAATACCAAAGGAACAAAAGTCCCATGGTATCCTTAATATGTGGCTATTAAATACAAAGAGTACAAGAGCGAGGACTCAATATTTGCATACCCAATGCTATGGACATGGTAATGGAAATATAAACATAACTATATATACATAAAAACCTATGACTCTATAGACATAATGTTTCATTTCATAAATTAATATGTATCTGGGATATACAAATGCTTAGCCTAATTTTGATTAAGTTCTAAAATCTAAGTGCCAGTGATTGTACATAGAGATTCCCTTCTTGAACACCTGTTTGTTAACCATGTCATTTGAAATATGATATAAAAATCAATGTTAATAAATTCTTTAATAAAAAATAAAAATAAAACAACATTATGTCTATAGAGTATAAAGCCCATCATGGATTATAATGCCTATGTAGTTTGAATATATGATACCTTACTGTTACCTAGATTATACTCTAATGTAAAAGAGAACACTAGCACTTATTCCTCCTATCCACTCATGACTTTATATCAGTTATATAATCTGTCCTGATCTTCCTGTTGCTTTTCCCAGGTCTCTGATAAACACTCTGTATATTACTTCTTCTAATGTGGTAGACTGTTGTAGATTATATACAGGAAGGAGATAATACAACATTTCTTTATATGTATGATTTCTTTCTTTTTTATTTTTTATTATTGTTATTGTAATTAATAGAACAGTTACATTATATTCACCAGATACAAGGTGAATTACTTCACAAACATTGATACTCTTTCTCATGACATGGTATCCATTTCCCTCCCCTCCTTCCCCGCTCTTTTTGATTTCCCCCCACCCCTATCCAATTACAAATAATTACTTAAGCACATATAAAATATATCAGATAACAAGGTGAAATTTTGTAACAATATGATATAACCAAGGGATAGCAAAAGAGATAAGAAATAGCATAGTACATTAAGGACAACTATCACTCATTATATGGCTTTTGTTTCTTTATCCTGGAGGTCCTTACATTTAGTGTCATACTATTTGGCCTTATGTCTTCAGATTTTATTCTATTGTAAATCTCTGCTAGGAGAGCCTAAGGTTTCTACTGAATTTGACAAATGAGGGAGACTCTTGGGCCTATGTTCCTTTGTGTCTGGATTACTTCACTTAATATGATTTTTTCTAAGTCTATCCATTTCCTTACAAATTGGGTGATGTCATTCTTTCTGACTGCAGCATACAATTCCATTGTGTATAAATACCACATCTTGTTGATCCACTCATCAACTGAGGGACATCTGGGTTAGTTCCATATCTTTGCTATGGTAAATGCTGATTTATTTCTTAATGTTCTCTAGATCCAGAAATGTTGCCAAAAATGAGAGAAATTTCTTCTTTTTACTCTTTTTTGTCAGTTGTGTGGCTTGAACTCTGGGCCTGAGCTCTATCCCTGAGCTCTTCAGCTCAAGGCTAGCGTTCTACCACATTGAATCACAGTTCTACTTCTGGCTTTCTGGTGGTTAGGTGAAGATAAGAGTCTCACAGACTTTCGTGCCAGGGCTGGCTTTGAACCAGGGTCCTCAGATCTCAGCCTCTTGAGTATCTAGGATATCAGGAGTGAGCCACCTGCACTGGGCAGGATTTTCTTTGCCATGGCTAACGAGGAATGGATTATGTATATGCAATATTTTACTTATACCTTAACTTGTTGTACTTTAAAAGTGCACCAAATATTGCCTATAGTGAGCTATTGCTTCAGTAGATGTGTGGGTATCCATCTCTTCAAGTACTAATTTCAATTCCTTCAGTTTTTTATATTGTCAATAATGGAATTGCTAGATCATATGAGGTTTTTTTGTTGTTTTTGTTTTGTTTTGTTTTGATTGTTCATGTGGCTTTGTCTCTGGGCCTGGGCACTATCCCTGAGCTCTTCACCTCAAGGTTACTGACCTAGCCCTGGGCCTGGGCATTGTCCCTGAGCTCTTCAGCTCAAGGCTACCACAGCCCCACTTCCCTTTTTCTAGTGATTAACTGGAGATAATAGTCTCATGGTCTGTAGTTCCTGGGCTGGCTTTGAACCTTGATACTCAGATCTCAAACTCCTGAATAGCTAAGGATTAAGGTATGAGCCACCACACCTTTCTAGATCATACGACTTTTATTTTAAGTTTTTTGATCTCCAATCTATTTCAATATAGCTATTGTAAGTTGGTACACCAATGGACAGTGCATGAATTCCCCCAACTCAGAAACCTCATGAAAATTTGTTATTTTTTGTCTCTTTAATATTAGCCATTACTGATGGTGTGGGAGAATATGTTATTGTGTGTGGTTTGATTTGCATTTCGCTGATGACTGGCAATGTTGTCCAACTTTTTCTGTTTGCTTGCCATCTTCTTTTGAGAAATATCAATTTAAATCTACTATCCCAAAACACACACACACACACACACACACATTCTTTCCTTTCTTTCACTGCTGGAGATATAATACAGGTTTTACATAGGCTAGGCAAGTGCTCTACGACTGAGTTAATGTCATAGACTTGCAGAACATTTTTTATTAAAGAATTTATTAACATTGATTTTTACATCCTATTTCAAATGACGTATTTAACAAAAAGTATTCAAGAAGGGAATCTCTATATACAATCACTGGCACTGAGATTTTAGAACATAATTAAAATTAGGTTGAGGATTTATATCTCATAGATACATATTAATCTATGTAATAAAACATGTCTATAGAGTCATAAAATTTTATGTCTATGTAGTTGTGTTTATATTTCCAATACCAGTTCATAGCATCGGGTATGCAAATACTGAGTCCTCATTCTTGTACTATGTGGATCTAATAGCCACATATTAAGGATACCATGGGCCTTTTGTTCCTTTGGTCTTGTCTCATTTAACATGATTCGCTCTAGATTCATCAATGGCCAAGATTTTGAACTCAGACAATGACAGATGCTGGTGGGGTTGTGAAGAAAAAGGAACCCTACTGCACTGCTGGTGGGATTGTAATTTAGTTCAGCCACTCTGGAAAGCAGTGTGGAGGTTTCTTAAAGAACTGAAAATTGATCTTCCCTACGATCCCACCATACCACTCCTGAGCATCTATCCTGAACATCATGACCCAAGATATGATAAGGACACCTGCTCAGCTATGTTCATCTCTGCACTATTCACAATAGACAGGCAATGTAAACAATCCAGATGCCCTACTGCAGATGAATGGATACAGAAAATGTGGTATATATATGTGTGTGTGTGTATATATATATATATATATATACACACACACAATAGAATTCTGCATAGCCAACAGACAAGATAAAATAATGGCATTTGATGCACATTTTTAAATCAGATTAATTGATGACACTAATGGGAACTGGTAGAAACTTAAGTGAATGGATCCTAGGGAGAGATAACTTGGTGTTATTATAGATGGGCACTCAAAAGAGATTGTGGAACCATACTCCCCATCTGCCTTTCTCTTCCAATTTGAGATGACTATTTACTCCCACACAGATTCTTACCATTCTCATCAGAACTGAGTCAATATCATTGTCATGCCTTTGAACCACCACATCACAGAGGTAAACCAACCTTCTTATTCTACAGTTTAATTTCCTATGGCATTTTGCTATGGTAATGCAAATCAGATTGATACATTGGGGATACTAGAATGACTGGAAGTTGCTCTTTCTTCTTCTGCACTTGGAATATAATTTCATATTCCCTGCATGATTGGTCTACAAGGCTTCTACTAAGAAGTCTACTGTTAGTTTATCATTATTTAACATATTTGTCATGATGATTTTCATAATTTTCTCTCTTTGAATTTTGACAAATTGTTATATGCCACAGGCTGACTACTTGGGATCCATGAATTTGGTGAATATACATGTTCATACATCACTTAAAGATCAGTAAATTGTTATTTCACTAGATTAGCTTTCTGTACCGTCCTCTATCATTTCTTACATTGAAAACCAAGCAATATGAGCATTTTTTAATGGAGTCTCACAGGTCTCATAGGTGTCCTCCAAACTTTTTCATTCATTCTTTTTCTTCTTTAACTTTGTTATTTCGAAGAAATGACTTCAAGTTTAGACATTATTTTTTTCATTGTATTTTATTGTTAAGATAATACATAGAGGTGCATTACTTACATTCATAAAGTAATGGGTGCATTACCTCTTGAATCTTGATACCCCCTCTCATGTTGTTGTCCCCATTTCCCTCACCCCACACCCTCCAAGTCATCTTTTCCCCCTTCCCTTCCCTATTTCAATAAACAAATAAGTGTAGAAATTCTTAAACCATTTTAGCTTTATTTCATTTATTGTAGTCCTCATATGCAAGATTTCTGTTTGTATTATTATGATGTCTGTCTCCTTTTCTTGTTCAAATGATTTGTAAATTCCTCTTTATTTAGTCTAGAAAACATTTGCAATCATTGGACTATGTAACATTTAGTTTCATTCTCATGATACTAATATCCCCTATCTTGATATATATATGCCTATATAAACATATATCAAAATGTATATATATACCAATGCACATACATATACATACATATCTATATATAGTGGAGGACACTTGTCTTTGATTTTTTGTATGGTTCTCATAGGGAAATAATTGTATTGGCAAACACATTCTATTTTGTCAGTTGTATCAAGCACATTGGCTTTGGGTTCCAGGTAGATACAATAATATAGTCTCCATTCAGTTTCTTCCATTATAATCAGCACCAGCTAAGTCTGTTCGCGATTCAGTAGTCTGGATTTCAGGAGACCCTACAGCTATTTTCCCTAAAACAGCAAAGACTTTCCAAAGAGTTGTTCATGTTATATGTTAAAATCAGCATACAGGCGATGTTTTCTACTGGGTCAAAAAATTCTTTCTCCACTAGAAGGTAGATAAGAGGATGTTTGGATTATGCTGAATAAAGATCCCTTGAAAGGTTTGGTGAAGGCCCAAATAGTCTTTCAGATAAATGTGTGCTGATTGAGCCCTGGAAAGGGATTCCTGGCTATTCCATGAGGCCCAGACTTTTGGAGTTGAGATTGTTGCAATCCCTGTGAGAGTAGAGCAGGTCTGGTTGGTGGAAGCTCAGGCATAGAGAAATGCAGTGGTTGCTGGCCTCTACCTTAAGATTCCCTGAAGCAGTATATGTACCATCAAGATGATACCATGCAGAATAACTCTTGGTTATATAAAAAGATGACATAACATACTTTCCTTTTTCTGGACAATGCAACTATGTGTACTGGAGACTGTTCCCTAGATTGTTTTCAAAAAATGTGAAAATAGTAAACTTTTTCAGTAGCAAAGATAGCATAATTGAACAGATTATTGTTATTGTAAAAGTAATGTACAAAGGAGCTATGGTTAAATAAGTTAGAAAAAGAGTACATTTCTTTTGGATCAATGCTCTCCTCTTTAAAGCCTCTAAATTATTCCAATTTTTTTTTGTTGTTATTGGTCATGGGGCTTGAACTCTGTGCTTGGGTGCTTGTCCCTGAGCTCTTTAGCTCATGGCTAGTGCTCTACCACTTGAGCCACAGGGCCACTTTCAGTTTTCTGGTGGTAAAGTGGAGATAAGAGTCTCAAGGTCTTTTGTGCCGGGGCTGCCTTTGAACCACAATCCTCAGATCTCAGCCTCCTGAGTAACTAGGATTACAGGCATGAAACACTGACTCCCGGTTTGAATTTATTTTTAGTTGTAGGAAAAGTCCTTCCTAATTCTGATGCTCTTCCTAACTAGGAAGATGAGATAGTAGTCTCAGAATATGGTTATTCATTTACCATTATTTTTTCTTTTACTGGAAGGGAAGTGTACCAGATTCCTCCAGTCAGCCATCTTGCTTCACCTCTCAAAATATGCTTTGTAGTGAAATTTAACTTTCTTGAATTGATACAAATGATTTATTTAAATTATTGTTATTTTTATATTTAGATGGATCTCAATTGCTCCTAGGTTATAATAGCAGGAAATATTATTAATGTTTTCTTTAAAGTAAATTTCAATCACTGTAAATACCAGGTCATAAGGTAGAAGACTGTTTAATTTATTTTCTATATATTGCCAAGTTTCCATCAAGATGATTTTTATTGGTTTATACTTCATTATCAGTGCATATGAGTGCAATTACAATATTCTTGTCAGAATTAAATACATTTTCAATATTGTTTTGTAGTTTGAAAAACATTTCATTATTAAATTTAAAGATTAATTTTCATAAATTAATGATATTGATTCATTTCTGTTTATAACTTCTATTATATATTTTATACAATATTTCATGTTTTCTAACTGGCTTGCATTGAGTATTTTCTTATATCAGGGATAATAATCTCTGTTTCATTTATTTTTCAACTATTTCTCCAGTTGGCCACTTTAGTTTTACAGTAATTCATTGAGCTTTTGTATAATCATATGTATAAATTACATTACTTTGTGAATTACATATCATACTTAGAAAGCATATCCACTTTGAGATATTGTACATCTATAATCTGAACTGTTTGGGAAATGGAGATATGGGGGCACATTATTTGAAACATAAAAATGATAGTGAGATTTCAACAAAAAAAATAGTCATGGTGTTACAAAAATAATTTTCATGATCCAAGGCTTCTCAGACAAAAACCAAAAACACACAACCTGAAAAATCACTAAATCCAAAAGGCCTGAAGGCAAGTAAAGTGGTAGACCATATGCCTAGCAAATATAAGGCCCTAAATACAAGCCTCAGTACACTGAAAAATGCCTTCTTAATGTCCAGCAATTATACAAATATTTATATATTTTTCAGGACTGAGTTTGTGAAAAAAATATATAAATGATTCACAAAGGGAATTGGGCTGTATTACATTAAGAGATGTATTTGTTTAAGTTAAACATTAGAGTTATACTTGCCATGAAAATAAAATTGATCTTTTTTTGAAATGTTTACTTCTTGGTAATATAAATAATAAAATATGGGGAAAGCCACACCTTGAAGGTTTAAAATAAATTACTATAAATCATTTCAAAGTATCTTTATTGAACTTTTTTTCCCATTTCCTTCATAATTATGGCCTATTTTAATCTGCAATCACATCTTCTCTGTGCATTCTCCATTTCATCAAGGAATTCAAATTTAGTATATTTTAATACAATCATTCTCATATATTTTACAAGTATTTTCTGAAAATGTTTAGTTATATTTCTGTTTATCTTTCATTACCTTCCCTCACCTTCTTGATTGCTTACAAATGCTTGCTGCTTCTCTTGTTCTATCTCAATTGATTATGCCAGTACTGGAATTTAAGATTAGGTCCTCATGCTTACTAGGTATGTTATCATTATTCTTAACCTAACATTATTGCAAGAAATAGATATCTACTTCTTTGTTTGATTTTGCCTGTCTTGGGGCTTGAATTCAGGGCCTGGCCACTGTCCTTGATCTTTTGTGCTCAAAGCTACCATTGTAACACTTGAGCCAAAGCACCATTTCAAAGAATTATTTTGATGATTATTGAACTAATATGTTAGTTGTTAATGCAGCAATAATACCTTTGGCTCTAACCTCAGAACTAATTAGAATGCTATTTATTTTATTTTATTGTCTGTTTTGTTGCTTTGTTTTGTTTATCACTCTTGGGGCTTGAGTTCAGAGCATGGGAATTGTCCCTAAGTTACTTCTTGCTCAAAGCTAGTGATCTACTACATGAGCCACAGTGCCACTTTTGACTATTTCTGTTTATGTGGTACTGAGGAATTGAACAGAGTTTCATGCATTCTAGGCAAGTACTTTACCACTAAGGCACATTGCCAGTCCTGCAACTTATTTTAGAGTCAATGTTTTCCACTGCATCATTACAACTCCTTAGATTTGTTAAATAAAAATATCCTGAAATCTATGTGTTTTTCAGTAGTGTAATCAGTCTAATAATGGCTCTGGTTCCAAATCCTACCAGAGATTAGGCAGAAAGTTGCATTTTCTGAATTCCACAACATTAAAGTGAGTTACTGCAATTTGCTTTTCTCATTGTATAGATGTAAAAGATATGTCTATGTAATAAATATATTTCCAAGTGTGTCATTCTACCATTTAGAAGTATATAATTTAGCCTGAAGCTAGTGGTTTATACATGTAGTCCTGGCTATTCAGGAGACTGAGATCTGAGAATAAGGGCTCAAAGACAGCCCAGGAAATAAAGTTGATGGAATTGCTGAGGATTTAGACTGATTTTTAATTCTAATGAGGCCAAACCCACCTAAGAAACATATATAGCTTGTTCATTTTTAATGTTAAATATTTTTTCAAATCATTTTATTATATTTACATAGTTGTACAAAGCAGTTATAATTTAAAATTTTTAGGAATACAATTTGCCAATATCATGATCAATACAATTGATCAATAACCTGAATCAATATCATTCTTTTTTTTTACTGATTGCTTTTTTTATTGTCAGGGTAATGTATATAGGGATTATAGTTACATTCACCAGATAGCAGGTGCGTTACTTGTCACACATCCATACCCCTTCTCATGATTTGTCCCCATTTCCTCTCCCCCACCCCCTCCCAACCACCTCGTTTTTCCCCATTCCCTTTCCTATTTAAGATAAACTAATAAAGGTATATACAATATACCAGGTACCAAAGTCAGGTACAGTAACAATATGAGATTAACCAAAAGGCAACAAAAGAGAAGAGATATAACATAGTACATTAAGAGCAACAATCACACATTATATGGCTCTTGTCTCCATATCCTAAAGATCCTTTCATTTAGTCTCATCCTATATGACCTTATGTACCTAGGTTTTGCATTATTGAAATCCTCTGCTAGGAGAGTCCTAGATGCGTACTAATTGTTACAAATGGGGGAAACCACTGGCTACCTTCCCAATGCTGTTCTGCAAGCAGGAGTGAAAATGTCTTTAGTGAGGTACTCACACTTTCCCTCAGTTGTCTTCTTCTGTCTGTAGCCGGCAGGATGAAGATTTCTGCTCATAGTCACCCGGACTGTGCTGCAGGTAAGTGTGGCACTGAGCTGTCAAATTCAGGTACCTTCGTCTTGGCACAGCTAATATCATCCTTTCAGGCAATCTCACCCCGCTTTATCCTACCTAGCCCTTCCCTCACTCTTCTTAATTTTGTAGGCTATGCAGCAGATTCTTTACTGAATTCTTTCCCTCTTCTGCTCTTCACTAATCATTGTTTTCTCGTTAACCCCATCTACCCCTTTCTAGTACTCATTTCCTCTTTTTCTGCTTGTTTGTTTTGATGAACTTTGACTTTCTTCCCCCATTGAATCTACATTATATCAGTCAATTAATTTGTATACACTTGTGATATACATTTACATACCATCCAATGTGTTTGTTTACTCATAAGTTTAAGAGGTAAATATAAGGGAAAACATGTATTTTCGTTAGTCTCTTGGGGGGGTCTGACTTACTTCAATTAATATTTTAGGGTGATGTATATTTATGTAAGTAAGTTAGTGACAAACTTACTTTTTGAACACTTATACCCTTTCTCATGCTTTTCTCCCACTCTAGAAATAGATCTATGGGTCAAGTGGGAGAGTGCTAGTTTTAAACACTAATCCTCAAGGACAGCACCAAGGCCCTGAGTTCAAGCTCTAGGGCCAACACTCAAAAACTAAACAGAGCAATACACACAAAAAAATAGGGTTGGGCCCCTTTCCCATTTATTGGCCCTTTGAAATATTTTATTTATTTACTTAAAATTTCCTCCAAAAGACAATATTAAACACATTATACACTCTGTTCTAAAATTTTTGATATTCAAAGCTGAGTTCATCACAGTGTCATTAATGAATCACGTGTAGAAATGCTTAAATTGGGAAGCTTGTCATATGTAGAATACTTTGATGACAATCTCTAGACAATAATATAAAGAAGAACCTTCAAGACCCAACATCGAGGAGAACAGAACATAAATTCAACAGTTTATGAAATTTTACAAAAAGGAGCACACAAAATACCAGCTCCTTGGGGACACAGAAAAGGCAGCACTCGGAGGAAAATTTATACCTTTGAGTGCCTACATTAACAAATCGGAAAAATTGCAAAGCAACAATTTAATGTCGCATCTTAAGGTCTTGAAAAAGAACAAAAAAAAAAACCCAACCTTAATCCCAGTATAAGGAAGCAAATCATTAAAATCAAAGCAGAATTAAATGAATTGTAGTCCAAAAAAAACTATGGAATGAACAAAACAAGGAGTTGATTCTTTGAAAAAAATTAACAAAACTGACAAACACTTAGCATGATACCAAAAAAAGAAGGGAGCTCACCTAAATAAACAAAATCATGGATGAGAATGGTAATATCATCACAGAAATTGCCAATATCCAGAGCATCATAAGGGAATACTTTTCAAAACTTTATGCCAACAAATTTGAGAATATAAAAGAAATGGATGAATTTCTAGCCAATATTAACATACCCATACTGAACCAAGAAGACCTAATCCAACTAAACAGACCTATTTCAAGCATTGAAATAGAAATGGCAATAAGAGACCTCCCATTGAAGAAAAGCCCAAGACAAGACGGATTCACAGCTGAATTCTATAAGATCTTCAGAGCAGAGCTCACACCAATACTCCTCAAGCTCTTCAATGAAATTGAAAACGAAGGCTCTTTGCCAAACTCATTCTATGAAGCCACTATAACCCTCATCCCAAAACCAGACAGAGATTCATCAAAGAAAAAGAAATATAGACCAATTTTTGATGAATATTGATGCAAAACTTCTCAACAAAATACTGGCCAACCGTCTTCAGCAACTCAACAAAAAAAGTATACACTATGATCAAACAGGATTCATCACAGGAATGCAAAGTTGGGTCAACATACGCAAATCAATTAATATAATTCAACACATCAACAGGAGCAAGGACAGGAATGTCATGATTGTCTCAATAGATGCAGAAGAGGTATTTGAGAAGATCTAACACCTCTTTATGCTCAAAGCTCTGGAGAAACTAGGAATCCATGGAACATTCCTCAGTATAATAAAAGTTGTGTATGACAAACCCACAGTTAGCATTATAGTTAATGGTCAAAAGCTAAAGCCATTTCCTCTAAAATCATGAATGAAACAAGGATGCCCACTCTCTCCAATTCGCTTTAATATAGTATTAGAATTCCTAGGCAGAAGCAAACACAAAGGGGATCCAAGTAGGGAAAGAGGAGGTGAAAATTTCCCTCTTTGCAGATGACACGATTCTGTATTTAAAGAACCATATAAAATCCACTCTCAAGCTGCTTGAGCTGACTCAAAACTTTGGCAAGGTAGAAAGGTAAAAAATTAATCCTCAAAAATCAACTGCCTTCCTATATGTCAACAATGAGAGGACTGAGGCAGCAATCAGGAAAGCAATTCTTTTGCAATAGCCTCAAAGAAAATAAAGTACCTAGGAATTAACTAAGAATGTAAAGAACATTTTTATGAAAATGTTAAAACTCTGAAAAAGGAAATTAAAGCAGAACTGAGGAAATGGAAAACCTCCCATGCTCCTGGATTGGAAAAATTAACATCATGAAAATGGCCATTTTGCCAAGGGCTATCTAAAATTCAATGCAATTCCCATCAATATCCCAATGTCATTCTTTAAAGAAATAGAAGAGGCAATCCAAAATTTCATATGGAATAGTAAAAGACCCCATATAGCAAAAACACTTCTTAGCAGAAAGAACAATGCAGAAGGAATTTCAATACCAAACTTTAGACTCTATTACAGAGTTATAGTGACGAAAACAGCTTGGTACTGGCACAAGAACAGGCCTGAAGACCAATGGAACAGAACTGAGGACCCAGATACTAACCCACAGACATAAGGCCAATAATATTTGATAAGGGAGGCAAAAAAAGAATGGAAGAAACGCAACCTCTTCAACTAGTGTTGCTGGTTATGCAACTGCAGAAAACTAAAGTTGGATATATTTTGTGACCCTGCACCAGGATTAACTCCAAATGGATCAAAGACCCGGAGGTAAAAGCAGATACACTGAAAATACAAGAAGTTATAAGAGATACACTAGGTCTCCTTGGCACAGCTTGATTCTTTCTTAATAAGGACTCAGAATCACAGCAAATCAGAGAAAGGCTGGATAAGTGGGACTTCATTTAACAGCAGAGCTTTTGTATGACAAAGGACAAAGCTAGCAAACTAACTAGAAAGCCTACAGAGTGGGAGAAGATCTTCACTAATCATACAACAGACAAAGGCCTCATATCTAAAATATATCAACAGCTCAAAAAATTGAATCACTCTAAAACTAATCTCCAAAGAAACAACCATCTCATTAAAAGAAGAAATAAAAATGGGCTATAGACACATGAGGAAATGCTCGATATCTCTGGCCATAAAAGAAATGCAAATCCAAGCAACTTTTAGATTCCACCTCACTCCAGGTAGAATGGCCATGATCAAGAAGTCTAATAACGGATGCTGGCAGGGATGTGGCCAGGAGGGATCATTACCACACTGCTGATGGGAGTGCAAACTCATTCAACCACTATAGAAAGTAGTATGGTGGTTCCTTAAAAGACTAAACATAGAGCTCCCCTATGACTCAGCAGTTCCACTACTTGGCATTGACCCAATCGTCCAAAAATAAGGACATACTAAATCCACTAGCCCAATGATGTTCATCGCAACCCTATTTACCATAGTAAAGGTATGGAACCAACCAGATGCCCCTCAGTTGATGAGTGGAACAACAAGATGTATTTATACACAATGGAATTCTGTGCTGCTGTCAGAAAGAAGGACATCACCCCATTTGTAAGGAAATGGAAACACTTTGAAAAAATTATATTAAGTAAAGTAAGATACACTCAAAGGAACATAGTGTCAATGGTTTCCCTCATTTGTCCTAATCAGTAGAAACCTTGGGCTCTCTTAGCAGAGATTTACAATATAGTGAAGCCTACATAAATAAGGCCATAAAGTATAACGCTAAATGAAAGTACCTCCAGTATATAGAAACAAAAGCCATATAATGAGTGATTATTGTCCTTAAGGTACCTTGTTATCTCTCATCTCTTTTGCTGTCCCTTGGTTATCTCTTATTGTTACAGTGTTTCACCTTGTTATATGACATATTGTATATATGCTTATTTGGTTATTTGAAATTGGATAGGGAAGGGGGGAAAACAATATGAGGGGTGGGGTGGGGTGAAGGAAATGGGGATCAAGACAGGAGAAATGGTATCAATGTTTGTGAAGTGATGTACCTTCTATCTGATGAACATAATGTAACCCTTCTATTAATTACAAGAAAAATACATGAAGAAAAAAAGAAACTTCAAGACCCAAATATAGTGTAGATAGCTCTTAATATCCTATCTAGCATTTTTACATGTAATAAAGTATACAAATTTATCCTACTTCTTGTTACTCAGCATTTTATTAAATACTTTATGAGGATAGCTACAATTTTCTAGTATTTAGTGATGGTTTTCTTTTTGTTTGAAGATGAGATGAACCAGAATTGACTGTGAAAAAATATTGTCTCAGTGGATTATACAAGATTAGTGAACAATTACATGAATACATGAATTAATTACAGTCACTATATCTTTCATGATCTTTGACCACTAGTATTTTCTTTTGAACAGAATAATATCACTCTGTAATAGGTGAGTTAATCATGAACAAAAGGCATTCACTGAATATGCAAAAGTTCTTACACATGACATATGGGGTGTCTAATATGTACAAGCATATCAGTTTTCAATAGATCTTGCCTTTGTGGAAAAAAATTAACAGAATATACCAACATGGAGCAAAGCTGGTATGTTCAACTTCTTTAAAGGTCTAAGCAATCACTTTTACTGACTTTCACCATTGATCACACAATCAGGCAAATGGTTTTGATTTTTTGTGAATAAGCATAGTGTCTAGAGATGGTATCAATATTTTAAATCATCCCAGAGAGAATATTCTTATTCCTTCAATCTAGTGCTCTATTGATTATGATGAACAGCAATAAATTTGTAGGAATATAAAAGTGTAACATCCAAAGGAATCTGAAGCACAAACAAAAATCTGTCAATCTTCTCCACTGCAGGCCAATGATAGTAAAGGAAGAAAATCTACATAACACGTCAGGAACAGAAGGATTATATCTATAGTACTATCTACTTGGGAGGCTACTATCTAGAGAATTAAAATTGATGTTCAGCCCTAGAATGAACATACAGGAGACTTCATCTATAATTAACTAGCAAAATTCCAGGCTAGAGACATAGCTTAAGTGTGAGCCAAGAAACCAAGCTTAAACACTCTGATTTAAAGCTATGTACAGGAAGGAAGAAAGGAAGGAAGGAAAGAAGGGAGGGAGGGAGGGGTGAAAGAAGGGTGGGAAGGAAGGAGGGAGGAAGGGAAAGGAGAAGAGGAGTGGAAAGGAAGGAAAATAATAGAAGGAAGAGGAGGAGGAAAAGAAGAAGGAGGAGGAGGAGGAAGACAGGAAGGAAAGAAGGAAATATTTGCTAAATACGTATGGTGTGCCAGACATAGCTTTCATGCTATGTGCAATGGTGACAAATAAAGCCGGTTTCATAATACTTCTATTCTGACTCTGCATTAATTCTAAAATTAAAACAGAAGAAAGCAATTATAATAAAATACCTTTTGCTTGGTTGTTTTATGAGAAGATTTTTTTGTGAACTGCAAAATTAAAGATTTAGAAAGAGCATATGATCAGAAAAATGTTACTTTCAGATAACCAAGGTTGATTTTATATTCATTTTTATTTCTGTACTTTTTAGGAAAAAAAGTATATAAGGGGATCAAATGCAGAGGCAACTTTCTTTTATTAAAAAAATGTTTTTGATCATTGGGCTTAAACTTTGGGCCTGGGCATTGTCCCTGAGCTCTTCTGCTCAAGGCTAGAACTACCACTTGAGCAACAGCGCCACTTCCGGTTTTCTGGTGGTTAATTGGAGGTAAGCGTCTCAAGGACTTTTGTGCCCAAGCTGGTTTTGAACTCTGATCCTCAGATCTCAGCTTTCTGAGTACCTAGAATTACAGATATGAACCATCAGTGCCCAACTTAACTTTTTTTCTCAAATGACAAATTAAAGTGAAATAAGGTGAAAACTTATGAAGGGATTGGATCATATACATAGACCTGACAGATTACACCCAAAACATACTATTAAATATTTTAATTTTAATTTAATGATTATTGAGCTTTGTGACTGACACTGCATAAGGAATACCACACTAACTAATAACATGTACTTATACTCTGTTATCCATTTTGAAATAAAAAATGAAGTATGGTGAATGCAAAGGTACAAGCACATGAAGCATAGTTTTGATTTTTAATATATATGGAAGGAAAGGGAAGGATTTTGAGGAAAGTAACATTTTATATGAGGTTTGAAGGCTAAATTAGGAAGCGGGAGTATTTCAAGCTAAAGAATAGCAGATGTGAAGGCCTAAACTAAGAGAAAGGGCAAAGCACATTCCAGGAACATAAAGATCAGAATGTCTTGAGAGTAGAAAACCAGATTGTGCTAAGACTCTAAAAATAAGGTAATGATTTTGGATGTTATCCATTGAAGGAATTAGTCATGTGGATGTTATTGCATTTACATATTTTGAAAGATCAACCTGTTTAGTGTAAAGAAGGTATTACAAAAGAAAATGATGTAGTATAGTCTCTGAAAAGACCCACTTTTAACCTCTACATTCAAGATCATTATATGCATTTTTTTTGATGTTAGGGAAAAAGAAGGTAGAGGAGTTTTAATAGGATTCGGAATTATAGGGGTTAAGTGAAAGGTACAGTCAGGTAACATCCTTAGGTTTGTGTTGTGATTCTTTTATGATGATATTAAAATATATGAGGTTTTAAACCAACACTACAGAAAATTCTGAAAGATGTTCTATACATAGAAAACCAAAATAAATGCAATATAGGGAAAGAAATGGCACTAAACAGCATACCACCTAAGGACCACAAGAACTGTCAAGACACAGGCCCAAATAAAAGCTTTTAAAAATGGTAGGACCTAATAAATATCTCTCAATCCTAACTCTCAATATCAATGGACTCAACTCTCCAATTAAACAGCATAGGCTGTCTAGTTGGATCAAAAAGCAAGAGCCATCGTTCTGCTGTCTTCAAGAGACACATCTTACCCAAAAAACAATCATCTTTTGAAATTGAGAGGTTGGAATAAACTCTATCAAGCTAACGGCCCCCATAAACAGGCTGGAGTTGCCATCCTCATATCAGACAAAATAGACTTCAAACCAAAATTAGTAAGAAAAGACAAAGAAGGTTACTACATACTACTAAAGGGATCCTTAGTCCAGGAAGACATAACGATCCTAATTATTTACACACCCAATCCCGGAGCTCCAAACTTCATCAAGCAAACTTTACTTACACTGAAAACATACATAGATCGAAATCAGTGATTGTCGGTGACTTTAACACACCACTCTCACCTATGGACAGATCAACAAGGCAAAAACTCAACAGAGAAACCTTAGACTGAACAACTATATGGACCAACTAGATCTAACAGACATCTGCAGAATATTCCACCCAGCAACAACACAATATACGTTTTTCTCAGCAGCACATGGAACATTTTCCAAAATAGATCACATCTTAGGCCATAAAACAAACCTGGACAGATTCAGAAACACAGAAATTATTCCATGCACACTCTCAGACCACAAAGGCATCAAACTGGAACTGAACACACATCTCCACCAACGAAAACCCTGTAACTCATGGAGACTGAACAACACATTGTTGAATCACCAATGGGTCATCGAAGAGATCAGAACAGAAATCCAACAGTTTATGAAATTTAACAGTAAGGAGCACACAAAATACCACCTCCTTTCGGACACAGCAAAGGCAGTACTCAGAGGAAAATTTATAGCGCTGAGTGCCTACAACAACAAGTTGGAAAAATTGCAAACCAACAAGTTAAAGTCTCACCTTAAGCTCCTGGAAAAAGAGCAACAAACCAACCCTAATCCCAGTAGAGGAAAGCAAATAATTAAAATCAAAGCAGAATTAAATGATTTGGAATCCAAAAAAACTATAGAAAGAATCAACAAAAGAAGGAGTTGGTTCTTTGAAAGAATTAACAAAATTGACAAGCCCTTAGCAAATCTTACCAGAAAAAGAAGAGAGCATATCGAAATAAACAAAATCGCAGATGAAAATGGTGATATCACGACAGAAATTACCAAGATCCAGAATATCATGAGGGAATACTTCTCAAACCTTTATGCCAACAAATTTGAGAATCTAGATGAAATGGATGAATTCCTAGCCAATATTAACATACCCACACTGAACCAAGAAGAACTAACCCAACTCAACAGGCCTATTTCAAGCTCTGAAATAGAAATGGCAATTAGAAAACTTCCACCTAAGAAAAGACCAGGGCCAGATGGATTCACAGCTGAATTCTATAAGGTCTTCAAAGCAGAGCTCACACCAATACTCCTCAAGCTCTTCAATGAAATTGAAAATGAAGGTTCCTTACCAAACTCATTCTATGAAGCCAGTATAACCCTCATCCCCAAACGAGACAGAGATTCATCAAAGAAAGAGAAGTATAGACCTATATCTTTGATGAACATCGATGCAAAACTTCTCAACAAAATACTGGCCAACCGTCTACAACAACTCATCAAAAAAATTATACACTATGATCAAACTGGATTCATCACAGGGAGGCAAAGCTGGTTCAACATACGCAAATCAATTAATATAATTCAACACATCAACAGGAGCAAGGACAAAAATCACATGATTGTCTCAATAGACACGGAAAAGGCATTTGACAAGATCCAACACCCCTTTATGTTAAAAGCTCTGGAGAAACTAGGAATCCATGTAACATTCCTCAATGTAATAAAGGCTGCGTATGAGAAACCTACTGCTAGTATTACACTTAATGGTGAAAATCTAAAGCCATTCCCTCTAAAATCAGGAACAAGACAAGGATGCCCACTTTCTCCACTACTCTTTAACATAGTACTAGAATTCCTAGCCAGTGCAATAAGGCAAGAAGCAAGCATAAAGGGGATCCAAGTCGGGAAAGAGGAAATAAAACTATCCCTCTTTGCAGATGACATGATTCTGTATTTAAAGAATCCTATAGAGTCTACTCCCAAGCTCCTTGAGCTGATTCAAAGCTTTGGAAGAGTAGCAGGCTATAAAGTCAACCCTCAAAAATCAACTCCCTTCCTTTATGCCAACAGTGAGAGGAACGACGCAATAATCAGGAAAGAAACTCCTTTCACATAGCCTCAAAGAAAATAAAGTACCTAGGAATTAGCTTAACTAAGAATGTAAAGGACCTTTTTGACAAAAACTTTAAAAACCTAAAAAAGGAAATTAAAGCAGAACTAAGGAAATGGAAAACCTCCCATGCTCCTGGATTGGAAGAATCAACATTGTGAAAATGACAATCTTGCCAAGAGCTATCTACAAATTCAATGCAATACCCATCAACATCCCAATGCCATTCTTTAAAGAAATAGAAGAGGCAATCCAAAATTTCATATGGAATAATAAAAGACCCCGTATAGCAAATACACTTCTTAGCAGAAAGAACAGCGCTGGAGGAATTTCAATTTCAAACTTTAGACTCTATTACAGAGCTATAATTCTCAAAACAGCTTGGTACTGGCACAGGAACAGGCCTGAAGACCAATGGAATAGAATTGAGGACCCAGATATTAAACCACAGACATATGGCCATCTAATCTTTGACAAGGGAGCCAAAAAAATAGAATGGAAGAAAGACAGCCTCTTCAACAAGTTGCGCTGGCAGAACTGGTTAAGCACCTGCAGAAAACTAAAGCTGGATCCTTCTTTGTCGCCTTGCACTAGAATTAACTCCAAATGGATCAAAGACCTGGAGGTAAAAGCTGACACACTAAAAACTCTACAGGAAGGAATAGGAGATACACTAGGCCTCCTTGGCACAGGTTGAAACTTTCTTAATAAGGACCAAGAATCACAACAAATCAGAGAAAGGCTGGATAAGTGGGACTGCATTAAACTGCAGAGCTTTTGTATTGCAAAGGACATAGCTAGTAAACTAATCAGGAAGCCTACAGAGTGGGAGAAGATCTTCACCAAGCAAACAATGGAAAAAGGCCTCATATCTAAAATATATCAACAACTCAAAAAATTGAATCACTCCAAAACTAACCTCCAAAGTAACAACCATCCCATTAAAAAATGGGCCAAAGACTTAAAGAGAGACTTCTCTGAAGAAGAAACAAAAATGGCCTATAGACACATGAAGAAATGCTCAACATCTCTGGTCATAAAAGAAATGCAAATCAAAACAACTCTAAGATTCCACCTCACTCCAGCTAGAATGGCCAGGATCAGGAAAACGAATGACAACAGATGCTGGAGGGGATGTGGCCAGGAGGGATCACTACTACACTGTTGGTGGGAGTGCAAACTCGTTCAACCACTATGGAAAGCAGTGTGGCAGTGCCTCAAAAGGCTAAACACAGAACTCCCCTATGACCCAGCAATTCCACTACTTGGCATTTACCCAACCACCCAGAAACAAGGACATACTAAACCCACTAGCACAACAATGTTCATTGCAGCACTATTCACCATAGCAAAGATATGGAACCAACCTAGATGTCCCTCAGTTGATGAGTGGATCAACAAGTTGTGGTATTTGTACACAATGGAATTCTATGCTGCTGTCAGAAAGAATGACATAGCCCCATTTGTTAGGAAATGGAAAGACTTAGAAAAAATCATATTAAGTGAAGTAAGCCAGACTCAAAGGAACATAGGCTCAATGGTTTCCCTCATTTGTCATAATCAGTAGAAACCTTGGGCTCTACTAGCAGAGATTTGCAATAGAGCAAAATCTTGATACATAAGGACATATAATGTGAAGGTAATTGAAAGGACCTCCAGGATACTGAAACAAAAGCTATATAATGAATGATTGTTGTCCTTAATGTACTATGTTGTCTCTCATCTCCTTTCCTGTCCCTTGGTTATCTCATATTGGTATAGTATCTCACTTTGTTATCTGATATATTGAATTTATTTGTATTTGGATATTTGAAATTTGATAGGGAAGGGGGGAAAACCAAGACGGGTGGGGGGTGTGGGGGGAAGGGAAACGGGTACCAAGACATGTGAAAGGGTATCGATGTATGTGAATTAATGCACCTTCTATCTGGCAAATATCATGTAACCCTTTTACTAATTACAATAAAAAAAGTGAAAAACAAATATATCAGGTTTTGTCTATTCTATCAGATTTCTAATGTCTTGCTCTCTGTGACCCAACTTATGAACCTGCCATACATCAGTCATCTTCTAAACTTACACATTGAGTGAGAGTTAGAAGTTATTTAAATTTTATTAATTCAATCAATTAATTATTCATTATAAAGGTTGTCTAGGCACTAAAGGTATAGCTGACTTTAACCAACTTGTACTCTAATATCAGGATATGTACAACATACGTGTTTAAAAATACAGATAAACACTATGGAGAAACATGGAATATAATGAGATAAATAATACTGACTTCCAGTATGGCGTGGAATTTATTAAACATGTATAGATTGGGTCCTCATGGAAAATTCTCTATGTAAGTTGAACATAACCTTATAGAAGATTAGAAAGCATAGAATTAAAGTGATAGTGTTCATAAGACAATAAGTTTGGTAAGTCTGAAAGACATAGAGCACTATGACTGGTACTTAAGAAACAAGGAAAGAATGAGAGGAGATAATGTAGGTGAGATTATAACATTTAAGGCCTTGCACATTATAAATAGGAATTAGGATTTCATTGCCTGCATTTTGGGAAGCTAAAACATTTTAATATGAATTATAAATGATCATAGATGTATAGTCCCTATTGAGCCAACAAAGAATTCTTCATTCTAACATGCATATTAAAATATGTGTCTCATAGCTGTGCACCTGCATCTAGTCAAACCACAGTCTCAAAAAACAATGAAAAGATGAATTATATATACCTGTAAGATCAATTTAGGAAAAAGAATCACACATGTGTGATTTGGATTTAGGGAATCCTTAAAAAATAAGTATCCCTAAAGTCACTGGAGGCATTAGATTGTCTTATCAAATGGTGAAATTTCCCAAAATGTTAAGAATCATCCTTAAAATGTTCCAAGACTTTGGGGAAGTTCAATATCTTCCCTACTGAAATACAAGATTTTATATAAAGGCAAATATTACTCAAAATTAATCTTTACTTTAGAACATACTTTGCTTCTAAAGTAAGAAAAAGGAATTATTTCTTTTTGGGTAAAATGATTTTGTGACAATGAGCATATGTTTTAAATCATTTTCTGTCTTGAGATTAATAATAGAGTGAATAGGCCATTAGAGAAGCAAGCATAAAAGCAAAACTCTCTTCAATTGGAATTGTCATGGCTCTATCTCACATTCCTCAGAAAGTTCACTTTTGTTTAGTCAGTCATTTAAATTTTCCTTCCCCTACTCATCTTGAATTATTTTTCATAATGACTATTCTTCATGTGACTGTCAAACCTTTGCATTATGACAGTCTAAATTAGTGTTTTGATAGTTCTTCCTTTGAAAGAAGGCAACAAAGAAGACAACTGCCAAATACATGACAAGAGCTATACAAGCTGGGGATACTGTGTCTCAATAAAGCCAGGATAAGTTTGATCTGATTACATGGCTACTCCTTAATAATCACTTAAATGGCAACCCATTTGGTAGGCTTTGTGGCTGTTTATTGATTTTTAGTTCCATAGCCCATGTACAATCATTGCTCAATAAATAACCAAGCATATAAGAACATAGACAAAGGATCAAGGAATACAGACATGGGTTATTAAAGGAAGTGAGTTTTCACACTATTAATTTGTCTCACAATACACAATTGCTAATATTGGAGCTAAAATTGAAGCCCAAGTTTAGCTCTAAAATACAATATCAAATTACTCAATAGGTAAGTAAAGGAATAAACAGAGAATTAATAATACTTCCATTAGAAGTAATCATCATATACATGTAAAAGTTAAATGTGCTGTTTGACAAACTCCATAATTCAACATAAAACTACAATGATTATCTGTAATTTTAAAGCTTTTGGCCATAACTAAGGTTTTTACTTTTTCTTTTCATATCTTTAGTTAAGCAATATAAGAAGAAAATTTTCTAAATAATGACTAAATGACCAGAAACAATTTAATATCTGTCTTCAATCCCTACCTCAAAATATGGAGGAAATTTGCATAGTAAATTATACAAGCATTTCTACTGAATTACGCTGTTTTATAAAGCTTTGTCACAATCTTCACCTTTTTTTTCTTTTTTTTTTGCCAATCCTGGGCTTGAGCTCAGGGCCTGAGCCCTGTCCTTGGACTTTCTCAAGGCTATCACTCTACCACTTGAGCCTCAGCACCACTTCTGGCTTTTTGCTCTGTATGTGGTACCGAGGAATTGAACCCAGGTCTTCGTGCATGCTAGGCAAGCACTCTACCACTAGGCCAAACTCCCGGCCCCGATCTTCACCTTTTGCACATTCCCTTTTAACTCATGCACATCTTCATAAATAATACATTTAATTAGATTTGAAGTTAATATTCTGCAAATTTAATAGCTATGTCTTCCTCTAAATGTATGTTTTAAAGTTCTTTCAGGAGACAGAAAGATTTGGAAATAATCAAAAATGATTACGACCTCGATTCAGTATTACAAAATACAATTATTTTGTAACCTTTGATCAATATTGCAGCTGTCTCTGACAGCAAAAGTCCTTGACAATAGGCATATGGCAAGATCATATGTATAACATAAAAATCTCTTCTCGGAAATTCTGAGCAGGAAATCTCCCAGGGAAGAGGAGTATAAGACAGGAAGCTTATATATTTATATGATGCCACTCAAGATCACTGTGGGGAATCACTGGGTCAGAGAGCTGTAAAGTGCCATATCCACTTTGGGTTGTAAAATCACAAGGCTCTATCTGATTAATGACCAGCAGATGTAGAGTAAAGTTTCATGTGGAATGCAAATCAAGCAGGCTTCGAATTACTAAAAATCTTCTTTTGTGGACTATTTAAAAATAATTAATTAGATAAAAATTTGAGCTCATTACTGGTGGACCTTTGAAGTAGTAAGTTTCGGCCATCAATGAAGAAATTAAGAACTTAGAACCTCATATATAGAAGGTAACTTTGGCTCTTTTTTTAAGCAAATAACTGTCACAATAAGAACAAATAAAAAGGCACTCGAAAACCTTTACATATTTGAAAATATTGATAATTTCTGCTTGTGAATTTTAGTGATTTAGTGATTTATATGCACATGTACACATGTAATAGCTAGGTCTTCATATATAAAAATGAATGGATAATTTAAATTAAAGAACATTTTAAAGTTACTGGATGTTTTCAGTAATTTGAAAAGAATTACTTCAAACAAGAACTAGCTACCTAGTTTCAAAGACAATGATTTTAACCCAAACCAGAATATATTTTTTATATTAAAGTGCATATGTGGTCACATTTATTTTAGAAGAGTATTTAAAAACATTAACAGGAAGATGCAGACATGAATGTATATGCATGCATGTGTATGTTACTATCTAGAAATACGAAAGAAAATTTCAAATAATGTTATAATTCTATGAAACTACTTACAAATCTTAACGCTTTCTCCACTGACTAGGCAGATGAAATAAATGAATGGAAATATTCTGCCAGGTAAAGCACAAATTTTTCCCTTGAAGAAGATATGTTGTCTATTGAGCTGTGGTTCAAGTGGTACAGCACTAGCATTAATTTGAAAAGCTAGAAAGAGTATTCAGGCCCTAAGTTCAAGTCCCATGACTAACACACACAAAATAACTTTACCATGAGGGCTCCACCATTCAGGAGGAATTCATGCTATAAAACAATAGTAAGTTCATACCCCGTAGTTCCCTCTTGCTTTTCCAGGTTCTTTCCTGAAGAAATGGAGCAAGGATTTTGCCAGATGCCAGCACTGCAATTTAGACTTCTCTGCCACCAGAATTGAAAAATACATTTTGATTCAATATAAATTAGTATATAATATTTTTACAGCAGCACAACATGACCTAAGACATATTTTAACTTAGCAATTTTAAGAGAAATAGAGAAAATAGAGAATAAAAATACTCATGCATTGTGACTGAAAACCATTTCATCAATGAAATACTTTCTGTTATATGTAGTCAACTGGATATAGTTTGTAGAATTTGTTGTTTGCACCTATGTGGACTGTGTATTTTCATGTGCCTGACAATGATGTAATATTTATCCACCCTTTGCTTTAGATACCAGTCTTCATTTCCAAGAACAGCAGCATGTCACAAAGCATCCTGCCTGGGATCTCCAGTATTTTGAATACTTTCTCCTGTTGCCCATTTGTAACTTAGCAAGACGTTCCTAAGTACTGTATGCCCTTTGGAATCTCAGTAACTAGGGATTTTCTGATGAAGTCATTCAAGCTTAAGTGCTAATGGCTTAATGTTTATCTCTTTTATAATATTTTTCTTATTTTTTCATATATTTTTATTGTAATTAATAGAGGGGTTACATGATATTTGCCAGATAGATGGTGCATTAATTCCCATACATCGATACCCTTTCACATGTCTTGGTCCCCATTTCCCTCCCCCTCACCCCTCATCTTGTTTTCCCCCCTTCCCTATCCAATTTCAAATAACCAAATACAAATATATCCGATATATCAGGTAACAAAGTGAGATACTGTAACAATATGAGATAACCAAGGGACAGCAAAAGAGATGAGAGATAACATAGTACCTTAAGAACAACAATCATTCATTATATGGCTTATGTTTCTATATCCTAGAGATCCTTTCATTTAGCTTACTACTATATGGCCTTTTGTATCAAGGTTTTGCTCTATTGCAAATCTCTGCTAGGAGAGCCCAAGGGGCCGAGTAACGCCATGCCTAATAACTTTCTGCTGAGGCCTATAGTAGGGGTAAACAAGTGGACCTCTTTATCCTGCCCACCTGTTGTGCTGATAGGCTCCCGCACCCAATATAAGGAGGGGAGTTTTAGAGAGAGATTCCTGCGTTGATGAAGCTGCGTGGCGTTTCTGTTCGTGCTCCGGAGAAGCAAGGCTGAGTGCGGGAGGATAGTGGGCCCTCTACTCTCGCGTCTTGGACTGGTTGGGGTGTTTTTTCCCATCCCTCCTCAAGAGGGACTGGGGATGAAGGACCCTGACAGTTTCTACTGCTTATGACAAATGAGGGAAAACATTGAGCCTAAGTTCCTTTGAGTCTGGCTTACTTCACTTAATATGATTTTTTCTAAGTCTTTCCATTTTCTAACAAATGGGGCAATGTCATTCTTTCTGACAGCAGCATAGAATTCCATTGTGTACAAATACCACATCTTGTTGATCCACTTAACTCCAAATGGATCAAAGACCTGGAGGTAAAAGCCGACACTGAAAACTTTACAAGAAGGAATAGGAGATACACTAGACCTCTTCTTAATAAGGACCAACAATCACAACAAATCAGAGAAAGGCTGGATAGGTGGGACTGCATTAAACTGCAGAGCTTTTGTATGGCAAAGGACATAGCTAGTAAATTAATTAGGAAGCCTACAGAGTGGGAGAAGACCTTCACCAACCATACAACAGACAAAGGCCTCATATCTAAAATATATCAACAGCTCAAAGAATTGAATCAATCCAAAACTAATCTCCAAAATAACAACCATCCCATTAAAAGATGGGCCAATGACTTAAAGAGAGTCTTCTCTGAAGAAGAAACAAAAATGGCCTATAGACATATGAAGAAATGCTCAACATCTCTGGTCATAAAAGAAATGCAAATCAAAACAACTCTAAGATTGCACCTCACTCCGGTTAGAATGGCCAGGATCAAGAAAACTAATAACAACAGATGCTGGAGGGGATGTGGCCAGGAGGGATCACTACTACACTGTTGGTGGGAATGCAAACTCGTTCAACCACTATGGAAAGCAGTATGGCAGTTCCTCAAAAGACTAAACATAGAGCTCTCCCATGATCCAGCAATTCCACTACTTGGCATTTACCCAATCATCCAGAAACAAAGACATACTAAATCCACCAGCACAACAATGTTCATTGCAGCACTATTTACCATAGCAAAGATATTTTTTCTTATTTTTTAAAAGGCAATTAAAAGTCTTTAAGGGGGAGAAATTATTAGAAGGCAGAGAAAACTAAAAATCTCTAAGACTAAACCATTTGACCCACTACTGATTTCAACTATGGCTACATAGACCTTAATTTATCAAATACCTAGACAAGTAAACTCAAAGACTCTTTGAAATAATTTCTGCTCAATTGTAATAAAATATATTAAAATCATAGAATCAAGGATATTTACATTACTAATTAATGATGTTACAGTAGAAATGACCTAAAAGTCATACAGTAAAAATAAATCATTTATCAGTCATACAGTGAGCTAACACCCAAACTTTTAACAGTGCAATAAAACTATTTCATTGGGAGAAAATGAGAGAAAAGAAGACACTGTACAAAAGGAAATGTTCTCATTACCCAACTCCAGTAATTATAACCCCTCTGTATATTACCTCTATAATAACAGTTAATAATAAAAATATTTCACTGATTTAGAAATGTAGTTATAAGAATTATAGGAAAATTTCAAAATTCAGGTTACAAATAAGAGAATAAATCATGTTTTCATTAAAAAACACGTGCATCTAAAAGTAATGGCTAACTGCAGATGATTTATGAGAATTTTTTATTATCTTCTTTTGAAATATCTATTTTCTATGCTAATGCCAGAGTTTTAACTCAAGGCCTTGCACTCTGGCTTGGCTTTTTTCCACTAATGGCTGGTGCTCTACCATTGAAGCCACACTTTCATTTCCAGGTTTTGCTGGCTAATTTTTGATAAAATTTCCTTGGATTTAAATTCCAAGACTGTCTTTGAACTGCAATTCTCAGATCTCAATCTCCTGAGTAACTAGAATCACAGACACCACCAGTGCCCTGTTTTATATTTTGTAATATTCTATAGTAAAATAATATATTTCTTTTTATAATATATATATTTAAAAATAGTACTACTGGGCACTGGTAGTCCATACATATTTTAAAAAATAGTACTACTGGACACTGGTAGCCCATGACTGTAATCCTACCTACTCGTAGGAGGTTAGTATATCCTTGTTTCTGGATGATTGTGTAAATTCCAAGTAGTAGAATTGGTAGGGCATAGGGGAGTTCTATGTTTAGTCTTTTGAGGAAATGCCATGCTGCTTTCCATAGTGGATAAATGTGTTTACACTCCTACCAACAGTGCAGTAGTGATCCCTCCTGGCCACATTCTGTCCAGCACCTGCTGTTATTAGATTTCTTGATCATGGCCATTCTAACTGGAGTGAGGTGGAATTTGGAATTATTTTGATTTGCATTTCTTTCATGGCCAGCATTTTTCATATGTCTATGGGCCATTCTTATTTCTTCTTCAGAGAAGTCTATCTTTAAGTCTTTGGCCCATCTTTTAATGGAATGGTTATTTCTTTGAAGATAAGTTTGGAGTGATTCAATTTTTAAGCTGTTGGTATATTTTAGATATAAGGCCTTTGTCTCTTGTATGATTAGTGAATATCTTCTCCCACTTGGTGGGCCTTCTCTGTAGCTTGCTAGCTATGTCCTTTGCCATACGAAAGTTCTGCAGTTTAATGCAGTCACATTTGTTCAAACATTCTTTAATTTTGTTGCTATTCTGGGTCTTTATTAAGAAAGTTTTGACCTGTGCAAAGGAGACTTAGTGTGTTTCCTATTCTTTCTTGTAAAGTTTTCAGTGTATCTGCTTTTTGAATAAAGAATTTATTAACATTGATTTTACATCATATTTCAAATGACACATTTAACAAGCAAGTATGCAAGAAGTGAATCGCTGCGTACAATCACTGGCACTTAGATTTTTGAACATAATTAAAATTAAGCTAAGGGTTTGTATATCATAGTTACATATTAATCTATGTAATAAAACATTATGTCTATAGAATCATACATATTTATGTCTATGTAGTTGTGTTATATTTCAAATAACATGTCCATAGAATTGAGTATGAAAAGATTGAGTTCTTTCTCTTGTACTGTTTGGATCTAATCACCACATATTAATGATACCATGTGCCTTTTGTTCCTTTGGTCTTGTCTCGCTCAACATGATTCGCTCTAGATTCTTCCACTTCCCTGTAAATGCCATTATTTTATCTTGTCTGTTGGCTATGTAGAATTCCATTGTGTGTGTGTGTGTGTGTGTGTGTGTGTGTGTGTGTGTGTGTGTATCTCACAATTTCTGTATCCATTCATTTGCAGTAGGGCATCTGGATTGTCTACATTGCCTGGCTATTGTGAACATAGTTCATGTTCAGGATAGATGCCCAGGAGTGGTATGGCAGGATCGCAGGGAAGGTGAATTATCAGATCTTTAAGAAACCTCCACATTGCTATCCAGAGTGGCTGAACTAGTTTACAATCCCACCAGCAGTACAGTAGGGTTCCTTTCTCTCCACAACCCCACCAGCATCTTTCATTTTCTGAATTCAAAGTCTTGGCCATTCTTGTTGGGGTAATGTGGTATCTTAAGATGTTTTTATTTGCATTTCTTTTATGACCATGGATGATGAGCATTTTCTCATATGCTTTTCTGCCATTTTAATCTCTTCTTTTGATAAGTCTCTCTTTAGTTCCCTTGACCATTTAGTGATTGATTTGTTGTGTTTGGGGGGGGGGATTATTTTCTTGAGTTCCCTGTAGATACTGGATATTAAGCATTTGTCTGATGTATTATAGATAAATATCTTTTCCCAGTTGGTTGGCTGTCTCTCTACTTTTGTGGCTATTCTTTTATCTGTACAGAAACTAAATTTTTTTGGTAGTCCCATTTATCGATTCTCTCTCCAATCTGTTGTGACCCTACAATTCTGTTCAAGAATTTTTGCCTGTGCCTATGAGTTCCAGCTCTATCGTGCAGCAGCTTCAAGGTTTCCAGTTTGACAGTGAGGTCTTTGATCCATTTTGGGTTAATGCTTGTGCATGCTGCTTAAAGGCTATGATCAATTTTTACTTTTCTGCATGTGGCTGCCCAGTTTTGCCAGCACCAAGAATTGAATAGGCTGTATTTGTTCCACAAGCTGACTATACGGATGTGGTTCTATTTCTACATCTTCTATTCCATTGATTTTCTGATCTATTTTTGCGCCAATACCATGTTGTTTTTGTTATTATAACTCTATAGTAGAATTTGAAGTCTGGTATTGTAAGACCACCTGCACTGCTCTTTTTGCCTAGAATTGTTTTGGCTATCCTAGGTCTTTTCTTGTTCTATATGAACCTTTGGATTAAATCTTCAATTTCAGTAAATAATGTCTTTGGGATTTTGATAGGGATTACATTGAATATGTATATCAATTTTGGCAGTATGGCCATTTTCACTATATTGGTTCTCCCTACCCATGAGCATGGAATGTCTTTCCATTACCTGGTGTCCTCTTTAATTTCTTTCATTAGGCGCTTATTGTTTTCATTAAATAATTCCTAAGTATTTTATTCTTTGGGGGGCTATTGCAAATAGGATCATTTTCTTGATTTGACCTTTTGTTTGCATATTTTGGTGTTCAAGAAGGCTACTGACTGTTGAAGATTAATTTTGTATCCTGCCATTTTGCTAAAGTGGTTTATTAATACTAAGAGTTTGGTAGTGGAGCTTATTGGTCACTCAGGTAGAGGATCATGTTACCTGTGAAAAGGGATAATTTAATATCGTCTTTCCTATGTGGATCACTTTGATGTCCTTCTCTTGCCTTATTGCTCTGACTAAGAGTTCCAGCACTATATTGAAGAGAAGTGGAGAGAGTGGGCATCCCGGTCTAGTTCCTGATTTTAAGGTAAATGGTTCCATTTTTTCTCCATTCAGTATAATACTGGTTTTAAGTTTTTCATATATGGCTTTCATTATTTTAAGGAATGTACCTCTTATTCCTAATTTTTCTAGGGCTTTCAACATGATGTTGTATTTCGTCAAATGCTTTCTCCAAGTCCAGAGAAATTATCATATGATTCTTATCCACAGTTCTACTGATATGATGTATTACATTGATTGATTTCTGTGTGCTGAACCAGCCTTGCATCTGTGGGATGAAGCCTACTTGATCGTAGTGTATATATTTTTTTAATTTGTTTCCAGATTCTGTTGGCTAGTATTTTATTGGAGATTTGTATCTGTGTTCATTGGAGAGATAGGTCTATAGTTCTCTTTTTTTGTTGGATCTTTCCCTGGTTTGGGGATGAGTGTAATATTGGCTTTATAAAATGAATTTGCTATTACTCCTTCTGCTTCTAGTTCTCAGAAGAGTTTCAAGAGTATAGGTATTACTTCATCTTTACAATCCTGTAGAATTCCGCAGTGAAACCATCTGGATCTGGGCTCTTTTTATTTGGCATTTCCCTGATTGCTTCATTGTAAGAGATTGGCTTGTTCAATTTGTTTACCTCTTCATTGTTCAATGTGGGTAGCCTATATTTATTTAAGAAATTATCCATTTGTACTAGGTTTTCTTGTTTCTTTGAATATAGTCCCTGGTAGTACTTATTCATAATGGACTGAATTTCTTGGATATCAGTTGTGATTATTCCTGTGGGGTCCCTAATCTTGTTTTTTGAGTCTCCCCTTCCTTTTTTTGATTAATCTTGCCAGGGGTCTGTCAGTTTTGCTGACTCTTTCAAAGAACAACTTTTTGATTTATTAATTTTGTGTATAGTAGATCTTATTTCAATCTCTGATATTTCTGATTTTATTTTTGTTATTTCTGTCCTTCTAGTTGTTTTAGAATTATTTTTTCTTGCTCCTGTAGGTGCTTCCATTTCTTCTTTAGGTTATTTACATGCACTTCTTTCTTTTTAATGTGGACTCCTAGTGTGATAAATTTGTCCCCTAGATCTGCCTTTGCTGTGTCCCCTGGGTTCCTTTGTGATGTGTCAAGAAAGTTTTGAGCTTCTTCTTTGATATGTTTTGTAACCCAGGAGTTATTCAGAAGTGTGTTGTTCAGCTTCCAAGTGTTTGAATTTTTTTTTTACTTTTTACTTTGTTGTTCAGAACTGTGATTATATAGAATGCACAAGATTGTCTCAGTCCTCTTCTATCTGCTTAAGTTTTCTGTATGAACTATTATATGATCTATCTTGAAGTATGTTCCATGTGCTGCTGAGAAAAATGTATAAAGTTTCACCATTGGATGGAAGACTGTGTATATCTGTTAAGCCCATCTGGGCTATGGTGTTGTTGAAGTTGATGGTGTCTAATTGGTCATTTTTGATGCCTTGCATCTCTTATTGTAGATTGTGCATGGATATCTTTACCTCCTTGATTTCCATTTGAGTGGTCTCTTTGAAGTCCTTTAGCTCAGCAGCTTAATCCCATTGGAGTTTTGCTGGAGTTCAGTCAGCTTGTTGTTTGTGGATTCTATGAATTTATCCATTATTCATTGATTGGCTTCCTCACTTTCATATATATCCTTCTTCATGGCTTCTTCTCCTTCAAGTATATCTTTCTGTGTGTTTTCAAATTTTTCATTTATCATGTTTACCAATTGCATTTTTTAACATTTAGAGAACTCTCCTCTAGGTTTGCCATTGACTTCTCTATTGATTGTTTATATTGTGTTGGAGGCGCTATTCCTTGATTTGCCATTTTTCTTGAGTTTCTTGTTCTGCCCATTTGAACATGGGAGCAAGACTAATACCACACAAGATTACAATTTTAAGGTATAACCAATCTAGAGCTCTTTAGCTGGGCAGACTATAGAAGTTTACAATTTTAGACTGGTATTATCACTCTTTCTCTCTCTCTTTGTGTACTAACAGACAAACATAACACCACCACTGAACACAGTTTTATGACCCCATAACCCACAATCCAATCTCTATGATATTTAAGTTGCTCTGGACCTACAGTATAATTGAACACGTACAAATAGTCTTGGTCAACAACAATCAACTCTAGATCCATGCATTATAAAAATTGAAGGAACAAAGAACCAGAGGTAGAAAAATAGTGTGAAAGACAAGAGAGGAGATAAGAAAAGAGTAATGTAGGAGTGTAAGAATAATATAGTAATGAAGGAAAGGAATAGAGTGAGGATAACTGACCTAAAGTGATAGAAAGGGAACATAATTGAATATAAAATTTAGGAAAAAAAGATAAAACTTATAAAAATAGTAATGAAAAGAATATATTAAGAAAAGAGGAAAGTATATTTGGGAGAGATTAATGCTAAAAATAAAGAAAAAACAGAAAGGAGACACATCACAATTGTGAGACCTTAAATAAGAAATACTAAGATTAAGAACCAGCAGATTAAAAAACAGGGGACTGTATCAATAAAAGTATAATTTGTAACAAGGCTGTACACAATGCTGTCACTATGTTTCTACGAATGACAACAATGACAGAAGGAAAGAGAAAAGAAATTCAAAAAATAGATTAAAATGATATTATTTTAAAAAAAGAGGGAACAAGAGGGTGGAGGTAAAATGGCAAAAAATGACCAAATAAAAATGTAAATGAAAATGTAGCAAAATTGAAAAAAAATAGTGGTTAGAAAAAAACCATATTCTTCATTGGGGAGGGGTGGAAAACTTATGTCTCCACTGAATTCGGTTACAAACACTTTAAGAAGGCTTTTTATCCTGTGTTTTTGGTTTGCTGGCTTTTCCGATCAGTTTGCTTGATTGAGCAGAAAAAGTTCTACCTTACAGATTTGGTTTGAGGCGTTGGTTACAGTTCACCCAGGTTAATTTATTGGCAGGGCGGTGAGCTTTTTGGGTCCCACAAAAGAAAGCTGACTATTTTCAGTAGCTTAAGCTTTAGCCAGTTCAGCAGAGAGCCTGGGCTGGAGCAGCCTCTGGCTTTCTTTACCGAGAGAGCAGCCCAACCCAGGAGGTACTACTTCCACTAGGTAGGGACAGCTGGCTATGCTGGCTCTGGGAAAAAAAACATTTGCCCTTTTGAAAGATGGCACCACTTCTCAGGCTCCAGTTAGTATGGTAGGGTCTTTGCCAGTAGTCAAGATGGCGCTGCTGTCAGCTGGTGGTGGATGGGCTGCCATTCTGGGAGCATAAGGGAAAAATGTCTTTAGTGAGGTATTACAATTCCCTCAGTTGTCTGAGTCTGAGAAGCTGGCAGGTCAGCGCTGTGGATAGGTGATGGTCTCTCAGCTTGATCAGCCTTTGTCAGTAGCCAGCAGGTCTATGCTGCAGCAAAATACTGTCTGTTTTGGGGGGAGGCTTTGTTTCCGTGGCCCATGCTGCTCCTTTGGAGAGTGACTGGCACTGTGACCACCAATGGTGTGTGCTCCAAACTTTCTTTTGGGGCTGGCTGCCTGACTTTTTCCTCTCTGACTAAAATCTCTGTGGTGCTAAAGCTTACTTAGAATTGATCTTTAGGTATAAACTTGCCACTAAGATGCTAAAACTGGTATCTTGGCGGGAGCTCTGAAAGACTCACCCTGAATCACCACCATCTTCCATCCATCTCTCCAATGTTCTGTTCTTGATCATAGTTTCCTCTCATCATATCATCTTTCATAACTTCAATAGTAAGTTGTCCAAGTTCTGATTCTTTTCAGAAGTATAGTCATAGGATGTACCTGCTGGAATAACACTTTTAATAACCCAGAAATAACTAAAATCTAACATATATAAATGATATTTTCATATCAGTCTCAGAATTTCTATTTTGCCTGTATTCTATAAAGATCTCTATTTTTCCTGACACTTGAAATCAATTTTATTCCTGTGTGTTTCTAATCATTCCTTATAGCTAAGAATTGAATTCTGTCCCTTTTATGTGTACAATATCCTTTATGTCATAAATTATTCTTTTTAACAAAATTCTAGTATTTACTATGCTATCTCAAGTTTCATGAACTGAAGTTTTCACTGTTGTAATAACTTCATGGTGTCCCTGGGTTTCATCATTTGATGTATTATTGTCCTAAAGCCTAAATATAATTGTATTATTTTTTTCTTTTTTAGGTGACATCCCACTACACAGTGAAACAAAGTTAAGTATAAAATTATAATGTGCCATCTTTAATGTTTCCGCACATTTTACCTTATTGATCACTTAACAAACTTCACTAATACTCATAATTGACTATATGTTGTCTGACTATACCTCTCTTTTGAACCTCAAACCACACTCTTGAGTCTTAGGCTTATTAAGCATTTGTTAACTCATTCATTAATCACAAGCATACTACTTGGTATAATGCCCAAGGAAAAGGAGGAAAGGAATCCCTTTCTTTATCTTTTTTAAAATTTCATTTTACTATCAGGGTTATTTAAGGAGAAGTTACAGTTACATTCATAAGGTAGTGAACATATTGCTTCTTGAACATTGTTACCATGTTTTAATCCCAGTTTCCCTGTCCCTACCCCTCCCAGGTTGTAAAGTTGATTCCCAACATATTGTCCTGTGAACATCACTGCCACACTGGTTCACCCTTTGTATTTTGTCTCATCATTTTTTTTATCTGCTTCCCTTCCCTGATTCAAATAAACAAATAAATGTATGTACAGTACATCAGGTACAAAAGCCAGATAAAACAACCACAGGGGATAAGCCCTAAGGGGGATAAAAAAAACAGAAAAAACAAAACAAAAGAGTTAAGAAATGATTTCACATAATACATTAAAACAACAACCAGAAAAATAAACCTCTTGTTTCCCTATCCTAGAGTTAATTTCACTAAGCCTCATCCTATATGGCCATCTGAACAAAGCTTTTGGGCTATTGCACTCTTCTGCTATGAAAATTCTAAACACACACTATCACAAATGAGGGAAAATGAGAGAGCCTATGTAACTTTTGGTCTGGCTTACTTCACTTAATATTTTTCCAAGTCTTTCCATTTGTTTAGGAATATGGTAATGTCATCCTTTCGAATGATAGCATAGAAATCCATTGTGTATGCATACCACATCTTCTTGACTATTCATTCACGAAGGGGCATCTAGGTTGGTTCTATAACTTAGCTATAGAAAATAATGCTGCAATGAACATGGTTGTGCTGGTAGCTTTAGTATGGCCTTGTTTCTGGACAGTTGGATAAATGCCCAGGAGTGGGATTGCTGGGTCACTGAGGAGCTCTGTGTGTAGTATTTTAAGGAATCATCACAACATTTTCCAGAGTTGTTGAACAAGTTTAGACTCCCACAAATAGTAATGTTGCCTTCTGACCACATCCTGCCTGCATCTGTTGTTATTATATTTCTTGATAATGATCATTCTAACTGGAATGAGATGGAATCTCAAAGTTGTTTTGATTTGTATTTCTTTTGTGGCCGAGTTGTGGAGCATTTATTCATTTGTCTATAGACCATTTTCATTTCCTTTTCAGAGAAATCTCTCTTTAGTTTTTAGTCCACCTTTAAATGGGATGGTTGTTTTTTTTCATTTTCTTTTTTGTTATCAAGGTAATGTATAGAGGGGTTACAGTTACATTCAACAAATCGTAGGTGTATTACTTCTCAGACATTGATACCCCTTCTCATGATTATGTCCCCATTTCCCTCCCCCCAAACACTCCCAATCATCTTGCTCCCTTCCCTTTGCTACTTCAAATAGTTAAATAAACGTATATACCAGGTAACAAAGTCAGATAAAGTATCAATATTTGGCCTAGTGGTAAAGTGCTTGCCTAGCTTTAACTCTTTAGCCCACCTTTTAATGGAATGGTTGTTTCTTTGAGGATTTTATTTTGAGAGATTCAATTTGTGAGCTGTAGGTATATTTTTTTATTTATTTTTATTTTTTATTGTAATTAGTAAAAGGGTTACATGATATTTGCCAGATAGAAGGTGCATTAATTCACATACATTGATACCCTTTCACATGTCTTGGTACCCGTTTCCCTCCCCCCCCCCACACTCCCACCCGTCTTGGTTTCCCCCCCTTCCCTATCAAATTTCAAATATCCAAATACAAATAAATTCAATATATCAGATAACAAAGTGAGATATTATACCAATATGAGATAACCAAGGGACAGCAAAGGAGATGGGAGACAACATAGTACATTAAGGACAACAATCATTCATTATATGGCTTTTGTTTCAGTATCCTGGAGGTCCTTTCAATTAGCTTCACATTATATGTCCTTATGTATCAAGATTTTGCTCTATTAGATATGAGGCCCTTGCCTGTAGTATAGCTAGTGAAGATCTTCTCCCACAATGTGGGCTTTCTATTTATCTTTCTAGCTATGTCCTTTGCCATACAGAAGCTCAGCAGTTTAATGCAGTCCCATTTGTCCAACCTTTCTTCAAGGTTTTTGAATCATTTGTAGTTAATTCTGGTGCAGGGTTACAAATAAAGATCCAACTTTACTTTTCTATAGGTGTTTAATCAATTACATCAGCATGGTTTGTTGAAGGGAGGTATATTAGAAAATAGCAGAAAGAAATTTTCTTCAGTAATCTCAAGATGGTTTCACACAGGAACTAAAATTTCATCAGAATCACAGAGTTGTGTGATTGTGTGTGTGTGTGTGTGTGTGTGTACACACTCACATATATATGTATGCATATATATATATATTATATATATGTCATATATTTACCAAAATACTTTGTTTCTGCATACTTTGCAATTCCCATTACAGACTTTTTTTTACTTGTTTATTCATTTATCTACTTAAGAATGTTTTATATACTTGGTGCCATACATTTCTCTAACTTTAAGAAAATAGAATAAAATAAACAAAGTTCCTACTTTTGAGGTGTTTTTATTGTAGGTAGAGATACAAGTAAAGTAAACTATATAGTTTGCCATAATGCAATAAATACCACAAAATCACAGGCAAATATTCAGGAGAACTGGGGAGGGAATGTAATCTTAAAATGATTGATTCATTATGGCTCTTCCTCTATTTTTTCTTTTAGCTACTCAAGGGCAAGATCTGTGACTTATGCATTTTTATACAATGGGTGCCTGAAAACTATTTGTTAAATTGTATTGGTTGTGACAAGTTTCTTTCAAATTGTCATACTTTAAAAATAATTTATTATAAGTAGTTTCCCTAGGAAAGGCTACACAGTAGGGTAAGGTTGTTGTTGAAAGATCTATATGATCTTTTTCAATTCATGCTCTGTTATAAAGGAACAATTTGTCGCTCAATTCCCTTACTTAAATTTCCCATTTTAATTGTAAAATTTCAACAGCAAGAACTGTGAATTTTCACGGCATCTTGTTTTTGTTGTTGTTTTTTTTTTTAAATAGGACTTCTACTATATGAATTGTAACCCAGAAGCATATGGAAAAACGGAAACAGTCTGTGTTTTCCAACTAGGTCAATTAATCTGAAAATGGTACTGGAGAGGAAGGTGGCAGAATAACAATAACAGTTTCAAAGTCCAAGAGTATTTTAAGCTGTGAAAGATGCTGAACTATAATTATGAACTGCAACTCTGCAAAAAGAATTTCAATCTCTTGACCGTTTCTCCAGATTAGCATTTTTGACATGTATATTCACTATGCAGAATCAGTGATACAATTTTTGTCAAGTGAGATTCTTATTAGTTTGTGCAAATCATAATTCAGTAAAGATGTTTAAGTCTAGGCAGCATTTTTAACACAAATCTTAGTTTGCACAATTTGTTTAATTAGCCACCTAACCTTTTTGTTTGCATATCATTGAATTAATCTGCCTAATGACTTTAAACTGAAATCAACTGATTGATTTTTTTGAGCTATGAAAAGTGGAGCCAACCTTGATTAATGAGCCTTCATAATTAAATGATGTAGGAGTAATAATCTGTATTTTAATTACTCCAGTATTGTTGAAGCATTAAACGACTCAATAGGGCCAAAACATAGCACTATGTAAATTTCAAGATCAATTGTTAAGAATTCACCAGTAGTAATAAGATTTTAAGAAAAGCTTTCTAGTAACATGAAAGTAAGTCTCATCAGATTTCCAGCTATGATGATATAAAAACAAATGCCTTCACAATGTGAGTGATACTGAATATATGAAATAGTTCCTTATTCTTGCTTGCTATGAATTTGGCTATAATCAGTAGACAGAAATTCATTGAGCTATCAGATTCATCTTTCTGATAATTTCCCATTTGTCAAAATGTATATGTTTTACTAACTGAAAAATGACTCAGAATGTCCATTTAACGAGATCATTTTTATATTCCTCATTATTAATCAACTTGATTATTCTCCTTCCACTTTCATAAGAACATTATCTCATCAGGAACTATAGAAGAGATCAAATGTTAGCTCTGAAATCCTTTTAAAGAGGAAGATGTATTTTTTCCTTGTTTATTCTGTTCAAACTACCCATAGTTCCCTACAAGCATACACAGAACTTTTCCTTCTGACAATTGATAACAAAATAGTTTTTTACCTAAATTGAGAGAATCAAATTGAATAATAACTGTGTAATAATTAACAGATTCTATTAAACATTAACAAAACTTTCCAGAGACAATTTTTGAATGACCCAGAATAAAAACAGCCAAGGTACTCAGTCAAGCAGGCTGAGCTAAGCCTTCAAGAGCTATGCATTTTTAAGTAGCTTTGATGATCTCAAAGAATAATTTATGTACGTGCACTTTTTCTGGCTGGAGCCCTGTGGAGACCCCATTGATACGTTATCCCCTCACCCACTTTTTTGTTGCCTTCAGACATTGGATTGTATGTTTACATTCAGATCACATGTGCCCTAGACAATAGCTAGTATAGTTCAATCAATTGTAGTTTCCTAAGAATACATCAAATTATTTAACCATCAGAAACCCCAGAAACCTTTCTCTCACTGGATCTTACCCAATCTATAAATTTCTTCACAACCCTAAAAATAAGCTTACTGTGATCAACGTCCTTCTCTTATTTAGTAGATATCTGTCAACAAGGTCATTTATTGTTAGGAGGGTTTAATGGTGAAAGTGCAGTTATATTTGAATGATTGGAGTGAAGCTTTGGCGAAATTCATAAGCAATGTTCAAGAAGTATTGTACTCATTACCTGAGGAATGTAACTGTAACCTTCTATACATCATCCCATAAATAAAATACAATTAAAAAAAAGATCATTTATTGAAGTATATCATATATATTTCTAGTGGGGACTGGGAGTAAATGTAAGCTCATTGCACTGTAGTACTCTCTCTCTCTCTCTCTCTCTCTCTCTCTCTCTCTCTCTCTCTCTCTCTCTCTCTCTCTCTCTCTCTTTGTCTTCCTCAGTGATTTAGGGAGTCATATACTTCAAAATATTAATGTATTAATAATTTTGCCACTAAGACTCCTTGAGTGACTATGTGAAAAAAAGATCCCATTGTAAATTCCAAATGGACATGTTTTGTTTTGTTTTGTTTTCTGTCACAGGGCTTAAACTCTTGGCCTGGGCAATATACCTCAGCTCATTTTGCTCAAGGATTGCACTCAAGGCTCAAGGCTACCACTTTGAACCACAGAGCCACTTCCCTTTATTCTGTCTGGCTGGCATCGAAAAGTGATCATATCTCATACTCCTAAAGTAGCTAGGATCACAGGTGTGAGCCACCAGCACCTGGTCAGACATGTACTTTCATGGTGAAATAAGGTTTAATTTTGCTAACTAACTGGTCTTTCAGTGTTAATTTTTTGAAGCCTAATGCAAAACTGTAGGTCTAAAAACTTTGACATGCATCAGAATCATGTGGAAAATGTGTTAAAATACAGATTTCATGATACCTCCCCAGAGTTTCTGATTCAGTGGGTCTCAGTGGTGCCTGAGAATTTGTATTGCTAACAAATTCTCACATGATGTTGATACTATGGTCCAGAAACCTCACCTGAATACTAGCACTGTACCTCACAAATAGCAGAGCTATTTTTTTTAAATTTTTGCAAGTAGTCTATTCTAGTAAAAACACACTTGCACTTTTATAGAGCTTTTTAAAATATTTCTTTGTCATAAACTAATTTATAATACTTAGGCCTGTTTCTATCGTCTCGTTAACTGTCTCCTACTAACTCGCTTGTGCAATGAAGCACTAATAGCTTACCATTCTGTGTGTGCTTGTCCTGGGGCTTGAAGTCAGGATGTGGACACTGTTCCTGAGCTTTTATTTCAAGGCTAGCACTCCATAACTTGAGTCATAGCTCTACTTTCATCTTTTTGGTGGTTAATTGGAGATAAGAGCATCATGGACTTTCCTTAGTTCTCAGTATCCTGGCTAACAAGGATTACAGAAATAAACTCCTGGCTTTGGGACTAATAGTTCATTCTTCATTTTTATAATTACATACTATTTGGAAAATATCCCTTTAATTAGTACAGGCACTCTTACTCCAAACTGCTAACCTATTTATTCCAAGTTTTTGGAAATTCATGATAAACTCAAAAGATCACTTTTCTAGGATGTGAATAAAAACAAAATCATATTGGTGTTTTTCTGGGTTTATGTTAAATTTCAAGATTGATTTTGAGAGACATATTGTAAGACATTCACGTTAGCAACATGAGCCTTCCCTTTTTAAAAAACTGCTTATATGTACCTCCGCAAAGTTTACTTATTATTCCTGTACTGTACCAATAATCTCTATAAACCTCATGCCAATTCAAATATGACAGGACAACATACACAGGTCAGTTTTCCAGAGCATATTCCTCAATATGAAATTCTGCTATCTGAACATTTTTATGCTATTACATTGCCAAGAAAGTAAATTAAAGCTCCTTATCTCATGCTCTAAGTTTCAGCTAAAATTTTATGAATAAGAAAATTCTAATGCAATTGAGAAACCCATACATCTAATATCAAAAGGAGCTTAAAACTTTGAAATTCAGAGCTACTTGAGAGGGGGTATATATCCTCATTTTGAACATACTTAATTGTTTTTCAGAGAAGATAAATTTTGTGCAGATAAAAAAGGTCTACTCTTACAAATTACTGAGAATATAATTAATACCTTCAGCTAAACTCTAGACTGCTCTTTATGTTGTTTTACTGTTACTCTGAAATTGTGTATAAAGAGGTCAACAGTTGAATTAAACAAATTCAAGTTGGTTTAAAATAAGTAAAGAAACAGAAAGATTAGGTAGAAAATAAGTATTTCATTCTTTTCCTTTCGAATTCCTTCTTGTTAGGGAAACACAGAAGGAAAATTATTGCTTCTCCTAATTATATTTAATAATGAACATAAAAATCAGTAAGCAGTTAAATCCTGGGGAACTGTCAGATAATTTTTAAGGACTCCTGTAAAACTTAATATTAATTGATTTAAAAAATCCTAAAAGTTCTAATAACTTAAATGAACAAGTTAATTTTTCACTAATATAACAACCAAATGCAGTCCATTATTTTCAGCATTCAACTTTCTTTCAGGTGATGATTCAGGGATTTAAATTCCTTTCTATGCTTTCGAAATCCTTTTTCTTCCAGGTGGCAAAGGAAGGAATCAAGTACAGTAATAGTACACCAACTTTATAAAGATAAATTACTCCCCAAAGTGACAGAGATCATTTCAGCCTGCATTTCATTACCAAAAACTAGCCAAATTGTCACAATGCAGGACAAAGGAAGATGTAGCATTAGGGTGGAATATTTCATTATTAGCCAGATACATATATTAAAATGACAATTTCATCCTATGGATATGGAGGAGCAAAAATGGCTGGTGCAAGATAATTCATTTCTGGCAATCTTTAGTTATTTTTACAAAGGAAGAAATATTAGCATGTTAGAATACTATGGTTAATTTTTCCTTTACTGTACTCTAGCTCATGCTATTCATTATCTGAAATTCATACTTTGAAATTTGGTTATCTGTTTGGATCACTAATTATTTCATATGAAGATTGCTGGTCTCTCTAAAGAGATTAAAAATTCATCAAGGACAGATACCACACAGGATGAATAGGCATAAATATTACTAAACTAAATTGAATGTGGCTGCACATCTACAAACTCTATCATAGTTATTCATAATCTTTTATATCAAAACTAAACTTCTTAGCTTTTCTGTTCTTCTTCCAACTGCTCAATCATCTGCATTGCCCTTTACTCTACCTAAATCAACTGTCCAAAACTCACTCAGAAGTTTTCAAAGGTAATTAGTGACAATAAGCAAATTTCACCTTAAACTTTAAGTCAAACATTACTTTACACATTATGCTAAATTTTTGTAGAGTAGGAGCACACAAATAGACATTCCATGGCTTAAAATAAAGCTTTAATGCTTGGAAAACAATTGAACAAGAAGGAATGGAAAGATTTTTCTTTAAGAATTATTCATTCATTTATTTATTTATTTTTATTGTAATGTATAGAGGGGTTACAGGTACATTTGCCAGATAGCAGATGCATTACTTCTCACGTATTGATACCCCTTCTCATGTTTTTGTCCTCATTTCCCTCCCCCAAAGCTCTTCCCAATCACTGGAAAGATTTTTCTTAAAAAATGGCTTTATTAATTTCTTAGTACCCATCTTAGAAGCATCTGTGATGTGCATTTATGTATGCCTTACCCACTCATATGTTTAGACCAAAAACCTGCGAAATGGCTGTTTGTTGATTGAGATTTCCATTCCAGAAAAAAAAATGGAGGCCCTAGGCCCAAAGTATAACACGCCTTATTTACCTAGCATTCCTTAGCATGTCTACCATATTTAAATAATTTTTCATTTGCTGTCTTTGAGTAGTTATACAAAAGAAGTGTCATATAACAAATCAGTTTATATATGAAGCTTTTTCATTGTTCTCACCCCCTTCAATCTACTCATTAGCTTATTTTTTCTTAATTTTGTGATATATGCAATGCATTCTTGATTTCATTCTCACCTCTTCCTTCCTTTACTCATTTATACTTCTCCAGTTAACCTCATCCCCCTTTTGGATGTACCTAAATTCTGATGTTGATTTTGCTGCGCTTTGACCTAAAAGGTTAAATGTAGTCCTTTTAATTCTTCTTTTTTTTTGCCAGTCCTAGGCTTGGGCTTAGGGCCTGAGCACTGTCCCTGGATTTTCTCAAGGCTCTACCACTTGAGCCACAGCACCACTTCTGGGTTTTTGCTATGTATGTGGTACCGAGGAATCGAACCCTGGTCATCATGCATACTAGGCAAGCACTCTACCACTAGGCCAAACTCCTGGACCCAGCATTGACCTTTATAGTATTGTCTGTCTGGGATTTATTGTGGAACAATATGAAGTGTTATTTTTTAAAATATTTTCTAATTAATCAGTTCTAAGACATTTTTACTTGCAAATTATCCCCAAATCATTATTTTCTACAACAGTTATAAAGAGTGAAGGAAGGAGGAGTAGCATTATCATGCTGTTCTTGAGGATCATGCCCCCAAAGTTAAAATTGATTTAACTCAAACCTGAACCTTGGATCTTATAATTGACTACATAATCTTTTAAATCAACCTTTGTGCCCAGTGGCTCATACTTGTAATCCTAGCTACTCGGGAGGCTGAGACCTGAGGATTATGGTTCAAAGCCACCCCAGGCATTAAAGACCATGAGACTCTTATCTCCAATTATTCACTAGAAAAGGGGAAGAGGGGCTGAAGAGCTCAGGGACAACACTGAGGCCCAGTGTTCAAGCCCCATCACACACACACACACACACACACGCACGCACACACACACACGCACACACATACACGCACACACACACATGCACACACACACACATACACAAATCAATCTTTATACACTGTTTCCCTGTTTTAATTGGTATATTATCCCTGATCTTTCACACACACACACACACACACACACACACACACACACACAAATGCACATGTACACAGACTTTTTAGAGGGTCAAGGTTTATTATTAGTTACAAGAATAGTAGTGCTTTCTATATAGTAGACACTAGTCAAAGTAATATCACAAGGTAATTTCAAAGTGACACAAATGGTAGATAACACCCAAGTTCATGATTCAAGTAAAAAAACTGCAGGCCACAAAATATGAATAACCAAAGTTAAGTTTGCATTGCCTAAGGTGTAAAATAAAATTTACAAGTGTTTAAATTTCTCAGCTAATATAAAATATATTCTTTTTATGAGTTCAAACACACATTATCTCATTTAAGCAACTAGTTTGTGGCAGAGCTAGCATTCAAACTAAGGTCTGTTTTTCAAAGGAGAGTGCTAACAAAAAAAAGTGTAACAAGCAACTTGTTCCTCTCCTCACGCATTCATAATATATATCATATATCATAATACATATATCATATATCATAATATATATCATAATTCTATTTCTTCTTTTCTATCTCTTATTTTTTTCACTGTTTCCTGCTTTTCTGTAACCTCAGGTATTATGATTTCACTATTTCTGTTGGTAGCATTGACTTACGTCAATATGCATGGTTCTTTTGATTATTGCATGCTCATAAAAACAAATTCAAAATGGGATACCTATGTTTCAGGGACTCAGTGTAATGATAAGATACTATATTATTAGTGTTGGCACTCTGAAGAAAGATTCCACCTCTCTGTAGACAACAGTGGGAATGAATATCGTGTCATAACAAGTTCCATGTTAACATCACTGCATGGGACTAAGAGCTCTAACTAACTTCTGGCATATTCCTATGCCTAATAATTCATAAAAAAACTTACTGAATACCTACAGTAGTCCAAAGTACCACCATAAGTTTTACATTGCATTTAGTGTTATAAGCAATCTGGTGCAAGTTTAGTACATATGGAAGTATTGTATCAGGAGAATACAAATGCTATGTCCATTGATTTGAGAAGCTATGTAATTTGGTATCTCCAAGTATCTTGGAACCAGTACGCTGAGGAGGCAAAGGAATTATTATACAATTAATTGTCCACGTAAATATATTATGAGCAAGAATATTTTCTATAGAAGTTCAATATATTGAGGACTGGAAATTATACTTAACAAAAAGCAACAAAACAATTACATTTCTCAAGATATGATATATAATAAAAATACATACTAAATATACATTTACATATGCAAATATACAGGTTTTTTTCTTTTTTTGTTTAGGGTGAGTGTGAGTGTGGCTTAGGCTTAGGGTTAGGGTTAGGTGGTTAGGGTTAGGGTTAGGTTAGGGTGAGTGTGAGGGTGAGAGTCAGTGTGAGAGTTATAGTTAGGGATAGTGTTAGGTTTAGGTTTTGGGTTAGGTTGAGGTTTAGGGTGGCGGTGAGAATGACAGTAAGGGTGAGGGTGAGGGTTAGGGTGAAGGTGAGGGTGATGGTGAGGGTGAGGGTTAGGGTTAGTGTTAGCGTTAGGGTTACGGTTAGGGTGATGGCTAGGGTGACATTTAGGGTTAAGGATTGGTTTAGGATTAGGGTTTCTGTGAGGGTGAAGTTGAGGGTGAAGGTTAGAGTTAGGGTTAGGGTTAGGGTTAGTTTTAGGGTTAGAGTTAGTGTGAAATTGAGGGTTCAGTTTAAGATTAGGGTTAGGGATAGCCTTAGGGTAAGGGTTATGGTAAGGAAAGGGTTAGAGTTAGGGTTAGGCTTATGGTTAGGGTGAGGGTTAGGGTGAGGGTGAGTTTGAGGATCAGGGTGAGGATGAGGGTGATGGAGAGTGTTAGGAATAGGGTTAGATTTAGGTTTAGAGTTAGGATTGGGTTTAGAGTTAAGCCTATGGTTAGAGGGTTAGGGTTCTGGTTAGAGTTAGTGTTAGGTTTATGGTTAGGGTAAGGGTGAGTAGAAGGTGAAGGTGAGGGTTAGAGTGAGGGTGAGGGTGAATGTGAGGTTTAGCGTGAGGGTGAAGGTTAGGGATAGGGTTAGGGTTAGGTTAGAGTTAGGGATATGGTTACGGTGAGAGTTAGGTTTAAGATCGGGTAAGGGGTAGGGTAAGGATGAGGGTGATGGTTAGGGTAAGGGTTAATGTTAGGTTTAGGATTATGTTTAGGGTTAGGTTTAGAGTTAGGGATATGGTTAGCATTAGGGTTAGGGTGAGGTTTTGGGTGAGGGTTAGGGTGAGGGTGAGGGTGAGGATGAGGTTTATGGATAGGGTTAGGGTGAGGGTGAGGGTGAGTTGAGGGAGAGGGTCAGGTTGAGGTTGAGGGTTAGGGTTAGCTGTTAGGTTAGTGTTAAGGTTAGGATGAGGGTGAAGCTGATGGTGATGGTGAGGGTGAGTTTGTGTGTGAGCATTAGGGTTAGGGTTAGGGTTACACTTAGGTTTAGGGTTAATGTTTGGGTGAGCATTAGGGTTTGGGTTATTGCTAGGAGTAGGGTTAATGTTAAGTGAATTTGAGGGTGGGGGTGAGGGTGAGGTAAGGGTTAGGGTGAGGGTGAGGGTTAGGGTTAGGGTTAGGATTAGGGTCAAGGTTAGGGTTAGGGTTATGATTAGGGTTAGGGTTAATCTGAGGGTTAGGGTGAGGGTGAGTGTTAGGTTTAGTGTGAGGTTGAGGATGTGGGTGAGGACAAGGTTTAGGATTAGGGTTTGGGTACGGTTTAGGGTGAGGCTGAGGGTGAGGGTGAGGATTAGGGTTAAGGTTAGGTTTAGGGTGAGGGTGAGGGTTAGGGTTAGGGTTATGGTTAGGTTGAGGGTGAGGTTGTGGTTGAGGGTTAGGGTTAGTTGTTAGGGCTATGGTTAGGGTTAGGGTGAGGGTGAGAATGAGGTTGAGGGTTAGGGTTAGGGTAAGGGTGAGGTTGGGTTGAGGGTTAGGGTGAAGTTGAGGTTGAGGGTTAGGGTTAGGGTTATATTAGGGTTAGAGTTAGGGTGAGGGTGAGTGTGAGCATTAGGGTTTGGGTTAGGGTTAGATTTAGGGTTAGGGTTAATGTTTGGGTGAGCATTAAGGTTTGTTTTATGGTTAGGATTAGGGATAATAGGGTGAAGTTGAGAGTGAGGATGAGGGTGAGATTAGGGTTAGGGTGAGAGTGAGTGTTTGGGTAAGGTTCAGGGTTAGGGTTAGTGTTATGATTACGGTTAGGGTTAAGGTGAGGGTTAGGGTTAGGATGAGGGTTAGGTGTAGGTTGAAGTTGCTGGTGTAGGTGAGGGTGAGTGTTAGGGTTAGGTTTGGGTAAGGGTTAGAGTTAGGATAAGGTTGAGGGTGAGGGTGAGGGTATGGGTGAGTGTGAGTGTGTGGGTTAGGGTAAGAGTGAGGGTTAGAGTTAGGGTTAGGGTTAATGTTAGGGTGAGCATAAGGGTTTGATTAGGGTTAGGGTTAAGGTTAATGTTAGGGTGAAGGTGAAGGTGAGGGTGAGCATGTGTGTTAGGATGAGGGTGAGAGTGAGGGTGAGGTTAGGGTGAGGGTGAGGGTGAGGGTCATGGTGAGTGTTAGGGCAGGTTGAGGGTGAGTGTTAGGATTAGGGTTAGGTTTATTTTTAGGGTGAGAATTATTGTTATTGTTAGGGGTAGGGTTTGTGTGATGGTGAGAGTGAGGGTGAGGTTTAGGGCGAGAGTGAGGATAAAAGTGAGGGTGAGTGTGTGGGTGAGGGTGACTGTTAGGGTTAGGGTTAGGGTTACTGTTAGGGTGAGTGTTAGGGTTAGGGTTATGGTTAGGATTTATTTTAGGTTTAGGGTGAGGGTGAGGGTGAGGGTTCGGCTTAGGATTAGGATTAGAGTTAGGCTTAAGGTAAGGTTTAAGGTGAAAGTAAGGGTCAGAGTTAGGGTTTGGGTTAGTGTTAGGGTGAGGGTTAGGGGGAGGGAATAGTTAAACCTGAATACTTAGTCATTAAGCCATGATGTTACATATTTTAGAAATATCAAGATATTATAAATTTGTGGAAATTATGCAATTATAATGCAGTAGATTTCTGAGGTACTCATCTGGATATTGTGAATTTCCAATTAATTTCAATGAAGTCCAAGTTAGTTCATTTTTCTTTCAGTATTACCCAAGAGATGCTCTTCAAATATAGAAAAATAGAAAGCTGCTATTCATCAAATCCAAGTAAATTTGAGTTGATCTATTTAATATCAGATTATTTTATCTCTACAAATGTTCCCAAAATATTTTCAGAAAAAAAAACCTAAGTATTCTTAACCCTAAAAATAGAGTTCTAAAAATTTGTGCATAATCACTAGTTTCATTTTTAAAAAATTAAAAGTGGTGTATGGATTGCCAAGATTCACTGGGAACTTTTTGGTTTTGATTTCTTTTCCTTATAGGAAATTGTACTGGTGTTATTCATTACTAGAAATATCAATAGAAATCACTGATTGCCTTTGTTCTGTTGGGCTGCTTTTGCTTTTCCACCATTTTAAATCCTGGAAAATGTTAATTTAAAAAGTTGTAACAAGATTGTAGTCCAAGCCACTTCTATCCACCCCATCCCCTAAAAAGAGGCATATTGCGTAGTTCGACCCACTCTGATCCGGTCTGATTCAGTCTGATCTGGTCTGTTCAGTCCGATACATTCTGATAGGTCTGTTCCGGTCTGATCCAGTCTGGATTGGTCTGGTGCAATCTTGTATGGTCTCATCCAGTCTCACCCATTCTTATGTGGTCTCGTTCATTCTTATTTGTCTTGTTCTGATCCAGTATGATAAGGTACAGTCTGGTTCAGTTTGATCCATTCTGATTCAGTGCGGCCCTGTTCGATCAGGTCTGCTCTGGTTTGAAACAGTTTGTTTCGGTTTGAACTAGTTCAATCTGGTTTGATACAGTTTGAATCGGTCTGATCCACTGTGAGTCATTCTGATACCCTTTGATCCAGCTTGAATGGACTGATCCCATTTTGAGTGGGTCCAATCTGGTCTGATCCGGTTTGAACAGGTCGGATCTGGTTCTATCCAGGTCCATCCCCTTTGATCTATTCTGATCAGTTCCATCCAGTTCTATCTGGTGTTAACCAGTTTGATCAGGTTGGAAGTGGTTCAATTTGGCCTGAATCTGTTCAATCTAGTTTGAACCAGTTTGAATATTTCCAATCTGGTGTGATCCGGTTTGAAGTAGCTTGATCTGGTTCAATCCAGTCTGGTCTGTTTTGAACCAGTGTCATATAGTTTGAAACGAATTGATCGGCTCTTAACCAGTTTGATCTGGTCTGAATTGGTTCATCACAGTTTGATTCAGTTTGAACTGGGTGCAATACACTTTGAGCTAATTTTATTCCATTTGAACCAGTTTGATCAGGTTGGAACCTGTTCGATCTGGTCTGAATTGGTTTGATCCAGCTTGAATCCGTCCAATCTGATTTGAACAAGTTTAGATTTGGTTCAACCAGTCTGATCCTGCTCCAATCTGGTAAGGACAGCTCTGAAACAGGTACAGTTTAAATGGGTCCCCTCAGGTCTAACCAGTTTAAACCAGTTTAGTCTAATTTGAGGTGATTTCAATCAGTCCTATCCTATTTGATCTGGTATGAACCAGTTTGATCCTGGCTGATTCGCCTTGAACCAGTTGTAACCTGTCTAATCTGGTTCTAACAGGTTCAAATTGGTTCAATCTGGTGTGATCTGGTTTCAACTGGTTTGATCTGGATTTATTTGGTTGGATCAGGTCTGCTTTGGTTTGAACCAGTTTGATCCCCTTCTATCCAATCAGATTCATTTTGAACCAGTCTGATTTGGTTTGAACTGTTTTCATCTGGTTCAGTCTGGTTTGAACCGGTTTAAACATATTTGATCCAGTGTTATCTGGTTTGAACTAGTTTGATCCTATACAATCTGGTCTGATCCGTTTTAAACCAGTCTGATCCATTTTGAACTGCTTTGAACAGGTTTGTACCAATTGGAACCAGTTTGATTTGGATGGGTTCAATTCTGTTTTAACTGGTCAGATTCGGTTAGGACAGGTCTGAAACGGTTCAATCTGGTTTGAACTAGTCTGAACTGAGTCAAAATGGTCTGATCTGGTTTAAGCTGGTTCAAATCGGTCTGAACCTGTTTGGTATGTTTCAATACAGTTTGAAACTGTCTGTTCTGGTTTGATACAGTTTGAACCAGTTTGATCTGTTTCAAGCCTTTTTTGAGCCGGTCCCATCCGGTTTGATCATGTTTGAAGCGGTTTGATCTCATCTGAGCTGCCTTGAAACAGTTTTAACTGGTCTGATCCAGTTCTAACCGGTTTTAACAGGTTGGATTTGGTTTGGACAGGTCTGAACCAGTCTGATCAAGTGTGATGAAGTGTGAAACAGTTTGATCTGGATCGATCATTTTGGAACCATTCGGATCCGTTTTGAACCAGTTTGATCCTGGTCACTTTGGTTGTATCGGTTTTGAACCAGTTTGCTCTGACTTAAACCAGTTTGATCTGGTTTTGATCTGATTTGAACCATTTTGAATCAGTCCAATTCGGTCTGATTTGTTTTGAATAAGTTTGATCTGGTTCAATCCGGTCTGCTCCATTTTGAACCAGTCTGATCTGGTTTGAACCGGTTTGAACCAGTCCAATTTGATTTGAACCAGTTTGAGTCGGTCTCATCTGTTCTCATCCAGTTTAAACAAATTTGATTCAGTACGATCCTGCCTGATAGGTTTGATGCGTTTTTGCAGCAGTTTAAACAGGTCTACTCTGACTTGATTCATTCTGATCATATCTGTTCCAGTCTGTTCCAGTCTAGACCAGTGTTTCTGATCTCTGCTGCAGTCTCATTTGCTCTTGTCCAGTCTTGTCAGGTCTGATACTGTCTTATGTAGTCTTATCCAATCTGATATGCTCCGATCTGATCCACTGTGGTCTGGTTCAATCCAGTCCAATCTGGTCTGGTGTAGTTAGATCAAATCAGATCCATATGGTCCAGTCCCATCTAATGTGGTCACGTTCTACCTAGTTTAATTCAGTTCTATCCAGTCTGATTTGATTTGATCTGATTTGATGCAGCTTGAACCATTTAAGTTGGTTTGAAATAGTCCAATTTGGTTTGATCCAGTTTAATCTGCTTTGAACTGGTCCTATCCAGTTTAATCTGGTTTGAACCAGTCTGAGCCAGATCGATCCCATTTGAATGGGTTTGAACCAGTTTGATGTGGTTTGAACCGGTCCCATCTGGTTTGAGTTGTTTTTAACTGGTCCAATCTGATTCAAGCCTGTTTGAGCCGGTCCAATCCGTGTCTGATCCATTTGAACCAGTTTGATCTTGTACGAACTGTTCTGATCCAGTTTGAACCTGTCTGACTGATTATATATGGTTCAAAACATTTCAGTCTTATTTGATCCTGTCTGATTTAGTCTGGTCTGGTCTAATTTGTTCTCATCTTATCCTGTTGGGTGAGTCTCATCCATTCTGGTCTGGCCTGTTTTGGTGTGTTCAGGTCTGATCTGTTCTGGTCTGTTCTAGAGCAGTCTCTCTGGTCTGGTCTCATCTGGTCTGTTGTGGTCTGGTCTTGTCTGGTCTGAATTTGTCGGTCTGTTTTTGACCCACCTACCAGTAAACCAAAACTCTGAAACTTTTTTTTTTGACTTTGTTTTGATGACCTGACAACTGAGGTAGAATATAAACCTAAGAGAGTCTAATGGAATGTTTAACTTCTTTTGATGAGTCTAAAAGGTAAAGAATTGAAAAACATGCCCTTGATCATTGTGGCTGAAGAGGTTAAAATTTTTTTTTTACTCTCATGAGGATGTTAGTCACTGCAGTCATTATTGGTCAATGTTCCTTCAAGAGCTAAATACTTGTAAGTGTTCTGTATATGTTATGTACATGCTCTCATTAGACACAAAAGTCTATATTGACAACTGATACACATGCAAAGTCACATGACAAACACTAATAATTTTAATTATTTTAATTATCTTACTAGCATTTAATTATTCTACCTTCATATTCATATGTAATAAACTTTATATATACCCTAATTGCCATTTCCTACTGTCCTTTCCACTTTTGTCGATTTGATATTTTATATTAAAGTCAATCTTTTAGGTCTACATTTCATGTTTTTTAAAATATGTGATATTTGTCTTTCAGAGTCTAGCTTAATTCTTTTAATATGATGATATTTGGTCCCATCTATTTTCCCATAATAGAACATGATATTGTTCTTTTTTTAGGCTGAACAAAATATTCTATTGTATATGTATCTGTATACATACATATATAATTTCCTTTATCCATTCATGAATGGATATAAAATGTCTCTTTCCTGTGTATTATGTTATAAACACAAAAAAAAACAAAATTCTCTACCATGTTCCAATCTAAATTCCTTTAGCTGTAAGACCAGTGGTATACAGAAGGTATGGTAGTGTCACTTTTAGTTTTATGGGGAACTGCCATACTGACTTCTTGAGTGCCTAAACTAATTTTCATCCCCACTCACAGTGTACAGTAATTTCTTTTCCCCATTCTTGTCATTAGTTGGGTTTTTTTTTGATGATTTCCATTCTGTCTGGGATGAGATGGAATCTTAGTGTGGTTTCAATTTACATTTTTTTTATGGCTAGGGACATTGAAACATTCTATTTATTATTGCTATTTTTACTTCTTTTGAAAACTATTTGTTTGATTCATTTATAAGGAAGTTCTTTAACTGGGGATATGGTGGAAGATAAGATAATATAAACGAATTTAGTCAGGTTGTTTATTGATGTTTTATTTTTGTTTTATTATTTAAAGCTTGCTGGAATGGTGGCTTACAAATGTAACCCTATCTACTCAGGAGGCTAAGATCTGTGAATCCCGGGTTCAAAGCCAGCCTATGCACTAAAGGCTGTGAGACTCTTATCTCCAATTAACCATGAAAAAATGGAAGTGGTGCTGTGGCTCAGGGGTAGGGCAGTAGCCTTGACCTGAAGAGCTCAATGACAGCACCCAGGCCTAGAGTCCAAGCCCCACGACCAGAAAAAAAATTCTCTTGACTAGTAAAGCTTGTAAAAAGAAGACGTGATTATTTACCTCATTTGTACAAAACTTGGACTCTCCTAGCAGAGGATTACAATAGCTCAAAACCTAGATACATAAGGCCATAGAGGATGAGGCTAAATGAAAGGACCTCCAGGATGTGGAAACAAGAGCTATATAATGAGTGAATGTTGTTCTTAATTTACTATGTTATTTCTCATCTCTTTTGTTGTCCCTTGGTTATTCTCATATTAATAGTTACAGTATCTTACCTTGTAATCTGGTATATTGTATATACATTTATTTGTTTATTGAAAATAGGAAAGGGAAAGGGGAAATCAAGATAAGGGGAGGGGTAGAGGGAGGGAAACATAAGAAAGGGTATCAATGTGTAAGAAGTAATGCATGTACTATCTGGCAAATGTAACTGCAACCCCTCTGTTAATTACAATAAACAATACAAAAAAAGAAGATCTGATTAAATGTGCAGTTTGGTTCTTTCCTCATGCAAATGAAAGTCTGAGAAGCTAACTCCCTTGTACTTGAAATTAAAATAATAGAAATGTAAAATGGTTCAACAAATGGAACATGGACAAACAACTACACAGTCTGAATTTCAAACAATTCCTGTTTTTTGAGTCACATATCTCTTGAAAGCAGAGGATGAAAATCTGTGTTCCTTTACCGTAATATACCATAAAGAGCAACATTCAGATCTATTTTTCATACCAAACTATAAAAAGGAGTATTATTTTAGAGTTCTTGGAATTGAATATAAAATTCTTTCAAGGACTGATATGCAAATGCCTTCCTTTATATTGAAATTCTTAAAAATAAATGTTTGCTTTCCATTTAGAGAAAAAATACAAATCCTTCCAATAGCCACAGTGCTAATTAACAACCTGCTGAATGGTTAAATTGTTCAACTGTCTGTCTCTTATTCTAGATTTCATGAATGGTATAGATTTATCTTTTCAAATAAAGTTATCCTTCTTTGCACTTATTGATAGCATTCTTAAATTTTGTCATCCTTCTATTGCCTCCTTCAGTCCATCAATCACAAACATGAACATTTATGCCATCCCTACAGTATATATTATATATGTAGCAGATACAAATATATATTCTATTGTATGCTTCTAAGAACACATTGTACAGACAAATGCTTCCTGGTACAGAATATAAGCTCGTGTTACATGTTATAAACACATATTAAATTACAAACATTTCTGGTAATATTAGAACTAAAAGTTTAGAGGAACATATTGTCATATAGAATACTTGAAAACGCTAGATATTTTTAGTTATACCTTTTAAAGAATTTCTGTGTTAGTAGTAACACAATAGGGGAATTAGCAGAGTAACTACAAGTTATGAAAAATACAATAACAGGAGACAACAGAATGGAGTTCTTGCAATCATGTTTGTGCTATATGTCATACTCACTGTAGTGCTTTATAGATGTTTATAAGGGTCAGACAAAATTAATGAAGCTAAGTTGATTAAATTGTTTCCTCTGGAGAATAAAATCAAGAATTCAAAAATGGTAACTTAATATTTTAAATATATTTCTAACTTTAGCAGTTGTATAGCAACCATATTTTAACCCAGAAGCATAGAAATAATGAAAATAGTCTTCATTGTATGACAGAAAAGGATGTATGAAATCTGTACTTTTTTCTGGGTTTGTGGCAAATTTCTATTTCCTAATTCTAGTATCTTTTTAAGAACACAAACATGGGGCGGAAGATGGCGGCGGTTCAGTTGGAGTCTTTCTGAGCTCTCACCAAGATACCAGTTTGGGCAGCATAGGGGACAGTGCGTACATCAAATTGAGCCTAAGTTAGCTTTAGCGACACACAGATCTCAGTCACAGAAGAAAAAGGCAGAAATCCAGCACAAAGAAGACAGCGGGGACCGGTTCCTGCCGCTCGGAGCGGCCGCGGAGACAAAGCGGCTCTTCTGAATCTGAGCAGCAGCGCTTCTTGGCTCTGTAACCCGCCAGTTGCAGACAGAGCCACACAGAGCCTGCGGGAGCCCAGAGCCGACACCCGGCTGTGCATGGACCTGCCAGCTTCACGGAACCGGGGAATCCAGCAATTTGTGAGTACCACCGAGGAGAAGTTTCTACTTCTACTGGCGGATTGGCATTGGGAGGGAGCCCCTCCCCCACAAGCTGAGCACAGCTCCATCTTGACTACTGGCAACCACCCAGGACAAAGCAATTGGAACCTGAGAGGTGGTGCTGGCGGCGCCATCTTTTTTACTGGCAAAGGATTTCCCAGGGATCCCTTGGCCGGAAATTCGGCCCCAGAGCTGCTGAAGTCCATCCCCCGCACCAGCCACAAGCCTGGTAAACAAAACCCGCCCACCAATCTTTCAGCTTCCTTTTCCCAAACAAACAATCAGATCCAAAATCCTCATAGGCAGATCACAAGAGAAAAAGACTTTCTGAACTGTTTGGATCCCGAATTTAGTGGAGACACAAGTTTCCTATCCTGCCATCCTGCCCTGATCCCACCCCGTCAAAAAATATCCTGAAGAAGACCTTTTTTTTTTTTAATTCTTTTTCTTTTTCTTTTTTTTTCTTTTTCTTTGTTTGGGTTTTTTTTCTTTTTTTTTCTTCCACCCCATCTTTCAGTTGCATTTATAGGTTTTCTTATTTTATCTTTAACATCCTACCTACACTTTTTTTTTCTTCTCTTTTCTCTCCCACATCCCTCTGTCACTGTGGTCGTTCCTGGAAACATAGTGACATCTCTGGGTACAATCTGAATACAAATGATATCTATATTGATACAGTCACCTGCTTTTTAATCTCCTGGTCTCAATCCTAGTATTTCTTAAGTAGGAGCTCACAATAGTGAGGAACCTCCCCCCACCATTTTCTTTCCTTTTTTTTTTTTTGATTTTTTTGTTGTTGTTCTTTTTGCTTTTTTGTTTTTCTTTTTTTATTGCTCTGTTTTTTGTTTTGTATGCTTTTTTTCATTGTTCCTGTTTTGTGCTTGTTGTCGTCTTAATTTCCTGTTTTTTCTTCTTTATTTTTAAAATTTTCCATCATTGAAATCTCCTATAACTATCTCCCTCTTTTCTCGATATATTCTTCTAATTACCCTTCTTACTTTCATAAGTTTTAGCTAATACTTTCCAAACTTTGTACTCAAATACGCTACCTGCTAAACAACTTAGGTCAGATATCCTTACGCTATACCTTTTCTTCATTACTATAATAATCTTACACTCCTATGTTATTCCTCTTGTACCTCCCCTGATCTCTCTCATACTATTTTTCTATCTCTGGTCCTCTGATCATCTTTCAACCCATATAATGCATGGATCTATACTTGATGGCTGTTGAGCAATACTGTATATCTAGGTGTTCAATGATTCTCTAGGTCCAGAGGGACTTAAATACAATAGAGATTGGAGTGAGAGGCTTATTGTTTTGGTCATGAATCGGTGACCAGTGGTTGTATTAGTCTGGTCTGCAAGTATACAAAAAGAGTGATAATACCAATCAAAAATTGTGAACATCTAGTGTCTGCCAGCTAAAGAGGTCGAGGTTGGTTATATCTGAAAAACTATAATTGTGTTAAGTATTAATCGTGCTCCCATTTTCAAATGGGCAGAACAAGAAACTCAAGAAAAATGTAAAGTCAAGGAATAACATCCCCCAACCAATATAAACAGACAATGGAACAGTCACTGGCAAACCTAGAGGAGAGTCTTCCAAGTGCTATACAAATGCAATTGATAAACATCTTTAATGAAAAATGTGAAAATATAAAGAAAGAGATAAGGGACAAAAACATAGCTAAACAAGAGGAAACCATTAACAAGGTGATAAGTGAAAAAGGAGAAGCCATAAAGGACACCATAATAAAGGTTTTTCAAAGAAAAATGGATGAATTCATAGAAACCACAAACAAATAAGTGACCGAACTCCAGCAAATGTCCAAAGAGAATAAAGCTACTGAGCTAATAACTCAAAAGAAAATAAAGGAGCTAAAGAAATGCTTACATGATGTAAAAGAAGAGATGCAAGGCATCAAAAATGAGCAATTAGAAGCAAGGGAGACGAAGAATAAAGTAGATAGCTTTGATAGCAGGTTAGACAATGCAGAAGAGAGAATTTCTGGGGCTGAAGATAATTTAGTTGTTTTAGAGAAAGAACAGAAAATGAGTCAATCCAAATCTAGGAAATATGAGAGAGCACTTCAGGAGGTCCAAGATACAATTAGGAAGCCTAATTTAAGGCTAATTGGAATTGAGGAGGGTCTGGAGAAAGAGGTCAAATGGTATTGGAAATATACTTCAGGGAATCATCTCAGAGAATTTCCCAAATATCCAGAAGGGGAGGCCCATCCAGATACAAGAGGCTTTTAGAACCCCAAGCAGACGGGATCAGAAAAGAACATCCCACCGCCACATTGTAACCCAAACTGGATCAATAGAGACCAAAGAAAGGATCCTAAAGGCAGCCAGGAAAAGAGATCAGTAACCCATAAAAGCAAACCAATCAGAATAACCCCAAATTTCTCAGCAGAGACCATGCAAGCAAGAAGTGTCTGGAAGCATATATGCCATGCCCTCAAGGCAAAAAACTACCAACCAAGAATACTGTACCCAGCTAAGCTCTCATTCATAACTGAGGGAACAATAAAAACCTTCCATTCCAGGGAAAAGCTGCAACAATATGTAGCAACAAAACCAACACTACAGAGAATTCTCAAAGATGTTCTATACATAGAAAACCAAAATAACTGCAATATAGGGCAAGAAATGGCACCTACACAGCATACCATCTAAGTATCACAAGAACTGTCAAGACACAGGCCCTAATAAAAACTTTTAAAAATGGTAGGAACTAATAAATATCTCTCAATCCTAAAGCTCAATATCAATGGACTTAACTCCCCAATTAAACGGCATAAGCTGTCTAGTTGGATCAAAAAGCAAGATCCATCATTCTGCTGTCTTCAAGAGACACATCTTACCCAAAAAAACAAACACCTTTTGAAAATGAGAGGTTGGATAAACTCTATCAAGCTAACGGTCCGCATAAACAGGCTGGAGTTGCCATCCTCATATCAGATAAAATAGACTTCAAACTAAAATTAGTGAGAAAAGACAAAGAAGGTTACTACATACTAGTAAAGGGATCTTTCCTACGGGAAGACATAACGATCCTAAATATCTACACACCCAATTCCGGAGCACCAAACTTCATCAAGCAAACTTTACTTTCAGTGAAACCATACATAGATCAAAAGACAGTGATTGTTGGTGACTTTAACACACCACTTTCACCTATGGACAGATCAACAAGGCAAAAACTCAATAGAGAAACCTTAGAATTGAACAACTATATAGACCAACTAGATCTAACAGACATCTGCAGAATATTCCACCCAACAACAACACAATACACGTTTTTTTCAGCAGCACATGGAACATTTTCCAAAATAGACCACATCTTAGGCCATAAAACAAGCCTGCACAGATTCAGAAACACTGAAATTTTTCCCTGCATGCTCTCAGACCACAAAGGCATCAAATTGGAACTGAACACACATCTCCAGCAACGAAAACCCTGTAACTCATGGAGACTGAACAACACATTGTTGAATCACCAATGGGTCATCGATGAGATCAGAATAGAAATCCAACAGTTTATGAAATTTAACAATAAGGATCACACAAAATACCAGCTCCTTTGGTACACGGAAAAGGCAGTACTCAGAGGAAAATTTATAGCTCTGAGTGCCTACAACAACTAGTTGGAAAAATTGCAAACCAACAAGTTAATGTTTCACCTTAAGCTCCTGGAAAAAGAGCAACAAACCAACCCGAACCCCAGTAGAAGAAAGCAAATTATTAAAATCAAAGCAGAATTAAATGACTTGGAATACAAAAAAACTATAGAAAGAATCAACAAAACAAGGAGTTGGTTCTTTGAAAGAATTAACAAAATTGACAAACCCTTAGCAAACCTTATCAAAAAAAGAAGAGAGCATACCGAAATAAACAAAATCGCAGACGAAAATGGTAATATCACAACAGAAATTACCAAGATCCAGAGTATCATGAGGGAATACTTCTCAAACCTTTATGCCAACAAATTTGAGAATCTAGAAGAAATGGATGAATTCTTAGCCAATATTAACATACACATACTGAACCAAGAAGAACTGACCCAACTATACGGGCCTATTTCAAGCACTGAAATAGAAATGGCAATAAGAGAACTTCCACCTAAGAAAAGGCCAGGGCCAGATGGATTCACAGCTGAATTCTATAAGGTCTTCAAAGCAGAACTCACACCAATACTCCTCAAGCTCTTCAACGAAATTGAAAATAAACGTTCTTTACCAAACTCATTCTATGAAGCCAGTATAACCCTCATCCCCAAACCAGACAGAGATTCATCAAAGAAAGAGAACTATAGACCTATTTCTTTGATGAACATCGATGCAAAACTTCTCAACAAAATACTGGCCAACCGTCTACAACAACTTATCAAAAAAATTATACACTATGATCAAACTGGATTCATCACAGGGAGGCAAAGCTGGTTCAACATACGCAAATCAATTAATGTAATTCAACACATCAACAGGAGCAAGGACAAAAATCACATGATTGTCTCAATAGATGCGGAAAAGGCATTTGACAAGATCCAACACCCCTTTATGTTAAAAGCTCTGGAGAAACTAGGAATCCAAGGAACATTCCTCAATATAATAAAGACTGTGTATGACAAACCCACAGCTAGTATTATACTTAATGGCAAAAAGCTAAAGCCATTCCTTCTAAAATCAGGAACGAGACAAGGATGCCCACTCTCTCCACTCCTCTTTAACATACTATTAGAATTCCTAGCAAATGCAATAAAGCAAGAAGCAAGCATAAAGGGGATCCAAGTAGGGAAAGAGGAAGTAAAACTTTCTCTGTTTGCAGATGACATGATTCTGTATTTAAAGAATCCTATAGACTCTCCTCCCAAGCTCCTTGAGCTGATTCAAAGCTTTGGAAGGGTAGCAGGCTATAAAATTAACCCTCAAAAATGAACTGCCTTCCTCTATGCCAACAGTGAGAGTATCGAGGCAACAATCAGGAAGGCAACTCCTTTTGCAATAGCCTCAAAGAAAATAAAGTACCTAGAAATTAGCTTCACTAAGAATGTAAAGGACCTTTTTGATGAAAACTTTAAAACCCTGAAAAAGGAAATTAAAGCAGAACTAAGGAAATGGAAAAACCTCCCATGTTCCTGGATTGGAAGAATCAACCTCGTGAAAATGACAATCTTGCCAAGGGCTATCTACAAATTCAACGCAATACCCATCAATATCCCAATGGCATTCTTTAAAGAAATAGAAGAGGCAATTCAAAATTCATATGGAATAATAAATGACCCCGTATAGCAAAAACACTTCTTAGCAGAAAGAACAGCACAGGAGGAATTTCAATACCAAACTTTAGACTCTATTACAGAGCAATAATTATCAAAACAGCTTGGTACTGGCACAAGAACAGACCTGAAGACCAATGGAATAGAACTGAGGACCCAGATATTAAACCACAGACCTATGGCCACCTAATCTATGACAAGGGAGCCAGAAAGATAGAATGGAAGAAAGATAGCCTCTTCAACAAGGTGTGCTGGCAGAACTGGTTAAGCACCTGCAGAAAACTAAAGTTGAATCCATCTTTGTCACCCTGCACTAGAATTAACTGCGAATGGATCAAAGACCTCGAGGTAAGAGCTGACACACTGAAAACTTTACAAGAAGGAATAGGAGATACACTAGGCCACCTTGGCACAGGTCGAAACTTTCTTAATAAGGACCAAGAATCACAACAAATCAGAGAAAGGCTGGATAAGTGGGACTGCATTAAACTGCAGAGCTTTTGTATTTCAAAGGTCATAGCTAGTAAATTAGTTAGGAAGCCTACAGAGTGGGGAAGATCTTCACCAACCATACAACGGACAAAGGCCTCATATCTAAAATATATCAACAGCTCAAAAAATTAAATCACTCCAAAACTAATCTCCAAAGTAACAACCACCCCATTAAAAGAGGGGCCAAGGACTTAAAGAGAGTCTTCTCTGAAGAAGAAAAAAATATGGCTTATAGACACATGAAGAAATGCTCAACATCTCTGGTCATAAAAGAAATGCAAATCAAAACAACGCTAAGATTCTACCTCACTCCAGTTAGAATGGCCAGGATCAGGAAAACTAATAACAATAGATGCTGGAGGGGATGTGGCCAGGAGGGATCACTACTACACTATTGGTGGGAGTGCAAACTCGTTCAACCACTATGGAAAGCAGTATGGCAGTGCCTCAAAAGGCTAAACATAGAGCTTCCCTATGACTCAGCAATTCCACTACTTGGCATTTACCCAACCATCCAGAAACTAGGGCATACTCAATCCACTAGCATATCAATGTTCATTGCAGCATTATTCACCATAGCAAAGATATGGAACCAACCTAGATGTCCCTCAGTTGATGAATGGATCCACAAGATGTGGTATTTGTACACAGTGGAATTCTGTGCTGCTGTCAGAAAAAACGACATCGCCCCATTTGTTAGGAAATGGAAAGACTTAGAAAAAATCATATTAAGTGAAGTAAGCCAGACTCAAAGGAACTTAGGCTCAATGTTTTCCCTCATTCATCATAATCAGTAGAAACCTTGGGCTCTACTAGCAGAGATTTGCAATAGAGCAAAATCTTGATACATAAGGCCATATAGTATGAAGCTAATTGAATGGACCTCTAGGATATTGAAACAAAAGCCATATAATGAATGATTGCTGTCCTTAATGTGCTATGCTATCTCATCTCTTTTGCTGTTCCTTTGTTATCTCATATTGACACAATATCTCACTTTGTTATCTGATATACTGGATACATTTGTATTTGGTTACATGAAATTGGACAGGGAAGGTGGGGAAAACCAAGAGGGGGGTGGGGGGGAGGGTAATGGGACCAAGACATATGGAAGGGTATCAATGTATGTGAATTAATTCACCTTCTATCTGGCAAATATCATGTTACCCTTTTATTAAATACAATAATAAAAAAAAGATAACAAACAAACAAAAAAGAACACAAACATTTCTGGCTGCGTAAATTTGTTAGGGCTGTCTCAACAAAGTGCTACAGCCTACATGGCTTAAACAACACAAATATTTTCTCAGTTCTATCAAGGTGGAAGTCTAAAGTAAAGTAAAGTAAAGTAAAGATGTTGACACCTTTAAGTCCTTCTGAATACTTTCCTAGACTTTGGATAGTAATATCTTTTCTATGGGCCTCACATGGTTCCTCCCTTTGTGTGTGTATGTGTAATACCTTTTTCTTTAAATTAATTTTTATATGTGCATTTAGTTCTACAACATAATGGGTTTAACTATAGTATTTTCATATATGTATATAACATACTTTGATCATATTCATCTTTTCTACTACCTGGTTTTATCCACCCCCTCTAGTCTTACAAGTATACTCAAGCTATTGAACTAATGCACACTCTAATAAGCTCAGTTTTTCTTTTATTGTCTCTTTAAATATTTTTAAATATGATCAAATTAGTAGAAACAATGTAAGGACTTTAATGTAAAACAAATTCATAACATTTAGTTTCATAAGAGAAATCTTTATCTTTGTATAAGCCATGTTGAATTAAGTAATCTTAGCTATTTCATATAAAGAATTATAAAAACAGAACCCAAGGAATAATTAAAAACTAGGTACTTAGATTTTTTTTGTGTTTTTAAAGAATTTATTAATATTGATTTTTAAATCATATTTCAAATGATGTGCTTAAAGAAGTATTCAAGAAGGGAATCTCCATACAGTCACTGGCACTTAGATTTTAGAACATAATTAAAATTAGACTGAGAGCTTATATGTCATAGATACATATATTCTATGTAATAAAACTTTATGTCTAGAGTCACAAATTTTTATGTCTGTGTATTTGTGTTTGTATTTCCAATACCATTTCCATAGCATTGGGTACGCAAATATTGAGTCCTTGCTCTTGTACTGTTTGGATCTAATAGCCACATATTAAAGATACCATGCACCTTTTGTTCCTTTGGTCTTGACTTGTCTCGCTTAACATCATTTGCTCAGGATTCATCTACTTCCCTGCGAATGCCATTATTTTATCTTCACATATATATATATATATATATATATATATATATATAACGTTTTTTGTATCCATTCATTTGCAGTAGGGCATTTGGGTTGTTTCCATTGCCTGGCTATTGTGAATAGTACAGAGATGAACATAGCTGAGCAAGTGTCCTTATCATATCCTGGCTTATGATGCCTAGGAGTGCTATGGCAGGATCATAGGAAAGGTCTGTTTTCAGTTCCACCACACTGCTCTCCAGAGTGGCTGAACTTGCTTACCATCCCACCAGCAGTGCAGTAGGGTTCCTTTTTCTCCACAAGCCCACCAACATCTGTCATTGTCTGAGTTCAAAATCTTGGCCATTCTAATTGGGATAAGGTGGTATCTTAGGGTTGTTTTTATTTGCATTTCCTTTATGACCATGGATGATGAGCATTTTCTCATACATTTTTCTGCCATTTTAGCCTGTTCTTTGGATAAGTCCCTCTTTAGGTCCCTTGCCCATTAAGTGGTTGGTTTGTTGGGTATGGGGGGGGAAATTAATTTCTTGAGTTCCCTGTAGATACTGGATATTAAGCATTTGTCTGATGTATTATTGGTAAATATCTTTTCCCAGTTGGTTGGCTCTCTTTCTACTGTAATATCTATGCAGAAACTTTTTATTTTTAGGTAGTCCCAGGATGTTCAGGAAGTTTTTGCCTGTGCCTCTCCAGTGTCTCTCCAACTCTATCGCTTAGCAGTTTCAAAGTTTCTGGTCTTTGATCTATTTGGGGTTAATGCTTTTGCCTGGTGTAAGGCTAGGGTCAATTTTTAGTGGAGAACTAATATAGTGAAAATGGCCATACTGACAAAATTGATATACAAATTCAATGCAATCCCCGTCAAAATCCCAAAGACATTCTTTACTGAAATAGAAGTATACGTATAATCCAAAGATTCATATGGAACAAGAAAAGACCTAGAATAGCCAAAACAATTCTAGGCAAAAAGAGCAAAGCAGTTGTTATTACAATACCAGACTTCAAACTCTAGTATAGAGACATAATAACAAAAACAGCATGATATTGGCACAAAAATAGACCAGATCAATGGAACAGAATAGAAAATCCAGAAATATAACTACATACCTAGAGTCAACTTGTATTTAACAAAGGAGTCAAAGATATAATGTGGAACAAACACAGCCTATTCAATTATTGGTGCTGGCAAAACTGGGCAGCCACATGTAAGTACTTGGTTTTTAAAATGCTAAAAATGTTTCCAAGACTGTATGTTACAAAAATTTCCTTAAAACTGACCCCCATCAACTTATCTCTTTAATATCTTTGATATCAAAGCGCAGCAACTGACAACTGTACCTTTTCTTTGTCTCTTGTTATATCTCAACATTGCAGGTCATGCCTAAGCCATGATAACTCTTGTTCTTTATCCTATTTTATTTTTCTATTTATAATTATACTATGCAAGTCTACACAGGATGATCAAAGACAGAATGAAAGCAATGAGTGCAGAAGAAAGTGAGTGAAGAAAATTAAAAATAGAGGAAATATGAACTTGAAGGTTATACATCTGCAATTTCCCTTTGAAAACATAGCTTAAACAAAACACTATTGTAAATATATGTCTTGGGAACTGAGTGAAAGAAATGTGTCCTATGATTTAGGAGCTCAAATTTCAAGAGACTAGCTCATAAATAAAATTTTGAATTTGTATTTAATGTGACACAAGCCACTCAGATTTCTGTTGTCTCTCTTATCTATTCCAGGTCTTCCACACATTGTCTTCTAATCATATCAGTATTCAAATAAACATCCCTGCAAGCTACAGAATTTAGTCAGAATTTGGAATATTATCATCATAAATAATGAATTTTTCTTTCTTTGTGTATTTGAGATATGCTCTTAAAAAGAACTCATTTACCTTATCCTGTAGTGAAATCCAGTGTTGTTTCTCTGCCTCAGGATGATTGACTGTTTGGCTATTGGTTGGCTCCCTCGACATTTTCCTCTGATTTTTATGTTGCTTTTTAGAGCTCTAAATTATGTTCACTTCCCTCCAAAAAGATTTCCTGAATTTGTATATATGATAAACTTTGCACTGTGCTGAATTGGAGAAACAGAGTCTTGAGGCATCTTTGTAGATCCATTGCAACTAAATAGCATGACATTTATTTTTATATATTTTATTTACTATATATTTTATTCCTCTGTGATGCCTTTCCTCTAAGGAATGCAGATAATTTTGCAAACTCTAAATTAACCCTCCTAGCTCCCCTAGAGATAGAAGGGGTGCAGCCAAGGGACAGAAGAAAAATTCATTCATACAGTATTCAAAAGAAAAAAATCCTCCATCCAATTCATTAAAGGACCAGTCTTGGGATACATTCAAGTAAAGGAAAAGACTTTCAAATGCAACTTAGGAATGATGTCCCCCCTCATAACCAGGAAAGAGTGTGAGCACTCAGAACTTATAAATAAATTGCTTTGTATTTCTCTTTCATAGATAATCTCTGGAGACAGGAACTATAGCAGATAGCTTTTCTGAGGTGATAAGGTTTTAAATGCTGAGATGAGATTGTCAGGGAAAACTTCTCCCTGGATAGGAGAAGATATGTAAGATGATCTTGGAGAAGAATAGGGTTATAGCAATGGATCAATTTCTACAGTTGGCAAGTCTCCACAATACAGCATCTGAAGGTAGTTTCAGGAGTGGAAATACCTGAGTGGGTCAGTGCAGAGAGGCCAAGACTGGAGGTGTCTGGCTTAAAACAAATGTAATGAAAGAGAACAAAGTTATCTATAATGTTTTTTGCCTTCCCTTCCCTATTTCAAATAAGCAAATTAACACCAGGTACAAAAGTCAGATACTGTAACATGAGATAAACCATAACGGGAAAAATAGAGAATAGAAATATCTTCACATACAAACACAAAGATAAACTTCTTGTTTCCATATCCTGGAGTTCATTTTGCTTAGCCACATCCTAAATGACCATATGAACATAGCTTTTGAGCTATTGTAATCCTCTGCTAGGAGGATCCTAGACATATACTAATTATTACAAATGAGGGAAACCATATAGCCTATGTTACTTTGGTCTGGCTTACTTCCGTTAATACAATTTTTTCAAGTCTTTACATTTCCTTGCAAAGTCATTCTTTCTGGTGATATAAATTTGTGTATAAATTTCATCCATTCATCTACTGCAGGGCATCTGGCTTGGTTCCATATTTTAGCTATGGTAAATAACAATGAACATAGTTGTGATGGTAACTTTATTATAGCCTTGTTTCTGGACATTTGGGTAAATGGCCAGGAATGGGACTACTGCGTCATAGGGGAACTCTATGTTTAATCTTTTGAAGAACCTCCACTCTACTTTCCAGAATGGTTGAAGGAGTTTACAGTCCACCAAGTGTGTAGTAGTGTTCTCCTCTGGCCACATCCCTACCAGCACCTGTTGTTATTGGATTTCTTCATAATGACCATCCTAACTGGAGTGAGGTGTAATCTCAAAGTTTTGATTTGCATTTCTTTTAGGGCCAGAGATGTTGAACATTTCTTCATGTATCTGTTGGCCATTCTTATTTCCTCTTCAGAGAAGTCTCTATTTAAGTCTTTATCCCATCTTTTAATGCGATGGTTGTTTCTTTGAGATTTTATTTTTGAGAGATTCAATTTTTTGAGCTGTAGGTATATTTTAGATATGAGGCTCTTGTCTATTATATAGCTACTGAAGTTCTCCCACTCTGTGGGTTTTCTTTTTAACTTGCTAGCTATATCCTTTGCCATACAGAAGCTCTGCAGTTTAATGCAGCCCCATTTGTCTACACTTGCTTTGATTTGTTGTGTTTCTGGGCCTTTATTAAGAAAGGTTTGACCTGTGCCGAGGCGCCATAATGTATTGCCTATTATTATCTGTAAAGTTAAGTATCTTCTTTTACCTCAAGGTCTTTGATCCACTTGGAATTAATTCTGTTGCAGGATTACATGTAAGGATCCAGCTTTATCTTTCTATAGGTGCTTAACCAATTCTGCCAGCACATTTGTTGAAGAGTCTGTCTTTCTTCCATTCTAACTTTTACATACATAATTACATTTGTTATAAATTTATGAATTGAACACTATCAATGCATACAAATAGCCAGTGAAGCATTGAAGATTCAGAAAATTTAAAGAATACAGCATTTGAAAAGCATTGTATGTTGTAAGCCAGTGAGTCCTACTTAGGCCTGTCTGACTCTCAATCCTTCCCTTTCTGCTATACTGGGCTCTACCTGAAGTCCAAAAAGAAATTGTGATTCTGAATCTAATGCTTATATAAATTAATCCCAATCTGATTACAGATCTTGTAGTCAGTAGCATTGGAACTGTATTGAAACTTCTGACAGAAATCTTAAAACCATACAAAATACATTATGCTGGTGTAATCTAGCATTCTTGGCCCATTTTGCCAAAGTGAAAACATTTTAATAGTAGAAATAAACTAAACTATATGGCAATGAAGATTATTACTCACCTGCAGAAAATGGTATGTTCCCAGGCAATCCTAGAAAAAAATCTGGTTTATGAAATACCAAAAGTTCATTCTTTTTGTAGATTTCTTATTGTACCTAAAATACCTTTCATATTTTGGCTGTAAAACAGCAGCGTGTTTAGCAACTAGAGAACAAATGCTCATACTTTCAAATCTCTATATTTATTCTGTCTTCATCTGTCTCTGCCCCTCATTCATTCTCTCTAATTTGTTCTCTCTTATACTCTCTCTCTCTCTCTCTCTCTCTCTCTCTCTCTCTCTCTCTCTCTCTCTCTCTCCCCCTCCCTCCCTCTGTCTGTCTCCCCCCCATTCCATCTCTCAATCTAAAACCAAACATAATGCTTTAGTACTGATTCTGGTCCTGCATTGTCATACTTCATCCATTTTTCCAAGAAGAAATTTATTCCCTGCATTTCTCTTAATAATAGTTGACACACTACTACTTCAGCCATATTTACAGTCTATCATTTTGTTAGAAAGCCAAAGAATACCCTTCTTGGGCTTGCCTTAAACCCCAGTCCTCCAGTTCTCAGTCTCCTGAATAGCTACAATTACAATTAAAAGACATCAACACCAAGCCCTCTGGTTTCTTTCATTATAACTTATCTTAATTTTATCACATTTCTATGAAGTTCAGAAATTAAAGAAATAAACTATGTTCAAATTCCAAGTCTAGAAATTAATCTATGCTACACACACACACACACACACACACACACACACACACACACACTCACACACACAGAGCCCTGCTTGAGTCATAAATGGACCAGAATCATGACTTTCAAAAAAACTTTTGATCCAACAATTTCTGTTATTGATTGTGCTTATACCTTTCAATAATATCCAGCCAAAGTGGCAATTATCGATTATCTATCTGCTATTTTCTAATCATTGGGCTAACATGAAGAGAGTTGAGGTTCCTATGGGAACCAAATGCTGGTATTTCTTGCCTTTCATGAAATAAAAATTCATGGGAACCGAATCATCAGCATTTAGCTATTCATCCATGCAAGTGTAGGTGGAGAACAATGTGATGTGAAAAGGACAGAACATGAACATAGGGAACTATTAAAATAATTAATACTATTAAAACAAGTTTCAAGTAGAATTTGTGAGCTAAATACTCTAGAAAAAAAACTTTGCTAGCAAGTCGTTTTCATCACTTTGTCTAAGATACAGGAATTTTTATTATACTTAAAGTCAGTCTGCAACTACAGGCAAAAAAGCCTAATTTAAAGTAACATGTCTCGTCAGACCTGTTTGGGGCAAGGAAGAAATTGGCCCTAAGGAAATTTATCCTTCAGCACAACAAGAAAGAACCCTCCGATTTGGCTATAATAGTTCCACTGACATGAGGAATATCTGTCTTAAGGCCTTTTCTTGTTTTTTTCTTTTTTTTTAATTGGAAAAAATGTTCTGAGATAGGCAGATGCTTTTCTCTTGTCTTGCTACTTATCAGCAAAACGTAAAAGGCAATGAATGAAAACATGTATGAATATTTTTAAAGTATGGAGGTGTAAGTCATAGAGGATTATTCTATCTGAATGGTTTCTTCTGTATGTTAACAATGCAACTTGATCCCATTCTACTACTGTTTAAGATAAAATAAATGTCTGTAAACAAATATACCCAACATCCATCATGTTCACTCAATTGAAGGAAAAAAACAGCAATTAAATATGTACTTACCTGTTTTTATCTTCCCCTATCTTCACAGTTGGAACGTTTGGAATGTTAAGCCTCACCAATTTATACAGGACATTTTTCTCCTTTGTTTAAAACCTTTAAATAGTATTAAAAAATAATAATTAATTAAATAACTTTATTAAATTTGAACTTCTTAATATGACACACATGGCGCCATATGAACTTGTTCTTATGTTAATTTCATATGGTTCTTATGTGAAATTCATCTCTACTCATCTCAGTGCAACTCACTCGGCCCTCAACTATCCATTGCTACAGGAATCCTTTCTGTTCTCCAAAATGTTATGCTTTTTCTTATACTAACTTCTCAGACACATGTGCTTTTCTCCAGGAAATACTCCAGTTTATGCTCAGATCATCTCTGCCCTGAATTTATTTAACAGCCTAAGTAACTGAGTGCTAATGACTCATGCCTGCAACCGTAGCTACTCAGGAGATTGAGATCTGAGTATAATGTTTCAAATCCAACCTAAGCAGAAAAGCCAATGAGATTCTTATTTCCAATTAACCACCCATTACCAACTACCTCCCCTCGCAAAAAAAGCCCATAACTACAGGTGTTGTGCAAGTGGTAGAGAACTGGGCTAGAGCAAAAATAAGTTAAACAGCACTCAGACCTTGAGTTCAAGTGCACGTGTGCGCACACATGCACTCTCGCGCGCATGCACACACACACACACACACAGCCTCAAGATCCTATGTGAAGAGTTACTGAGATATTGTCATTAAGATTTTGGCTATAGTGTCTGAGAGGTTTAGCTACATTCTTTATAGTGAGCTAGATCGAATATATGATGCTTCTAGGATGTTTTCAAACACACACACACCATATCCTCATACACTAATAACCACAGTTTCTCCTGTTCTGTTTATAATATATACCAAGCTGTATCTTTCTGGTTGATTTATTCTCTTATGTTAATAACTGAAGATTCTCCAGATGTTTGTGCTACACCTTAATTTACTAAAGAAACAGTAAAGGTATTTGATGGCACATTAGTGTTCATTTGACATACATTCATGACAATATTCTAAATAAGAGCTCCATAATGTAATTGCCTTTACACATACCTCAGAAGTGGCATTGATTCAATAATAATCAGTTTTCCACATAAACTTAACAAAACCTATCAATTCAATTCCTTCCTTATTCCATCTTAACCTTAGAACAATGAGCAGATTACCTATAGACCCTTATGCGACTTCAATCTTGCTGAGATTTCAGGTGTTGTCACAAAAATATTTCCTCAGTTAGAATAGATATTTAAAGTAAGAGCAACTCTAATGCGCTACCATAAGATATGCAATATCATCATGCACTTCAATGCTCTTTCATTGCTGCTAAAATGTGGGAAGTAACTGTAGTATTGATGAAATGTGGTAGAATGTCAAGAAACATTAATTCAGTATCCCTCACATGGCATCATCTGGTGATTATATACATAAACAGTACATTCATATTTAGACCAAGTCCCGAGTTTATTGTAACCATTTTGCTTAGGATCATCAATGTACAAATAAGAATTGAGATTGAGCACAGAGCATCAAAATCATGATTAAGAGCTGGAACTTGACTGCAAAGTTCTGTTTTTCAACAAAAATTCTTATCTCATCTGGCTTATGCTCTATTTAGTCAACTTGTAAGGAAAGCCTCAGAAAGATATTGGAATAATGTCTAGGGTTGGGAAGCTATTGATGTAATCACTGTGCACTCTGTGAACAATCCAGTAATTCAACATGTGTTCCATTGTACCATAACAGAATATAAGACATTATAGCCCAAAGAGTCTAGAAATTAATGTATGCTATACACACACACACACACACACACACACACACACACACACACACACACAGCCCTGCTGAGTCATAAATGGACCAGAATCATGACTTTCAAAAAAACTTTTGATCCAACAATTTCTGTTATTGATTGTGCTTATAACTTTCAATATTATCCAGGTAAAGTGGCAATTATTGATTATTTATCTATTTTCTAATTATTGGGCTAACACGAAGAGAGTTGAGGTTCCTATGGGAACCAAATGCTGGTATTTCTTGCCGTTCATGAAATAAAAATTCATGGGAACATAATCATGAACATTTAGCTATTCATCCATGCAAGTGTAGATGGAGAACAATGTGATGTGAAAAGGACAGAACTGACCCCCAAGCCATTGAACATGAACTCTCTTTTGTTTGTGACTTAAAGTGGTGAGAGAAAATGAGTCAATGCTACTCTCAATCAGACTGATTAGTTACAAAGGACCTTACCACTTTTATAAAGAGATTGGTGGCTCAAAATCAGAAACTTGTTGGGTCTTGCACATATTTTATTGACCACATCTTGTTTTAAAATACATGAAGTAAAACCTGCAAACACAGACAATTCTGTATTCACACTCTAGCACTACAAAAATAGATGTTAAATAAAATGAAATTACCAAGTAGCTAACAAGTAAGTTTGTGGAAGGTTAGTTAAACTGGACAACAGTAAACAGAAATTGTTTCACATAAGACCATTAGAATGTTGCAGAATGTTACTCTTCATTTTTACTTATTTATCTGTGCATAGACCTCCTGCTTTGGAGAACAAAACAATCTGATGATCTTATCTATTGTCTACCCTTCCCATGAGTTGGACTTCCTGACTTATAATGCCTTTAGGAATACCTATTACTGGATTTTGAAGGTACTTGATCTAAAAGACCAGAATATAAACAAAAATTCATAGAATTAGTGTCACACTTAAACGTGATAGTTATTATTTCTTGTTGACTTCACTGCCTTGAGAAATACCAGAAGATAAGTAAACCACTCCTCACACAGTATATGTGAGGGTGCTTCAAAACATACTTAGCTCATGAGGAGTCTGAACTAATTATTGATTATATTAATTGATTAATTCAAAATTCGAAGACTACTATGGGATGGTGGAAATATGGCAAATGGGAAGCTACTTCAGTACATTAGGCCATTAGTGGAATGCTTTGAAAGGTGCCCTAGCCTTTTTTTACTCCGCTGATCCCTCACTGGTACGAGATACACAGGTTTCTCTGCACAGTCCTTCTATCATATTTCACCCTTCCTCAGTCTCAAAGCAATGTGTCTGGATTTGGACATGAAATGTCTGAAGCCATAAGCCAAAATAAATCTTTTTGCATCTAAATTTTTTTCTCTCAGGCATGTGTTACAGTAACAAAAAGCTAACTGATATTCATAAGTTTTAACAAGGTAGCAAGGACCATAGAGGTTGTAACAAATCCATTGCTATTGTGGTTCTGAGAAGTCTGAAGACAGCAATGATCTATGATAAATGACTGAAGTGCCTAAGTTACCTTGGCATACAACAGAGGAAGAAATACGAATCCTTAGGGAGGTAGGAAGCTTAGAATACTTTATTAATGGAAGGCCATCAGGGCCACTCAAGGATAGTGTTCCACATTTGAGTAAAGATGTGATGCCATTTATCCAGACCATGAAGAATGCAGTCCTGGTTGGGTCAGTAGCATCACTATGATGTTAGGTGGAGGAATTTATCTGAAGATTAGTGATTATTGGAAGAAGTGCGCACTGACTTTGGCTTGTAAGTATCCATGGTGATAAGAGGATACAAAGTAACAGAAGACAAGAGTAGGTTGGCTCTCAGAAACCTGAAGGCCACAAAGATAACAATCAGTGATATTAAAGGGTAGATAAGGGATTCTAGATGACAAGTTGCATATGCAGTGGCCCTGGCAATATAAAAAATATAGACAATCAAAAGGATAGTTGATCAAAATCTATAAGCTTAACAATAGTAGATATTATTTATTGGTTAATAAGTCATTAAAATGTATCAATTTTGTTGAGTTTCTACACATTTAAAAAAAATCTTTTCTTTGTTCCAAGGCTTTTCCTATGTAAAATCCCTTCCCTGGTCTTCTCCTTTACAAGTCAGGTCAGTAATAGTGGTCTTATTTCTTGTAGTGTGATTATCTTAGTTTCTATGAGTTTCTTCCTTTTATCTTCAGGGCTTTTTCTCAGGAAATCCTTGACATGTTAGACTGTATTGGGATCTGTTTCTGAAGAACCTGAACAAAAACTGAGCAGAACTACCATTTGGTTAAACTATTACCCAAAACTAGCCATATATCCATGATCCATTGGAGCTCTTCCCATTAAAAGATTAAAACTCCCTCCATATTATATGAAACAGTTTTGGCTTTGTGACTTTGTTCGGTCGGTGGAATATAACTGAAATAAACTTTGAGAATCTTCAGCCAGAGTTTCAAGAGACTGTACATTTCTTCTAATGGTTACTCAGCCATTAGCATGAACATAAGAACACCACCAATATCTTTCCTTTGAATCTTTCTGAGGAAGGTTTTATAAGGAAATACACTATAGGAAAACCTACACAGATAAAATTAGTGTAAACTGGGAGCATAGCACCTTAATGGAATGGAATAGCTCCAACAGGGATATTTTGATCATGATAATACTACTATCAAAATTTTGCCAAAGGAAAACTTCATTGAATCAGTAAAATTTTAGACATCCTTAAACTAGATTTCATGATGATGGCTCCTACTCAAATGCACACACACTTATCCATTATTTTTGCTAGCAAAATGTATTTCAAGTTTGGCACAGTGACTCACACTTGTAATCCCAGCTACTGGGGAGGTACAGATTGATAAAACCTCAGTTTGGCGCTAGTTGGGCATAAAAATTATGGTGATCCATGTCAATCAATAAATTAGTTGAGGTAGTCCATGTTTGTACATCCAGCTACACAGAAAAACGTTCAGAGGAAGAGTTTAATCTAGGATCAGCCCTGGACAAAAACTGTGAGACTCTCTGAAGAATAAATAGTGTATAAAGTACTGGCAATGTGACTCAGTTGACAGAGACTTTGCCTAATAATCATGAGACTATAGCTTTAAAGGACAATACTGAAAAAAAAGAAAAAATGTTGGATTTGAACATTCATCTACAATATCAATTTTGTTTCCAGCTACAGCTATCAAGAGTAATATTGTACCAAAAGACACATCAGTCAACTACATCACCCCCAAGATAAAAACCACACCAAATATAGAATAAAACAACAAAACAAAAATAGTTTGAAGGCATATAACCAGGAATGAAGTGGTCACGTTCTTAGAGAAAAGAAAATCTCACCAAGATAAGGTCAACTCTATACAATGCTTTTCTTTAAGAAGGAAATTGCCAATTTTTGAGAAGGGTAAGAGTTACTGAGAAGCTCTCCTCTAGAATAAAATGGATAAGCCAGAGATACCTAATGAGAAATTTGGTGATATGATAGGTTGGAAAGAGAACAGTATGGTTTAGATTTGCAAAAGCAAATTCTTTAACACAGATATGACTGGCATTCTATCCAGGGAGTAGAGAATCACATGGAAGCAATATTTGGTTGAAAATTGTCTAAAGCTGATCAAAGAGCCACAGATTCCAAAAGCTCATTAAATCTAAAGAAGTATAAATATAAAGAAAATCACACCAAAGCATAGTATAGTAAAACTGCAAAGAATAAAAGTCAAACAGAAAGAAATAAAAGCAGCCACAAGGCAGGAAGAACTTACTACCTTCAGAGGAAAAAAAATATCATCCTTGATATCTGACTTCTTAGCAAATATGATATGTGCTACAATGTAAAGCTGGCACCCATGGCAAGAAGCTTGGAAAATGCAACATGAAGCTGGTATGCAACAGGAATATGAAAACTGTTTAACATTGCTAATCATCAGGGAAATTCAAATGAAAAGCACTGTGGGATATCACCTCACACTTGTTCAACTACCTATGATTAAAAAGAATAAAGATATTAAGCATTGGTAAGATGAGGAAAGTAGAAACCTATTTCATTTCAGGGGAAATATAAAATGAGAGTGGCTAGTATAAACAATAGTGTGTAGGTTTATTAAAAAATTAGATAATGTTGGGCCGGGAGTTTGGCCTAGTGGTAGAGTGCTTGCCTAGCATGCACAAAGACCCAGGTTCGCTTCCTCGGTACCATATACATTGAAAAAAGCTGGATGTGGTGCTGAGGCTCAAGTGGTAGAGTGCTAAGCCTTGAGAACGTCCAAGGACAGTGTTCAGGCCCTGAGCCCAAGCCCAGGACTGGCAAAAAAAATTAGATAATGTAGGTATAATAATTATATGAATCAATAATCACATGTCTAGGAAAATAGTCAAAGGAAATAAAATCTTAATCACTTCAGCCTTATTAACAATAGCCAATTTATAGAAATAAATGTGGAAGAACGAATAGGCTTAATGTGACACTTGGTTGCGGGCTAGTGGTTTGTGTCTGTAATCTTAGCTACTCTGGAGGCTGAGATCTAAGGATCAAAGATTGCATTACCAGGGAAGTCTTTGAAACTGTTACCTCTAATTAACTACTAAAAAGCCAGAAGTAGAACTGTGGATGAAGAACAAGTGTACTAGCTTTGAGAAAGGAAAAAAGAAAAGAAAAGAGCTCAGGGACAGTGCCTGCCAAGTCTCTGAGTTCAAGTTCATGTCTAATACTGACAGAGACACAGACACAGACACAGACACACACACACACACACACACACACACACACACACACACCAATAGTATACCAGCAGAATATTATTTAGTGTTAAAAAAGGAGATCCTGTTATTTGCTATATTACCAATGAAGCTCAAGGAAACCATACCAAATAAAACAAGCCATGCACAGAGCAACAACTATTTCATTATTTCACTTGTGAGAGGAATTGAAAATGATAATAGGAAACAGTAGAATGGTGATCTTTAGGGACTTGGTTAGGGAGGAAGAAGATGAAGAGATGTTGGCCCAAGGGTCAATAACTTCATATGAGATTAATATGTTCTAGATAGCTAATGGACAGGATGTTAACTGTTGTTAAAATGCTCTATTGTACACTTATTATTTGCTCAGAAAATAGATCTTAATTGTTCTTACTGATGATCAATAAAGGAATGTATTTGTTTCTTCATCCATTAATGAATTAAAAGGATACGAAAGTGTTCAAGGTGAACAGTGAGTTTATTTGAATATGAAAGGAAAGGAATAAATTACAGTAGCAAAACTTTCCATCCTGACAGAGCCTAATAGAGCAGTTTTTATAGTAGAGGATTCTCCTATATCCTTTCCCTTTGGCCTTGTGCTGATTATTGATGCCTTGTGCATTTATTGCTCAATTTCATTAATTGGTTGAGTACCCCAAATATTATTAAAAAGAATAAATGTTTGAGGAGGAATTCACAGTACTGTGGGAAGAGGAAGCATTTGAGCAGGAGCCCAAAGATCTATGGAAGCACAAAGCACTGTTATAGGACATGTTAACTTCCACATGTTATGTCCACCATTTTTTCTTTCAATCTATCTATCATTTTTCTCTTTCTGTCTCTTATCATAAAAAAGAAAAAAATTTGCTATTATATATTCCTTAGCTGAATTACAGCAGTCATTTCACAAAGTATACACATGCACACACACACTTACACTATGCTAAACATCTTAAAAATATGATTTTTATGTATTAGTTATACCCCAATTAAGCTGAAAAGAAACATCAAAAAGTAAAAACTTCATGCTCTTTAGTATGCTTCTTGCTTTTAACATGTTTATGACGTAATATCAAAATATCCAATATTTATTTTTCTAAGGAAAAACAAAATAAAGTTGATGTGCCTAAAACATTGGGAAAATGGAGGGAAAAAAATGATGAGGCTATGAAATAGGTAAGAAATAGATTTGCAAAATTTGTGTGTTATATTTTATTCTAAGAATGTTGAGCAGAGAGTGAACAGAGGTTTGAAAAGATGGGAAGGTAATGCAGATGGGGAATGGAGTCCAAATTCAATTGCTGCAAATTGTCTTCCTCTTTCATATCTTTTTTGAAGTTTAGGCTCCTTAGCCTACAATGAGAGGTTTTTCCATATCTACATAAAATAAGCCATCTAAGAATTTTAAAGGAGCAAAAGTTTTGACCCAAAAGTTTATCTTATGTCTGATTTTCAAGCCCATCTCATCTGGTCCCCTACCTTAAATACATCTTTGCTGATCAACATTCCACAATAATATGATTCCCCAAACAAGATACCACACTCAGAATATAAGCTGACCAACAATGGAATGGGGTGGAACCATGGATTTGTTTCAAATGGATACAGTATTTTTCTCAATACACGACATAATTTGATTTGCTTTGTTCATCAGCCTGTAGAATGATTTTTTAACTTTCAGTGGCTTGATTTTAATAAAAAATACCAAGGCAAATAGAAGGAGTGCTAGTTTATCAACTTCAAATATCATACAAATTTTGCACTAGTTCCTAAATGCTATGCTCCCTCTATCCCAGCCCCTGCTGTTTCCTGAGGTTGAGATTTGAATTTAGACTTTGGTTTAAGAAACTCAAACAGACTGACCTTGATTCATATGCAGATTCTGTTCCAAGGTTAGAGCTCTGTAAACAGGATGGTTGCAAAAGCCTCTCTGGAATAAGATTTTTAGGCATGTTTAATTTAAAACACTAAATATTTCATCTATGAAATGTGGATAGAAACATTCATATTGAGCTTTTAGCATCTTTTTCTTTCCCTGATAGTTGAGTTCTGAATTTAAGACCCCCAAGAAACTGGCAGAGGACATGACATGGGAAATCATTACACTGTTGATCCTTCCCAAGGGACGATAGACTTAGTAGGGAAAGCTCATTACAAAAAAAATGCCAGTAGGAATTTTTCCACTGCCTAGCCCTCCACTTTGTAGCCTAAATGTAGATCCTAAGATATATTTTTTAACACAAAGGGTGTATTAGTCAAGGTTTTCACAAAATTTAGATTTACACATGTTAGGTATCATTATATTATAAGGCAATCCCTGGCTGATTCATGGAATACAATGGGAAATGAAGCAGATAATACAAATAGCACTGCTCTAGTCATTACAAGTTTCTTATATGATCAGATCTTTGCTTCTGGTATTTTTCACATTAAAAATAATTCTCCTCACTTTCTTTTTCTGTCTCTATCTCTTCTTTCTCCCTCCTGCTTCTCTCTCTCATGCACACACACACACACACACACACACACACACACAGAGAGAGAGAGAGAGAGAGAGAGAGAGAGAACAAACCAAACAAACAAATACAGGTTTGTTTTTCTTGAAAGCCATAGCCTCTCTCAAAGCCCAGCTAAAACCGCCTTATCACCTTAATGTGAACAGGAAGTTCCATTTATGTGTGTTCCCAAAATACTCTATTCCCAACAACACCTTAACACTAGTGTGAACATTCAATCACATTTGTGCTCTAATAATAACCTTTTAGGGATGACAGCTTTACAGCTGGTAGGTAGGGTGCCATGATGGATTATTAGACACTGTTAGCCTCAGAGTTGTAATGGATTGGTAGAAGATTTGGTTTCATTTTTCTTCCCTTTAGTTTTCTTCATTTGGGACCCACATCTTTAAAATGGCAAAACAAAATGCTTCAAGGATTTGAAATTAATAAGAAGTGAAAAATGGGATTGAAATGATGTATACTAACCCACAGTCCTATAAAACACATTTATTTTATACAAGACTTTCTGTGGATTTTTTAAGTGTGCTTACTACAGGACATCTAAGCTTTTATTAGGGCACTGTTCACTGGTGGCAGTAAATTCTATCCAGGTAATTGAGCTCCTCACTGTGTTTCTGGAAACACAATTTTCAAGGTATTTGAAATTAGTCTCTGAATTTCTGATCCTCAGTGTGTTCATGAGTTCAGAAAATGGATAAACGACAATACCTCATCTGTAATAGGTATTTGTGCAAATTTTGATCAATTTGTATGCTAACCATGTTTCTCTTCCCAACTCTCCAGAAATAGAAATTGCTTCCTTTAATTATTCATATAATAAAATTCATATGAAAGTTTTTGTCTGAAACCAGTTGGAAGATCAAATTATAACATCTACAAACTACTGAGTATCCAATATAAGGTAGTAGGCACTACTCTAGGTCCATTATATGCACATTCTTATCTATACTAGCCACAGCAGCTCTAATAGAGGGCAAATAGGATTAAGGATACTATATTTCTTTTCCAAGCTAGAAAAGCCATCAATTACAAAGTGAGATTGAAATTCAAACTCACAGTCATTACCCACATCTTCTAAATGAAGATAGCTTATTCTCAGAGAGTTTTGGAAATAATGAAATTATCAATTCAATGACAATTTGAATGTTGATAACTGTTAAAGTAGTCTACAAGTGATAAAAATTTAGAATTTTCAATAATGGTGAGCAGAAACAATCAACACTGATTCATGCCTGTATTTCTAGTTACTTACCAAGCTACAATGGGGAGTGTCCTGTCCGGCGGGACGTCAACTAGGGCCAAGAACCTAGAGGGAGGAATGAAAGGGACAGGAGACATGAAGAAGGCAGCAAGACAAGCATCCTGATCAAGCTGCAAATTTTATTTTTCACACAGGGGTTTATATGCCTCTTCAGGAGAGGCAGGAGGGGGTTGGGATGTAGGAACCACTTGGGGCAGGGGGTCTGGTAGTAGGATGTTTGCTCCTGCTCAGGGTAGAGCCCAGGTGGTAGGATGTTTGCATATCAATGCAAGCAGGCATGCAGGCACATTCTTACACTAAGAATTCAGGGAAGGGGAGAATGTCTCCCGACAGGGGAGACTCCTGATTCCAGGCAAATCAGGACAGAAAAATCTAGAGGATTACTTCTCAAATAAAGAAGCTAGATATGGTAATATGTGCCTATCACCCCAGCTACAGTAGACGCAAAACCTTATCTCAGAAAAAAGTACAATAAAAGTCTTGGAGTCATGACTCAGTAATGTGTAACAAGTATGTGTTCAAACCAAAGTACTGCCAAAAAAAAAAAGCGGGGGAAAATATGGCGAACAAAACGATAGTAGACATGAGATGGTACCCAAGTAAACCTTAAGATCTGAGTATTTTTCCAAACTAGAGAAGCCAAAAACAGCAAATGCTTTTCCCTCTGAAAAAGGGTTTGGTCACCCTTCATGTCCAGAATTAAATCCAATTGTGCTTATAGCTTTAAACACTCCTTTATATCTCATATTAGAATAAGGCAAATGTCTTCATTAACAGATAAGCCATGTATATCTTCAAACAGGATTTTCTGAATATAGACAACAAAAGGTTTGCATATATCTATTAATATGTACCTAAAGCTAGATATATAAGAATAAATATCTGGAATGAGCCAGAAAATTGAAAATTGTATATGAATGATTGTTGAGGTTTATGATAAAATTTGCTAAAAGAAAAGTACATACTTCTGTTACTTCAGTCTTATCTTTGTGGAGCCCATTAACATTATAAGGCATCAAGGTCATGCATTAGCAGTAAGAACATGTTGATTTTTAGGGGAAATTGCCTTCTAAATAATACTTTTTTCATATAAAATTCACCAATATCATTTCACACACATATTTTTCTCCAGCACTTGACTGTGGCTTGAGGGAATATGGCGATACAGTTTATAAAGGGTAGAAAGATTGCTGCCTTGATAATTATGTTGACATCAACCAAAAGTCATTGCTTTTCTGTGCAATGATGGCACATATCTTATATCTCCTTTTAGAACAAGCTAATAATAGTCACTTTATCACAAGATACCATGAGCCACAAAAGTATTTTATTAAAGGAAGGGAGGAAGATGAAAAAAGGATTATTTTGCAGTTCCAGCAGCCCTCACTTTTACAAATCACATCACTCATGTGTCTCCCAGAGCTTACACAGCACATGTAAGCTTTGTAGTAAGTAAAATTCAGCCATCTGATTTTGAAATCAAAACAGTGATGGGACCGGATTTATTGTACCAAGAGTAAAACATAACAAATGCTGAACTTTAAATCACATCTTATTGTTTCTTCTATCCTTGAGCTGGCCATTGTCATATAAGCTTACTTTTTCTAAAATAAACAGAATCTGGAGGGAGTGGTGGCTAACGCCTGTAGTCCTAGTTACTCAGGAGTCTGAGACCTGAGGATCAAGGTTCAAAGCCAGCCTGGGCAAAAAATGACCTGAGACTCTTATGTCCAAATATCGTCTATAAAATGGAAAGTGAGACTTGGCTCAAGGATAGGGTGGTAGCCTTGAGCTGAATAGCTCAGAGACAGCCCCCAGACTGAGGTCAAGCCCCATGACCCATGCCCCCCCAAAAACAGAATTTTTACATGACCTCAATTTTTTTGTTGTTGTTGTTGCTTTTTTGACTTCAGTGTTTTTGTGCATTTTTTGCACTTTCTTAAAGGGAGAGGGCACAAAAATTTACTATTTTTCATAGTGTTTATTCCACCCTTATTTCCAATGAACGATAAGAGCAGATATGAAATGATTTTTCTTTCAAAGTGAAAGATCTGACAGTACCTACATGTAATAATTGAATTGGAATTGTATGTCAAATAGCATCTTTGGAGTCTTCACGACAATCCAAAAGCAGTTATTATTGTTACCCATGTTCTACTTTTAAGCATATTCATATAATGAAATTTAAATGTAAAACAAGACTAAGAAACCTACCCAAGTTCACAAGGCTGATAAGTACAAGAAAACTTGAACTCAAGCCCAAACTATGCCACATCTCATAATAAAGAAAATAAAGGAATAAATATGTGGCGAATGAACAAGGCAGCTGAATTCTTAGGTCAACTGAAAATGAGAAATTCTTAGGTCAATTGAAAATGAGAAAAAAAAACAGTGATTGATATGTGAATGGAAATTATGTTGGACTATAAGTCTATTTGTATTCTCATTGTCTACCCTATTACCTAGAAAACAACAGGTGCTCAAAAATATTTGCCAAAGGAATGCCCGATTGCATGAATAAATTAATAAATGCCAGACTGGTTTTCAAACACTAGTGTATGTGCTCTTACAAGAACAGACTTCAAACTCTTGCTCACAGATTTGGGCAGAATAATTGGAATAGAAACACCAACAGGGATTTACAGGAGTCTGGTGACAGGTTATGCAAACTGTGAAGACCCTTAGTTAAGGTGTCTAAATACTGAAAACCTGCCTATTAAACTCATCCATTTGAGATGCAGACCTGGAGCTGTTAGATGAGCCTGCGGCCTTCTTTGCCAGATTTCATTTCTGTGCTGGACAGCTGAATCCAGCTTCAGTTTAGAGTTGAGTGACCTTCCTAACTCTAACTATTGATTAAGATATCAAGGACAAACCCTCAGTTGAGTATAAGAATCATTATTTCATAAAGCTTCTCTTTCTTTTTCTTTTTGAAGTGAGAAAAAACATAAACTGAACATTTACTTTAGGGAGAATTTCTCCTCATTATTCAAGGAAAAATGTGACTAGGATGATGGGGTCAGCTATTCTTTAGAAACACAAAGAAATTTCTTTAAGTAGATCAAAATAAGCGTATTATGTAGCCTTTGCTTGACATGTAGTCACATCACTGACTGAAGGAGGACTTAGTATATGTAGAAATGCCACAAACTGTATTTCCTTTTACTCATTCAATAGGGGACACAGATAAGTCAACAAAGAAAGAATCAGTCTCTTTTCAATTCCCCAGTATGAGTCCCAGATTACCACCACAGATACAATCTAGAGAAAAAAATATTTCCTTTCAAACCAGCGAGGCCTACATGTTTGCTTCCTTTCAGGGGTGCTGAGTGATTCCCCACTAGAAAAAAAACCTTATCCCACTGGTGCCCCAAAGAGCTGAAATAAAAAGACAATAACATTTACTTGGATGTATCTTGTTGGCAAAAAAGTATCACCTGAATGCCTCTGTGCAATTAACTCAATGATTGCAGATTTGAAGCCCAGTGTAGAACAGAGCACAGCCAATACGCATGCTATAAGTGTAGGAGGCTATTATTAAGTACAAAGCCATATAAATGGCTCCAACATCCCAGAGAAAAATTCTTTCATGCTTACCTCATTTTGTCTACTTTTATGCATTCATTTTTCTTTTTATTTTTCAAGGCTGAAGGTTGGACTCATGTATTCAGAATACCACTTAAAATATGCTGCCAGGCCTTTTGAATATACTGTTTCATTTTACAGATAGGATCCTTTGCTGACTGGCTAAGCTAACCTTGAATGATGTTTACAGTATTCACTTCCTACGTAGCTAACAGGCCTAAGTCACCACATTTAGCCTGCATGGACTTTTATAAGAGGGAAACATGCAAGTACTTGAGATATTTATTTTATTAAAGTTCAAGACACTTCGCTAAGGTTGGCATTGTTTCAAACAGTTCTGAGGGATCTCCTTCTGAATTATTCAACATACACCAATGACACTTAGGAATGGTACTTAAGTTTATAAGTTCCAGGAAAGTCATTTACCAGATTCATAGAAAAAATGTTCAAGATGGCCTAGGAATTAACAATGCCATTGCCTATTAAGTTCAAAAAAATTTTAAAAGACTTCCTAAAGATTTATCTCTTTACGATTTGATAACTATTTTACTTCTCATGATAAATGGTCACTGCAGCTCCCCTTATCCAACCTACACATTGAGATTAGTATTCCTAGTACCATAATTCCTCTTCAGATACCAAGTTTCTTTCCTTTCCTTTTTTTGTTTAGTTCAAAGACCAGGACTTCAACTTGGTACCTTATTCTTTTTATATTGGCCAGCATACTATCTGTTGAGTCACACTTCCAACCTCTGAAAAGCTTATTTTTTTCATATTAACACTGACATATGACCATAACTTGGATCTATTGAATGGTACAACAAGGAACATGGGTATGTACATATTATTTCTGTATCATGACTTATAATATTCTGGATAGATGCTTAAAATATATTGCTGGATAATAGTATAGTTCTACATTTAGATTTTTTTAGGACTCTCCACCCTTAAGTCTATATTTATTGTATTAGTTTGCATTCCAACAATACAATAGGTCTCATTTTTGCCAATATTACAGCATTTGTTACTCATATTCTTGATAATGGCCATTTTTTTCAGTGAATGGAAAAAAATGTTGTTTTGATTGGTATTTCCTTTATGGAAAGAGATTTTGAAAATTTCTTCCTGTGTTTATTGGTCATTTTTACCTCTTCAGAAAAGTATCTTTTCCAAAAGGAGCTAAAGAGGACAGAGCAGACAGATGGAGAATGGAATGGTGGGCTAAATTCATTCATTTCACCTATCGTGCATATATGAATATGTAGCTAGGTCACTTGTAGGGATGGCTGGGGTTGAGAGAGTTGAAAGAGAATAACAGAAGTGTGACATTGATCAAGATGCATTTTACTCACAAAATGATATTTTGAATTGAAACTCATTTGTACAATTACTTAAAGATAATAAAAGTTATACATTATACTCAAAATAAATTGGCATCATAAATTGAAATCCCTTTGTATATATTCTTGAAGATAATAAATTAAATAATATTGACATATAAAGAAATTTTCTAATTGTAGATAACAGAATATCACAAGTTAGCATAGACTATGATTCCCTATTCCCTTATTCAACCCAATATATGTACATAAATATAAACACAGTTGTGTACACATGTGAAAAATGAGCAAGTAATTATGTACATTGAAAGTACGTTGTACTACAAATGCCCTTGTTTCTCCATAAGGGTCTTCTATGGTGATTGCTTAATTCATATTTGTCTAAACTGGTGAATTATGTTTTTCTCCATTCAATCATTATTCATTTATTCATTCTTCCTAGGCACCCAGTCTTGAAACAACTAAGTCATCCATTATTCTGCTTTTCCTTTCCTCTATAACCATTCTCTAATATGTAGGATTCCTTTCATTGTGACATCTCTCTACAGTGGCTTCCATTACTATCATATAAACATGGTACAGATAATGTCGATCTACTGATTTGCCAATGTAATAATTCCTATGTCTCCATCCATTTTCTTTCTTTTCCAAACCATATTTTGCATTACCTAAACCTTAGTCACTCTAAAATGCACATTTCACTGCCTTATTCATGAACCAGTAGTTCCTCATGGACTAAAAGGATTTATATTATTAATCTAAACCACAAGTTTACTTATCTCCTCACTTTCCCGGAACAATCACCCTTATACCAGTTTATATAAGCAAGAATAAAACCAACATTTAATATCAGTTTGTAATAGGCATTCTAAAAAAATTAATATTGTTATCACAATTTTGATTAAGAAGTCATAGAGAATCAATCAGATAACATAACTTCCCCAAGGTTATGTAGTAGCTACATGATTAGTGCAGGATTTTAATCAACATCTGGCTGCCTGACTATTGTATTCATAACCTTTTTATGGTACCTGTCAATTAGACTGGTCTTTTCACATTTTCTAAAATTAACCATGGACATTTCACTTTTCAATGGTTTATTGAAAAAGTCAGTGATCTGGATTCCAGTGCCAAATCTAGCTGTGTAATAAGAAGGACATAATTTCTTCATTCTAGAAATTGATTTATCATGTAATATAGTCTCTAAGATAATTACCAGCCCCAGTATTCTGCTTTCTAATACTGATATTCTATGATGCTTTAAAGGAGAGGAAAATATGAAAATTCAAATGTTTAAGTAATATATAAGTAAACAGAAGGAGGAGGAAGAGGAGGAGAAGAGGAAGAGGAAGAGGAAGAGGAAGAAGAAGAAGAAGAAGAAGAAGAAGAAGAAGAAGAAGAAGAAGAAGAAGAAGAAGAGGAGGAGGAGGAGGAGGAGGAGGAGGAGGAGGAGGAGGAGGAGGAGGAGGAAGAAAAAGAAGAGATACACAGAGACAAATGTATACATATCTAGGCACACAAATTATCACCATGCATGCCATGTATATACTATGAATCAATGCTCTTTTAAATATACATTTTGTCTAAAACAAATACAAATAGTAACTTCTCAAAACATCAGTTACTCTTATTACCTCAGCAGCCTTTCATTATAATACCATAGGAAGTTGATAATAATGAAATCAGTACATGAATTGTTACATTGTATAGGAAATGCTGTATATCCCAAGGACAAAAACTACTGGTGGATTTAGTCTGTCCTTGTTTCTGGACAATCCATTATAAAATCCACTATGTTAAATGGATTTTTCCCTATCCAGGGTCTTTAAAATGCTTCAGTAACTAAATATAGTTGCAAATGTTTCTTATAATAAAGTTCTTATAGCTCTACTGACAAAGTAGTAGAATATTTTTTAACCACATCCCTGAATTACCAGAATTCACTACCATCCAATGTCACTCACATTCCATAAGAGAGAAAATATACCAATTTTAGCCATTGTAAGACTAGCTTAGATCAGAGAATACAAACAGACTCAACAAAGATATTAGCAATAGATATATTTAAGTAATATAGATACACACACATTCTGGACTTTTGGTTCATTATATAACTCGTGGTTCACTAATAAAACATGAAAAACTCTAACATTTGCTTTCCCTCAATACAGAGATCGTATCAGTGTATTTTTCAGATATGTGACACACAGCAGTAATTTATTAGTACAAAATAGTCATTCATCACACATATTAAAACACTCAGATTTTACGCTATATATTACATTATGTGTTCTTGCCCAAAATCTTGTATCCTTCAAAATAAAATTGTTAATTTTTATACTATGTGAATGAGAATGTTAAAAAATTACTTTCATTTAATCAAAGAATTAGACTACCATATTAAATATTTCTATAAACTTCACAATAAAAAAGTATTACACAAAATTATTCCTTAAATAAATACAATGCTCAGGAAAATAGCCAAGATTTGGAAACACAATTACAGATTCTCTGACTGTTTCTGAGCAAGAAATCCTTTGGGACTGTAACCAGATTCTAAGGGCCTCACTGATTTTCCCTGAAGGGACAAGATTCTACAGAGAAAAATAATGTGGTGCTGGACTTCAACAGAGAGAAAACATAAACAGACTAAGGATACAAAATAAACCAGATAAAAGGTTTTTTTTTCCAGGGCTCGTGTCACAGTAAATTCATTTTTGAAAATGAATTTTCTTTTATTTTCTGAACAGCTTCACAACACATTCCTTTTAAATGAAATTCACACAAACATAATCACCCAACATGAAACCTAATAAAATAATTGGCAAAACCACAGAGTCCCCATTCCTTTGTGAATCATGAAAAAATCTAAGTCAGTTTGCTGCCAATCATGGTAATAAGAGTCAGAGGAAAAATTAATTCCAAATGCTTCTACTAATCTTCTAATGAGCCATTGAATTATCTGAGTTGATTTTAGCCCCTCTGGGATAAATAGTAAAGGTAATCAAAATAAAAATGAATAATTATGATCGCATTAGCACATTCTAATGTGCAGGAGGTAGTGTGTGTGTGTGTGTGTGTGTGTGTGTGTGTGTGTGTAAAACACTGACATGAAAAAGTATTTTGTAGGAAGTCTCAAACACTGGTTTCTCTACAAGCCAATGTGAGAGGCAGTATGCTAATATCTACTCAGACATGGTCCACAATTTCCTTCATTACATCAAATATGTAGTCCGAACACCAAATCGATTTACTTCTGCTTATGAGCTGAAACTGTATATTTGGAATACAAGACTTATAGAGTTGATGAGCAAAGTCACTATTACTACTTTAACTTCAGTAATATTTGCCTTTCACTATCCCATGTATCACTTCTATGATCTTATAATTCATGGATTATGAAATACTGGGCTCCTTTGTTGTTGTCTATCAGCCAAGCACCAATGACTCATGTCTATATTCCATGCTGATAAGAGGTTGAGATCTGAGGGTCATGTTTGGAAGCCAACCCAGATAGGATAGACCATGAGTCTTTATTTCCAATTAACCACCAACACATCAGAAGTTGAGGTGTGGTGTAAGTGTAAGAGTATTAGCCTTGATTGTAAAAGCTGAAGGATAGCATCTAGACTCTGAGTTCAAGCCCCATTATTTACACAAAACATGCCTATTGTAAACATGAAATACAACAAGTCTGTCTATGCAAGATTCAGATTTTCCATTAAAAGTTCATATTTTATTAATATATTTTCACCATCACGACAGAGATTAGTCTTGAGATTCTTATTTACCATTTCAATTTATAATTTTGGCAATAGTCTAGAATACATTAATGTATGCTTTCTATTCACTTGAACCTGTAAGCATGTCTTTTGAACTAGAAATAACCCCAGGTATCAATACTGGATCAGAAAACTGAACATACAAACTTCACTAGGGATAGGTTTTCAAGGTGGCATTCCAAAAAGAAAAAAAAAATGAGGTAATTAATATTCACTTCCTCTCTTTCCACTATCATATATTATGCTTCAGGTTTTCCATCCCAGTTTGTTTACCTATGTTGCCCAGTTTCAATTTTTTTAGATGTGTAATGTTCATTTATTTTAGATGTGTAATGTTCGTTGGGCTATGTTTTAAGTTCCCTGTACTGTGCCTTAAGCTTTTAGGAAGGAAAATACTATACATATCTAAGAATAATTAAATAAGAAAAATGACTGGCTATGTGTAAGTGGGGCTTAAAAAGACCTATAGGATGTGGTGATGAATTGAGGCTGAAAGTAAGTCAAGAATGTAGTACATTGTTAGTAAAGACAACCTAGTGCTGGGAGGCAACAACCCTTGCAAATAAGTCTCTTGCTAAAAGGTGACAGCTTATGGGAGGGTATCCATTGGCTGAACATATTAAACTAAATATTTTTGTGACAAATACATTGGGCAACTCTAATGTGAAACAGCAATTTACTAAGATTGAATGATTGAGTTTACAGCTAAATGCAAAGGTAAGTAGCATATTTAACATGTGTTGAATACTTATTTTATACCAGAATCATTAGTTTCATTGCTTCCTATAATTTTTACAATCCTAAGTGGTGCGTATTATAATCTCCACAAAATAAATGAGAATATTGAGACAGGAAGATAAATGATTTTCTCAAGAACACATAAATAACAAGCAACTGAAGCATATTTTAATTTCCATTGAGTCGATGTGCAAATCCCATGTTTATTTTTAGAACTGTATTTTTTGTCTTTTCTTGGGGGGTGGGGTACTGGGTATCGAGCCGAGGACATTACACTTTCTTTTTTTTTTTTTTTTGCCAGTCCTGGGCTTGAGCTCAGGGCCTGAGCAGCACTGTCCTTGGACTTTCTCAAGGCTAGAGCTCTACCACTTGAGCTTCAGCACCACTTCCGGCTTTTTCTATATATGTGGTACCAAGGAATCGAACCTGGGTCTTCGTGCATGCTAGACAAGCACTTTAACCACTAGGCCAAACTCCCAGCCTGGACATTACACTTTCTAGGCAAGCATTTTGCCACTGAGTTACATCCCAGCCCAACATATTTATTTTCCTTCCTGATGTCTTAATACAGTAATTTATTTAACTTGTAGAAACAGAAGTTAATATTCTTCTAAAATGACCTGATATGCCCCTGAGTTCACTTGAAATCATGAGAACACTGGCAAAAATGTCATCATTCTCAGAATAATGAAAACTATTCCAAAAATTCAAAATCCATAAAGAAAAATTACTGAATTTCAGTGATAACCAAGAGTTTAATGATAATTTATCTATCTATTCCATCAGCAGACTATAGCTCTGTAAACTAACAGTTCGGAAGGTATTAGAAGGGTCAAAATACATTTGAATTTCATTTAATTTACATGTCTAACAATTACTTAAAAAGTTACATTCTTAGCTACCTAAAGATCACACATTTAAAAGCAATAAAATAAATATATTCAACCACAAAAAATTACATTCTTAAGATTCACCTTTATATGACCTGATAATTTGAAGATTTATCTTATTTAACATGACTGAGATCTTAATTCTGTGAAAACAGACCTATCTCTAGGGTGTTTGTCAGGAACCATAAGTAGCAGTTGTTTAACACTGCAGCTAACTAAAATGATAATGTCAGTTGATGACCAAAACAATTTTTGTTTAAATCCTGGAGAATAAATATCAGTAGAGGTATTTAAAACCTTCAAATTATTTCTAGGAACCTAGAAAGCTACATGCCTCCTTAGAGTTGTCTACAATATGACAAACAATATCAAAAGGCATTATAAACTTTCATTTCTAAGTGATATTGATATTTTGCAAACACCATTGCAAATTCAGGAAAACAATTAAATACGCTTAAATGTAGCTTTCCCAATCCCTAGCTGACAACATAATCAAGAAAATGACTCAATGGCCACATATAACAGAGAACAATTACTCTTTAGAATTCATTCACTTGTGTAACGTAACTAATAAGCAACAGAAACATATAATCCTGAAAAATGCACTGAATCATATTTTCTTACTATTATCTTATTTTAAATACATCTCTTTCAACATAAAGTTATGAGACATGCAAAGAAATGGTATTGTGTATAAATGGGAAAAGAAGCAGTCAACAAAACTAGCCCTCAGAAGCCCCAGATATCAGACATAATATTACACAGTAATTTAAAATTGGAAGCTAACATCAACGCTCTTTAACATGCATAGAAAAAAATTAAAGAAAAGAGAAAAAAATGTGTCTTTATCAAATAAAAGATACCTACACAAGTCAAAATTATAAAGAAACCAAACGTGGGAATGGGAATGTGGCTTAGTTGTAGAGCGCTTGCATAGCACAAATGAAGCCCTGGGTTCAATGCCTCAGTATCCCATAAACAGAAAGACCAGAAGTAATGCTGTGACTCAAGTGGTAGAGCACTAGCCTTGAGCAGGAGAAGTTCAGGGACAGCACCCAGGCCCTAGGTTCAATGCCCAGGACTGGCCAAAGAAAAAGTAAAAGTAAATATAAATGAAATCAAACACAACTTTAGAATTATAAGCAACAGCTGAGCACGAGTGACTCACACCTATAACGCTACCCACTTGGCAGACTGAGATCAGGAGAATCACAGTTGAAGGACACCTCAAGGATAAATTTTTTAAAGATCCCTTCTCAAACATTTGGGTGTAGTGGCAAGTGCCTGTCACCCAAAGCTATGTGGTGTTCTTTGAATGGAACTATTGAGGTTTCAGGCCAATAGAGATAGAAGAGTTGAGGAGACTCCATCTCCTTGGCGGGAACCTGGAAGCAGTGGCATGTACCAGTGATCTCTAATCAGTAATTGAAAGCCTAAAATTAGGTGGATAGTATCTCAAGTGCACTACCTGTGAAAAACAATGCTGGAAGTTTGTCTCAAATGGAGAATACCTAGCTAGTAAAGACAAGGTCTTGAGTTGAAGCTCTCGTACAACTGAAATAAAAATACATTGAGATATAAAATCTACCAAAAAATTACAGAAAAAGTATAACAAATTGACATCTCAGAACATAAAGTATATGACCTTTTTCAAGGTTGAATGGAATATTCTTTACTATAAGCACATGTAAAGCCATAAAGTGGTTGTCAGCAAATTTCACAGAACTGAAATAATAGAAAACATGTTCTCTAAATATGATATAATGAAAGTAAAGCTAATTAAATTTTTCTCTAAGAGAAATTACAAATGCACACTAAAGATATACCAAAACACTGGATGACATTATCAGCATGCAGAAAAATGTACATGAGAATAAAAACATCACAATATGACAGCTATAATCAAAATGACAGACAAAAACAAGTGTTGGAAACTCTATACAATGTTGGTATAAGTACAAAAATGCATAAGTACTGTTAAAAAGTTTTAAACTTAAACACAAAATTACTCATAACCTTGAATTTCATCCATAAATATATATACTCCCTAAAAATTAAAGTAGATGCTCTCAAAAATTACTCATAGTAGTGTTATATGTAATCAATAGAAGGTAGAAATAAGTTATTATATTCATTAATTAATAGATGGATAAACAAATATAGCCATTCAATGTAATGTTATTTAGCAATGAAAAGAAATGAAGTACTGAGATATGCTATAGCATGAATGGACCATGAAAATTCTAACCTGAAGTGAAAAACTCCAGAGACAAAGGCTATAGGTAATACAATCATATCTTAAATGTTCAGACCTACTAAAACTGTAGAGACAAAATGGTTCTGATGCTTCTTTCAGATATGATGAGGATCTTTTAGAATTAGATAGTGTCAACTGTTCTACTACAATTATTATAAAAATATAATAATACAATTTGAGTGAATTTATGTGATATGAACTATATGTAAATATAGGTTTTATAAAAATAAGCTAAGAAATTGTGCTTCTTTCTAAGTGTAGAACTAAGGAACCAAGACAAGAGTTAAAAAACCTTGTTCTTCAAGGAAGCTAGAGGATAAAACATTGAATGTGCAATGGTACACCAAATACAAGGCATCAGAAATATCTATTCAAGGTTATTTCAAATGTATATTTTCATGCAGGTCACTGGTGGCTCACACCTGTAATCATACCTACTCAGGAGGCTGAACCCTGAAAGTCACTGCTAAAGCCAGCCCTGGCCAGAAACTCCATGAAATTCAACTCTAATTAATCACCAAACATCAGAAAGTGGAGCTGTGACTTAAGTGGTAGAGTGCTAGCTTAAAAAAGAAGCTCAGACAGTGCCTAGTCCTTGAGTTCATGTTCTAGCACCAGTTCAAAAATGTGTGTATCCAAAGCTGGATGCTGGTGGTGCAAGCACATAATCCTACTTACTCAAGAAGCTACGAGGTGAGAATTCCAGTTCATTGTCAGCCTTGGCAGGAAAGTCCATGAGCCTCTTAACTCCAGTTAACCATCAGAAAGCCAGAAGTGGAGCTATGTAGGTTGAATTTCAGAGCACTACTCTTCAAGGATAAAGCTTAGGGACAGTTCCCAGGCCTTGAGTTCAAGCATGTACATGCATTTGTGTCTATATCTAATAATGAATTACATAATTCAGTATAACCAAGTAATCAAGCTGGAATCAGGAGTGCCTCATGAAGGTTTTTCTTTTTCTTTGCCTTCTTGTTGAACATTTTACTAAAAGGCCAAAGAAAGAGAAGTCATTCCTAGGGAGGAGGAGTAAGTGATCTTATGTAATTTTAGGGTTTTGTTTTAGTCAAAGAAGCAATAGTTAAGGAGTTTCCTTTTGTCTTTTTTTATTAAAGAATTCATTAACATTGATTTTTATATCATATTTAAATCATGTGATTAACAAACAAGTATTCAAGATGAGAATCTCTATATACAATCACTGGTCCTTAGGTTTTAAAACATCACTAAAATTAAGCTGTGGGTTTGTATGTCATAGATACATATTAACCTGTGTTATAAAACATTATGTCTGTAGAGCATATAGCACAAAACTGTGTGATGCAAGTTTTGGAGATTCTAGAATAAATATGAACCAAAATGTGTAAGAATGACATCAGATATGAAATCAGCAGTAAGTCATGAAACAAGATACAAAAGATAATTGCCTCAATACTATTCATTAAAAATGCATTAAAAGAGAAAGGAACAAAAACAAGTTATAACATTTTTTCTACTTTGTGTTGTGTGTGTGTGTGTGTGTGTGTGTGTGTGCACTATGTCTCGACTCAACCCCTTGAGAGCTCTTATTCAGCATTGCTTACTCAGTGGGGCATGCTACCACCTGAGCCACACCTCCAAACAAGCTTCTTAATAGTTAATTGGAGTCTCATAGAATTTTCTTCCCAGATTTTCTTTAGTTTGAGATCCTCTAATCTTAGCCTCTTAATTATCTAGGATTGCCAGTGTGAGTCACTGACACTAACAACAGTTTCTTACATGAGTACAGTATGGTACAGTCGAATTTGCCATTCATGAATTGACACCAAGTAACTCATTTATGAAACATCTGTATGTAAGAATTACTGGACTGGAGTCCCACAATAAATCAAATTTGTTCCTAAGATCTAAAAGTCAATTTTTTTGTTTTAGAGGCAAAGGACAGTTATTAAAAGAAATATAACACCAGGGATTAATGTCATTTATATGTTTTAGCTATTAAAACTAACAAAATTATCAATATGCCTCAGGTAACAGGACCACAAAGGGGAAAACTACACTTTAAGGAAGCTAGAGCAGCTGGGAATGTGGCCTAGTAGGTAAAATGCTTGCCTAGCACTATGAGGCCCTGGTTCAATTCCTTGGTACCATAAAAACAAAAATGAATAAATAAAACAACTGGTTTTCTTTTTAAAAATAAGGAAGCTAGGGGATAAGACATTCAATTGTTTAGGGACATTTCAGAAAAAATGGCATTTTCAGGAATGACAATCAGGAATAAATAATATTGAGAAGAGGTACTACTTAGCAAACTATTTTATGAAGATTATGTATTCTAAAATGTGATTCAGAGAGCATATATACAGTTATTATCCCATTTGACTATCATAGCAAAACTGAGAAACATTAAACTTTTGTGATGCACAGTTTAGTCAAGAAAAGTGAAGTTTATGTTAGGAGAGACAACAATCCCAAATTCCTAACATAAGTCTTATTTCAGCTTCTTTTAAGAAACAAAAGGCAAAGGTAAATGGATTATGCTAGTAATCATAGGTACTCAAAAGGCTGATATCTGAAAATTGTTGGTAGTAACCAGTCTAGGTAAGCAAATCCTAGACACTCTTTTCTCCAAGTAAGTAGCAAAAAAGCCAGAAGTTGACACATGGCTTATGTGGTAGAGTGCCAGCCATGAGTGAAAATGGTGAGAACACAAGGCTCTGGGATGTAATACTGGCCACCACATTAGAATGAATTGATAAGATATAACTCTTTATGAGAAAACTGGAGTCTATAGCAAGTAAGGGTAAATATTTATTCATTTTAAAAGGTTTTAAATCTCCTTGCCCAAAAGGAGTTCCATCTATATCCCAGAATGATTGTGTCATTTCCATATATTACAATCACAAAACAAATACTATTGGTATTTAAAAATCATAGAACCCCACCAAAATACATGCTAGAAGTCTAAATATAGGAAACCAACTTGATTTTTAGGAAGTACAAGGAGACATTTGTTAAATGTGACAAAATATGAGGTTGATGTCATTTTTTTCTGGCAAGTCTTTAAAATGGAATAATAAGCGAACAGTTTGTGCACAGTTAGAAAGAGAAGCTGTGATTATACAGTGCCAATGTCGATTCACCAAAAACCGTCATGCCAAGTCAACACAAGTTTCCACACCATCATACCACAACTAGATACCCCCATTATTAAAATGTTGGTGTTTTAAAGAATCTTTAAAAGTTATCATGCTGATACACAGTTGACATATTACAAAATAGCAGTTACTATCCTGCATTTTTTGTTTATGTCCCTCAGTATTCATCCAGTAACCATGCATTCAATTCCTGCTATGTGCCAAAAGCTGTGAAGAGTACTGAGTATAATATAATACATTATAAGCTGTTTTGCCACTGATTAAAATTCTTCACAATGAAATTAATATTTGAATATTTTACATTTAATACTTAGATATTTTATTATACATGTATGTCCCTCTTGATTCAGTTTTTCTACTAATTATACTTTAATTTTCTGGTTTTGATTTTTTTGCCACTCCTGGGCTTGGGCTCAGGACCTGAGCTTTGTCCTGGGGTTTTCTCAAGGCTAGAGCTCTACCATTTAAGCCACAGCACCACTTCTAGCTTTTTTTTAATGTATGTGGTACCAAGGAATCGAACCCAGGTCTTTGAGAATACTAGTCAAGCACTCCACCCCCAGGCCAATCCCCCCGCCCTAAAATCATTCTTTTTTTTTCCAGTTCTGTGGCTTGAACACAGGGTCTGAACCTTGTCCTTGAACATTCCTCAAGGCTAATGTTCTACCACTTGAGCCACAGCACCACTTCCAGCTTTTTCTGTGTACATGGTATCAAGAAATCAAACCTAGGACTTTGTGCAAACTGGGCAAGTACTTTACCACTAGGCCATGCTCCTGGCCTGGTTTTATTTCCAAAGGAATTTTTCCTGCATTGTGTATAAATACCACTTCTTGATCCAATCATCTACTGAGGGGCATCTGGGTTGTTTCTATATCTTCAGTATGGTAAATAGTGCTGCAATGAACATCATTGTGCTAGTGGCTTTAGTATGTCCTTATTTGTGGACCGTTGGGTAAATGCCAAGGAGTGGAATTGCTGGCTCATAGGAGAGCTCTATGTTTTGTCTTTTGAGAAATCGCCACACTGCTTTCCAGAGTGGTTGAATGAGTATACACTCCCACAAGAGTGTAGTAGCGATCCCTCCTGGCCACATCTCCGCCAGCATTAGATTCCTTGAGTGAGGTGTTATCTAAAGTTGCTTTGACTTGCATTGCTTTTGTGGCCAGAGATGTAGAGCATTTCTTCACATGACTATTGGTTATTCTTATTTCCTCATTAGAGAAGTAGTCTATCATTAAGTCTTTATTCCATCTTTTAATGGGATGGTAGTTTCTTTGAAGATTTGCTTTGAGATATTCAATTTTTTAGCTGTAGATATATTTTAGATATGAGGCCTTTGTCTGTTGTATGGTTAGTGAAGATCTTCTCCCACTCTGTGGGCTTTCTATTTAACTTGCTAGCTATGTCCTTTGCCATTCAGTAACATTAGTTTAAAGCAGTCCACTTATCTAAACTTTCTTTAATTTGATGTGTTTTATACATCTTTGTTCTAATTGTTATGCATACATATCTGATTGTGGTTTTCGGTTAGTTTATTCAGTTTTAATATTTTTGCTGATCTGTACAGGATCCTAAACTCCAAATGAAAACAATACTTTCTTGATTATATTTATTCTTAATTCCAATTCTATTTCTGTATATCCAAGTTTAAAATTTTTATGGTCAGATGTATTCATTTTCTTTTATTTTGTTTTAATTGTCCTTATACATTGAATTTTACTCCCTCTTTAAACATTCATGGAAATTCTATTTCTGTTTTCTTATTTTCTCATGATTGAATATTTATCCATTAATAGTAGTTCTACTGGTTATTGATAGCCATACTACAAAAAGAGTTTACCTGGATTTCCAGAAGGCATTTCTGAATATCTTCTGTATTTAACATGTCTTTTTCTGCACTCACAATTATGTTTAATTTGTCCCTATTCTGAAAAAATATAAAAAATAGCTCTTTTTTCTATTTTTATTGTATTTGTAAAA